>NW_026521842.1:14157500-14782500 GCF_021234435.1 Artibeus jamaicensis
AAGAGAAGGCAGGGGCTGCTCTGGACGCATTCCCAGTTTGCTGAACCACAGCTCCCCTCTGGGCCACACAAGCAACTCTCCAAGTCCAGGCCTACATGCTGGCCCCCAGAGCTGAGGCCCTTGGTGGGAGGTGGGAGGAGGGCTGAGTCATATCTGCAAGAAGGCACAGCAAGTGACTCGCCTTCTCCAGACTGTGGTTGCTGGGAAGCCCCTGCAGCTCAGCCCTCCCACCACTGAGACTACAAAGAGCAGCAGGCCGGCACCTTCTCTGAGACTTGGCTGGCGGGACGCCAGAGTGTGGTGGGAGCTCTGGGGGAGCTGTCTGGGCCTGGCTATTGGGGTGGGGCTTTTTGCCCTCTAGGCTCCCACATGCGAAAGGGACTCTGGTCAGGGCCACTGCCCTGGAGGGCAGAAGCCTCTGAAGGAGAGAGCCAGGAGCCCTGTAAAGCTCAGTGAGATCCCATCCCACTGTAGAGAGGAAACATGCCTGGGCAGGGCAGCGTCTCCCCGAGGCGGTGGGAGGGGAGCGCTTTCTGGGTGGGCTGGTCAAGGCTGAGGCCTGTCTCCTGGGTGGGGGCCCTCTCAATCTGCCCTAGCCTCAGCCTCCCACTGGCCTGCCAGCCACTTTTCTGATCTTACTAGCCCTTGGGCTCAGTTGGCTCGAGATGGAAATGAGAGATGTTCTCAGGCAGGGCTGTAGGTACAGGAGAAGACGGAGTAGAAGAAAACGAACCCACTCCAGGAGTTACTACAGGGAATGACAGGCCTCTCTCCACTGAACTGATGTCTGCTCAATGGCAGCCTCCCTGGTGGGAGCTCACAGCACCTCCTTCCATGGGCTACTTCGCCCACTTCCAGCTCCTGCTGGTCTGCACATTTGACAAGCATGGCGGCGAACGGGCCTCCTTTCTCAGCAGCTCTGATAGAAGGCAGCTCTGCTGAGCTCTCCCGCCAGCCGCTGGGGCCGAGGGCTGAGTGCTGCTGGTCTATCAGGATGGGGTGGCGTGTCCAGATTCACACTGCACTGAGGGGCTGCTGAGGACGAAGGCTTTTACTCGGGCGACACAGACAGCAGAGTCTTCCAGGCCCAGACACGGTGGGCGAGCTGGCTGGCTGGGGACCAGGAAGTGCGGAGGAGAGAGAACCGCCTGGCCTCGGGTCTCAGGAGCGAGGTGCCCTTTGGGGGGCTGAGAAGAGCAGCAGTTTCAGTCCCCGATCCTGCTGAGGACCAGTCCGGCAGCCGAATGTTGCTTGCCTCGCATTTCTGGTTTGGAGAAGCGGCTCTGGCAGGAAGTGCACGTGACCGCCGCTGGCCCAGGGCAGACAGATGCTGTCGGGAGCACTCGGCACATAAAACCAGGCCGGTGGGGTGGGCAGCCGGGGAGCCAGCCCGCAGATGTTGCTAAGTGAAACCTGATGTGGCAACATGAGAATCTGCAGAACGTCTCACAAACAACCTTCCCTGGGATGTTTTGGATTGAGTTTTGTGGCTATGACGTGAAGGAGCCTCACATGTCAGGATAAAAATAGCTCTGGCCTTAATACACAACGCGAGTTACAGTTCAACAAAACCAGATGGGAAAACATTAGCCGCCCGGCCCAGGCCCAGTGGGGTCCCTGCTTACCCCCACCCTCCGTCTACCCCCCTGCCGGCCCCTCCAGTGGGCATCTTTCTGGATCCACTGCCCTGAGAGTGCGGGGCAGGGCCGGAGGACCCAGGTGAGACCCAGGTCCTGTCGCTAACTGGCAGGGCAGTCTTGAGGAAGTGACACCTCCTCCAGGGTAGCACTGTTCCAGTCTGTGAGACTCACAGTGATAAGGAGCTTAGCGAGTTCCTGGCACAGGACGTGCTCAGAGGGGGGCTGAGTGAGTGGGGGGCTGGTTTGGAATCAAAGGGGACAGGTGGGGAGGGGCTCACCCTGGGAGAGAGCAGTCTGGCTCTTGTGAAAGGGTGTCTGGGGGGTGGCAGGGGCAGAGTCTGGGGAATCAGAGAGCCCAAGCCCCACAGCTCTGAGGACAAAAGGGTAGTTAAGATGTTGTAGCAACAGTATCCAAAGGTGAGACTGATGCAAAAGTGGTCACTTTCTTTTCTACGGGTCAGCCCAGCTGAGGTCAGGAGCATCTGCCCTGGGGAAGCCACCGGATCCAGGAGGTTCCCAGCTGTCTGGGTCAGAGCTCACCGGCCCCTGTCGGGCCCCAGAGGAACTTGGTGCTGACATGGCAGTGGAGAGGGGTGGCACCAGGAGACAGCTCTGGCGGCTGTCGGAGCAAGCAGCCTGGGGCCATGGGCAGCTCTGGAGAGAGGGAAAGGAGGAGGGACTCTCAGGCTGATCAACAGCCATGGGCCTGGGTTGGAGGCGGCCGCAGGCTCTCCTCCGTCTGGTGACCAGCTAAGGCCTGGGTGGTGGTGGTAGGCGAGCCTCCGACCCGGCACTGGGGATGGGGTGGCCGGCTTGGCGCCCCCTCTTCCTGTCAGCACCGTGAGGCCCCTGTAGTCTGAGCTGGCGCCTCTCAAACCGTGAGGGGCACACAAGTCACCTGGGGATCTTGACAAGGAGATTCTGTGTCTGGGGTGGGGCCAAGTGTCCCCATTTCTGACGACATTCCAGGTGACGCTGAGGCTGCACAACCTGCACTTTGAGAAGCAGGGTCTGAAAGGTCAGGGCCAGGAGGGAGACACTCGGGAACCCCAGCACCTGTGCGCATCGCGACGGGTGGGAGGGACAGAGGTGGGAGAGGAATCTGGCCCAGGGGGTGGGGTTCAGAAGCCAGCACCCAGAGGAGACCACAGGCCTGGCTACCACTGTTCTGCACCTCCCCTCGGGCGGTGGGAGCGTCTAAAGCTGGGTAAGGCTGGGGCTCCCCTGTGCTCCTGAGTGTGGGGGTGGAGAGAGCAGGCTCTCAGACCAGGCTCCTGGGTCAGCACCCCCGCCGGTCGCAGTCCCCGCACCAGGTGGGAACGACAGTGGCGCTCTCCTCTCAGAGATGCCCCGAGCTAATCCACGGCTCTGGGAGCTGACACGTGGCGAGTGCTCAGAACAGACCCTGGCCCTAACAGAGCCCCACACGCTGCAGCCGCAGTTAGCACTGCGGAAAATGCCCAGGGGTCGCTTTCTAGAACCTCGTTTTGCTTTGGCCACGCCAGCCTGGGCTATAAGGAACAAAACAGAATCAGACAGTTCACTTTTGTCTGTTTTTAGAGCTGGGGTCGCATTCCCCCTTGGACCTGAGAGGGGGATGTAAGCAGTTTAATCCCACCAAGATGGGCCCGGAGCCAGAAGAACAGAAAGATGGGGTTTTAGGGGCAAACATCAGATCTGGCGTGACCTTTGGCCCCAGAGTGCCACACTACTGCTGTGCTTGGCCAAGGCTGCTCCCACTCTGCAGCTGGGATGTCCAAGCCCCACGCGGGCCAGGCATGTGTCTACCAGGGGAATGGTCCCAGAGGCCTCCCTCCTGTGCCCGCTGAGCCTTCTTCACAGGCTCAGGGTCAGGCCCTTCAGATCCGCATGACAGGGGCTCATTGTCTCCTCTCCCCGGAGCCTGGCAGAGACTCAGCCGACATCCCCCCAAGTAGGGATGGGCAGAGAAGGCCAAAGTGCCATTACACCCCACACTTTCCTCACCCTATCTCAATCAAAATGGCCCTGACAAAGGGAACAACCTCCCCTCGTGGGCCCTGGGGACCACTGCTGTCATGCATTTAGGCCAACACAGCAACTGCCTTGGCGTATAATGGGCCTTGCTTCCCTACCACTGATTCAATCTGTACCATTTGAGTTTCCAGACCCAACACGCAGACAGTGCCATTTGATTCCCTATGAACACCACTGGTTTCGTCTTTGCTACGTTCCTTGCCTCCTTGGCTTTCCAGGAAGTTCCTGCACAGGGTGGGGAGACCTACCCTGAAGGGACGCAGCACTGTGCCCTGCGAGTTCTCGGAGCAGTGCCAGGGAGAGCCAAAGGAGAGGAGAATCCAAACAGGAAGGGGGTCTGGCCTTGCAGCCACTGCCCACGTGCACGGCCAGAGAAAAGCAGACACAACGACCCCCTTGCCTGTATGTACAAGCAACGAGACACCGAGTAGCCTGCAGAGGAACGAGTGTGCACTTCTTGTGTCCTTTCCGTCCTCAGAGCCGCCCTCAACAGCCTTGGTGACTGGTACATGCCCTCCCTAGGGCAGCCGGGGCCCAGGTCTGGCTTCACATGCTCTTCTGTGGTACGAACTTGATCTTGACCTTTTAAAATCAGGGACTCATTTGAGAACTGTGGTACCAGCTGTAGATGCACACGCACATGTGCACGAGTCTTCAGCGAAGAGCATGTAGCCCTTGGCACCGGGAGTCCTTGAAGCGAGAAACATGACTGGCTGCAGGCACTTTCTTGGTGTTCTTTCTAGGATGAAATGTCTTCCCATCCGGCTCAGCTGGTTGTTGTTCTATGAATTCAGGGTGAGCCCGGGCTGGGCTGAGCCAGTCTGACAGCCTTGGAGAGCTGGGGCAAGTCTTGATGGACTCAGCCTTGTTGGTGGCCCGTCACCGTGGTGGATCCAGGAGCGGGGGTTCAGTGTTTGCCCTCCCAGCACCCTCAGCCCCTATTCCTGACCTGAGCGGCTGAAAGGGCTTGCTGTCACTAGGACTCCTTGGGTCGGGCCCTCTGGCCCTGGGTGCACCCCACCCTCTCCAGAAGACCTGGGCTACCCACAGCCATTTCTGTGGCCCATCCTCAAGCAAGTAAGCATTTCAGTCACAATGAGCCCCCCTCGGCAGGCCCTGGGGTGCAGTTAGGCATGCAGGGCTCCAGTGGCACTTCTCTGTGCCCCCAAGGAAGAGAAAAGCCACCTTCTAGGTGGAGCACAGAGTTCCGGGAGGCCGAGGTGTCCCCTCTGCCTGGAGCTGTGCCACCGCAGCTTTTTGCTTCTCCCGCTGAGGGCAGAGGATGCTCTGACAAGGGGACCTGAAGGCTGGCCTGAGCCTTGCAGGTACTATCTCTTGGCCACTGCCCCCTCTTCTAGGGCCACCCTGTCCCTGCCCTCCAGGCCCTCCCTCTCCTACAAAGAGCCTTCTGCCTCACCCTGTCATGAAGGGCCCTCCCCCCACACGCAACCTGTGGCATTCCTGCCATCCATCCTGGGACTTCAGGTTGACCCTTAGGTGCTGACTTGGGGACCCAGGATGAAGAATGGAGTCCTGGGCTGCAGGACGGAGGGTGGGAACCTCAGCGTGGGCCCCAGGTCAGGACACGAGAGCCTCCCTAACTATGGCCTCTGACTGCTGGAGGAAACCACTGCCTCCTGGGAAACACGAGCAGGGAGCTGAGTGGCCATGGCAGCCCCGTAGCCCCTTACTTACTTTAGTCAGAAACAGTGGGAAACTGGGGACTGGCTGCAAGAGAGCACGGGCAGCCTGGGCGCCTAGTGGTACCCGCTGCAAGGGCAAGAGTGGGGCTGGACTTCGGATGTCACCGGGAGACATCTCCAGTGCATGGCCTTCCGTGCCAGCCTCGAAGCCCTGGGCTCGGTCAGGCCTGCGGGGCCTCTGTGGCTCCACCGAGCAGAGTGCCAGGCGTTCTCTGGGGCCAGCCTGGGTGCTGCAGGAGGCAAGCTGCTGCTGAAGGGCCCAAGTTTATTTGACACTTGGCTTCTGCATCAGAGCAGGGGCTGTTCAGGACCTTGTGCCTGGATGTCAAGAGCAGTTCAGGGGACAAAGACACATTCCACGCAAACACCGAAGATTCGCTGGTACTTTCCTGCTGACTTGCATCCCTGGGCATTTCCCAGATGACATCACGGGGGGAACTGGTGTCTGCCTGGGAGGGAGGTGCTGGGAGTCGCACTGGTCTGGGAGAAGGGCCACCCGATGTCTAGAAGGAGCTCAAAGGTGAGCCCCAGAAACAGCACAGCCACCTTCATGGCCAAGGACTGCCTGGAAACACGTCTGAATTATGCTGTCTCTTGCCTGGGCTGCCTGCCACGTTCAGAGCTATTTTTAGCCTCTCAGTGAGGAAGGAAATGGCTGCCTAGTCTTCCACCTGTGAGCCCCGACTCCCAGGCCCCCGGATCCCTGACTGGGTAGACGCAGCCCCAGGGAAAGAGACGATAGCTGACTCAGATGGTTTTACATCAAGCCAATGTTCAAGATGATAAAAGGTGCAGGAAGACGAGGAAAGAGGGATGTGAGCGTCTCTTACGGGGGTGAGGGGGCCGCTGGGGTGTGAGCCAGGAGGCAAGGTCCGCCTGCCTCTTGGAGAGTGGCCATCACTGACCCCCCACATCCTGGCAGAACTCCAAGGCTTGAGAGTGACAGCCCTGAGGACGGTCCCATCCAGGACGAGACGGAGCACTAGTGTTCCCAGGTCCCCAAGGCTGGAAGCAGCAGGGGAATACTTACTGGGAGCGGTCAGCAGGCCAGCTCTGCCAGGCGCGGGCACCTGGAGCTCTGAGTGGCTGACCCGGAGGTCAGGGCCATCGAGGGGGCCTGGGTCCTCTGTCTGGCCTGCAGGGGAGGAAGCAATTTCTGCCAGCACTTCTAGGTCCTTCAGGATAACCTGGGGGAGAAAGGCAGAGGATGAGGGACGAGGACCCCCATGGCCGCTACGGCTGGAGACAGAGAGCCTCCTCCAGGAGGTGGGGCGGCGTCTGCAGAGGGCCACAGCTGGTGAGAGACTGAGGCCAGAGCAGTGCTCCGAAAGCTCCACAAAGGACTGAACTGAAGGGGACAGACAGGCAGTGGACAGGAGCAGCTAGAGGAAGAAAGCCGAACCTGAGGCCTGGAAGTCAGCTTTGCCACGACACTCCCCTCTGGCCCCTGGAGTGGGGATGCGAGGGTACCCCAGGATGTGTGGGGCCCAGGCACCAGAGCACAGTCTGCGCAGCATACATCTCCCGGCCCCGCCCCAACGCTGACCCAGCAGTGCTCTCTAGGCCACGCTTCTGGGTGTGGCAGCGGTGGCCCAGCTCCCCACCGGGTCAGGGTCAGATCCTTCTGTAGAAGTGACACCAGGCCATAGCATGTCTCAAAGGACCCTCCACACCTAGGGTGTGACTCTGGGCTCCGGGACAGAAGACTTCCTAACTTCCAGACGTGCGTACACAGAAGCGAGTGGAGTGAGGCCCCTGAACCTGACCCCTGCCCGCCAAGCTTTCCCAAGGAGGACGCAGAGTTGAGCATGGAGAATGGTCCAAAGTGTAGGCTCAGGTCAGCGTTGTGTTGCAAGGTGACCCAGGGCTGCCCCTGCAACCTGGGAAGCCCTGGACCAGTGGGAGTGACACAAAGCTCCAGGTGGCCAGAGCACCACAGCCAGCCAGCGCAATGTGCTGACTACGGTCAAGGTTAAGCAGCTCCAGTGTGCTCTGTGGGACTCGGAAAGCGTCCTGGAGTTAGAAGAGTGGTGATGGGTATACAACCTTGTCAATGTACTAACAATCTCTGCATTGTATAGTTTTAAAGGGAGAATTTTATCTCAAAAGAAATGAAAGCCACTAACCTCTCCTCAAAGCTTGAGAGCAGTTCCTGTCCCTAGGCAACTAACGTGCCAGCACCCCATCCTACCTGCCCCAGCTGTCCCTCCCCTCCCGGGGTCCCCTCTGCGGCCTGGCACACGCAGCCGAGCTCCTTGCCTGCTGGCCCATTCTGGCCCCACGGTCTTCTCCCAGCAGCCTGGTGTGTTTGGCCCAGCTTCCCAAGAGATAGTCACTTCACTCCTTGCCTAGCCGCACCCAGGTTGGACGTGGCATTCACATACGGATGCCACCTCCTGGCTGTCTAGCAGAGTTCTTCCCTTGTCTCTCTCCTGTGTGCTTTGCCAGGTGCCATGCTGGGGGGCTGGGGCTGCAGCTGAATCAGACTCTCTCTAGCCCATGGCCTGGGCTAGACCTACACGCCCCTGCCCTTCAGCGCACCTGGGACAGTCTGACTGTTGGGCCTGTAGGGAAGGCATCCATGCTGGCTGCAGAGCCTGGCTGCTGAGCAGTCCAGGCGGATGGCAGGAGCAAGGGCTGCCTGGTCCCGGTGGAGAGCTGGAGGCCTGCGCAGGACTAGGTCCAGAAGCAGGAAGGCCCAGGCCTCGGCTGCCACTGAAGGAGGCCCCCAGAAGGCTTTCGCCTCCACAATGGCAGAAAGGATGTAGAGGGTGGGGTGAGGGACAGACCGCAGAGCAGTGACCGTACTGGGCTTGCCACGCGAGGGAGCAGCCTGAGCCCTGGCTCCCAGGATGCACGCTCCACATTCTTGATCTTCCATGCAAGTCACTGTCTAAAGGTCGGGGAGGCAAAGGGGACCAGGGAGTCCAGGTGGAGGAGTGACTTTTCCAAAGTAAACAGCGAGGCAAGACGCCAGCCAACTGTGCCTCAAGAAGTTAAACACGGGGCCACCGCTGCAAACAGGTCCACACACAAACTTCCGCAGGAACGTGCACGGCAGCTTCGGGCGTCAGAGCCAGAAAGCAGAAACGACCCAAACGCCCGCCAGCTGCTAAAGAGCTGACAGAATGCAGCAGAGCCACGCCCGGGAACGCCAGCCGGCGACACTAAGGAGCAAAGCTCTGATGTTCGCCACAACACGGTGGACCTCGAAAACTGCTGAGAAGCCAGACGCACGAGCCACACAGGGCCCGACAATTCCACTTCCGTGAAATGTCCAGAACAGGCGGGTCCACAGACACGGGAAGTAGATGAACGGCTACCAGAGGCTGGAGGAGCAGACACAGGGAGCGACTGCTAACGGGTGCAGGGTTTCTCCCGGGGGCTACGAACATCTTCTGAACTTAGTGGTGACGGCTGCATAACCTCGTCTGCAGAGTATACTTTAAAAGGGTGAACTTCGTGGTATGTGGATTCTACCTCAAAAAGCACCCCAACAAGTCAAAACCCCAACTGACACCCTAGTTCCCGACCCAATGGTACTTGCTGAGCAATCTGCTCTTGCTCTGCCCACGGCCCCAGGCAGGGGACCCTCGCTGACCCTCCGACGATCTCATGCCTGGTTCAGACTCACAGGAGAGCGGAGGGGATCAAGGAGGCAACCTGTGTGTCTCTCAGCTCTCGGCGCCCGCCAGCCCCTCCGCCCAGGCCTGGCTGTGTGGTGCACAGAGGCACGCCTCCTCCAGGCAGCCGGCCCTGGCAGTCAAATGCAGCAAGTGAGAACAGCACGAGGCAGCTGGGGCCCGGCTGGCACGAAGGCGAGATCCCGGCCCCAGGAGGGCCACGCTGACGCACACCACGCTAACGGCACAGGCCGATTTCCCTGTCAGGAAAGATGTTTGGCAGTAGCCCCTGAGAGGCCTCGCTCCTCCTGTGAGGTGTCTCCACATTCTGGCCCCACAGCCGGACTGTAAGAGAAGGGGGAGAGGTGGAGGAGGAGGGGGAAGGGGGAAGGGGGAGAGGCTGTCTTTGCTCTCAGCCAGCCAGCGTTCACGCCTCGCTGTCCTCGGTCTCACCTTACATGGGGTCACGTGCTCAAGGCGACAGGGAGTCCACTTCACACTCAGCTCTGGTCCCCAAACTGGAGCACCAGTCAGCTTCACTCCCACAGCCCCCCTGCCCAGCATCTACTGAGTGCCAGCTGCGGTCAGGGCCTGTGCTGGCTGGAGAAGCAAGGCCGACAGGACAGGTACTGGGGGGAAAGGGGCGGGAAACACGGACAGTGCAGCGCACGTGCTCCAGGAGACAGCAACTTGGCCCGAGGGGCGCTGCTGTTTGCTCAGTATGCGAGGCTGTCATGACGGTTAGAGGTGGTCCTCGTGCACCACTTCTGTTACAGGACTGTTGGTGCCACAGCCAGGCAGGGCTGGTGGTCCAGCCTTAGGGACTGGGCTGGGACAGCAGCACACACGCGGAGGGCTTCAGATTTTACTTCCCCACAAGAGAACTGCACCGTGCCTCTCTGTGCACCTCCTCTGTCCCACTGGACAGTGCAGCCAGCAAAGCTCTGTATTTTACATTTTGAATTCTCTTATTTTAGGAAGTTTAATACCAAATGGCAAATGAATGCGAATTACACTTCAGTTGCACAACTAAAGCCGACAGGTCCCAGGCAATCCCAGCCACTCCCCTTGTGCTTGCATATCAAAAGGTGTTTCTCTGGTCCCCAAGGGCTGGCAAAAAGGCCACAGAGAGTCCTGCCAGGGGTGATGCCACTTGTACACGGTGTGTGCACACGTGTGTACATGCTCACTTGCACACACACTGACCTTCTAGTCCCTTAAAGTGAACACCAGAGACCAGCATCACCATGTCCTTCAGCCTCTTACTGGCCAGAAGGGAAGGGGCTGTCACAGTGGAGGGCAAGGGGCACCTTGAAGAGGGGAGCGGGGAGTCTGTGGAGTGCCACTCTGGGGCTTTGAGATGGTGGACATCCAGGCTCATGGTCCTTCCCCCAGGTGACCAGCAGACCCCACTCAGCCCAGGAGTTGAAGGTGACGCTTTAGATCAACACTCCTGATGCAGGCCTAGGCCAGGACTCTGCCTCAGGAGCCAGAAGAGGCCCCCGTGGGAGAAAGGCCCTGGGAGGCAATGTCAACAGGGGGCCCGGGAAACAGAGGGATGCGGCACTGAGTGTCTGTGTGGAGCCAGGGTTTTGCTACTCCAGCCCCTGGAGACCCCACAGCCCTTGGTCTGCGGAAAGGAAGCTCCAGGACAAGGACAAGGTGACCTCAGCAGCCTTGCTTACGAGACACCTGGTTAGGGCCTGGAAGAAAGGCCCTGAGCTAGAGACACGCCACTTGGCCTCTGGAAACGGAACCGGCCTCCGTTCCAATGAGCAGCCGGCTGGGCCCGCGCCTGTGCCGGCCTGGAATCCTGCCTCCCAGAACGGGAAAGGCGCAAAGCAGGAGGAAGCCACACCAATTAGTATGCACTACACAGCATTTTGCAAAATGAATATAAAACACTTGTGCTTTCTTTTTGTGTGAGAAAAAGGAGGAGGAGAGGGAGGGAGGGAGGGAGGGAGGAAGGTTACAAGAAAGCAATATTCTGCAGGAACAGGAGGGCATGCCGTTACCATGGCAACGGATGGGGTGGGGGGGTGGGGAAGCCACATCAGCTGGCCCCTCATCCTGCAGTAGAGCTGGACACCCCAGAATGAAAGGGTCAGTGGCGACTGGGTGTGGAAAACATGTGACAAAGCAACTCTGAGGGAAGGCCGCAGGGGTGGTGGTGGGGGCTTCACCCCCTTTATGTCTTGGGGAGCAAAACCAAGGAAGCCCTCTCTTGTAGGAGGTGCCCTGACACCAGTGAAGAGGACTTTCTGTGAGAGAGGGGAGTCGTCTGGACGGGGCCACTGCAGGCTGTCACCACACTGCCTTCCAGCAAGTCAGGGACAGTCTCTCTGGGCGGTGGCTGTTCCCCTTCCTTCTCTTAGTGGTCCACACACAGGGACTCCTTGTCCCAAACCTCGCCCACAGGCCAGCCCTGGAAAACCCCTCGTGGTGGAGGTTCTTCTCGGGTCCCCTCGGTGCTCCTGGCTGCTCTTCACTACCTGGGAGCAGCTGGAGACCCAGAGTGTGCACGGCCGAGTCCCTTGGCTGGGAGACCCCTCCTCGCCTCGCACCAGGACCTCTGACCGTGAAGTCCCAGGGCGAGGCGTGGGCAGATGTTGGATGAATACTTGCTGACCTGTGGTGCCGGGCAGGAAATGGAAGATGGATGGTTCCGAATAGCTTCTGCCAAGAGGATGGATGCAGCCGCCGCCCACTCCTCTCTCCTTATTTATCTCTAAAAACTTTTGTCAAAAGTTTGGGCAGGCCACTGGTCAGCTGATTATGCCCCAGATGTCCTCTGACTCAGCCTTGCAGCCCTGTGAGGAGTGAAGGAAACCCCTAAGTGGGGCCCTCTCCAGGCCTGGCCAAGAGGAAGCTGCAGGAGTGCTTCCAAGGGACACACCGGGTGCTGGCAGGGGGTGGATCCAGGCGAAGGGCCCTGGAGGCCGAGGTGCAGCCGTGCAGCCACTGCCTACCAGAGCGGTGGGGCGGCAGTACCTGAGATCTGGGTCAGGTCAGGTGCTCTTGACCCTTGGACCTGGAGCTGAGAGGAAGGGCAGAGGCACGGAAGGGCAGGGCCCTCGGCTTCCTTCACAAGGAGCCTCCTGAGTCCACAGCCTCATACAGAACGGCTCCCATGACTGGTGGAATTGGCAAAGGACAGACTCTCGGAAGCCAGGCTGCTGTCCCAGGAGGGGTCACCCGTGGAGCACTGGAAGCAGGCACCAGGGCTGGAGGCCCTGGGCTGGGAATGGGTGGCACTCTGAGACCAACTTTTGGCGACAACAGGGTGGAGCAGGCCATGCCCAGCATCTCCCGGGTATGGGGGGAGGGGCCCCAGCCCTGTGTCCTGCCGACAGCAAGGAAAGCGCTGCCAAAACATGCATGTCCAGGGTGGGACAGGGGGGCTGAGGTGTGGACTTACTCCACTTCCCACTGAAAAAACACCCTGACTCAAAACCTTTGTTTTAGTAAAGCAAAAACAAATTGGAAAACAAAAAGAAAAAAGAATTGTACCTGGGTTTGGGCCGCCCGACTCAAGGCGCGTATCTTCAGGGATCAGGACTGCTTTCTCTCTTTCCTTTCCCTCCCTGCCTCCCTGCTTTTAAAATTTTTAATACAATTTGAAATCCTTCCCTGAGTACCTAGTTCTGTGCCATATATGCAAAAACCATGCAAAAGGCCTGCACTTAATGCTTACTCTTAAGTTCCACTAAGGTGATAACAGCTTGGGTTCTGGCAGCTTAAAACATTCCAGCGGCCATCCCTCGGAGGCCAGTCTGGGGCAAGACGACTTGGTTTCCTGACCGCCCCGCCCCCCCATCCTCTCCCCTTCCCTCCCACCCCACAGAGTCTCCTTCCTGCCAACGCCAGCCATCGCTCATTTGCATCATACCATGAGGGTGCACTCTTGGTTACCAATGCTCGCTCTCTACGGGGAAGGGCAGGTGCTGGGGCAGCGCCATAGCAGAGCGGCACACACACCGTCACAGCTCGGTTACTAGGTGATGAGCTGAGGGGCCAGCTGTCTCCAGGGCACCCGTCCCTGGCAACCAGGAGAACAGCACAGGCTCCCTGGTCTCCTGCCGGCCTCCAGGTCCCCACTTACTCCCAGGGCATTTGCAAGCTACACGGAGCCCTGGCTGAGAAGGCAGGCTCTCCTCCAGGCCAGGCTTCTTGTCTGTACTGCAGGGCCACGCCCAGCAGGAGAGGACCCAGGAGCATGGGGCACGCCCAGTGGGATCAGCTCTCCATCCTCCCTGCCAATTTGTTCACTTTCTCCTAAAACGTTTCTGAGTGCCACTATGTGCTGGACAAAGCCTCCAATCCCACAGAACGTGACAAGGGCTATGAGAGGGCACAGGGACTGCTGACATGGGTGGGGACCAGCTGGCCTCGATGTGCAGAAACGTGGGGGGTGTGATAATGTTTCATGGAGCATCGCAGTTGGGCTCTTGACCAAGCTGACTTCACCTCTCTGAGTCTCGGCTTCCTCCTGGGGCAGTGGGGGACACAGGAGAACTGCCCTGGAAGGCCGTGTGCAGATGAACCGAGACCCTGCACGTTCCATGATGCGGGATCCGGTGGGGAGGAAGCAGCGCTGGGTGGTAGGTATTCCTGTCCACAGTGGGGATGACCCAACCTCAGCATCTCTGGGCTCACTGAACCTGCCTCCACCATGGCCTTAAGGGCCGTCAACAGGACGTCGTCTGGGGAATTCAGTTCATTCAGCTGTGGCATTGCCAGAGGAGTAAAATCGACATCTTGGGAAAAATGTATGGGAGAAATTTTAGTTTCTGATGATGCCATAAACACTGAGTAGGGTGAGGGGTGAGAACAGGGGTTCTGGTCAGGCCACCACCCTGAGGCCTCTGGAGGGAGGACAGCAGGGTTGAGCGCTTGGGCGGGGCCCTAGAATTCCAGCAGGATATTAACACTGGTCCCTACCTGTGGTTCTCAACTAGAGATGGGCAAGAAAATCACCTGGGAGCTTGTAGAAAGCACCAGTGCCCAGGCAACAAGGCCCTGCCTAAGGGAACAGCCCAGGGGGGCGGCGCTGAAGCCCACACGGCTGCATTTTCAGACGCTCCAGAGGATTCTGACAGCAGCCCTGCTTGGGGCAGCCCTGTTGCAGGGCTCTGACCAGCTGCCCTGCATGAAATCGCTCTTGTGCCAACGGGTCCAATTTGGGAAGCAAACCTCCCTTTGCCCACCCTGCTCAGTCCCACCTCTGCCTTCATCAGGAGCCCGGGTGGGCCAGGCAGCAGGCGCCCCCAACCCCCAGCTCAATCCACTGATGCCAGTTACTGAGCTGGCTCTGGGTCCTTATTTGCTCATCACTGGAAGGAGTCCAGATAGCGATAAATACCAGAAACACACCCGGCACACAAACCTGCCTTTCCCAGAGCGGAATGCCACCGGGCCAACTGCGGTTACTGTGGGCCCTCCCTTCACTCAAGGGTGGCTGAGGAGGAAAAAGAGTGTGGACCCACAGAAGAAGGACAAGAGCAGAGGCCCTCTCACCAGGTGTGACTCTGGGACTGAGCCCCTGCTGCTCTCCTCTCCTCCCCACTGGGGCTCTTTTCAGACCAAAGTCCTCTCAGGACCCCTAGCGGTGACAGCCAGCGTCTGTGCTGGGCTGTGGGTGCCCGGGGGTCTCTGGGGACTGTGACTGGGGTCCCGCCTCTCTCTCTTGCTGCAGGTCAGCCACAGGGAGAGCTGTGTGGACAAGGGTTCCGTGTTCTTGGCAGGACCCCCAGAGGGTAGCAGCAGGGAAAAGGTCCATGCCTGTCTTTTCTGGGCCGTTTCTGCCTGGGCCCAGCTCGTCTCCCCACCTGGGGCAGGCTGCTGGCAAGGGGGACCAGTGTTGGGCCCTGACATCCACCCCTCAGCTCTCTAGGGTGGCAGCTGGCCCTGATGGCAAAGCAGTCTTCGGAATTGAGGGGTTGTTTCGGTTTGTCTTGGAGAGTAGATGGAATGAAAATTGGAATGAAATAAAAACCGAGGCAAGGCTACGGGAAGGAGAAACAAGCCCCATTCTTACGGGAATGCACTTCCCACCCACTTCTGAGCAGGCTGCATCGGTATTCTGGGGCAGCAGCGAGCACCACGCAAAGCTGGGGCTGGATGGGGCCGACGCAGTCCAGTCCAGCGAATTTTAGGGAAGAAGACTGAGGTGGGGAGATGCCGTGGACTTGCTGGCCTCACAGAGCTGGGCGTGTGGACCGGAGGCCCGTCCTCCTGGAGGGGCCGGATGGGAGCCGGGGCCCAGGTCAGTGTGCCGCCCAGGGCAACCTCCGGGGCAGGTGGGCCAACTGCTCAGAGAGAAGGTGCATCGAGCCAAGGACAAAACGCCACCACCACTGTGGGGGGGGCTGGCCTGAATAACGCAGTGCCCCAACCTACTGGGCCCCCCACTCTGCAGTGAGGTCAGACCCCGTGTGGGGCTTTAGCTGTCCTGGAATCAGACAGACATGAAGCTCAGTTCTGGCTTCTGCTGGTGTGACCTTGGGCAAGTTCTCCTCTTGCCTAAACCTCCTTTTATGTCAAACTGGGGAAAATTAAAATCACTGCAGGAGTGCTGGCAGACTCGTTAAGACAATAGATGCAAAGCACTCAGAACAGCGCAGCCGCCTTGTTTGCCCTCTCCTCCCATGGACCCGTGGGGTCGGACACAGCGCCCTCCGCGGTTTCCGAATGAAGCCAGCGGTGGGGGTGGTGGGTGGGCTGTCGGACGGCCCGGCATCGGGTCCCACAGCTGCCCTCAAACAAAGGGACCAATAATGAAGCCGGCGCCCTCATTTCTGGGGCAGACGTGGCAGGGTGGCCGACTCCCAGCAGCACGCCCTCCCTCCCAGGAGCCCCTTCACCTTGGACTGTGTGCATCAGAAGACGAACCTGTGGGGACTCAGAGCCTCCCCACGATTCCTCACAGCACAGCTCTCAGGTGTGGGGCCTCCCCCAGGTGGGGGCCATGCTGAAGGCCCTGTCGTCACCACTGAAATCCCCTAAAAGCAGGGAGATGAGTCTTTGTGCCCAGGTGACCCACCCGCCAGACCAAAGTGACAAGTGTCCCTGGAGAAAAGGTCGGGGGACATGATGGGACAACAGGGCTCTGCTCCCTGAGACAGGAAGCCAAAGGCAGCTCACCCCAGTCTGCTCCGGGGGCCAGGCTCAGGCGGCCGGTCAGGAGCGGACGACCCCAGAGCCGTCCTGTTGGTCTCTCACACGAGTCTCAACCTGCCTCTCTTTGGGGCAATCAGCTCAGACAAACCCCTCTCCTTCCACAGGTTTGAAAGCCTCTTCAGCTCCGGGCCACTTCTCCTAGGACCTGGGCCAGGGAAACCACTGAGGTCCTAGCCCTTCCCCCAAAGCCAACCATCCCTCAAATACAGCCACTGGAGAGCCCCCTGCTGGGCAGGGGTGGGTGGAGTTGAGTGCCCTCGGACAGAGTGGGTTCATGGGCAGAGTTTTACACCCAAGAGAAGAAAGAGCTCACGGCCCCTCCTCCCTCAGGACTCAGCACAGGCTGGAGCAGCCCCCGGCTCCTGCCCGACAGGTCGGGCCGTTCTCAGACGCACCGCGGGCCTGAGGACGGGGTGTGCCACTCCCACTGTGGTGTACTTTCAGGACCTTGGTGGGTGCCTCCAAATCACTGCTCAGACCCACCCCATGGCCCGGCCTCCTGAGCCGCAGACGCAGGCACTGCCGTGAACAACGCCCTCACGTCCTACCCTCCCAGCTTTTCTAGAAAGGTGGTTCTCATTCCCTTTCTCCGGCTTCTGCCCCAGTCACATTAGCTACACATTCCCATCGACAATTTCTCTTTGTGGTTACTCTGAAACTAGGAGAGAGAAAGGGGGGCTTCTTCTAGGTGGGGAACATCTGCTCTAAGTGTTAAGGACACCCCACGTCTGAGATGTTGAGCAAAATCTGGGGAGGCTGCTCCTGGAGCTCTTCTGGGTCTTGATGGAAGCTGAAGGTTCTGCTCCTGAGCACGAGTCTGTGGCAGCGAGAGGCCCTGATGCAGGTCCTCCGCCACAGATGCCACTTCCCTCCTTCCCCTGGCCCCCGGGCGGCCAGCTGAGAGCCTTTCTACCTGCCATGCGACAAACACCACCTGCTGACAACAGGTCACTCTGCATGGGCAGCTCCACCTCAGGGGTGCTGGGGGCCAGGGGCACAGGCTGCAAAGGGGAGGAAGTACAGAGAAGGGCGAGGTCCTGCTGCCCGCTGTCATCACCTTTGTCTTTTCTAAGGTTTGAAGGTGGGTGATGAGCCCCCAAACACCCTGCCCATCTGCACGGGGCCTGTGTGGTCCTGAAGGCAGGCAGGGACACAGGACAGAGACTAGCTTCTGCTCTGGCTTTTGCTGCTAAAGCTGAGGCAGGAGAGCTCTGGGGCACCACGAGGCCCATGTTCTGACTTCAGTGCGTCTCTGCTGCCCGGTGCTCTCACAGAAAGACGGCCAGCCTCAGAGGGGCCGTGCTCACTGCCTGTTTGCAGGTGCTGGGCCCTGTGCGCAGCATGGACTCCCACGGTCTCCTTTGATCCTCATGACAAATCTGGGAGGGCGGTTCCACCATTACTTCTGGTTTTCGAATAAGGGAGCTAGGCTCGGAGAGGCTAGGCCACTTGTTCAAGGCCAACCAACTAATTAGTGACAGAGCTAGGGACTGGACTCTGGGACTTCCTGACCCCAAAGCCCCTGTTCTGCACCACCGGGCGGCATGGCCACTGGAGAGGAAACGTCACCAGAATGGAACACCACTCCAAACCACAACCGAAACGCAAAACACCAAAAATAACGTTCACAGTGAATACGACCTACAAAAGTACCCTAAGACGCTACCACCATTTCTCAAACCGGGGAGGCGGGGCTCCCTGCCCACGGTCCCTGGGGCAAAGCGGTGGCTTCAGGCTCAGGGAGGGGGGCCAACCATCTGATGCTACGTTCAGTCAGGGTGGGACCAGGTTCCTTCCAGGTCCCTTCTAAGACTGAGTTCTTTTTTTTCAGTTCTACGTTTTTGTTTGTTTGTTTTAAACAGGCTTAATTTCTGAGAGCAGCTTTAGGTGCAAGGCCACAGTGAACGGGCCGCGCAGAGTTCCCATGTGTCCCTGCACAGCCTCTACCAGCGTCTGCGTCCCCGCCACGACGGTGACAATCTATGAACCTACAGTGACGCCGTCACCATTCACCTTCGGAGTCACTCCTGGTGTGCATTCCATGTGTTTCAGCAGGTATATAATGATTTGTACCCATCACTACACCCTGCGGAGTTTAAATGCGGGATGGGAGGAAGTTGTGCTTGGGAGTGGGGGAGGGGTGAGGACTGACCTGAGGCCCCTGGGGCAGTCCCAACACCCCCCCCCCCGGGTCCAACAGGAATGTGCACTGCGTTCCACACTGTTGAATCAGGGAGCATTGTCACTTAAAAACAAGTAATTGGATCTTGAGCTAATGGAAGGATTTCTACTCTGGAGCCAAGAATATCAATTTGACACCTGCAAATTCTTTCTGACGAAAGGGATTTTCAGATAGTCTGCAAGGAGCGGGCGGGACCAAGCAAACTGCCACTTATCCTGAACAATGGAAAAGCAGAGACAACCGAGGATGCCAGAAGGGTGTCGACTACCAAGCTATCAAGGGGACAGAACTGAGGAACAATGACAGACAAGACATCCCCACGAGGCCATGGTCACGTGACCTGCCCCATCCCTGAAGCCCTGCCCTTCCCTCCCTGCAACCTAGCTCTTGCATCATTAACGCCTGCATACACTCTGTCTGTCCCCTGAGGCCGGTGGCTCTCACCAAGGCTGAGAAACGTGGGTTTATCACAATCATACTGGGAGAGAAGAACATTTGCAACAAGGTGATGACTCTAATGTCCCCAATATAAAGAGTTTCTAGAAATCAACGAGAAAAGTGAACGAAAGGTCTGGAGGCTGAAGGGAGAGCTTTTTCAGAATACATGCCCCTCTCCACACCAAGCAGAACCCTTCTCAAGGGCTTGTGGAACAAGAGAAGGTGGCCAGAAACAGGCACGATGACTCAGTTAGACAGGCGCTCCCCGGCTCCCCAGCTGGTCCCGACAGGGGTGCGGGTAACCTGTTATGAAGAATCATCCAAGACATGGGGTAGGCAGGGCCTCGAGGGCCCCAGGCTGGAAGAAAGGACCTTCCAGGGGCTGTTATATCCATTAGACTCTGTGAAGCCTTTAGTAGGAAGGGGCCTCCCTCCACACCCTCCTGCACCGTTTGGCTGTGGTCTGATTTGACTGAATGGCCTTCAGGGTTTTGCACCCCAGGGAGCTCTGATTTTATATCAGGGCTGTGCTTGGAAATAATGGGAAAACTCAGCAGAGAGCTTTTTCTAGATATGCTAGAAAGGAAGTTGCAAGAGAAGACGGACTTTTTCTTGTGTGTGGCTGTCTGTCCATTGCCAAGTACACAGTAAGCCCTCCAAGTCGCCAAAGAGATTGGGCAGGGGACACTTAGGAATGTGATTCTGGTGAAGCAGTGGGATATGGCAGAAGCAGGACTCCCCACTGATTATCGAGGTCCCCAAACCCTTCCCCCGGAGATGGGAAAGCAGGGATTTTACCTCCATTACAGCAGCACTCCCCCACCCCTGCGACTGTCCCCAGGAGCAGCTGCGATCCTATCTGCACCGGAGACCCACAAGATGTGCCCCAAAGCCCAGACGGCATTTGGAGCTCCAGCAAATGGAGTGTGCACAGCCTCGACCTGAACAGAGCTGTTTAATGGACTGCATCTCCTCCCTTTAAATGCACACACACACAAAGCCAATCGCGAGCAAAGAGAGTTGGATGGGATTAAACAAGTCAATTTAAAGAATTGAAAACTCAGCTGCTTCCAGTGAAGTCCTAGGGAAGGAACCAATCAGCAAAGTTCTCTTCCTTTTTGTACTGAAATGGGGGCTGTGACTGTGCAGTGGGCCACTCTCAGCTCGGGCAAAACTGGGCCGAGTCCACCCGGGGCCTCTTGCTGCAGTTAGGGGGCGGGGGGGGAGGGAGAGAGGCGTGTGTGCACGTGTGCATGTGTGCTTGCATATATGTGTACGTGGTGGGCAGGCAGGAGGAGCCGAGGACAGATTCACAGACCATCTGTTTTGGATTTTTCTGGAAACATCAAGTACCTTAGAGGACCCAGAGGCAGACATCCGCCTGTCTGCATCTCTTTTCAGCGAGGGTTTAGGCTGCAGGACAGCTTCCCCGGGCCCCACACAAGCCTGGTCCAACCCCAGGGAGGACCGTGGTGCCTCACTCTATAGGAAGTTGTGAGCTACGCCCCTCTCCTTTCCCCAGCCTCCAGGCCTTGTCCACCCCCATGTTCCCACTGCCCATGGAGGACTAGAGCTTTGCCTGGAGCCCATGGCCGCCCGGAACCTGGAAGAGGGGAGGAGAGGAGGCCAGACGTAGCAGCAGCACCTGATGTGTGGCCGGAGCTGGCATGGGTAGACAGACGGGATGCCACCTTAGCAAATGGCAATGCCCAGCTGCAAACTCTGCCCCTGAAAAAGAACTCGCCTACTCCAACTCCATGGAATGGGGTGCTGCATGGAATGGTGTGGGGAAAGGTAGTGTGTGGCTGGAGGAGCCCCCAGATGATAGAAGGACTCAGGCCAGCTCTCCCCAACTCTCCTGGCCGGCTTCTCACTCAGGGTTTACTCTGCTGCTGGGATCTGGGCCAGCTTCTCCCCTTTGCACCAGCAGCTCTTGGTGATCCCAACAAAGCAAAGCTGAGGGATCCAATGTCAAACTCGAGGTCAAATGGCATCCAGCTGAAATGAACAACCAGCACTCACAGAGTGCTCAGTGTGCGCCCAGCATGGCACCTAAGCATCTTGCGTAGAGCACTTCATTCTCACAACCCATGTGCTGTTACCGTGCCACTCAACATGGAAGAAAGGAGGTGAAGTGACTTGCTCAAGTTCAGGCAGTGAAGCAGGGCCAGACCTTGCGGGCACACTTGAGCCACACTGGTGCTCCCCACTGTCACTCTCCACTGCCTTCCAGGGACCAGGTTGCCTGGGCAGACTGGTTGCCTGGCGGATGCCCTGCTCCAGTGTCTCCTGAGAAGGGCCAACAGAGATGGCGTCCTCGTTCCTAAAGCCAAGAGCAGCAAGCATAGCTTTTCCTCTAAAGCAGTGGTCCCCCACCTTTTTGGAACTAGGGACTGGTTTCATGGAAGACAGTTTTTCTATGGACTGGGTCGGGTAGGAGGGATGCATCAGGACGATTCAAGTGCATTACATTCAAGCTCACCCCCTGCTGTGCAACCTGGTTCCTAACAGCCCTGAACGGTACTAGGCCGCAGCCTGGAGGCCGGGACCCCTGCTCTAAAGGGTGCACTTTACCAGGTATAAGCAACAAGACAATTTTTGGGTGCTGATTTAAGAGAACGGCAAACAAGCACCTTTCCGTTACGAGATCCCATGAGCCATTCAGAAAGGGAGGCCAAAAAGCCACTGTCACAGGAAGCGGTGTAGTGGACCTACCTCGTCGGACTCGTCCGATAGCGTCTGCAGGAGGATGGGGAAGAGGCTGTCCGTG
Source organism: Artibeus jamaicensis (assembly GCF_021234435.1). Classification (NCBI taxonomy): domain Eukaryota; kingdom Metazoa; phylum Chordata; class Mammalia; order Chiroptera; family Phyllostomidae; genus Artibeus; species Artibeus jamaicensis. The sequence continues at coordinate 14,179,052 of NW_026521842.1, forward strand.
TGCCGGAACATCTGCGGAGTGGAGAGGAGGGCGCCGGTGAGTGCTCCCTCACTCCAGGCCTGTGCTCAGCTCGGACAGGGCCCCCTGCATGGACCACCTTCCCCTGCTCCCCCAGACACCAGGGCTCCTCAAGCACCTGTCACCCCTCTGCACATCATGGTTCTCCCAGAACTTCAATGATCCAAACCCCACCAAGCACGGCAGGCCCTTGAAATGCAAGGTGGGAATGGAAAAGGCCCCTGGCTCGGAGGGACCTACTGGGCCCATGGACCTGGGGGCTCACCTTCCGAGGGGTCTTGATGTAGAGGTGGTAAAGCCACTTCAGCACGGCGATCCTGGTCATCATCCCGATGGCCATATCACTGAGGTGGCAGTTCAGGACCTGCACAATCCCATCAAGGTGGAGGGCGACCGGGGCCCTTTCTGTGCTGTGGGCAAGACCAGGAGTTGAAGCCACTGGAGCCTTCTCCACCACACCCAGCACCACCCTGGCCCTGTACCAGAACCTCCCAGAGGGCTTGCTTCTCTCCCCTCTGCAATATCGTGGTGGGGTGAGGGCCGGGCTGCTGGGCGCCCACCCACTTCCCTTTTCTGTACCGGCACTACCTAGCTTTGACAGCAGAAAACCTCTCCAGTGTCACTGAGCTGGGCCCCAGCAGACCTCAGGGATGCAAGGCCATTCAGTCCAGCCCCTTTGTGATAAAGCGAAACCACCATGTCCAGAAAGTCCAGGGGAAAGCGCTGCCATCCACAGGGCCTTCCCAAGGCCCCCATCGAACATTTCTCAAGCAAGGACCGGGATAATGGCTTTTTCTCTGCCATACTCCAGGGCACTCAGCCCAGTGTTCAGCCTGGCTGAGGAGCCTTGGGAGCTGCCTCGGAAGCTCTGAAGTTCTTGTTAGTTGGGGAAGTTGGCCTCTGCCTCTGAGAAGTGTAGCTGTTCAGAATGGGCTTTGCTCCTGGGGGGCCACAGGCTCCCGGCTTTACTGACCAAAGCCTTGCTGGTCTCCAGGCAGAGTCTCCTGCTGGGCAGCCCCGGGAGGGCAGGGTGCTGCTGGGACACTGACCCCCACCCTCTGCCCAAAGCACGAGGCCCAGGCAGAGACTGGAGTTTCGGAGATGGGGATGGGACGGGCAGAAGACCTGAGGGTGCACTGCCCTCCTGGTAGTGCATCGCATGGCATCTGTGCAAAGGGGCCACGACTGGTGCAGACAGGGCTGCAATTCTTTGAGGACTGGGCCAGGCGCTTTAGTTGCTGCCAGTACAAAATGGTCTTTCGTGGTATTTTCAGGCTGCTCAATTATTCATTTACATCAGGAACTCCATGCCTGTGTTTTCCTAATTTGCCTGCAGCCTCTTTGAGGCTCATTTGATGTGAATTCCTAAAGGGCATAATTCTGAGCTCTGTAAGTGCTAAACGGAACTGCTACTTAATATGGTCTGATGATTCCCCACGGTGCTCGTTTCGGGGGCTACAGTGGGTACTTCTATCCTCTGGTGGCAGAAAGGGCTGAGCCTTTCTGGCCAGGGCCGCCACTGAGATTTCCATGGAGCCTCATGGCTGGAAGTTCCTGGGGTCAGCTGAGGACATCCACCATCTCGGCCCTTCAGAGCCTCAGACAGACGGGGAAGTGCTGCGCGGACAGATGAGTCAGGCAGTGCGCGCGCGCGCGCGCACACACACACACACACACACACACACACACACACACACGGGCTGCCACCACCGTCCCACTCGGCCTCTCTCATGTTCACTGTCCAAGGAAAATACAACATGGGCCACATGTGAAATTTTACGTGTTCTGGTTTTATATTAAAAAGTAAAAAGGAACAGTGGAAATTATTTTTAATGGCACATTTTAATTAACCTGACATACTCCGAATATGGTCGTTTCAACATGTAAGTGGTATAAAACTAATCTGAAGATCACTAATGAGACAGGACTTCCCCCTGGTGCCCCAGTCGTTGAAACCCAGCCCACACTCCAGGCCGACAGTGTGGCTCCCTGCAGACCCGCCATGCGGCCCGAGCGGGGAGCCCGCGGGCGCTCTGACAACTTCCTAGTCGTTCCCTCCCCGCCAGGATCTACTTACTGTCTTACCTCCAGTCCCACTTCCCCCATCCTGTCGGCTTCTCCCTGGGCCAGAGGGACCCTGGGGCTGAAGGAGCTCGAGGAGCCCCCCACGGCTGAGGCCTGACCACAGCCAGAGCTCGGGGGCGCTGGGGAGCGAACAGAAACCCACCGACGCCTGTTCGTTCCCAGCTCCCTGAGCCTGAGGTCGGGCCTCAGCGAGTCCCTTTCCCCAGCAGGAGCGACAGGGCACCCAGCCGTGAAGGAGCACCCTGTGCCAGCAGTCGCTGCCACATTCTTGGTTAAACAACCCCCCGGAGGGGCCACTGCCACATTCCTAGTTAAAATGACCCTCCTGGGAGGAAGGCCTTTTTACTTTCCCGGGACTCAGGGCCGCGCTGACCGAGCAGCACGGCCGGTCCTGAGCTGCTGATGTGGAGGAAGGCAGGGCCAAGCCCAGCTGCCCTCTCTCCACTCCCCCCACCAGGCCCAGTGGAGTGTCTGACCTGGGGCTGGGGAGCAAGGGGCGGGGAGCTGCGGGGTTCTGAAAACAACGATGATGATGGAGGTGTGGGAAGTGAGCGCTCCTGTTTCTCGGGTACATAACCTGTGTTGGGCGCCGCTCTGAGCCCCGTGCCCACAGAGCCTCACTGACTTTCCTCAGAGGCCAGTGACAGTGTCATTCCCATTCTGGGGATGAGGAAATTGAAGCGCACGGATGTTGTTAAGTAACTGGCCCAGGGTTACCTAGCCAGGAGATGGTGGGGCTGGCAACTTGAATTGGAGCAGTCTGTCTGAGTCCAGACTGGCCTCACTGACCTCATGGCCCTGCCTCCTGAAGGGCCAGGCTCAGAAAGGGTCCATGGTGGCATCACTTCCAACTGTCCCCTGGAGGTTGGGGCAGCAGAATGGCAGCCCCTCATGGTACATTTTCTTGTCAGGAGGGTAGACAAAGCCTCCGTTAGGGAGAGAGGACACTGGGGAGCCTAGTGCTGGCCTCTGCTATGTGTGTGTGTGTGTGTGTGTGTGTGTGTATGTGTGTGTGCCCAAACCTAGTGGCCCAAAGATGCCAGGCCAGATGGGCCTTGGCCAGCTGGGATCCTTAATTCACCGTGGTCCTGAGGTGCTTCTGGCCGGCTCAGTGTCTCTGAGGGCAGAAAGCAAGGGCCAGCCCATTGGGCACCTCCCTCAGGTGGCACTGTGTCAGGGCCAAATAACGAGGAAGGATGTCAAGGATTTCAGTGTGTGAACTGGCAGTGTTTTGTGGACGAAGAATCTCTGATTTACCCGTGGCAAATGCCAGCAGCAGCACACTTCCCAGACATGGGCACCTTCGGACTGCTGGTGGGGTCAGTGTCCACCACAAATATTAACTGAAAGGACCTCGTGGCTCATTGTAACCTGACCCTTCGACGCACAGGTGAGGACACTGAGGTTGAGAGACAGTATAAACCATCCCAGGCTGTGAGGTCATGCACCAAGGACTCGTCGCTCAGCTGGAGACACTCTCCCTGGGTCTTGCTTCCCTCGACTGGCTGGAGGTGAAGGTCAAGGAAAGCAGGCACACACCAGGGAGGTTGATCTCAGCTCCCAGGAAAGGGCAGACTGATGAGCCCACCTGACTCCGAGGAAGCAGCTCTGGGCTGCTCCACCAGGCCAGGCAGGCTGCTGTGTGCTGGGCTCTGAGCATGCCCGGGGGGGCCCAGACCCTGGAAGCCTGGGCCATGCTGACAGAATGGGTGCTGCATGGCCACCCAGCTCCTGAGCTGCTGGTCTGGGGCCTGAGACGGCGCACCCTCTGCCCTGGTTCACCTCACTTGAAGAGAACAGAAGGGAGCTCGTTCACAATTTAAAATACATTTCTGCTTGGGTTCCAAAAAGTCTAGACTAGTCACTCTTGGGGCTTTTGAGTTATTTCAAGGTGTCTGCAAAACTCCAACTCCAGTGAGCATTTTTTCATAAAGCATCTCATAACAAACGTCTTACTCGAACATGTATTGCAATTTCCAAATGCAAGGTGCTACTGCGGCTATTAAAATACCTATGTACTGAATAATGCTTCTGATACTGCCGATAAATAATGATCACTCCCAGTGGTTCCCGCCCTCAGGGAGGCAGCCCCTTACTTCTGTGACGTCTGACTCTTCATGGTGCTCACGTGTTCCAGCTCTCATCAAAGTGAAAGCAAGACAAGTTAAAAACAAGTTGTTTCTGACTTCGCACTTTTCTTCTTCTAAAAGACCATTATAACTTTTTCAGTTGGTAGATGCAGAAAGTCAGGAAGCACTGACCTCTGCATCTATCTGCCTGCCTCCGGTGCTGGGCCCTGGCTTCACCAGGAGACCCACACTGAGTGTCAGGGTGACCCCGCGGCCTGAGGAGGCAGAGGGAGGCCCGTGCGCACTGCCACGCCTGTCTGGGGCTCTCATGTCAGGCGGGTTAGAGAGGCTGGTCGCAAAGCTCTGAGACTCTCCAGCTATGAGTAATAAGGTTAAATGCATGGGCTCTCAAGTCAGACAGACCGAGCCTGAAGTCCAACTTGGCCACTAATTAGCTGAATGAATTTGGCCAAGAAGTTTACCTCTCTGGGCCTGTTTTCTCATTTGTAAAATGGGGATAATAATGAGGTTCTTGTAATCACAACTGTAGCTAGAATGTGGGAAGTGCCTTCTGTGTGCCAGGGCCCACGCTATGCTCTTTTCCTAGTTCAGGTCATTAAGCTCCAGACCTCTATGAAGTCGGTACCATCCTCACGCCCAGTTTACAGAGGAGTAAGCTGAGGCAGGGAGAGGTTAAGCTGCTTGCCCAGGGCTGCCCAGCCTGGCATGGAGGAGGCAGGATGTGCGCCCTGAAAGTGGGACTCCACCATTCAGAGGGTTCATGAGAGCTAGGCCCCTGCCTGGTGCATATAAGACAGAGAGAGCGGCTGTCCCCTGTGGAGCAGGACACTCGCTGGGGCCCAGGTCACAGTGGCAAGTCTGCAACGGCCTTCCCGTGGTCAGGTTTGTCCCTTTCCCTCCTCCGCCCTCGAGGGGCTGCCAGAGGGCCTTCTCAGTCACAGGCGTGCTCCCTCACCCCCGCCTGCACCTCGGGCCCCCACGGCTCTCAGAACAGGAGCACGTCCCCTCCGCGGGACGTGCCAGTCTCCCTGCATCCCCACGCGGACCTCTCCTCCGAGTTCCAGAACCCACCACCCAAACCTGCGCACAGGGTTGCTCAGAGCCACCCTGGACGGAGCTCCTGACTCGCCCACTCACACACCTGTCCCTCCTTGCAGCGTGGGACAGCACACCAGGATACCCTGATTTGGCTCACGCCCAAAACTCAGAAGTTATTCTTTCTCTCATTTTTCTCCTTTCACTCCCTCCCATTAGCCAATTCTGTCAGTTTTACCTTCAAAACAGATCTCGGATCCGTACAACTTCCTCCTTATTTTGCCAACTCTTCGGTCGGAGCCGCTACCCCCGCAACCAGGCTGCACCCGCCCGAGTCCTTCCCACTGTGTTCTCTGTGGACGCTCCCGACCCCTGGTCCCTCCTCAGCCCTACAACGGAGACGCTACTGCTGACTTTCGGGATCTCAGCATCAGCAAAATCCAATCACACAACGCGAAGTAGCGAAGTACCTGGCACGGCAAGGGCCTGGCAGCACTGACCCCCGAGCCTCGCTGCTGTGGCCACTGCTCCGGCCTCGGCTCCAGCCCCCAGCGCCCCCTGAGCCCCCCACCACGGCAAAACTGAAAACAAACGAATGCGGAGCGCTGACTGGCTTGCTCCCATTGTCAGCAAGGGCCCGCAGAGGAGTCTGTGTTTGTAATGAGTGCTGCCTCCTTTGACGACATGCACAGAGCCCTTAGGTCAGAATAAGTTTAAACTGATACAAAAGGAGGAGAGATACTGGAGGTCTGGGGAGAACAGAGCCTCCCGCCCATTTTCCCTTTCGTGAGCGGTGCTGCCCAGGGCTGAGTTCCAAGGGAAGAAACCCGCTGCGGGAGAACCGCCACCCATTCCAGCCCCGCCAGCGCCAATTCTACCCAGAGAAAAATCGAGACGGGCCAGGAGACTCAGACAAGGAGACAGCACGAGAGGATTCCTTCCCCAGGGGAAGGCCATCACCCTGCGGGGCGTGCAGGGGGGTGGCAAGGAAGGGAATTATCTCCACGCCTGGCCTGCACTGCCCCCACGTGGAAGGCTGCGCTATTACCGCTGGCCCAGGAGCCTAGGAGAGCACAGATCCTGACGCCCGCTCAGTCCACGCACTCCTTAGAGTCCATCAATCGGGGCCTGTAACCCAGAAGGTCCTGTCACAGCCTTCCCCTCGTCAGTCTTGTCTGTCCCACGTTATCCTGGATGTGCAAACGTGTCTGTGTCTCACTGTAGTCGCCATGTATTTATTGTGTGTTATACTTTTATACTTGTACTTACAGAGACCTCCAGCAGCCTGTAATCCCTGCCCCCCAGGCTATCTGCCCATCAGAAGTGGGGGTGGGCTGGGCTTGCTCAGGGTCCCTCACATTCCCTCCTCAGGCACCTCCTGTGCCCCATAAGCAGTGGCCCCAAGCAGAGCTCGCTCGGGTCTTCACTGCAGTCCCCGCGCCCAGGAGAGAGCCGGGCTGCTCGCACCCCTCGACCACCGCTGGCTGGAACAAACCACTTACCTGGCTGAAGAGATGCCGCTGCTGAAGCTGGAGTCACGAGAACCATCGGGGCCTCCTGGGGAGTATAAGAGGAATAATGGACCACGATAAAGGCCGTGGGAGTCTTTTAAATGAACAAGATCCCTGTATAAAAACACACAGACTCTCCGGTCCCCCACACCTCGCTTCTGGCCATTGAAGAGGAGACGGCCCGCAGTCCAGGCCCCGCAGTCCGAGGACCCAAGCTTACTCACTCCCCGGAGCTTTTGGGGTGGAGCCCGTGCCTGCACGACGTCGGCACAGTGATCTCACAAGAAGAGGGACGCAAACGCTGAACGCATCTGGGAAAACCTCAGAAGGGTGTGACGGTCTGGGGGGCAGTGGACGTGAAAAAGGATGTCTGGATACTCATCATTAGCATCAGGCAAATGCAAATCAAAACTGCAGCGAGATGCCATTCCACACCCACTAGGAGGCCTAAAATAAAAAGGAGAGCTGACGACCACAGTGGTGGCGAGGGTGCGGAGAGACCGGAAGCCTCAGACACTACCGGTGGGAGCGGGACGCGGCGCAGCCACTTTGGGAAATGGCCGGCAGTTCCTGAAAAGTCGAAACCCGTTACCAGCAATTCTACTGAGGTGTTTTCCCAAGAGAAAGGAAAGCTACATCCACACCAGAACTTGTACAGCAGGTTCCCAGTGGCATTATTTAAAATAGCCCCAAACTGCACACAATCCAAATCCTATCAACTGATGTACAGAGGAACAAAGTGAGTTAGAGCCGCCCAGTGGACGACCATGTGATCACAGAAGGAATGAAGCACCGACACAGGCTTCAACATGGGTGGACCCTGAAGGAGAGAAACCTGTCACAGAGGACCCCACGCTGTGTGACTCCATTCACGTGAAACGTCCACTGCAGGCAGCTCTGCAGACAGAGCAGATCAGAGGCTGCCCAAGGCTAGAGGGGATGGGAGGACGGTGTTGGCTATTTCTTAAATTAAAAAACCAAACAACTTGTTATTTTGAAATAATTTTAGATTTATAGAAAAGTTGCAAAAGCAACACATAATACACCCTTCACCCAGCTGCCAGCTGCCCTAGTGGTAACATTACACACACCACTGTTTCGTTATCGAACCAGGAAAGTAGCACTGACACAACGCTCTTAACTAGACTAGACTAATTTGATCTTGACCGGTTTGTCTACTTGTGTCCTCCGTTCCAGGATGGAACCAGAGACCCCGCACTGCACGCAGTTGTCCTGTCTCCTTAGTCCCCTCCAATCTGTGACAGTTCCTCATCTTTCTGTATCTTTCCTGAACGTGATGCTTCTGAAGCCCTGGTCAGCCACTTTGTGTCAGCAGAACGTCTTGTGATCTGGGGCTGTTCTGTCATGCTGTCCCGCGGCTGGGTCGGGTCAAGTGACACGCCCTGTCAGTGCACCGTCTCGGGGAAGCAGCGTCCATTTGTCTCATTACCAGTGAGGTTAGCCTTTTCACCTGCTTACGGTAGTGTCTTCTGGGTTTCTGCCCTGTAAAGTTAGCATTTTCCTTTTTGTAATTAGTAATTATCTTGGGGAAGATAGTTGAGATTAGACAAATAATTGGTTTTTTCCTCAAACAGTATCCCACTGATTTGTAACATCCATTAGTGGATCTTGCCTACAACAACTACTACTGTGGCATCTGCCTGATAATAATATTGTTTTCCTCTTTCCTTCTACATTTATTAACTGGAACCCTTCTACAAGGCAGAGCGGTCCCTTCTCCACCATTTATTCATCCATCCATCCACCCATTCATATCATCATGGATCCCTAGATATTTATTTTACTCTGTGGGTTACGAATGAAAACTATTTTTATTTATTGTTAAATTTGTTGCACCATTTGTTGCTAAAATGGTGCCAGCCTTGGCCTCTTAAAAGTTTTAAATTATACAAGTAAAATACCTTCTCATTCTAAAAATATCAAAAGCAAAGCAAAGCCACTTTCCCTCCCTAACCTTTGACCTCAGTCTCCATGCAGGTAACTACCAATTAGGCGAGCACCCTTTCATTTTTTGCTAATCCTACTTTTTATTTTGTGAACATACACAGAAGCAGGGAATGTCTTTCGTAACCTGCCCTTTTCACTTCGTACTACCTCGGAGCAGGGCCACGGTGTGGACGTGAAGCTACCTCCGAGCCCCCTATTAAGGGACCTTTATTTCCGCGTTAAACAGAAAACCTCTGAGCGGCTCCTTGTCCCAACCCCAGAGAACCTTAGGGGGACATGGCACGACTTGGTGGGGGCAGGAAGGGCTGTGTGCAGGAGCGGGGCCTGCTCATCGGCCCCAGGGAAAGGGGGGAGGGCACGTGGGGAACATGGGCAGGCCGGCCTGCACCAGCAGCCTGGCAAGGCAGCCGGGCCCCTGGCGGCTCCCCTGTTCTCGTCTCCCGGAAACACACATACTTGCAGATGAAATGACGTGTTGTTGGAAACTGGCTCCAAATTAATTTCAATTGTTCCCTAATTTCATTTACGGCTCTCCTGTGCTTCCTCATGCACGAGTGGAAGCACTTCTCCAGCATCCACGTCCACGGGGGCTGCTGAGGGGTCAGGCCCCTGACACTTCAACAGACACTGCCAAGTGGCCCTTTTGGGAGGTTCTACCAATATATGGTAGGCAAGAACGGAGTCCTCATTCCCACAAAGGGGTATTACCCACCCACGCAGGGGTATTAGCAATCTTTTCAATGTTTGCCAGGCTGAATAAAAATCATACATTGTTTTCCTTTGCAATCCTTGGATTCCCAGCCAGGCCGAGCATCTTTGGTGGCCCTTTTGTATGAATTCCTCTTCAGGAAACCGCAGGGTAGACATCACTATAGGCAGAGACTCAGGGTGTGCACCCTGACTCCCCTACTTACTGGCTGTGTGACCCTGGGGCAGGTTCCTAGACTTCACCTCTACTTTCTTACCTGTGTAACGGGGTAATGACAGTGCTGACACCACAGGCTTGCTATGAAGATAAACAAGCTAGTGTTTGTTTGGTGTTTAAAAGCTTTTGATACATGCTGCTAAGTGTATTTACCAGATAATCATATTTCACTTGTATACCTTTTGCCTCCCCCCAGTAGCAATGTCTGTTTTTCCCCTAAATATCTACAGGAGACATGTATTTCCTTTATAAGTGGAGCGAAAAACGGTGGTGAGGCTGGGGGAGAGTGGACGCTAAAGAGAAGATCCAGTCGAAATAACCTCCATGTGGCCTGGCCAGGTGGCCCCAGTCCCCTGTGACCACGGACAGAGTCACACGATTACTCATCTGCAGATCTGACCCTGAGCTCCTGGCAGGCGGGTCCTAGGTCTGACTCACCTGCATCTGCAGTGCCCACAGAGGGTGCTGATACGCCCAGTCCCATCCACACTTTGGAGTGGAATGTTGCCCCTCAGAAGTCACCAGCCCGCCACTGGGAACTCTATTTACAGCTCTGCTCCTCAGCGGCCACATGAACTTCAATCCCTGACCCTCTCTGATCCCTCGAGTAGGGACCCCCAGGGGCCCCTTACCACTTGGGCAGTGCTGGTGACGAAAGATAAGGGAGAACAGCCCTACCCCTGAGAACCTTGCTAAGCAGGTGGATCTGTTATAAAGATGCACTCGGACACCTAGACACTGAAGCACTGTAATTGGGAGTGTGGGGCCTGGGCTGTGTGCTAGGAGCTTTACACACAAAAATCTGGTCTGAAACTCACCATCACACTACGGACTAGGTGTTATTATCATTGCCCTATTTAACAAACAAGGAATCTGAGACCATGCGACTTGCCCTGGGACCATGAACTTGACAGAGCCAGGACACAAGGAAGGCAGTTCTGGCCCCAGCATCCAGGCAAATGAGACAAGTAGGGAACGTCACGGAGGGGAACAGAGGACATAATAAGTGCTGCAGAAACTCAGAGTCAGAGAAGAACACTGCACTGTGGGCCCCCGTAAGCAGTAGGGCTGAGGGGAGCAGAGCACGTGAAAAGGGCTGCGAGCAGCAGGGCACAAACGTGCACCCGCCCTCACCAGAGTGCGTAGGGAGAGGCGAGGGCGGGGCACTGTGTGTGTGGGCACCTGCTCCTGCACAGAGGGCCAGGCCGTGGGTCCGGTCTAGGGGCGCACGGTGGAGAGCGCGGGGTGACGTGGGATGCGGGGATGCGGTGACGCGGGCTGGCTGGGCGAGGAGGGCCAGGCAGGAGGCTCCTGCCTGCTCCCGGAGGACCCGGGTCGGAGAGCGGAACAGAGTAATAAGAGGCCGTGGGAGAGGCTGGAATGGACCTGGCGAGGTTAATCACCACTTTCTGGCTCGCCGGCACCTTCTCCCGGCTCCTGGGGAAAGCGCTGCTTCCTCACAAGCCGAGCAGGTCTGGAGGGGATGTGGAGCCTCAGAGTGGCTGCTGCCGCCTCCGGGAACTGCTGTGAAGTGAGCTCTGCATCTGCTGAAATGCTTTTTATGGGGCAGTAAAACCTGAAGCCAAGCTGCCTGCATGCATCTTGGTTTAGGCTAAGCTTCTCCTGAGCAGGGAGCTATTTAAAAAAGCTAAGGAAAACTGTCTACAAAATTAAATAAATAAGCTGCCCTGGCCAGGAACGGAACCCGGGCCTTCTGTGTGTCAGGCAAGAGCCCTCCCACGGAGCCACCACTGCTCCAGCTGGCTCCTTGGCAGCGGCCACGAGTGGCAGGACGCAGTGGTTCCTGTCCAGAGGGCTCGACTTGGTGCCACAGGAGCAGAAAGAGTGGGGCACAAGCTGCTGGCTTCCACTTTGGGGGAAGAGGTGCTAACTTTTTAAAAAAAACGAATGAGATACAATTCATATATCCTAAAATTTCTTGACAAAGGCTTATCATATTAAGGTGGACAACTGGGTAATTTTTCCCTACATGCACAAAGCCGTGCAAACATCACCACTATCTAATCCCAGAACGGCTCCATCACCCCCAAAGGAAACCAGGCGTCTGTCAGCATTCGGTCCCGACTCCCCCTTCCCTCCGGGCTCAGCAGCCATTGCTCTATTTTCTAACTCTATGGATTAAAGGGTACAAACTTTAAAAATCAGTATAAAGTAGCCCAAACTTCTGCATGTTGTGACTTGTCAAGCGAAAAACAAAACAAAGCAAACAGCCCCACACCCGAACCTACCACCCAAACCAAAAAAGCAGGATGTGGAATCACACAGGGTGGGGCACAGGCAGGCTGACAGTTGTGAGCACACGAAAGAGTTTATTCTTCTATTATTAATTATTGCATTATTTTCCACACCAACAGCTGTAAACCTACTTTTGCCCCATCCTGTGTAAGTTCTATGATCTCGAATATATACAATGGGAAAAAAAAGCCAAAATTTTAATACTGATTGCCTCTTAGTGAGAACAGTCCTGCTTCTTTATATTTTCTACTTTCAAATTTTTCTAAAATGAGAATCAAAGAACAGAAAGATAAAAAAACTCATACATCAGTGAAAGCTCACAAAATATATCTACGCCCGAGATTCTTCTCCATCCCTCAGTGGGAAAGCCCCTGCCTTCGGAGGCCCACAGTAACTTAACTCCCCAAGCTTTGTGTCTCAAGGAGCTGCCAAAAAGTCTCCAGCTGCTGCATTGGCCGGGAATCGAACCCGGGCCTCCCGCGTGGCAGGCGAGAATTCTACCACTGAACCACCAATGCTCCAGCTGGGTGCTGCTCTGCCTCCAGCTGTTTTGCTACTGTGGCTCCCAGTGGCCAAGTCACAGCTGTAACCTGACACCTGAGACAACCCAGCCCGCCAAACCCGTGGGAGGAGACCCGTGGGAGGAGACCCGTGAGGCAGGCGTGCCTGAAATTCTCAGATACCTACACAGAGGCCTGAGAGCCGCAATGGAGAAGGGCTTGAGCAATTCTTTCTGCTCCGGGGGAAAGTTCCAGACTTCAGTATGTTAGCCTTAAAGATTCAAGTGACCCTGCAACCTGTACTCCTGCCACGAGCCAAACCTTCTCATACTGAAAAGACTATTTCTGTAGCTGAGCCCAGAAAAAGACTGAGAGGAGTAATGGTTTTCGAAGAAGTAGGGTTAAGAGTGTGGGTTCTGTAGACAGACAGCCGGGGTTCAAATCCCAACTCTGCTACTTAGAAGTTGCCCGGTTCTGGTCTCGTTATCTATCTTCCCTGTGTCCATCTGTAGAATGGGAATCAGGCAGTAGCAGTCCCTACCTGATCAGGTTGTCGTGAGTTAACGTACGGAAAGTAGTTTAGTGAGGCCCCAACTCGGTCAACTACGACCTCCGGCTCCGTGGTGCCCCCCCGGGAGGCGAGGGACAGGAGGCAGAGCCTACTCACCACTGCCTGTCCCCTCCTGCTTGGCCGCAGAGTCGTCAGGGTTGGCGTCCGCCTGCCGCTGCACCACTGGCTTTGGCTCGTCGGGCTCGTCGTCCTCGGGGGTGACCAGCTTCATCAGGCTCTGGTTGCACACGCTGGCCGCCTCCTTGATGCCTGAGCGCGCTGATGTAAGGAGCAGCCCGGCCGGGGTCCTCCATGAACCCAGGTCCCTGGCGCCGATCGGGGCCCGCGGTGCTCCTCGGAGGTGTGCCAGTGGGCAGGCAGGCGGTCTGAACAGAGTCACGCCCTCCTGCCACACTGGTGTCCCCTCAGGATGCTCCCGTGTCTTCTGGTAGGGCTCCTTCTTAGTGGGCCTCCCACCGACAGGCTTCCCCCACCCAGGGCTGGGCAGTGTGAGCTCGGGGGGTGGAACTGTGCGGCCCGGGAGAGCTACTCCAGATCCGTAAGGAACCGGGTGCACTTTGGGGACAGCGGCATTTGCTCCGTGGCCCTGGCACTGTTGTGGCTCTCCCAGTTCGTGTTCCGCAACGCCTCTTGTTCCCTTGATCTCAGGGACTACGTGGAGATACTCCGTCCTAAGGGAGCCAACCCCCACTCCAGAGTCCCGTAACTTCACAGGCCCCTTTGGGGCTACTCTTGTGTCCTTTCTCTAGAGCAAAGGATACTTTTCTTGCGGTCATCATAGGCCAGGCAGGGCAAGACGGCGGTCAGGATCCCAGAGGAGTAGGGCAGCATCACGCGGCCGGCCAGCTGGATGAACTCCCTCATCCAGCACATGGCTGTCAGCTGGATCAGGTCATCTGCAGGGGGAGGGGCGGGTTCTAGGAGGATCGGCCTGAGCAGCTGGAATGCTCCCTCCCACTGACCACGCCCACAGGACGCCACAGGGGCTCCTGAGGGCTTGCACTGCTTCGGGCCTCACCAACACTTCCTCAACCTTGCTTCTTGCCTCCCAAGGGTACATGCAGTGTCAGGATGGAACAATAGCCTGTGGCAGACTGCCAGAGTAGCCACGATTCTCTAGCTGCCTCTGTGTCCGTGCCCCCCACGATGGGGCTCCGCAGCTTCCCTCCTCAAGTGGGAGCCCACTTCCTGACTCCCTAACCCCAGGCTGGCTGTGCCACTTTGGCCAGCAAGAAGGTGGTGGAAGCAATGGTGTGCCTGGTCCGAGCCCTAGAGGCCTTGCTCACTTCTACCACCTCTCTGGGATCTCGCTGATGCCATGTGAGTGCACTGGGGCTGGCCTGCAGGATGACGACCCATGGACCGACTGTCCCTGTTGCCCTAGGTGACAGCCAGCCAACTGCCAGACATGAGTGAGGCCGTCCTAGCCCACCCAGCCCCAGCTGCCCCCCAGCAACTGTGGGTGCACGACCACGGCCAGCCACACCTCCCCCAGGTGAGCGGAGCCGCCCAGGACTCGCGGACTCACGACCACTGTGTGGAGCGATTACATACTGTGGTGGTTTGATGCTCAGCAGAAGCTAATGGAAACACCACCCCAACCTCCAAGTAATTCCATTCACGATGCTAAGGCTGAGCTTGCCACCAAGAGGTTCCCAGGGTCGGACCAAGCGAAAGGGCCTCCACGTCACAGGGAACCTGAAACTCTCCCTCCCAAGGACCCACCGCTCCAGCGCTACGGGATCCAGGGCCGTACCGGCTCACACCCCTACCAGGACTCTTTCCAAGACGGCGAGAGAGAAAGGTGCTTCTGAGGAGGCAGCGGTGGCCATGGGCCCTCACACACTCACCCGTGGTCTGGCAGTGGATCACCAGGATGTTGGCCATCTCCGCAAACTTAACGCTGGAGGGGTTCTTCTTAATTTCTTTCAAGAATTCTCCAAGGACCACTTCGCACCTGTCAATGAGAGGAGGAGAAGGGACATAGCATATGCCAGCCAGGGCTGAAGGAGCCTCCACCCAGAGGGGACTACGCGTTGAACTTGTCCGATGGATGTTTTTCAGGGGCTGGAGGCCGAGGAGCTCTTAGCTCTTCGTGGTGGAAAACACACAAGCCGGGAAGAAGACAGGGACCTTCCTGCTCTGCGGCTGCCGCCCGTCTGCCGGTGTGGGCGGCCACCTGCCCCTCCCGCCACTCACATTTTCCGAATCTCTTTGCCGTTGTCGCCCAGAATCTGAAAGAGTCCATCCAGGATCTCTGGCAAATAATCCAGCAGGTTGATGTCTGGCACGGACTCCAGAACCAGGATCTGGCCCAGGGGAAGACACCAGGAGGGACAGTCACATCGGCCAGCCCGAGAACCTTCGCCTCCCCCTCCCCAGTATGCTGGGCCTGGGCAGTGAGGGCCCCCCCCCCCAGGCAGCATCTCACGGCACCGCAGGTGTCCCCTGGCGGGGAGGGGTGCTGGCAGCTCTGGTTAGAGGGGCAGGGGCACGGCAATGTAACTGCGAGGAAATTCAGACGCCAGGGGCAGGAGGGAGTCCGTGGGAAAGGACAGACAGGGCGAGAAGAGGTGCGACTGTACAAGCAGCGCTCCTGGCTTCAAAGGGAAGTCAGGGTTTGCCGGATAAAAGGACGAACTGCATCGGGGGCAACCAGGACGGGATTTGGGGGAAGAGCTGAACAAACGTGCTTTCAGATCACCTGGTGTTACTGACTATGGCCAGGATAATGTGCAGGCGTCTCTGCAGCCACAGGGCTGCCCAGGGCGTGCCAGAGACAGATGTGACTAACCAGAGGCTCGTCATGGCCCGAGGAAGTGTCGCAGGGCTGCCCTCACCCAGGAGATGATGAACTGCCGGGCGTACTGGTTGTTGGAGTAAATCCGCTCCCGCAGCAAGGGGATGAAGCCCACCAGGTCGAACTTGTTGCTCTCGGTCACGATGTCCTGTGGGTCAAAGGCACGAGAGCTGCTGAGTGACAGCCAGAGTCAGGGGCTGCCTGACCTGGCTGAGCTACTGGCCCAGGGCTGGCTGCAGGGGCCAGGCGGCCACCAGGGGAAACAGGGATAGAACAGCTCCACGTCCTGACTGCACCGGTGACGCAAGTCTACACACTTAGCATCGAACTGTACGTCAGGGTCAATTTTACTGTGTGTAAGTGAAAAAATTTAAGTAAATTAGGAAGAGTGTTCCCAGTAATATAATTTATAAGCTATACAGACAGATTCAAGGAACAGATTCTGAACAGCGCAGTGGATGCCAAGTCCAAATACCTTTAACAGGCGGTCCAGGAGCTCAGATCCACTTTTCACATTGGGGTCTGGGTCAGCAGCCAACTACAAGACACAGGAGAGCGACGGCGAAGGTCAAGATCTACTGGAAACCACGACCAAGGCCCTGGCGCAGCTCGGGTGCAACAATGAAGGGGCATCTGTTTCGGTGAGTAAGGCAGAGGAAGGCAGGCGGGGAAGTGGGAATGGGTGAAATGGAGGTGAGATGCGGTGGGCATCCCCATCCTGTGCAGGGTCTCTGGGGCCTGCTGGGGGCTGCGGGACCTGCCGCCTCTGGGCCGGGTGGCTGCTTTCTGTCAGCCTTCCTCAGAGTCTCGGATCTTAACTTGCTGGGTCCTCTCTCCACTCTTGGAGGGGACCAAGGCAGCTGTGGGGCCGATCTACGGAGACGACTGTGCAGTCGGCAGGGCAGCAGGGCTTCATGACGCGTGGTGCTGGGTCGGGGTGCCCCGTGAAGCCGAGAGAGGAGCTGAGGAGGCGTGAGGGGCTCCAGGGCCTTTCTAAGTGGAGCTGTTTCTAGTGCTTTGGGCTAGCGCTCTCCTCACAGGGGAAGTGGGGTCTGTACACAGGTGCACCATATTCACCTTCGATAAGGGAGCTTAGTGCTCTTCAGACTCTCAGGTTTTTCCCTTCCAGTTTGTGGTGAACTCATATTTCATTAAATTCAGTAAGGATAAGCTAATAGTGAAATGGAAAAAAATGTAACTGCAAGCCCACTTAAGAAAAAATGATGAGACTGAACCAACACGTGTCCCTGGTGGCCATGTGGTTATCTGCTCTGCCCACATCTGGGAAAAGGGACCCGAGCGTTCAAGACCCCAGAGGGTCAAGCGAGGCGGGTGGCGTGAGCTCAGCCAGCCAGAGGGAGGGGGAGGAGCGTCACCTTACTCAGCCCGTCAAAGAGCACGTTGAAGTGGGGCAGCACGGCGCCCCGGGCCACCTTGACGATGTTGTAGAGCGCCTCGCAGGCGTAGTAGCGCAGCCTGCTGTCTGCGTCATTGAAGCAGGTCAGCACCGGCTCGATCAACTCCTTCAGGTAGAGCCCCGAGTCCTGAGGTGGGGAGAAGGAGAAACAGCTCACAAGGGGCCAGCCCCCACCCCCCAGTCCCCAGCTGACATCCCAGCTCCCCTGGAGATGCTCAGGCCTTTGTGTGCGGCTGTGCTTAAACACCCTTTGTAGGGTGGCCTCCCAGGACAGGGGTGGTGCCAGGAAATAAGGCTGCAAGACTGTGGCAATAAGACACAGGTCTGCAAAGCCCTGTTGGGCCTGGGATCGGAGTCAAGGCCATGCCTGGTGTGTCTGTCCCTCCAGGAGAAAGGCCCACCTTGCCCAGTGCGATAGAGCAGGCAGCCAGGCCGATGAGACCCCCTTTCCGACTGTGGGGGTGCTGAGACAGGGCAAACTCCTGAGACAGGGTCTGGATCACATGCTTGATTTGCACGGTGTTGTTCTGGGCCACGAACTCCCGGACCAGCCTGGAGAGAGAGGGGAGAGGGGCTGCAGGTCGAGTGGATCAGGCCTCCCCTGCTGCTGGCTTCAGGGCCTGGGGCTGGGAGGAGGAAGAGGGGTGACCTGTTTAGCAGAGGAGTTGGGATCAGACATCTCAGGGCAGGCCTTTCCCCGTTCTGCTGCTGACTGGGTCATGATCACTTCCCTGTGCTGGGTCTCAGTTTCCCTTCGTGTACGACAGAATGAGGAGCTGTGGAGCTACCTCACTTCTGGAATCTCACAGAATGCAAGTGAACGTCTTGTTGGAGAACCCAAACTGCAAATAGTATCAGCTGATCAACCATCTTTATTCAACACTTGCTCAGCCCTCCCTTCAGGCTCCCACAGAGGTTCTCTGGGTCCGCGTCATTTCCGGGGATGGCGCAGAATCAGGTCCCAGTCCAATGCGCGAGACCCGCACACAGATAAGAACGCAGCTGCAGCAGTGCGGCAAAAGCGACACCACAGAAGCAAGAAAAATGCCACGGGCTAACTTTCCTGGGCTCCCTGGGAGGTGCCATTTGTGCCAGACCTTAGGAAGATCAACGGGCATCTTCCAGGCACAGAGAAAGGGGAGGCAGGCAGGGCACCTCCGGCCCAGGAAGAGCCTGGCCAAAGGCAAGGAGTTCTGAAAAGACAGGCATATCTAGGGAGGGACGAGGAGTCTGGCATGTGGAAGGAGCTGCCAGAGACGACAAGGCAGTGAATTTTCCGGCAATGGGGTGACGTGCTCAAATCCGTGTTTTAATTAGGTACTTCTGGGGCAGCCTAGAAAGAGACTGAAAAATGCCCCCAGGAGAACACCACAGCTATCAGGGGCAGGAAGTGGAGGCTGTGGGAAAGCACAGGGAGGGAGGGAGGGATGCTACAAACTGAACAGAAAGCATTAGAAGCCCATATAGTATGGGAGAGGAAGGGAGGTGCAGATATGGCTTTGAGGCGTCTGTCTGCCTGGGCAGTGATGCTAACGGGGAGAAGGGTGGCTTGAGGGGGGGCGCCTGTGGTCCCCCAGGAGATGCTCCCATGATAGACCCCACCCAGAGTGGAAAAGAGCAGAGGGAGGCCCCGGCCACCAGGGACCAGTCTCTGTTTTCAGAGCCCGGTGGCCACAAAGGCCGAGACACTGCGCCCTTCAGAAAGAGTGCCGTAAGAAGCCCAGAGATGGATGGGGAGGCAGACAGCCCAGTGTGAAGGTATGAAGGTATGATGAGAGCGGACTAGAGATTACGGACTTTTCAAAGCAGCTGCCTAGACTCACTGTCACTTTGGTCCATCATGGCAGGTATACTGCTTGCCTGTGGCATAAAGCTGGGGCAGGGGTGTGTGTGTCTCATGTTTGCTCAAAGAATTTAAAGACAGTCAAGTCCAAAAGGTATCAGTTAGTCTATGTGGTTCTAGCTCAGGGTCAGGAACCTGCTAGTAATTCGAGCTGTTCAAAGGTAAATGTACTATTTTATGAGACAGTGACCACTCCTGCAAAGATGTTGTTCATTGAGGGGTTGGGTAGGGTCTGATAAAGCCTTAATACAGCAAGCTATGTGGGGCGCCTACTCTGTGCCAGGCACGCTGCAAAAAGGTGAAGAAAACTGGCCTGGCTCCTGGGCTGGTGGACGTGAGAGCGGAGCCCAGTACGTGAGGAAGGGGCTCCACGAACGGCCTCTTCCTCTTACCTTTACAGGACGAGATCCCACCAAGCCCACCCCAGGGGCTGAGGGTTACAGATAAACCAAGGGCCTCCTTCTGGAAGTTCAATGTCAGTTTCACAGGCCCCCCACTCCCAAAGCAGTTCAGTAAAGCCCAGCAAGTTCAGCAAGGATGGTTCCTTATAAACCGGTTTGGTTTTCCAAACTGGACAAACCAGCCAAGTGAGGCCATCATCTGCCAGAACTCCTCTGAGCCAGTCTCAACCACGCCAGGCCTGCAGCAGCCCCTTGAGAAAAACCCCAATGATGTATGAGTAAACAGCTGGAGCATTGGTGGTTCAGTGGTAGAATTCTCGCCTGCCACGCGGGAGGCCCGGGTTCGATTCCCGGCCAATGCAATGCTGTTTTTCTTTTTCCTTTTTTTTGCCCCTTCCTGGCAGGTTTCCTTCTCACACAGACATCCAGCTGCAGGAGCCAGTCTCCTCAACCACGCCAGGCCTGCAGCAGCCAAAGGCGCTGTGAAACTTTAACCACACTTCCCTGCTCAGAGAGCGTGTGGACAGCAGACTGGTTCTCTCGGGGGCACTACTCGCTGTGCTGCCAAGGCCTTCCTGCCCTTCACCGGCGAGGGCACTCCCGCCGCACTCCCGCCACACCCCTCGGCCTTGGCCAGTCTCCAGCGGAAGCGGGGATGAAACCCGAGAACTGTCAAACAGCTCAACACACATGTGGACACAGAATGGGAGGGCCCGCACAGCGGAGACATCACAGGGGGTAAAGGCGCCCAAAGTCCTCGCTGTGCTTTTGCTACTGAGAATGGAGAGCTTGAGCACGAGGTTCTGCCCCGAGGTCTAAAGGCACATCACTCACACACTCACTCACACACACACTCCCTCCCTCCCTCTCTCTCTCACATTCGGCCTCCTGCCTTCACAGAAGCTTTCTGTTCTTGCAGCTGTGCTGATGTGGCAGCATTAGAACCTGGCCTTATATTTTGAATCAGTATATATACAAGGAGATTCAGGACTGGAATTAAAAGGAGGTGCTCACACAGCTGTTGGCATCTGGAGCATTGGTGGTTCAGTGGTAGAATTCTCGCCTGCCACGCGGGAGGCCCGGGTTCGATTCCCGGCCAATGCAGCAGCAAGCTCTTTTGAATCCTGAAACTGGATTTGAGATTTTACACCACCTAGAGTTTGTGAACAGTCAGAACTGAGAATGACTTGTGTTGCACAAAGGTCTCTAGACCCGGGTCTGCTTATTTTTGAGGAGTCCTGGATGGGGGAATCACCAAGGCCGCTGGAAGCAGCTGTGCCTCCCACTGCCGACCTGACGGCCAGCACGCTGGCCGCCAACAGCTCTCCGAGGAGGCCAGGCCACGTTCCTGCTCCACACGGGTTAGAGCAGCGCCCGGGTGAGGGGGCAGGCGGGGGGTGAGGATGTCCACCGGGCTTCAGCACGGGATCCGAAGCAGAGCCAACCCCGCCAGCAGCGCACGAGCCATCCTGGAGAGTTACGTCACCTTGTTTCAGATCATAAACGAGCAACTGGCAAGGGCGCTCTTCCCTGATGTAGAGCCAACCTGTGGGATGCATTCCCTGCCCTAGAGGGGCTCTCTGCTGGGGTGGGGTGAGGGGAGAAGAAGCGGAGTCCAAGAGAACTTTTGTGCAAAGCATAACCCCACCCCCCCGCCCAGACTCTGGCGTGAAGAGTGTAAGGTGAAGTGGGAGCAGGCAGGAGCCGGAATGACTAGCATCTCTGGAGTGGCAGGAATTGGGTGTGGCTTCATGAGGGTCGGCATTTGGGAGGGGTCCCGAGGGACGGGTAGGTGTTCGTTCTGGGGCTGCTCAGGGTGAAGCAGTCCAGAGAGGGGAACAGCACGCACAAAGGCTCAGAGCACAGCGGAGGCCTGCAGTGTGGCAGAGTAGAGGACGCGGGTGGAGGAGAAGCGGGGACAGGCCTGGAGAAGCTGCCCCCGGCCACGAGCCAGACAGAGGAACTGGCACTGCATTCTGGCGGCAGGATGGGGCCACGGAAGGTCGGAGTGATCTGCGGGGCGGGCGGTGCGGATCTGAATGGCGTTTGGGGCCTGGGAGGACCACAAAGTCTTACAGAGACTGAACGGTGAATGAGCATGAGGAACGGGGCTCCAATGCCGGGTGACAGCTTGTCGGGGTAACAGGGTCTCTGGAAGGGAGGACATGGGAAAGGGGGATCTTTGTGCTCAACTCCCCCTGACTGTGCAGCCCAGCGGCAGCTTTCTCATTGGCTCCCCACCAGCTGGAAGGCCTCCCCAACCCCAAATCCTACCAGGGCTTACTCAGGACACCCCAGGCTACTACAAAATGACGGCTGCTCAATTCCTGAGGTCCCAGAACCCCAAGTCTCTCTCTCTGCACCCTTGTACTCAGGGGCAGAATAGTCTTCAGGTCCAGGACGACAAGGCAAACAAAGAAACGATGGACCCCCTGGAGGGGGAACCACGAGAACTTGTTCTCACCAATACCACCAGCTTGAAGAGCACTGGGCCTGGTGCTTTGGGCCAACGCCTGGGCCACGACAGGAAGACTGCACCATGAATCGGGCCCACGCTCCTTACCTGGCACTCGAGGCGACTTAAACGGGGCCAGGCTGACCTCTCTAGTCTTGCCGCCCAGCTGCCCGGCATAACTTTCCACTCCGGCCAGACCCGCCCTCTCACTGGGCCCAGCTCATTCTAGTCCTTACACACTTCCCACCTCCCCGCGTCCTATTCAGCCTTCAAAGTCCAGCTCAAGTCCCACCCCCTGCTTTTCCTGACCACCCCAGGAAGCGATCACTCCTCTGAACACTGAAGGACTCGGTGACCCCTCCCTCTGCACCCAGCAAGGCACTGGTGAGGCCACCAATCCCTCCTCTCGCGCACATTTCCCTCTCCGCAGCTCCTTGGAAAAGTCCCTGAGGACAGACCGGAGCCATGATTCCTTGCGTCTCCAGCGTTAGCCCCGCTCGCCGAGTCTAGTGCTCTGCACACAGTCAGTGAGAAATCCCAACTGTCCACCTGGGGACGGATCTGGGAAGGCCAGCAGGCTGACAGACAGCACAAGCTGCAGGGCAAACACAGGCAAAGCCCCTGCTGCCTTATCGGTGACACAGGGTGGGGAGGAGGGAGGGTGTGCTAAGCTAAACCTAACCTGTTGGTTAACAAATATCATTTTAGGTGACCCTAAACTTTTAGTGTTATAGTTCAAGTTACTTTTACTGGGATCCCAACTACACATTGAGAACGGCTCAGTCACCGGAGCAGAGGGGCGTCTGCCACCGGGCGACCGCATGCTCCGACCCCTCTCCACACGCTGCAAGGCAGCACCAGTCAGCAAGGCTTGGGGACGTGCAGAAGGAAAAGCACCACTACAAAGCGTGGCAGGAGAAGTCACGTCTGAAATCCAGCGCCCAGTGCCAGGCCTCGTCTCCCTTCTAAAGGCTACACTGTCTCCTCTTTCATCTGCAGGCTGCGAGCCACAGGTGGGGGTCTGAAGCAGAACTAGTTTTGAAGTTAATATTTGGCTCAGAAGCTCTCCTGCTCACAAATCCCTGGGGCCTTCTTTGACATAAGGGTCACTGACACCACGGTTTTATGTGTCAGAGGAGAGAATACGCTTTTTGCATGGCTTCCTCTCAAGTCTGAAAACCCTGGCTGACAAAGTGCCCTCTGTCCCGCGGCCAGCGGGCTGCATGCAGTCCAACACAAAATCATAAATCCACTCCAAACCTTCTTTTTTGCTCATCAGTTTTCGTTAGTGTTTGTGTATTTTACGTTCGGCCCAAGACAACTCTTCTTCCAGTGTGGCCCAGAGACACCAAAAGGTCGGATACACCTGCTCTGTGGGTCAGGAGCCTCCATCCTCAGCTGGCTGGAGGTGCTGCAGGACGGCAGAACCACCCTCCCCAGAAGGCACAACCCCGATGCGGGCCAACTTCAAGCCTGTGACACTGCGCCAACACCACGCTGAAAAGGGCCACACCAACCACCCCTCCCCGACAGAACAAGGAGCCACAGACAGCGTGAGACAGCCTTAGAATTGCCACCAGCCAAAGGACAGCATGGGGTCACAGTCTCAGCAACACAGCCATGGTCCCTCCCTGGTCCCCCCACCCCCGGCCTCGGTGACACGGCGCAGGGACAATCACACAGGTCACACAAGGGCTGGTGAACTGACCCACCTGCTAACACACACTGCGCTACGTATTTCAGTTATTCCTCGGGGCAACCTCCTTCTATAGTTACCGTTATGCCATCTTCCAGATTTAAAGCACAGCCTCAGGAGCTGAGTCCCTTTCCTAAGGTCACAGAGGGTCTGAAGCCTCTGTGTTCCTACAAAGCCCTTTCAGCCGTTGGCCAGTTCGTCTCTCCCATCTCCTTAAACTACGCCAACTGCACAGTGAGTGCGCCCAATTACAGAGGAGACCTCCCTCGGGTAGAGCTGAGGCCCCGAGCGAGGCGCAGCTTTCCCCACACACTTCCCCACACTGTTCAGGGAGTACAGAGGCAGCACTGACCTGAACTGTTTTGACATGAAGCCCTAGAGCTGGGCTTCTACTGTGAAGGCAGGAAATAGGTTACCCTTTGCTGAGCACTTACTCTATGCCAGGTAATGTGCTAGATGCATTACATTACATGTATCGCCTAATTTAAACTTTTAACCACCCAATGCATCAGTACCATGGCATGCATTTTACAGTTGGGGAAACTAGGGCTCAGAGACATTCAGAAACACTTGGAGTCACACAACCTACTGATGGCCGGTGCGGCAATCAAACCTAGGTTTTTCTGACTCCAAGGTCTAAAATCTTATCCGCTAGGTGACACTGTCCCCCTCGTCAAATATCAGAGCTACCATCTGCTGACGCCTCCTGGGTGCCAGGCACTTTCATGTTTATTAGTTCATTTAACCCCAACTCCGCTTCATTTGCTGATGTCCAAAACACTACAGAAATTCTTATTTTTTTAAAATGAGGTATAATGGACACACCTGAAATCCACTTTTACTGTGTGGACATTTGGTG
Organism: Artibeus jamaicensis; assembly: GCF_021234435.1. Lineage (NCBI taxonomy): Eukaryota > Metazoa > Chordata > Mammalia > Chiroptera > Phyllostomidae > Artibeus > Artibeus jamaicensis. The sequence continues at coordinate 14,203,482 of NW_026521842.1, forward strand.
ATGTCCAAATGTCCCAGCCTCTAGGTGGCAGAGATTTTAGCCACTGCACTCATTTCCTATGTCTTCAGAGGGAACATCCTTGGCCATATAAGGCAGGCCTAGTAAATTCAATGGCCTTTCCTGTTTTGAGAGAATTAAATGAGATAATGCATGTAATAGGCTCTACATTGCGCATGCTCATACGTCAGTATTAGTGCAAAGTCAGACTCAAGAGAGATAAGCTGTGATCGTACACACTGCACAAGATCAGGTTCAGGCACTGAATGTGGACTGAGAGCCCGCTATGCTCCCGGCTCCAGAAAGGACAGAAAAAAGTAAATCCAGGGCTGTGTTGTTAAAACTGACAGCATGGATTTGGGGCCGCTTTTTCCTTCCCTGGCAAGTCCCATTATCCACCCCATTTCTCTACGTAATAGGCCGCACTCACAGGGCAAGTCCGGGCAGCGTTTCCCAGAGGGGAATCAGGCAAACATCTCCTCCATCTGTTGAGAAGTCAAGTAATCTGGTTTCCATTTGTTCACTAGTCTCCAATAATCGACCTGAGCAGAACACCCACCTCCGAGGGAAGGCCTAAGACAAAGTATACTGAGCATCCACCGGGGAGAAGCAGTGGACGAACTGTGAAGCAGAACCAAGTCAGAGGAAGCAGGAGCCCCGTGTGAATTTCAGCTCGTGATAACTGGGACCACTTACAGAGGGCTGCCCTAACGCTTCAGCAAAACACTACAGAAATTCTTATTTTTTAAAAATGAGGTATAACGGACACACCTTAAATCCACTTTTACTGTGTACATTTCAGTGGTTTTTAGTCTGTTCACAACAAAGTCGGGCAACCACTACCCCGCCCAATTTTAGAACAATTTTTATCACCCTATAAAGAAACCCTGTACCCATTACGAGTCATTCCTCATTTCCCCCAACCTCCTCCCTAAGCCCTAGGCAACCACTAATCTACTCTGTCTATGGGTTTGCCTATCCTAGATGTTTCAGATGAATGAAACCATACAACACATGGCCTTTTGTGACTGGCTTCTTTCACTTAGCATAATGTTTTCAAGCTGCATGTTTTCAACAGCAGGAAACTGAGGACCAGGAGGTTAAAACAGAGGTCACAAACCCAAACGGTGGCAGGGGCCAGGCAGGGGATACAAGTGAGAAGGCCAAGGGGCCCAAGACAGGCTGCGGTAAACTTGACCACATCGGAAGCAAACTGGAGAGCCCATGTCTGGCTGGAAAGGGTCCTGGATCTGCTGTGTGGGAACATGGGTCCCACAGAGCCATGATGGAGAAACCTGTCAATTTAAAATACCCTGTGATCCAGGCCAAATCAAACAGGTCTGCTGGCAGGACACAGCCCTTGGCTGCCAGTCTGTGACCCCGAGTTAACCAATTTGCTGAGAGTTCCACTGCTAATAAAGAGCTGAGCTGGACAGAATTCTGACCCATGCTCCTGAAACTGCCCTAAGCCAGTTAGTAATAAATGTCTCCCAGCAGAGGTGGAGCGTTCCAAAGAGCCAGTCAAACCCAACAGTTCAACCTTTATCTGAGCTCAGAGTGCTAGGGATCGCTGCCCACCCCACCCCAGCCCCTTCCCAGCAGGCAAGAACCCACACACTGACTCTTGGGCTTCAGGGTTCTCGAAGGGAATGGGCTGGACACGGCCTGGGCACCTACATTTGCTGGCTTTTGGAACTCGAAGTTCAGGAACACCACAGGCTCGGCTCTAAGCCCGTTCCTGGTTACCTGAAGAGCATCATCTCTCCCAGTTTGCAGTAGGGGCCCTGCCACCACCGTGTGGGACATGGTACCCCCAAAGCTGAGCAAGAGGCACCCCCACCACAGTGTGCACCGCCTGCCCCATTGATCAGAGTGCCCGCAGCATTCGCCCCACACTAGACTCTCCTGGAGAACACAGCCTGGGGTTTCGCCAACCTTTTCGTCAGGCCCCATCAGACTGTGTTCCCGGACACTGAGAGCCCACGAAACCTGAAAGAGCCATTCTAAAACCTCGGCTGAAGCGCCTATCCTCTAGAAAAGTGTGTGGAGCAAGTTAGCACGAGCCTGTGGGGGTGAAAGCTCTCCAGGACCACCCACGACAGGCTCACACACTTCGCCGCCTGATCCTGGTCACATAACACAGCCTCATCTTGAGATTCAGAGTCCAGGGCTCCTTCAGCTGAGCCGAGCACCCATCACTCTGCATTTTTAGTGTCTGAGAGGTCTGCCATCAAGATAAAATGCCCTCTCTTATTAGGAATTTTAATCCCTTACTGGAACACCAAATGCATCATTGTCTCCATCACCTGGGTAGATGGAATTTGGAAAACTAAAAGTGGCATTTAAAACAACCATGGAGATGTTCAAGTGTGAAATTTAAAAAAGTAAATCTATGTCCCCTTTCTGATCAATACCATCAGGCCCATTCTGTGATAAATACAGATTAGTGAACTAAGTAATAGCTGAAATAATCAGAAGTACAATTTCTGATCTGCCATATAAATCAATGGACAAAAAATCTCTTTTGGTTTATACAGGAAAGAATCCAAAGTAGTCGTCCTCCGCAACGTCACGGCCCTGCCCGTGGCCTGGCGCATCACCAGCCTGGAGCACCTGGGCGAGGACTTCTCTGTGTCCATGATGCAGGGCACCATCCCCGCCAAGGCCGAGTACAGCCTGCAACTGCACTTCCAGCCCTCCAAACCCATCATCGTCAAGAAGGCGATTCGGTTGGAGGTGAGGCTTCTCCCACCTTTAGACTTGGTCGTCAGTATGTGTACACATTGGGTTCCCTCACACACATACACATGGGCTACCAATGCATACACTATACACACTACACACACCACACTACCAACACACACACACACTACCAACACACACACTACCAACATATACATACCACACACACATTGCCAATGCACACACACTACCAAGACACACTACACATACCATACACATGCATACTACCAACACACAAGCCCCTCCAGGCATATACTATACATACTACTACACACACATGCATACTACCAACACATCCACTATACATACTACACACAAGCATACTGCCAACACACACACACACACACACACACACACACAACACACAGCCAGGTCTTCCTGTTACACGCTCCCATCCAGTCCCCATCTTACAACCCCTGACCCACAATACATTGCTCTGCACACACTGTAAGCTCCCTAAAGGCAGTCTCGTTTATAGCTGGTTCCCTAGTGCTAAGAACAGAGAACTCAGTCGATGCAGAGTGAATGAGAAAGTGAGTGAGTGAATGAATGAATGAATGAATGAATGAATGAAGTTACTATCCCAGGTGAGCATCAGGTTCCTGATTTCACTCCCCAAACTCAGTCACTCCTCAGATTCCTATCTCAGGAAATGTCACCCTCCACCCAGCTACTCCGCAGATACCTAAGAATCACCCTCGATTCCCCCTTTTCCTGACGGCCTCCCCTCTGCCCTAGTCCTCCAACACGTCTTGTCAACTCCGTCTCCCAGCGCGTCTCTGCCCCTGCACTTCTCTGTCTACACTGCCCCCCCACCCTCGCCCAGGCCACCTGCCTGTCTCTCACCTGGACTCTGCAGAGGCTCCCTAACTGGTTTCCCTCTTCACATTCCCCCCAAGTGTCCAGAGAGATCGTGAAAACGTTAGCCATTCTCCATCCTAACACACTCTGCTGGCTTCCAGCTGCCGTGAGAATAAAGCCCAGGGTCCTCACCTGCTTCGGAAGCCCTGCCTGCCTCTGTGTCTGCACCTCACTCCACCCTGGCTCTCACCCACTGGCTCCCGTCACATGGTTGTCCTTAGGCTCTGCAGGGAGTTGGCTCCCCTTTGTGGTAGAGAAAACTACTCACTGTTGGGGGGGGAAGCCTTCTGAGACAGGTGAACCTGGGTTTTTTTATGTAGGGTCTAGCTGTGAAACTTCAAGAAGCCACTGTTTCCAAACCTGTGAAATAGGGTAGTGCTACCCAGCTCAGAGGGCAGTCATGCAAACTAAACGAGATGAGGGGTGTACAATGACCAAATAAAAAGAAGCTTCTCTCTCCCCTCCTCCCCACAAATCAGGCAAAGAGCACTTTACACGTGATCACTTTTTAAAAAAATCACTGTTAGGGACTGAATTATTTCCCCCCAAATTTGCACTTTGAAGTCCTAAATCCCACAACCGTGAAGTGATCCCGTATCCATGGTTTCGCATCCCGCAGTCTCAGGTACCTGTGATGAACTGGGCCCTGAAAACATCACTGTGTTTTGCCATGGATAATGTGCACTGACACGTGGGTGCGCATTATACATGAAATTATGCCCATTATTATACCCAAGTTATGTAATCATTATACCCATGTATAAAGGGCACTCACTTTTCCCTCAAAAACTTGGGCAAAAGAGTGCACATTATACATGCAAAATACAGTAAATGGAAAATCCCAGAAATAAGCAATTCATAAGTTTTATATTGCGTGCTGTTCCAAGTAGCGTGATGAGAATTCTGTGCTGTCCAGCTGGGGACATGGATCATCCCTCTGTCCAGGGAGTACAAGCTGTACGTGCAGTACAGAAGGTATCCTGAGAGAGACCACATTCACATAACTTTATACAGTACATTACTATAACGGGTCTATTTCATTGTTAGTTATTGTTAGTTTCTTACTGTGCCTAATTGATAAATCAAACGTCATCACAGGTGTGCGCAGGAAAAAACTGAGTATACACGGGGTTCGGTGCTATCTGCAGTTCCAGGCGGCCACAGAGATCTTGGAGTGCACCCCCTGTGGATACAGGAGGGCTACCACACTCTAAGGACTTATCAAACAGGACACCCCTCACCCAAAATATGGCTGAAGGCGGCTAGAAACTGACTGTAGGGTCATCTGGGGCAGTGCTTCTCCAACTTTAAGCACACAAATCATCCAGGGATCTTGTGAAAATGCACATTCTGATTCACAGGTTTGGGGTGAGGCTGGAGAATCTCTTTCTAACAAGCTCCCAGGTGAGCCTAATATGCTCCCAGGTGAGCCTAATATGCTCCCAGGTGAGCCTAATATTGCTGGTCTGTGGGCTATGCTTTTTTCTTTTTAAAGATTTTATTTTTTATTTTTAGAGAGAGGGGAAGGAAGAGAGGGAAACATCAATGTGGTTGACTCTTCCACGCCCCCCTACTGGGGACCTGGCCTGCAACCCAGGCATGTATCCTCACTGGGACTCCAACCAGCAACCTTCTGGTTCACAGGCCAGCACTCAATCCACTGAGCCCCACCAGCCAGGACTGTGGGCTACGCTTCTGAGCAGCAAAGCCCTTAGACTGCAATGTTATTCCCCCACGGAAAACGTATGGTCATCCATTCACTTAGATACCAACTGTTGGAGGCCACCAGGCACTGTGTTAAGTGCTGAGGATTAAATATAATAGGATCTTTACCCTTAAGGAGTTCCTAGCCCAGTTAAGGTCTTAGAGGCTTTCTCTGAATTTTACAAAACAAGGGCCAAATCAAATACAAATTGAACCCAACTGAAGACAAAGACCTTACAGGACAGCTTGCAGAGTGAAAGCACTTATACGGATTATGCTGGAGAAAACAACAATGCTGAGATAAATACCTCTATTCAAGGGCTCAACAGATGATTCAAGCTATGGTAAAAACCTGACAATCCTGAGAAGCAGAGTGAGTGACGGGCACCACTGGGTGTCAATGTATCTTCAAAACCAATAAAACCCATGGACATGCAGACATGTCTATACATCACCTCCGCTCTCTTCCTCAGCATGGCAACACCCATCACAGAGACTTGCTAGCCTTAGCGAGAGCCAGGGTATAAACAAGAAGCAGTATGAAAAGAGGGTCAAGAAAGTAATCCTGACGAGAGAAGGAGTTAGGTGGTTTTGGACATTCTCATGTTAGAGCAGAATAGGAGGGTCCTCTTAGCAAACTCTTTAGTTGATGAGGGAACTAAAACCCAAAGCAGCTGATGTAGTAGCTCTCAACCTGGGCAATTTCGCAGCCCTAGGGGACATTTGGCAATGTCTGGAGACACCTGTGGTTGTTAGAAGTGACGGAGTGCTCCCGCTGTCTAGCTGGTGGAGGCCAGGATGCTGCTGAAATTCCTACCATACACAGGACAACCCACCACTGCCAAGAATGATCTGACCTGAAATGTCAGTCCTGCTGAAGTTAAGAAACAGTGAGTTAAGGAATTTGCCCAAGGTCAAAGAATGAGCATCACAGGATGGACTAGATTAGAGCTGTCCAACAGCATTCTACAGAGAGGGAAATGTTTTAAAGTCTGCAGCATCCATTAGAGTAGCCAACAGCCGCATGTGGCTAGTGAGTATTTGAAATATGGGTAGCATGACTGAGGAACTGGATTACATTTTTAAAATTTTATCTTTAATTACTTAAATGTGAATGGCCACACGTGGCTAGTATCTACCCTATTGAACAGAGCAGAAACACATTCCATATTTCCTAAGTTCCAGACTGGTGTTTTCTCAGTTGTACTCTTCTGAAATCACCTACCCACCTGACTGTATCACAAAGATCTGGAAAAAACCCACAAATGTAAAACAGTAGAAGAAAAATCTTAATGAAACATTCCCAGTTAAACGCGTTTCTGTACATTGAGAAATAAAGCATACTGTCACATTGGTGACATGTACGCCTACATGTAATGACTGCAGAAGCAAGAAAGGACAAAATATTCCTACTTCCCCTTGCCAGGGTTATATGACAGAGATAAAACAACCAGCCCTCTGAACCTTGAGATCTTGAGATTTTGAATCTGATTTCTCCCCTTGGTCACCTAACAGTCCCTTTCACTTCTCAGAAACTAAGTAAGAAATGAGGCAGACCAACTCATTAGCAAATGTCATGCTTCCCACCTCCCTCCCATCACAGAGGCCACTCTCTAATGGGCTGGTTTTGATGGAGACCCTCGGAATACGCACGCACCGTGCGCTAGGCACTGTGCTAAGCGCTAAGCAAACATCATGTAGCTTCCTTGTCACTGCACCCTAAGGACTGCACATACATTGTCACTTCATTTCCAAGGCAGCCTTTTGGGCAACAGGGAGGTTAAATAACTCGACCCAAGTCACACAGCCAGTCAGAAGCAAAGCTGGGATCCCCAAACTCCTGCTTTCAAACACCGCGCTAAAGGCTAATCCTGGGGCAACAACACTAGCTGGAAAGGCGTGAGTTGTTCCCCCAGGGAGCGGGACGCCAGCAAAGATAGCCAGGGCGGGGTTCCGCCTCCGCTCCCCACGCCCAGCCCTGGACGCCCGCAGCTCTTACTTCTCGATCTCCAGCGCTGCTACCTTCCGCTTTTCGTAGAGCTTGTCATTGAGGGCGCGCACGATGTTGGGTGTGAGCGGCGCGAAGTCCTTCTCGGGGTTCATGGTGACAACTCAGAATGTCCCCCGGAGCCCCGCGACTCCTCAGCCCGAGAGTGCCCCGGCCGCGCCGGGGTCTAGGGGAGTCTGCGGCTCGGCGCTGCCTCTGGCGCCCGCTCATGGACTACGCCAGCCCCGGCCCACCTGTCTCGTTCCGCCGCCGCGTGCCGCCTCAGAACCCGGGCCTGGGCCCCGCCCCCGCACGCTAGTGCCTAAAGATTCTCGCGACTAGCTCCAGCCCTGCATCAGCCCCGCTCACCAGGCAACGGCCATGTTACGCGATCACGTGATACCGCAGCACCTTCCTTCTTCCGCCTCGAGGACCCGCCCCCCATCAGCCACACCCCCGCACAAAGGCCGACTGTGGGTTGGCCACGCCCACTAAGCTCCACCTCCTCGTCTCACACTCAGGTGCCCCACTGCCTGAGTCCTCCTGTTTGAGATAAGCTCGGTGGGCTGGGTATCCGTACCGCTCAACTGCACTCACTAGGTAGGCGTGGGCATAGTGGGCTTCTGCAGACGTTCTTGAGACGGAAGGGGCTCTTGGAGCATGACTTAAGAGTAATTTATTCAATACGTAATGAATCCACCAGTTCGTTCACTACTTAGTCACCAATTTCGCATATGCCAACGTTTCCTAAATTATAGTGACACCATTTTGATTTTTGCCATATCCTAGTAACTTCTACTATTATTTAAAAAAATATTTTCTCAAACCAACTCACTTAAAATCTTCAATTCCTACTTTATCCTTGTTTATTCCCTAAAACCATGAGTTTGAATAGTTGTGTATTTTTTTAAACATTAAAATAAATTCTCGATTAAAAACAGTACTGCCTGTCCACCACCTAAAGTCTCTGGTGCCAACGGTGGCTGTTACCCCACCATTTGGGACCTGGGGTGTGTTTGCAATGATCTGATACCCGGAAGGACTAGGTTATAGACAGCAGAAGCGGCCCCCCCTCCCTGTCTGTTGGGGGAAGGTCCCCAGATGGAGCCACCATAAAGCAGCCTCTCCAAAGTACTGTGAGTGTCATGCTGAATGGTGGAACAGAAATTGAAGCTATGTGGAAAAATTTTAAAAGCACTTTATGGACTCAGTGTGGCTAAAGATGCAAGGAACAGGGAGAGACATCAGAGTTCTTCATAACCTACAGTGAACAGGGACTTAGGACACGGGCTAGACCACAGGAGAGTCCAGTGAGTATACAATGTGAACGTAACACGTGGTGGTACCTTTCTCTGAGTGAAAGGTACACCTGTAAAGCTTGTACCCACCTTGAAAATGGAATATTTTCCTCAATTCATAGATTAGAATCTATGGGACGCAAGTGAGGGGCCATCGTAGGCAGAATCCTAAGATGGCGTCCAAGACTCCCACTACTTTGCATACATGCCCTGTGTAATCTCTTCCCCTTGGGTGTGGCCAAGATTTGTAAATATAATGGGCTGTTACACTAACAATGATTATATTATATTATGTAGCATAAGGTATTTTGCAGATGTAATTAAGGTCCCTACTCAGTTGACTTTGAGTTGATTAAAAGGATTATCCTGGGTGGGTCTGACCTAATCAGGTGAGGCCTTAAAAGAAGTTAGAAGAGATTTAAAGTGAGAGAGATATTCTCCTTGTGGCCTTGAAGGGTAAACAGTAATGACAGTGAACTTCCTGTGATGGGCCATGTGGTGAGGACCTTAGGGTGGTCTGTAGTTGCTAAAACTAGTCCCCTGTTGTTAGTTGCCAAGAAAATAGGGACTTCAGTTATATGGCTGCAAAGAAATGAGTTTTGTCAACATACTGAGGGAGCTAGGAAGTGAGTCTTTCTAGTTGAACCTCTAGATGAGGGTGCAGCTGGCTGGCATCTTGCTTTCTGCCTCAGCAACCCTAAGCCAGGAGCCAGTTCAGTCCATCCCTGACCTATGGAGACTGAGATAAGAAATTGTGTTGCTTTAAGATGCTTGGTTTGTGGCAATCTGTTATGTGGACGTAGAAAACAAACATAGGAGCTAAGCCAAGCTCAGTAAGTCATGGAGGAATGGTGTCTAGAAAAACCTGTGAAATGTCCTTGTCTTTACTAGTCAGTTTTCACATCTTTTAAAACCTTTGCCAACAAAATCCAATGAATGAAGATTCATCTGGAGAGAAAATGTATCACTTAATGGTTTCCACCTCTTACCTTGATATCAAGTAGCAATAATGAGGACACTTCCAAATATTTTGTAAGGCTTATGTCTTTAAGATTTTGATGGCTGATACAAAACAATGAAAAAAATAAAATTGGTGGGAATAGTTTGGATCTATTTCTCCAGTGTGTATTCATTTCCACTGGACCCACATCTAATATAATATCTCATCTCTTTTGCTGCTTCGACTTTTCTTAAAGGTGAACCAAATTCCCCCAGGGTCATAATGTGATACAGTTTTTAATAATTGAAACAGTAAGGAAAAAATTTTTTTTAACTGAAAGGAACTCTTTTCTCCTGAGATCACATGGTGGACTTGGTTGCTAAGAAACGTTTCTTACTCAGGATCCAAAAAATGCTTTGTACTACCTTTAGTTCAGAAGTTCCTGGAAAGAAGTGGTTTCTTTTCTTTATTTTAGAAAATGCCAACGAAATGAGGTTATTTATGCATAATTGCCCTGGCAGGGGTTCTAAGAATAAAGCCCAGCATCCACCATTGCCTTCTCTGTGTGCTCACTTCTCTCCTGACACTGGGGCCAGCCCTGCCCAGGCCTGCCACCCTCAGACGCTTGTAGACTAGTGGATAATTGATGCTCCTGGTTGCACACGGGCCACCGTCCTACAGATGTAACTCATTTGCATCTGTGTGATGCCTGGTTGTTGTTATACCACTTACGGATATTGTAGCAAGAGGGTAGTGGTGACACTGTAAGAAACTGTACCCAAATCTTGAACTGTGCAAAGCAGTTTCTCCAACAGCAACATAGTTTTGCTGGAGTTTCAGGGCAAACATGAGAGTATAAGAGGTTTGGGAAGTCCCGGGCTTGGGATTTCTTGAGATCTGGGAGGTCCTCATGATGTCATCATGTCATCACCTATGACCTCAGGCATGTCTCCCCCAAAGAAGTGGTTACACTTCAGATGTCACTGTCACCAGGGCCTCTGTTTTCATCATATTCTGTGCACAATGCTCCGTGGCGTTGTGGCGCCTGGTGGCCCCGATGTTTTCTCCACCCCACCCCCCACCCAATGAGGTGTCTCCTGGTCTGCTTTGCTGAGTATGTATTCTCTCGACTACCTTCTGTCAGAATGCTAGTTTTCACCAAGCCTCTCCCCCAGTCCCCGTTGAGGTACTTTGCCATCCCAAACTTGCCAGTATGAAACGATTTTGTTACTGTCTTTTTGAGACCAAGCGAGCATGAGAACAAGCCCAAGGGAAGAGATGTATGTACCCATCTCAAACCATCTGGCAGAGCCTGTGTTGGGCTCTTGGTCCCTGAAAGGCTTTGAGCTCTAGACTCAATGGCTTGGGGAGAGCTGGGGCAGAGTGAGGTAGGGGAGTCACCCCTGGCCACCTGAAGGCACCATTTTGCCTGCGTGACACTAGCAAGTGGCCAGTTTCTGTAGCAGCGGGTATCTGGGATTGTGGGAGGTGGGGAGGAGGTGGAAGCAGAGCCCTCAGGTCTGGGAGTGTGCACGTGTGTTGAAGCAAATCCACTCTGGGGCCACTCTTTTTCTTTTCAGTTTTACAGGCATTTAAGAGTTTATCAACTGGTCCAAAAAGAAAAGCCAGTTGTTTATCATCTTTATTTCAACACTGCAGGCCCGAGGGGAAGAGGCAGAAGGCCCCACTCCTCCTTGGAGGTAGAGCTTCTGTAGGGCTTTCCCTGGGAAGAGAGGCACTTAGAAGACACCCTTTGGCCCTGACTGGTGCAGCTCAGTGGATTGAGCGCGGGCCTGCGAACCAGACAACCGTGGTTCGATTCCCAGTCAGGGTACATGCCTGGGTTGCAGGCTGGTTCCTTGCAGGCTGGTTCCCTGCAGGCCAGTTCCCAGCAGGGGACGCACGAAGGGCAACCATACACTGATGTTTCTCTCCCTCTCCCTCTCTCCTTCCCTTCCCCTCTAAAGATAAATAAATAAAATCTTAAAAAAAAAAAAAGAAGACACCCTTTGAAGACACCCTTTGTGTGCTTACGAAGGGCTGCAGCTTAAACATATCGAGATGGGGGTCCTTCCCTGGAAGTAGACAGACGCCTGACTCAGTTGCAGACTAACAGCCAGGTGGGTGTTTTGATCCATAGCACTGGTTCTCAACTCTGCTGTACAGGCTGAAAACACGAAACAAAGCAGAAGCCCCATACCCCTCAACCCCCGACAATTAGAGCAGATTGGGTGGGGGTGGGGGGGTCTGGACCAGAGTCAGGTGATTCTGATATGCTGATGGGTCGAGAATCACCATCTTCAGGACCACTGCTGTGCACAGGACTGGGGGTGGGGGGCTGGGGTCTCAATTAGCGTTTTCCCAGGGCCCATTCCTCAGCCAGAGCCTGCTGTGGGGAGCAGGTGTGGGATTCAGAGGTGGAGGGAGCACCCTGGCCGCTGGCCCTGCAGTGAGTGCTGGTATCTGTTAGTTGCTTTGAGAATAGTGACTTCTTCAGCTTGCATGTGAAAGCAGAATATAATACCCCCATCAAACAGAGTCACATCTAGGGGCTCTTTAAGCCGTCATGGGTTTTTAAAGAGAAACCGCGTCGTGTGTTGTACACTGCCAGGTTCTGTTCCATCGCAGGTCGTGAGTGCGATACCTGAGTCGTTGTACTAAAAATGGGGGTTATTTACACAGTGCTTGGGCTTTGGGGGCGTGTTAAGAAACCAAATTCAGAGACTTGCCCTTGCAAAGTAAAATAGAGCTTTGTTTTGCACAGTTACTACATTTAATATGGAATATGTCTATCGTGCATATATTGGCATACATTTGATATGGAGATAAGTGCCCCGACAATGGAATGAAGAGGGAAAACAGTACCTTTAGAGTTCTGTTTTCTCTATTCACCAGGCCAGCACAATACACAGCTATTAAGACTGAGGAGAGGGTTACCACTAAGGGGTGATCCCCTTCAGATAATAAACCCATTTAATGCTTGTTTCTCTGCCTTCCCCAGGAGGACACACCACAATCAGCTTGCTGGTGATGGGTGCTTTGCTGCCCGATGGGTTTCCGTCGAAGTAGACTGTGATGTTGTTGATCTTCTTGGGCCGCACGGTGTCTGTGGCCCGGATGGAGAAGGCTGGGTTCTCCACGATGAAGGAGAAGGTGACCGTTTGGTAGAACACATTCTTGAAGGGGATGACTATGTTGTATCCGGCTCGGATCAGGAAGGGACCTTGCGGCTTGGGGGGCAGAGCCATTCCGAAGAGGGGGATGCTATACTCCCCGCCTGTCAGTGAGGACAGGCTCAGGATGCCCTTGGTCTCACCCAGGTGGCTGGGCTCAAAATAGACTTCCACACTGACTTCCGTGCCTCCCTGAGCCCCCGGGGCTGCGCTAACAACCTTTTCCGTGTGGAAGTCTAGGCAGTCGGTCTGCAAAGGGAATACACACATTTGGCTGAAAGTTATACCAGAAGCTCAGGTGCATCCCCCACCCCTCCCCTCAGCCGGGCAGGTTAGAAAAAAGCTGTGTCCTTATAACTCTCCTGAAGATAGGTACTACTGATTGTTATCCCCATTTTACTACAGAGAAACTGAGGCCAAGACAATTGGATGCTGTGCCCAGAGACAGACTGGACGGTGTGGCAGGGCAGTCACTGGTGCCACCCCACATCTGGCTCACCTTTCCTCCACACACATAAAAGACCGAACATTCCAGATCCTCATGGATGGGTGTGGCTACTTCTGGACCATTAATTGTGAGAAGTGATAGGTGTCACTTCCACACCAGAGCATCCGGTGGCCAGCACGAGTCCCTGCGGGGTCTTTCTACCCTTCTCGTACTCTGACTGGGAACAGGTGAGATGGTGGTTGCCCCTCAGCCTGGATCCCTGGGTGGCTGTGATGGGCAGAGTCCCCTGCTGACCCTCACTGGATAGACAGCGCAAACAAGACACAAGCCTTTGTGCTTTTAAGCCACTGAGGTATCAAGGCTCTTTGTTACTGCAGTATAACCTCACCTCCTGACTGACAGGCCTGATCAGGAGCCCGTGCCTCTGACTTGGCCCTGATGTTAACTGGGCACGTGGCCACGCAGCACGGGGGCCGCACTTCCTAGTTCCCCTTATTGCCAGGCGTGGTCCTCTGCAGTTTTGGTCAGGGGAGCATGAGAGGACAATGCATCTGCAGCCAGCCTTCCCCCTGGTAGCTGGCTGGCATGGGGGTGTCGGGGCAAGCGGTCTTGGTCCACGTGAGCCAAAGTGACTCCCTCCAGCAGGAAGAGTGTCAGGACAGGCGTCTGCGGGCTGGATGTCATGGGGCTACCATTCCAGCCCAGACTGCTTAGGCCCACACTTGAGAAAGGAATAAACTTCTGTTTTGTTGTCATTTGGGGTTTTTGTTTCAGTAGTTAAACCCATATTCCAACTTATATAATAGGTAACATAAATGGGATATTTACTATGCATTAGGCTCTATGAAAATGGCTTTATATACATATTTGAAAATCCTCATGGCAATCCTGTGAGGTCAGGGTATTGTCACCCTTTTAGATAAGCTTAGAGAACTTCAGTAAATTAGTCACACGAAGAGTACATGATGGAGGCAGGGTTCAAATCCAGGTCTGCTGGTTCCGCAGCCTATATGCATGACCATGAAGCTCTACGGTCTCCCTTTACTGATTACTGAACACGCGGTGGGAAGCAAAACCCCACCCCACACGCAGCTTGTTAAAATAGAAAGTCTTTAGGGAAGAACCCAGGCCTGGTGCTACGTGCTGCTCCCTGGGAGTTTCCGGGGTAGATAAAGCCCCCAACGGTCCTGAGTTTCGCACTTCTGCACCCCCTATGTCCTCCGCCCATTATTTTTGAGGTCAGACTTCTGGGAAGGGAAGGGCACTCGCGTGGGGCGGGGCCGCTCACCCTGCAGTAGTATTCTGTCTTCTGCCGGGTGTAATTGATGATCTTGGCAAAGGTGCTCTGGCCGCTGCCAAGAACAGCCTGGAAGTGGATGGGCTTTTCAGGCAGTGCTGGCGTGGCCTTCAAGTTGAGCTCATACTGGTAGTAACCCAAATCACTGTTGTGCAGAACGAGTCTCCCGAAGGTTTCTCCAGCTCGCAGGGGCTGGAATTCAAAGGAGAATGTGCCCTGCAAGGGGAGACAGAGGCCCCATGTGATGCTGAAGGTCCCACTTACCCCCTGCCACCCAGTGACCTCAGAGCGATTGGACACAGAAGTGCCGCTTCAGCAGCAAATGCTCCCACTGATCCAGAGCCCAGGGAACCTCTGTCCAAACCGGCCCACGTTCCCTCCCCTGTACCCTTTCTAACGTTCACTGCTCCAGGTGTTTCTACATCTGGAATTTCCGAATCTAAAAGTAAGTACTGGGTCCTCTGTGGAAGCACATCACAGAGCACTGCTGGGGCCGCCCGGCCTCAGGAATGCGCACCGCGGCTCCCAAGCCCCAAGGGCAGAGCCTCCATCACGGCTACCAGGGCCCCTGGCAGCCGTCCTACCTCAGAGTTAGCTGGCACCACAAACTGGGAGGGCAGGTTGATGTCCGGCACCCTGCATTCCACGGCGAAGGTCACCAAGTAGGGCAGGGGGTTCTCCACCTTGATGGAGGACGAGGTGCTCTGCCGCACGGGGCTCACCATCTCGATGGTTCTGATGATGCCTGAGGGGATGACCCTGAAGCTCACCATGTAGTGTAAGAACTCGCTGGTCACCTCGTTTCGGAAGATCACCTGAGTTCACAGGAGGCGGGAGGAAGCAGGACAGAGAAGAAGGGTTAGCCGGGTCCTTCTCTCTGCGAGCCACGCCTGGCACCCGAAGCAGGGGCCCAGGCTGGCACTCTGCGTCCCTGCCAGCGCCTTTCTCCTTAGATAGTCATGCTGGCTCTTCCCAGCTGAGAGTATGTTACATACATAGCCTGGGTTTGCTCTGGAAGAGGGCAGAACAGCCCTGTCTAGTGCTGCAGGTGCAGGTCACCCCCTGGGGAGCCAACTGACCTGGAGAACAAGCCAGACCTGGAGAGGTTGACGTTGCAGTGGGTTTCACTCCCATTCCTGTTGTTGCTGGAACCGTTTGATGCCGATGATGGCAATGACGATAGCATCTAACACTGCATGATGACTGGTGCCAGGCACCAGAAGTACTTCATTGTTATATTCACACAATTTGTAAGCGACGTTATTGTTCCCTCACTGTTTTTTTTTTTTAAGGATGAGGAAACTGAGGCTTAGCAATATTAAGGGATGCCCTAATGTTGAGATGCGTCAGAACCAGGATGGGAGCCCAGGTTGGACGGATTCCAGTGCTCACACTTGTGACTGCAGTGTATTGTCCCTTTACCCCTGCAACTGACTTGTTACTGGCAAAGTGCTCACCTTCTTAAGTTCTTTTCCCGGATGACTGATGATGTCGAGCATTTCCTCAGGTGCTAATTAGTCATTCACATGTCTACTTCGTGAAACAGAGTCAGTTCAAGTGTTTTGCCCTTTTTAATACTTTTGGTTGTTTATCTTACTATTAGGTGGTAACAGTTCCTAACATACCTGGGTTTTTGCTTTCAGCCTCTTTTTGTCTTCAGATTTAGAGTGCTTCCTCCTTTGTCTTTTCATTGGGGTGTTTAGTCTTTTACATTTAAAATAATTATTTGCATGTTTGGGGTGAAGTCTGACCTTGCGCTGTTTTTTTTTTTTACGTCAGTCTCATTTTGTCATTTGTTGCTACTTTCCTGCATTCTGTTGGATCAATGTGTAATCTTTTGGAATGTATTTCCTTTAATGGCTTCTTAGCTATATAACAGATTTTTAGTGGTTATGGTAGAGCTGATAACATGAAGTTTTAACTTGTCCAAATTTAGAGTATTTTATTACTTCCCACTTTACAACTGACCCTTCATGCTTCCTACCTCACACTTCCCAGCTCACAGATGTGATAACTTTACTCAGGTATAATTGCACCCACCCATCCATCCATCTTTTGTGCTTTTGTCTTTGTATCTTTTATGTCTATGGATATAAAAGCTTCCACTTTACAATGCTGTGTTTTCAATAAACAGTCAGTTGTCCTTTAAACAAAATTATGAGAAGGGAAGCATTTTAATATTTATCTACTTATTTACCATTTTTAGTGCTTTTCTTTCCTTCCAGCAGACCCAAGTCTCCATCTGGTATCATTTCCCTTCAGACTGAACAACACCTATTTGCATCCTAATGATGCTGGTGTGTTCGGTGCTGCCAGGCTGCTGGCAGTGAATTCTCCTGTGTTCTTTTATCTGAAAATGTTTGCGTCCCCCTCGGTTTTAAAGGATATTGTCAGTGAATAGAGAATTTTAAATTAATATTTTGTTGCTCTCAGTACTTTGCAGATGGATTCCATTATTTTTGAAGAGAAGGCAGTGGTTATTTTTATTTTTGTCCCCTGTATGTCATAGATCCTTTAGATCCTTGTTTGAAGCTTTTCTTTTGATCTATGGTTTTCAACAGTTTTACTACGATATACACAAGGTATCATTTTCTTTGTCTTTTTCCTCCTCGAGGTTTGCCAAGTTTCTTGGATCTGTAAGTCATTAAAAAAAAATCAAATTGAGGAAATTTCAGCCATTACTTTTTCAGATAATTTTCCATCCCATCCTCACTTTCTTCTCTGCTGGCTTGTATTACTGGTGTATTAGACCATTTGATATTTTCTCACAGGTTCCAGGGGCTCCGGTCATTTTTCCTCAATCTTCTCTCTGTCCTTCCGACTGGAAACTTTCTATTGATTTGTGTCAAGTTCAGTGAATCTTCTGTGGTCTCTAATCAGCTGTTAAGCACATCCAATGAATTTTTCATTTCAGTTTGCTGTACTTTTCAGTTCTAAAATATCCACTTGGTTCTTTTTATAGTTTATATTTCTCTGATGAGATTACTTATCTGTCCACTCATCAAGACCATATTTTACTTAATTATTTACAATATTTTCTTTTAGTTCTTGAACATGTTTATGATAGTTTCTTCAAAGCCTTTGCCTGCTAAATCCAATGTCTGGCCCATCTTTGAGCCAGTTTCCCTTGACTGCTTTCTCCCAGGCTTGGGTCACATTTTCCGGCTTCTCCACAAGTGTAGTAATTTTTGTCTGTGTGCTGGACACTGCTGATGATCATTATTTAAGGATTATAGGGATAATATCCCCTTTAAGAATCATATTATAGGGATTCTGGATTCTGTTATCTTCCTTATAAGAGTGTTGATTTTATTCCAGGAGAAAGTTTAATCACTAACACCTTAAACTTGTGTAGATTTGGTTTTATACTTTGTTAGAGCAGATACATGGAAAGCCTAAGGTGTTCCTAAAAACCTTCCAACTTGGTGGGATTCAATCTCCAAATTTTGTCTTCCTTGTTGATCTTGTGTAGGGGCCTAGTTTTAGGCTTTCTCAGGCTGGTCCGCAGAAGGTCTTATACTAAAGGCATGGTCCTTCTTGTGGCCTTTCTATTGTTTTAGCTGGGTTTCCAGGGTTATTGAGGGGGGTGTTCATACAGCCTCTCCACCAGGCCAGACCTCCAGTGTTCCCCAGCACCCGTCCGTGTCGTGTGCCTTTATTCCTTCGTTCCCTTGTAGCAGCTGCTCTCTGGTAAACGTCATGTAGTCTCTTCCTCTGCATGTGCAGTCCAACTTCAGCCACGGGCGTTGACAAGACATCCCATGCAGACTTTCGTCCTCCCACTCGCTCCATGTCCTGCTGCGTCCTCTCTGGCACCTTACATGTAGAGACCAGCTATGTCAGCTGCACCCACTCTGATTTCTGCTCCCTCAGTTCACTGGGGCTGCTGTACTTCGCTGAGACTCTAGTGCACTGCACTGAGGTCAGGAGATTGTCTCTGGGCAGAGAGCCAGGACAGTCACGGGGACTCATCTCATACATCTCCTTCTCTCTGATGAATTGCAGTATTGTTCTGCCTGTCTTCCAGTGACTCAGAAGACTTGCCTCTGACATTTTGTCCGGTCTTATGGTTTTTTCATAGTGTGAGGGCTAATTACTCCATCAAAAAGTACTTTTGCTTTTAAAAAACTTTTTTTGTTACTGTTAATTTTAATCTGTATTATTGTAAAGAGAGTTTGTGATCTGGGTTCATTGTCATTTTTATGCAAATGTCTTTATGCTTCCATTTAAAAACATATACAGGGTCCGGCAGAAATAATGCCATGAGTGTGGTTGGTAGGGTGTGTGAATATCTTGCACAAGATGGGCAGCAGTTGGAACATTTCACCTAAATTGTCATATGGTGTGCTTGAGTGTGATATTGTTATGTTACAGAATTACATGCTTATGATTTTGCAATAAAAGATTTGGTGTAGATTAGCAGCTCATAAAAAGGGGTATTATTTGTGCTGGACCCTGTATTTATATCTTCCTGTTCACATCTACAGTTTGTGAGTATCTCCATTTTCTCCCCTACCCGTCTCTATAAACACGAAAATATCTCTTAGTTTCCCATTTGCTTCCAACAGAATGAGAACATATTTTTCATTGCTTTATTTTATCCTACCCTTGCTATTTCCTACCCTGAGGTCATAAGAAGTATTTCAGATTGCTTCTCAACAATTATTTGAAATTATCTATCAATTTAGTTTAGATTCTTTGTTCAATGTATTCTTGTACTTTCCTTTATGATTCATTTACTTATTTTTAAATTTTTGTTAACTCAAGGTTTTAATTTTATAGAGATTGTGAGCATGGGTGGATTACTTTGAGTCCCTGCATGTTTAAAGATGTCTTTGTTTTGCCCTCATAATAGTTTTGAGCTCTAGATTAAAAATTATTCTAAGTAGTTTGAATAGCTTCCTCCATGGCTTTTCATATTCAGTGTTGCCTTGAGAAATCCGACATTACTGTGATTACTATTTCCTTTTCATTTTTCTAGAATAGGTTAGGACTTTCTCTTTTATCTAAGTCCTCTGAAATTTTGTTCTCATGTATTTAGATGTGAGTCTCTCTTTCATTTACCCTGTTTGGCGACTTGGTGGGTCTTTTCGAGGAGAAAGCTCTTTCTCCAATAGCCTTGGAAATCTTTATCCAATTATTTTGTGGGGTATTGTCTTCCTTCTATTATCTTGTTTTTCTGTTTCAAGAGCTCCTCTTAGGTGGATATTAGAACTTCTGGACATATATTATGTCTCATATTTCCTATCATTTAAAAAAAGAGACTTTATTGAAATATAATTAACATCCCATACAATTCACCCATTTAAATGGTCCAATTTAGTAACTTGTAGTATATTCACAAAGCACTTATCTCATTTGTAATTACGCAGTCCTAGTCTGATGATTTGATTCAGAGCATTTTCATTTCCCTAGAAAGAAGCCCTGCATCCATTAACAGCCATCCCTCATTTCCTCCTCACCCATCCCCCCGTGCCTGGGCCTGCCACTAATCGACTTTCTGTTCCTATAGATGTGTCTATTCTGGACTCTTCATATAAATGAAATCATATGGTGCATGGTCATTTGTGAGTGGCTTTGTTCACTTAGCATGCTTGTTTTTGAGGTTCACCCATGTGTTCCATGAATCAGTATTTCACCTCCACTTTTTTATTGCCAGATAATCTCCCACTGCGTTCATCCATTCATCAGATGATGGACATTTTGGCTGTTTCCATTTTTGGCTCTTATGCCTAATGCTGCTATGAACATTTAGGTACAGGTTTTTGTGTGGACATATGTTTTCATTTATCTTGTGTATGTACCTAGGAATGAAATGGCTGAATCGTATGATAAGTCTATGTTTAGGCATTTAAAGAACTACCAGACTGTGTTCCAAAGTGGCTGCAGTATTATCCTCTCACGTTGACGGATCCGATTGCTCCACACCCTCACCAACATTTGCTTTTATTTCCTTGCTTCTTGCCAGTTCTTTGTGCTCATGTGCTGAAGTCTGGTGGCATTCATTACTCAGCTCTTCTGAGCAGTAACCTCTTCCTAGGGTCCATTATCCTGTTCTGCTGTCCTCTATGGTTTTCTATTCCAAATATCCTGTTTTTCATGTCCAAGGTCTCTAGTGTAGTTCTCTTCCACAACAGCTTGTTCTTATTTCATGGGTATGATTATCTCCCTTTATTCCCTTGAGTATATTTATAATATTTACTAAAAGTCTTGTTTGATTTAATAACTCTTATCTCAGGAGTTCTTATTTGTTGAGCTGGTATTTCTATTGCGTGGCGGCTTTCCCCCTTCGGGTGCTTTCTGATTCCTCCGTGTCAGCCCGTTCGCGGCTGTGGGCTGAGGGGAGCAGCCTCCTCAGTGATGGCAGGAGGGGGAGACGCGCTGCTGGGTGGGCTTTGCCGACGTCTCTTCTTGAGGGGGAGATGCGTTCCTGGATTCTATTTTTTCATTTTAAAATCTTTCCCTAGGTACTTCCATTCTCCACACAGCTGCAAACACCACTGACAAAAGGGTAATTCCCACCCATCATCCTGAGCCGTTGCGCTGCTGTTCTTCAAGCGCTTACCCTGTTCCATAACAATGCAGTCCTCGTGCAGCCGTCCGGTTCCCGTCCATGCCCTTCACCGGACCGTGTGCTCCATGAGAACAGGGACTGCGCCTCATTTTGGTGACTGCTGTGTTACCAGCACTAGTGTGTGACATATATACTCAATGGGTATTAACTGAACTAATGAATGGATCAGGAAAACCAGCTCGTAGGTCTTGGAGCAGGTGGCTCTGTGTTGAACCCTGGCTCTGACATCACTCACTCTGTGTGTTGAGTGCTCAGCACGAGGCTGGACACTCCATGAGCACTCAGAAAACGGACGGTTATTATTGTTGGTCTGGTAGTTGCCGGTTTGGTGTTACCTACTGCATAAAGGTTTCCATGATTCTCCTGCCTTGAGAACTCGGCATGGGCCTACTCAGAAAGGCTGGCCGGCCGTGCAGTCTGGTGTCATCTTCAAGAGGCTAGGAATCCTGAGTGCCTTTGCCAGGTCACTCTAAACAGCCCAACAGGATAAGGACAGGCTGGCTATGGAGGACACCTTCACTCCCTAACACCAGGACTGTCAGCCTGAGGGTCAGACCTCCCGGGTTTCAGGGCAGCGCCTTTGACACGTGGGTACCTTTGCACTGTAGAGCCCCTCCTTGTGCGAAAAGAAGTTCAGCTTGTAGTCTTTCTTGGATCCAGACAGCACATCGATGTAGTCGAGGCCCTTCAGGGTGACACTCAGGTCTAGCCTCTCTGGTTTCAGGATTTCCACAATGACCCGGAATCTGGGGGAGCAGGGCAGTATGAGAAGAGAGAGTAGAGAAAACGCAAACTTTACTGGAAGAAAAAAGAGGCAAGGTACTCTGAATGTCTGTAAAACGCAAGGGCCCAGCGTTTTAGTCTTCACTCTATCACTAGCAGTGACAGTAACTTCCATTTACTGACCACCTATTATATGCCAGCTACTGAGTCGGTGCTCTGCATGTGTTACAGGCATCTCGTCCCTGTGATGTCTGTAGGAGGCACATATCATTACCATCTGCATTTCACTAGTGAGGATATGAGGTCAAAAGAAGGAAGATAACATGCTCAGGTAAGACGACTGGGTATTGGCAGAACTGGGATTCCGACTTTGGGCCTTTACCCACAACGCTAAGCAGATGGACTCTTCTCCCAACCCTTGGTTCCTTCACTACAAAGGGAGGGACTAGGCTGGCTGACCCTGAACTCCTCTAGTCCTTGTGTCCTACTCTACTCCTACTGCACGTACAAGATCCAGGGGATGTCCTTCTCTGGCCAGTGGCTTAGGTATTGAGACTGAGGACTCTATAATAACAATCATGGTCATTGTTATGATAATAGCAGTAACAGCACTAACAGGAATAAACATCTACTGAGCACTTATTTTGTGCCAGGCACTGCTGCAGGGGATGTATGAGTAATCAGCTATTCACAGACAGCACTGAACAGAAGAATCTCTTTGGAGGCGTAGAGTTCTGGCAATGGCTGGCCATATCAGGGGGCTTTTCCTCTGACCCTTTTAGCCAGTGTCCTCTAGAGACCCTGACCAAGGGAAGACGGGGGAAATCCTCTCTGTCTCCTCCCCCCAAGCCCTTGCCCCACCCCCTCACCTCTGGGGCTTGTTCAGCCAGTTGGTGATTGGCAGGAGCTCGGTGTAGGGCGTCTTACATGGTACTTCACGGTAGATACTGGCCACGGGTTTGGGGAGCTCAGTAGTGCCATGCAGTGCATACAGCCAGCCAGTCCCATCTGGCAGGGGGAAGAAGAGGGTGCCCTAAGGAGAGGAAGAAATGTGGTCAGAATTATACAGAGGGGGCTTTATTAGGTACCCCTCAGGCATGGCAGTCACAGGATTAAGGGAGGCTTTGCAAATGAGCCTAACACTTTGGGAAAGCAGCCTGTTTCACGAGTCGTGAAGACATTCACACATTTGAACCAGGAATCACAGACAAGGGAACTTACTGAAGAAAAATCCCTCCAGCAGAAAAAGTTACATACATATATACATGCATATGTATTAGAACCTTTTATAATACAAAAATCTGGAGATAACTTAAACACTCAACAACTGGGGAATGTTCAATAGATTATGGAAGCATCATTCCATGAAATATTAGGCAATCATTAAAAATGATTATCACAAAGACTACCTAATTAAATAGAAAAATTCTCATGATATGATGTAATGTAAAAATAAATAGAATGAAAAATTGGGTCTGTTATAATGGCAACCAAGGCTGTATCTCAATAGGGTCGGGAGTGAGGATTCTAGAAGATGGGGTTGACTTTTGTTCTAACATTCTCTGAACTTCCAAACTCTGTCCCTTAACCTCTCTCACACTCCTCCTCCTCCAGTTGTGGCAGGAAACTGATGGGGTGCCCATCCTACCTGATGCTTGCGGTTCTCCAGGTTCATGGTGCGTGGCCTGTAGGTAATCTCATAGGGCTTGTTTTGCTGATGGGGCTCCAGGGTGATGAACTCAGACCCCTCCCAGTGCTCACCCTCAAAGATGGGGTGCAGATTCCAGGTCTGGTTGGTGCGATTTGAAAGCAGGATGGTCTGTGTGTGCTTGGAGCGCACCTGGCAGGTAAAATTTACCACCTGGAAGAAAAGAGGCCCCTTGTACAGGCAGTGGAATTTACAAATCTGGAGTTCAAAGCAAGGTTTAGGCTGAAGATACATATTTGGGAGTAGTCAGTTTAGCAATGGTTTTTTAAGGCTAAGAAACTGGATGAGATTATCAGGAAGTAAGTGTATTTAGAAAAAAAAAGAAGCAATTTAAGGACTAATTCCTGACCGACACACTCCAATGTTAAGAAGACTCGGGAGAGAAGATGAGAAGGAACAGCTAATCAGAGAGGAGAGCCATGAGGGGGTGGTCTCCTGGAAGCCCTGTGAAGGAGCTGTTTGAAGGAGGAGGTGCTTGTTCAAGGTGCCAAATGCCACTGGCAGGTCAAGTAAGATGAGGGGTGAGAACTGGCTATTGAACGTAGCAGCATGGGCCAAGGTGGGACTGGTATAAAGAGGGCCAAATAGATAGACGGGCAAGAACGAGGTTCAGCAATAGGCGCGCACATACAGGATCGATTAACTTGTCATCAAAGTGCAAAGGCATTTCTGTGGGGAAAGGGTAATCTTTTAAACAAATGGTGCTGGAATCACCAGCTATCCACACACACACAAGAATTTTGACCCACATCTTGCACTGCACACAAAAATGAACTTTAAACAGATCGAACATCTAAGTGTAAACCCTGTGTCCTGAATATACAGAGCCCTGAAAACTCAATAATAAGAAAATTAAAAACCCAATTAAAAATAGAAGATTTAAATAGATATTTTACCCAAGGATATAGATGGATGGCAAATAAGTCTCTCAAAAGGTGCTCAACATCAGTTGGTAGGGAAATGTAAATTAAAAACCACAGTGAAATACCACTACATACCTATTAGAATGGCTAACGTTAAAAGGAACAAAAAGACCCTATCAAGGGTTGGTAAGGATGTGACGCAAAGAAAAATGATGGACGTTACTAGTGGAAATGCAAAATGGCACAACCCCTTTGTAAAAACAGTTTGCTAGGTTCTTAAGAAGGTAAATGTATACCTACCCTATGACCCAGACAATCCACTACTAAATATTTCCCTGAGAAAATAAGAGCATAAGCTCTTGCCAAGACTTGTACACACGTGTTTATAGCATGCTGTGTGATTCTATTTCCATACCATTCTTGAATTAACACGAGTATAGAGAGGAGGGTCAGGTGTCATTTTACCATAAGCCGTGTTGCCAGGAACATGGCGGGCGTGCACGGTTAGGTTTCTAGCAGCAGAGCTAGCACAGGATTAACCCAAGACTATTGTTTTTTAAAACCATAGTAGAGGTGTTTACCCTTTACTCACAACTTATAACAGAATTTGATCTAGCCAGAGATGCCAGTGCAAGCCGCCTGGAGAATGTGATGCTGGAGTTGAGAGCTGAAGAATGAATAGGAATTAAATGAGGAGTGGAAAATGAACATTCCAGTGGTGGGAATAGCATGTGCAAAGGCCCTGTGGGGAGGGGGAGCAGGTCGGACTCTGCTGTGGGCAGTGAGGACTGTTTGAACAGAGCCGTCTATTTCTGGAAGGCTCGGCTGAGTTCACTTGCATGGCTTGCTCGGCTCACCCTGGCCATTGGCCCATCCGTGGGCAGCACGAACTGACCTCTTTTACTGCAGGCGGTCCTATGCAGACTCCAGACAGGGTTAGGCTCAGAGGACTGCCTCCCTGGATGAAGCAGAGCAAATTTTTGTAGAAACTCTCCTTGCCCACCTCGGTGGGATGGTAGGTGACTTCGAAAGAAACCTCCATGCCTGTAGTGATATAGCCTTCTTCCGGTTTGATGGAGAAATGAGGCTCGAATTTTCTGGCATCCCATTTAAACCTTTTCCAAGACAAAAGGAGACAGGGAAGGTGGTTTACTAGTGTCTGGGGTTGTCCTCAATGCTGCTGAGAACGAGGCACTAGAGGTTCATCCCCTCATGGACTCCATGGGACTTGGGAGGAGAGACTGCTTGGTGAGGTTGAGGCAGGTGGGGACAGAGGCCACAGCCACTCTTGTGTACACTGACTTGGTTCTCTCCCAGAGCTGAGCAGGTGGGAAGGGGCTGCATCTTATCTTACTGACCACAGTGACACATCAGGGCACATACACATGAACATGCTTACACATGTGTGCTCAAGGTTGTATTGGAAATAGCTGAGCTAGGACTGAAGCCCTCTCCAGACTATGGCCTTAACCACTCCCTTCAGTGCCTCTTAGGTCAAATCTAGGAGGGTGGAGACGATGTCTTCATGTGAGAGTTGCATCTGCTCTTGGTGGCATTGGGATCCAATGGCCCTGTGTGGTCATCCCTCTGTGGTTAGGCATTTGGTCCAGGCAGGAGACAGAGGGTGGACGGTGCAGACCAATGTATGTCCAATGCCAGGCCTGCCACACTGAAGCCTAAGGTGCTTCACACTGAGTCTGTGTGACGGGCGCCCCTGCAGGTGTGTGGTGCACAGCCGGTGCAGCTTCGGTGGCATGACCAGGGTGGGTACCTGCTGGCAAGAGGGAAGGGCCTGGAAAGGCGAGTGGCCATGGGTACACCTGGGTTCCAATCCCATCGTTCTCACTTCCTGGCTGTGTAACCCCAGGCAAGCAGCCTGACCTCTTTGGGCCTCAAATTCATCTGTGAAAAGGGGACAATATAGTGACTATCTTCGAGGGTTCTGGGGTAATCGAATGGGATCATCTATGTAGTAATGCTCAGCTTTGCACCTGTGCCTGGTTAAGTTCTTACTAAATGCAGGGTTTTGGGAAAGTTACTTGGTCTCTTTGTACCTCAATTATCTCATGCGTGAAATGGATCAGTCATAGCATTGGTCTCATGGAATTGTTGAGGTTGGAGGAGAGGAGCCATGTAAAGGGCATATAACAGGCACCAAGCAAAATTCTCTATCATATTAGTTTTGGTAATCGCGGGAGCAGGGTCACCCTGGAGAGGCCACCGCTGCCCCATTTTGAGGGAAGGAAGGAGATGTGAGAGGGAGGGGGAAGAGACCCAAAGTGGTCACACTTGTAAAACAGGTGTCTAATCTGGTCCTGCACTCTGCCCCCACTCCCTGCTCCAGCTCCTACCTTGCACCCATGTCGCCTGTGTTCAACATGAGGATGCGACGCGTGGCTTTTGTCTGAAACACGACTGGTCCAAAGGGAATGTGCTGCTGGTCCAGGGAGATCTCCAGAGCCTGGCAGCAGCCGCTGAGGAGAAAGAGGGGGCGCAGGAGCCCCATGCTTTCCATGAACACTTCCTCGGAGAAGGGAGGGACACGCTTCTTTGGGGCAAAGATGACTTCCAGCTTACAGACTTCTTTGGGCTTCAGAGTGATGTTGTGGAACGGAATCAAGGTGATGACCTGGGCAAGATGACAGCGAGACTCAGCAGCTGAGGACAGGGGTTTCTGAGCTCCCCATTCCTGGAGGTCTTGCTGCTGGGGCTGCAGCAGCCCAGGGGGCAGATCTCACGCCTGCTGCCTCTTACCAGCTGGATCATCTTTGACAAGTTACTGAACTCACTCAGATCATCAGTATAAAATGTGTGGCATAGAGTAGGCATTCAGTACACATTCATTCTTTTCCCAACCTCTTGCCAATAACCCCTACTCTCTGCTGGAGGAAATTGCAAGAGGAAATAAAAACCCTCAGTGCTTGGGGGTTTTTTGAGGAGCACTCCCCAGGGTCCCCATGTTGCACTCCTGGGTCCCACCCCAGGTGGACCGGATCAGTGTCCTTGGAGGAACTTGGAGCCTGTGTTTTCAAAGTGCTCTGGGAAAACTCTCGCAGCCGATATTTCTGTTTGCTGCCTTTCCAGATGGTCCAGTGCTCCTGTCACAATGAATCACATATGGCTTTCCAAAAGCACGGACTCTTTCCAGGCTGTATACCTGTGCCTGTCAGAAACAGCGCCCCCAGACTGTGTGCCTGGGGGCACTTCCTCACCTGTGACACTCAGTGCAGACCTCTCTCCACTTTGAAGCCTTCCGTGGCCCCCGACCCTCCTTTGAGCAGCTCCCTCCTGATCCTACAGGACATAATTAGGCTCCGATGAGGTCACAAGAGGCAGACCCTCGTGATGGGAGTGGAGACACCAGACAGCTCAGTCTTGCTTGCTCTCTGCTGTGTGCACACCCAGCAAGAAGGTGGCCATCTCCAAGGCAGGAGGAGCCCCCTTGCCAGAAACAGACCAGGCTGGCACTCTGATCGCAGACTGCCAGCTTCCAGAGCTGTGAGAAAACAAATGTCTGCTGTTGAAGCCACCCAGGCTGTGGCATTTTGTTAGGGCAGCCCAAGCTGACTGAGACCCATCTTTACATTTTTAGCACCCAGCACCCATTTACTGAGTGAGTAGAAGAATGATTGACAAGTTCACTCTTGGAATGAAGCACACTTGGCCCGTTTACAGGGGCCGCCCGGACGCTGCTGCCTGTGAGACGGGGAGCAGGCGGCTGGGCCTGGTGACTTCTCAGTCACTTGCTCAGGGAGCCAGCGTGTGTCTTTGACACGGCTGACAGGGGTGTAGAGGGGGGAGATTGGTGATGTGCACTGAAACAGACTCTTTTTCCTGATCCAGCGAGCCCTCTTCTAGGAACCTGTCTTAACAGAGCCGAGGTTGCACACAAAGCTTCGGCCACATCGCTTTACATGGTTGTTCATGACATAGAACATTAGAGCCACGGGAAATGAGCAGAAACAGACAGGTGGCCCACCTACGCAGTGGGGGTGGGAACGCACACAGGGCCCTGAAGGACACGGAAAATGTTCATCTATTGCTCGATGATTTCAAAACAGTATGAACACTGTCATTTTGTTTTGTGAAAAAAAAATGTGTAGGGAAAAAACTGGAAACATGGGCACCAAAATGTTAAGTGATTATTTCTGGGCATGAGAGTCTGGCCAAAATGGTTTTCTTTTATGATTTTCCATAGTTTTCAGCTGTTCTACATTAAGGATCTGTGTATGTTCACTAGCAGCCACTGACTCCCATTGTCAAGTCCAGCTCTCTGTTTCGTGCTGTTGCTTCTTCAGAGGAATGTGGCCTCCCTGAGCCTTGGTTTCCTTATCTGTAAAATGAGAGTAATAAAAGCACAAACCCTGGGCTGTTTCTCTGGAGACGAACACAGGTGGTGCATGGAAAGCTGTTCAAGCGTGTTGATACAATGCAGGTGCAGGAGACCTGTGAGCTGTCAGTGCTGTTAGCAAGGTCATTTATGTCACCAGGAAGCACGAGGCCCCTGGGAGCCCCGAGCACCAACCTTAGGTTCATGGAGTTCTGGAATCGAGAACAGGACTGACTGGCTAAATGTGAGCTGGGCTTGGCTGTTGTTCATCACAGAGACTGTTTTTTTCACAACCTGCCCGGGCAGGACAGCTCCTAACTTCACAATCCTATTGGCTGGATCTAGGACTAAAATCTGTGAGATAAGAAAGACAGCAGGGAGGGAGGGTTTGTCAGTTAATGGGAAAAATAAACATCACACGCCAGCCCTGGTGAGCCTCGGGAGGTCCCTCCCCTTCGGTGCCCCACACTCTTCACACAAGATGTGCATTCACTCACTCACTCAACATGTTTGTGCATAAAATGCCCACTAAACAATAATTACGTAATTATAGCCAGGTAAGAGACGTGAAGGAAAAGCTCCAGTACCTGAGAGCACATTGGAGGGGGCTGAGATAGACTGGGGTTCTGGGGGCCACCCCCAAGGCCCCAAGGCATGTTCACACTGAGAGTTAAAGGAAGGGCAGGGTTGCGAGTCAGGGTGGGTGTGCGGTTGGAGAGCATCTCCAGGGAGGAGCAGGGCTCTGAGCCGCAGGGAGTGGCTTGCTCCAAGCCCGCAGCTGGGAGCCCAGGGAGACTTGAGAAGATTGAGTGTCGGGGGTGGTCGGGTTGTGGTCTGGGGACGGTGAAGCACAGAGTGACCCAGTGGAGTGTGTGTTCTGTGAGGGAGCTCGGTTTGGTCCTCTGTGCAGTTGGGTTGGAAGAGGGAGTGAGAGGAAGCCTTGCGGTGTGAGAGAGGATGGTGACTTGAACTAGAATGGTGGCGGCAGAGGTGGAAAGGTGAATAAATACATTTCAAAGTCCTCATCTACAGCACTGGACACAATGTCTGTCTGGATCAGATGAACGTCAGGCTGGGCCTTGCCCTCCAGGAAGGCACTGACCCACAATGAGCAATACCCACTGGTCACTGTCATTTAATTAGTTGGTAAACTGTACTCTCTCCCTCCAACTATCTTTATATCCATTCCACATGTTTCCATTTTGTCTAAAAGGTGAGTCTTCAGTACCAGCCTGTGAGCTCTTAGAAGTCAGAGAACATATTTAAGTCACCTCTGGACAGCAGGGTGACTTCATTCCCAAAGTACCTAATATGTAATGGGTGTTGAATGAGTGAAAGAAAGAATGAACAAATGAATGAATCAATGACATCATAAGGGACCCTGTCACTGGCTTGAGCACAGACACAGCAGGTGGCATGGTCCTGTTGCTCCTTTGCTTGGTGGGAAGGCAGCCAGGAGTACACCCCTCCCATTTTCTCTAGGTTGCTGAAGTGTCCCATGCATTCCTGAGAAACTTGGAAGACCTTTAGTCTTCCAAAACACCCATTGAATGAAAATGCTCCCACCAGACAGACACTTGAATGTTTACCAGACCCTGGGAAGACGGATCAGCAGGAGGACCGCACCCTTCCCTTTTTGTTAGGAGCACCTGGTAAGAAGGAGCGCCCTCGGTGAAAGCTAATCCTGGGACCCATGGCTGGAGAATGTTAATCACTGTGGTGTTAAGGAAAGATGTTCCATGACTGAGATGTATCTGCATACATTGCTTAAAACAAATCTTGTCTGTTAGACCCGAGAATAAAACATGCCCTTGTATGGGAGAAAAAGGACATGCTTGGGATCCTGCATCTGGGAGCCTCAAACTTCCCAAGAAAAAGAATGTTTTTCACTGCCTGTGCTCACTGCCCACCTCCTTTGCTATAGTCAAGTTGGGTGCTGAGTGAGAACTATGCTTCACTTGAGTGAATTCACTCAAGTGATCTATGATTCACTTGAGTCTGATCTGACAGTTCACCCCTCAGTTGGGACTGCTGACCTCTGGTAGAGTGGCTAAGGGGCAGGGGCTGTGGAGAGGGGGGGCAGGGTGTGGGCTCAGCTGGGCCAGCGTGGCTGGGAAGGGCAAGGAGCAGGGTGCCAGTGCGAAGACCTCCCAAACTCCGCTTACCTTCATTTCGGTGCCTTTCCCTTTGATCTCAACTACTTGTTGCGAGAGCCCGTTGATTTCAAAGGGGATGAGTTCTCGATAACTGATACTTTCTCGAGGATAAAAGATAATTGGAATCTCCATTGTCTTTCCCGGCTTTATCACATCAACTCGGAAGTTCACCTCAAGGTAGGTGGTGTTGGTGTACAAACAGTCTATGCTGGGAAAATCGGGGGAAGGGTGTGTGAGCCCCGAGGAGGCTGACCCCAAGGCACTGACCCCCCTATCACTCAGAGCTTGGTTCTGGTGGATTTCCTGCCCTGCAGTTCCTACAAGCATAGAATTTAAGGGCTGAGAGCGACCCCAGCAACAATCCAGCCCACATTCTCTGGCGCAAAGTCAAGTGACTTACCTCAAATCCCACCCTGAGATCCTGGCAGAACCAGGTCTCAAGCTCAAAGCCCCATGGCCCTTTGCCCAGTGCTCTTCTCACTCTATTCATCCTGTTTCTTGATGATGCAGTTCAGGTTTTGTACCTTTCCTAAGAAGGAGGTGCTTCCTGAAGTAATTGGGTGGCAGAGACAGTGGGGAGGAGTAGCCGTCTGCGGTCAGACGGACAGGGTTTGGGTCCAGGCTCTATCACTAACTAGCCATGTGACCTCAGAGAAGCTACTTAGCCCATTTGGGCCTCAGTTTCCATATCTGTAAAATGGGGTAGTTGTGAGGATACATGGGATAAAGCGACTAAAGCAGTCAGTACACAGTACACAGAAGAAACACACCATAACAGTAAGCTGCTATTATTCTGACTGATTGCTCAACTGCACGCCATCTTCAAAGATCCTGCCCAATGTCTCCTTGTCTGCCTTACAGTGCTTAGAGAAGTATAGCTGGGCCAGTAAATAGAGCTTAATGTGGTGAACAAAGTAAGGCTCATCAAATTAAATCATGCAAGAAAGAGTGCAAGTAAAAATGACATTTAATTAGTGACACTTTCATAACTTAATATTCAGGATAACCACCACCACCACCACAACAGCATATAATAATCGAGCGTTTCTTGTGTTCCAGGCACTGTTCTATGTACTATCTCCAGATGGGCTAATTTAATCCTCCTAATAGCCCTACAGGGGAAGTACTATTTATTATTATCTCCTATTTGAGGAAATGAGACAGAGGCACAAAGAGTTTAAAAAATTGGCCCAAGGTCACATAGCTGGGGAAGAGCTCAGATTTGAACCTAGACCTGTGCTCCTCAATGTGGCTGTTTACTTTTGTTTTTATTTTTAAAATATTTTATTTATTTATTTTTAGAGAGAGGGAGAGGGAGGGAGAAAGCGAGGAAGAGAAACATCAGTGTGTGTTTGTGTCTTGTGGGTCCCCTTACTGGGGACCTGGCCCACAACCCAGGCACGTTCCCTGACTGGGAATCAAACCAGTGACCCTTTGCTTCATGCTCTG
Source organism: Artibeus jamaicensis (assembly GCF_021234435.1). Classification (NCBI taxonomy): domain Eukaryota; kingdom Metazoa; phylum Chordata; class Mammalia; order Chiroptera; family Phyllostomidae; genus Artibeus; species Artibeus jamaicensis. The sequence continues at coordinate 14,235,732 of NW_026521842.1, forward strand.
GTGCTCAGCCCACTGAGCTACACCAGCCAAGGCTGTGGCTGTTTAAATTAAAATTAATTAAAATAAATATTCAGTTCCTCAGTTTCAAGTGCTCCGTAGCCACATGTAGCTTAGGCTGCCACATTGGACAGGGCAGATCCATAACGTTTTTGTCATCAAAGAAAGCTCCGTGGCATAGAACTCAGTGAGAGAGCTTTGGGTAAACACAGGTCCCTTGGCCAGTTTCTGGGGATTCTGTTTTGTTTGGTCTATAACCGGGCCCAGAAACTGGACTGGAACATTGTACGCAGGATGGTGCAGAGTGGATCTGAGTCAGAAGACTTAGGCTCAGTAGAGATTTACTATTGTCTATGAGACCACCGACCTGAGAAATTCACTTTTTAACTCCCTTAGCCTCGGTTTCCACATCTGGTGCATGGGGAAAATAAATGGAAGCCTGTCATCAGGTCATTTGGCATTGCCTTCCTCACTCCAGGAAGAGGCTTTTCAGCAGGGAAACTCATGGCTATCCAAGTATCAGTATTAGTGGTGGGGAAAGGAGGCTGGATTCACAGCCACCTGTGTCTGACTCGCTCCCACAATCCTTTTCTGGTCATGGCTGGACCTCATGGGGTGGAAGCTGTAGGTTCCAGAAAGAGCAGCAGGACCATCCTCTGGAGGCTCTGGGAAGTCTGCTCACCTCATAGCTGTTTCCTCCTTGTTGGTGATGACCAGAGTTTGTTTGTATGGGGGCATCCCGGCTTGGTAGATGAAGCAGGTCCCAAAGTTGTGGCTGGTGAAGGAGAAATGGACAGCAGGGCTCACGGCAGAGCCCGAGATGCTGCACGTAAATGTTGGGCCATGGCTTATCTGCGGGGAGGAAAAGGCAGGTGGAGCGAGATTAGGAAAAGTGGGAGGAAAGGGCCCTTCAGTCCTCAGGTGAAGGCGGGAGGCAGTCTGGTGTTTTACAAAAATACATGTCCCGGGGTTGCATCTGCAGAGATTCTGACTCTTTGGTTAGAAGTTTGTTTATTTAAGAAAAGCAAGGTGGGCCACTCTGTAGTCAGACCCTGCACTGGCCCTTGCTTTGCTCCTGAAGCGATGATTTATCTTGAAGGCAGAGGGGTGTGACAGACTTAGTTACTGCCCAACATTTAACTCCCAAGGCTTCCTCCTCATTTGTAGGACACGGATTGGTTGGCAATGTGCCCAGGTGAAAATATTCGATTTCCCATTTTCAAAACACGTTAAAAATTAAATAAATTGAGGTAACATTACATAACAGCATTCTATAAACTTCAGGTGCACAACTTTATACTATGACATCTGTGTATTCTGTTGTGCATTTTCCACCTCAAGTGTAGTCTCCTTCCACCACCTTGTAGTTGACCCCCTTCACCCTCTTTGTTCTCTTCCCACCCCCTTCGCTTCTGGTAACTGCCATTCTGTTGTCTGTGTCTATATGCCTATTTTTGTTTGTTCATTTGTTGCTTTTTGTTTTGGATCCCACATATGAGTGAAATCGTACAGTACCTGTGTTCTTCAGTGGGTGACTGGACAGAGAAGATGTAGTACACAGACACAATGGAATACTACTCAGCCATAAATAGACAAAATACTGCCATTTGCAACAACATAGATGGATCTGGAGTGTGTTATGCTAAGGGGAGTGAGTCAGGTGGAAAAGGCCAAGAACTACATGATTTCCCCTTCTTTTTGCAGCTAATGGTGGCCATCACAGTTCTGGTCATCAGGATGTGAACAAAAGGCGTCCTATTTTTTAAAGTTTATTTTAATTGTTGTTCAAGTACAGTACAGTTTTCTGTCTTTTACTCCCATCCCAGCCCCCCCCCCCCCCAGTGCTCTCCACCTACCTCCCATTTCCACCCCCCTTAGTTTTTGTCCATGTGTCCTTTATACTTGTTCCTGTATAAAAGGCATCCTATTTGGAATAAGAGTCAAAGTCTTGCTGGGAAAGTATTTTGCCTTCAGGTTCTTCCCCCTATTCCCTCCCACTCAGGAAGGCAGACACAGATGGGGCTGCTGGAGGTACTGTCATCTTGTGACCAGGAGGTCAAAGGCCAATCTGCCAAGGGTGAAAGGGTTAATTCCAGGAGTTCTGAAAAAGTTGACTTTGATAGTTTGTGCCAGTGCTCTCACTGCTGTAGAAGAGCAGCTTTTCAGAGGTCCTTCTCTGCCACCCCTGCTGACATCAATTCCTTGGTTTTTCACTTGATAACTTATCTTGGAAAATGTACATATTCTTTCTCTCTCTTGCTCTCCACCTCCCGTCTATCTCCCTTAATTTAACGGCTACATGATATACCAGTGCATGGATGCTTGAATGCTGTTCAATTCACACTTACTCACCACGCACCTCAGTTGTTACCATTCATAGAGACTATGGGACTACCTCCAACACATCCACACTCCGGGGAGGAGAAGACCAGAAACGCTCAGAAGTAATCTTCCAAGGCAGGGCGCTGTGAGTGCTCTCAGTGTCAGGCAATGTTTGATGGTCTCACCTTGATTCTGAGTTCCGGGCCCTTCAGGACACATTTCTTAAATGGCTGGAAAGACAGCAAGGCAGGGGCACTCTGCCCCACGTCCACCCTGCCATCAGTGGGTGAAAATTCCAAGTACTGCAGCAGGGCTTTGGGGCCAGATAGCTCTGCCTGGAAGTTGAAGTTGAACTTCCCAGTGTTGATGAAGGTGAATTCACACTGGACACATTCATTCAACTCCACCTGAGAGAGAACAGAGCGGTGTGTTGAGTGAATGCAAACCATGGCTCACTCCTCTGGGGTAAGGGTATGTTACACTTTGGGGGGAAATATCTTTTGAGAGATAGGAATGGAAGATGATGTGAGTTGAGAACAATTAAATTGTGGCCAGATAGTTCAGCAAGACCTACCAAGTGTTGGGGCCCCCTCAAATCGGAAGAGTAAGATGGCAATTTAATTCTTAGACCTCCCTTGGTAGCCAGGCACCCTTCCTGTATGTTTAATACAAGCATTCTTCCCCTTCCCTACCACCTCTCCACCCCCTGGAAAGTAAAATAAGAAAAGCATTCATCAAAACCATACACAGTCTGGGGAAGGAGCTGCTTCTGGCAACCAAAAATATATTTCTGTTCTCCTGATGTCCCTGGCATTTCAAACAGAGATTCTGCTACTATTCACTGGTACTACCTGCCTTTCCCAGCCAGTGTCAAAACCAGGAGAAAGCAAGGCCCTCTTGTGCCTTTACCTCATAGAAGTTGACAACTGCAGTCTGATTGGGAGGCAAGAGAGTGACTGAACCAGTCCTGTCTTTGCACTTGACATTTGCATTCATAGTGTAGCCCTCAGCCTTGACATTTAACGTCAAAGGGTGCGCTTTATTTTTTACATTGCAGATCAAATTAAAGTTCACATCTCCTTCCTGCTTTGGTGTGAAGAAAATATCAATTGGTAACCTGGTTGGGGAAGAAGACAACAGATTAGCTGACTAGGCTACCTGTTAAGATCTGCTAAAGGATATGAGCCCAGTGAGTTACCTGGTACACTAGGAGTAAAAGGCATTATAACTCAGAATTATGATGAATTTGGGAAGCTTTCCAGGCAAGGCAGGACATTGCTTTATGGATTCACAGATAGAGTAGATGGTGAGGAAAAGAACATGTATAAGGAAAATATCGAAAACAAGGGCTTAAAATTCTCACTGCTCCACAGTTCAGCAGGGAAATGAACAGCAGGGACTAAGCAGGACAGAGTGGAACTGCTACCATCTAAATTTCAGAGCTGGAAGACTGTACTGCAGCTGGGGCCGTCTAAGGGAAATCGATTCCTTCTCTCAGCGCCCGGCCTGGGACTCCTGCGGCGTTGGGAGGGTGAAGCCCGGGGGCCTTCCTAGTTCCTTGTTCCTTACCTGGACAGCGGTGAGAGCCAGCCTTCCATGGGAGAGACGACCAGGCTGTCGCTGAACCCTTCCGAATATCGGGAGTCATCCAGGAAGGCAAAACTGAACCCCTGCTCCTCCCTGTTGATGATGTGCACAGTCTCCCTGGCTTCTCGGCCTGAGGAGGGAACATGAGCCCTCAGGCGAGGCCTCAGGCCTGCTCCAGAAGTATCTCAGCAGAGACCCCTCTGCTTCTTTTCTTCCCTCTTCCCAGCTCCTCAGCCTTGTCCCTGCTCTCTTCCTCTAGTTCTACGGGTGACCCTCCTCCCTGGAGGGGTTCCAGTTCTCACTCTAGAACTTGACTCCACCCTGTGCCTGCTCCTGCTAGGTGGCTCCTCTGCCTCAGTTACAGCTCTCCTGGGATCCAGGTGACACTGGTTTTTTTCCATCCTTGTTTCTTCAGACCCAATGCCTTCCTTCTTATGTTAATGGTGGCTTTACCTTCCCTGGCTGGTGCCTTGGCTCTGCCCCTATCTTTGTAAAGCACCACTTAGTGGAGCTCTTTAAATTAGACCTTGGGTGGGTCCTAAGAGTTCTGACAGTGCTGGTTAACCCATGTTGCTATAGCATTAATGTGCTTTTTCTTACTCTTCTGGACTATCTTAGAGCATTTATTTTTCCACATGAACTTTTGAACCATTGTATTCAGTTCTCTCTCCACCTGTGCAAGCCTTTGGGATAAGGTTATCAGATTAAGCAAATAATGTTTTAGTATAAGTATGTCCCAAATCTAGTATGGGGCATACTTATGCTGACATACTAAAATTTATTCACTGTTATCTGAAATTTAAATTTAAGTATGTGTCTGTATTATGCCTGGCTGCTCTAGCTGCAATTCTAATGGAAACTTGATTAAATTTGCATTTACTTTTGGCAGAATTGACAAATATTCAGATTTTGTTTGGGGACATTTTAACGATGGTTTGGTTTTCTCCATATGGCTCCCGTGCTTTCCTTGTTATGTTGACCCTTAAACATTGTATAGGTGTTATCAATACTAAAGAGCTTTTTTTCTGTTTCTAGGAGCTTACTGCTGAAAGAAAGAGAAACTATGGATTTTTACATACTTGTCTTGTATCCAGCTGCTTACTAAATTATCTCGTTGATTTAGTATTTGTTTTGGTTTTTTTCTAGAGCCTCCTGAAGTTCTCTCTGTCTGAAGTAATCAGCCACAGCAAAACAGGATAGGTTTTGTCTCTTTTTTCCTCAATGTTTATGACAATTATTTTCCTTGTTTTATTGTATTTGCCAAAGTCACTGAGAAAGTGTTCAGTAGTAATGGTGGTAATGAGCAGCCTTGCCTAATTCCTGATTTAAACTGATGTGGTTCACTATGAGATAGCATTTGTCTCTTGGTTTTGGCTGACCTTCTTTACTCAACTGTTTTCCTCTTAAGAGTTTTTGTTCAGAATGTCTGCTGAATTTTAGTGATGACTTTCAGCTTGTATTAATATGATCATGTGGTCGTTCTTCTTTAAACTGTTAATGTAATGACTCTATCAAAATGCATGACCCTTGCCTTCCAAGATTAAATTCTGTCTTGCTGTTATTATTCTTATGATATATTACTCACTTATTTTTAAAAACCTTACTAAATACCATGATTTCCTCCTGCTTATTTATACGTGTCAGTATAAGAAGAGCATGGAGATATCACACATCAAACTGCTAACACTGGCTTTCTCTGATGGAAAGGGAAGGATGAGATATGAGGGGTGGGGAGAGGTTATGAAATTTTTCTTTATACAATACTACATTGATTGGCTTATTACTTCTATAAATAAAAAATTGAATTACTAAAAACCCCTCTGGCTTTAGTTATATTTTACACACACACAAACACACATACACTTAACATACCCATGGGATAGATTCCTAGGGTTATAAGAGACCTGGCAATCACTTCTATTATTTCTTTCTGGTCTCTGCTCAGATGTCATCTTTTCACTGCCGATTGGCATTCTCTCTAACCTACTTTATTCTTCTCTAGAACCCTTATCAACATCTGACATGGTATCTATGAGGTCTGTCTGGAAAGAGTTCAGCCACTGTTACTATAATTGAGAATAGCTTCCATGACATTGGAGTAACCTGGCAGCCAAGGAGAGTGGACTGGAATGCACATGCATGAACAATAATGACTTCACTGTATTAGTCAGTAGATGTGGTAGATGCTGTTGAGTGAGCATGTATGCTGTGTGGCCAACACATTAAAAATGACTGAGCAAATGAGGAGAGCATCAATGTGCATCAGATTTTGCATTAACCTTGAACATTCTTCCATGGAAACTATTGGGATGATTCAGAAGGCTGCAGCAATGAGCAACTAGCGATTGGCAGCTTCATCATGACAACATGCCTACTCATGCGTCATATCTCATGCAGAGTTTTTTGACAAAATATCAAATCACCCAGGTGAATCAGGCCCCCTACAGCCCAGACTTGGCACCCTGAGACTTCTGGCTTTTCCCCAAACTAAAATCACCTTTGAAAGGAAAGAGGTTTCAGACTGTTGATGAGATTCAGGAAAATACAATGAGGCAAGCTGATGGCAATTGGGAGAACTGTGTGAGGTCCCAAAGTGCCTACTTTGAAGGGGACTGAGGTGTCATTGTCCTATGTACAATGTTTCTTGTATCTTCTTCAATAAATGTCTCCATTTTTCACATTACATAGCTGGATACCTTCTGGACAGACCTCATATTTTGCTTTTTTATTTGTTGGTAGTCTGCTTCCTATTCCTAGCATATAACCATCATGAGGGTAGGAACTTTGGTTTTATCCACTGTATCCCCAGCTTACAGAAGAGTGCCTAGGTCCTATAAGGCTCAATAATATTTTTTGAACCATATAAATGCATGAAATGATGGCAGAGAGATCCTGCATACACACTAAGAAGCAAACAAGTACAGCCCATAACCTGGGGCACACACAAGGAGGATGGGCTGGCATGAGGTACTACAAATGAAGATAGTCCAGGCCCTGAAGGAATCTTTCGAGTAGTTTCTGTAACAAGGCTTCTAAATTTCCTTTGGTTATTAGTGTATGGGTTTAGGAGATACTTTATGGAAATCAGATTGAGTGGTAAATATTTTGTGGCTTTGTGAACAATCAGAAAGTCCCTCAGACATGCTCCTGGAAGGTACCAGGAAAAGTCCCCACCCAAGTCTGCTCCTGGAGCTCATTGCTGGGTTGGTCCCACTTCCCTCTTCTAAGGTTCATGCAACTCCAAATGTAAACCAAGAGGCAGCCTTACCAATGAGGAGACAACTGAAGTTGAGGTGGGACTTATCCAGATTGATGAGAGGGTCAGAGGCTTTGCCTACCAGCAGGAAGGGGACTGTGATGTTGTGTTCGGGGATTGAGAAAGTCCAGAATGCTTCTGTGATGTTCAGATGGAAAGGCGTGTACTGGAAGACAATCTATGAAGAGAGTTTGGAACAGAGGGGTAAGAGGCACTTCGGTTTATTTACTCCATGGGCCCTGGTAGGCTTGTAAGCACTGGGGTTATTATGGCTGACGTTACCAGATCACCACTTGTTTCTGCCCTCTCTGAAGGGCATGTGCATCTGGTTATACCAGCCACATCAATGTCTGTTTGCCCACAGGTCTAAGGGGGTCTTCATTATCATAGCCTCCACTGGCTAGGCTGCCATATTTTACACCAGGTCTTTGGATGGCATATACAAATGGAGAGATTCAGAGATAAATTTGGAATTTTGACTTTTTCCAAAAAGTTTGGGAGACTTGGAAACCCTGGGCCCACTTGTCTGTGTGGTGGTCATCTCTGGAGAAGCACTGTGGCCAGCCAGCGCTAGTGCCCAGCATTCCCTATTATGGTCCCCTTGGCCTGCTTCATTCATTTCTATGACCTTCCTGAAGACATCTGAATTTGTAAGTTCTGTTTCATAGATTTATTTCTGCTTCCAGGATTCTCTGCAGGACTTACAAGGCATGGAGCCCATAGACTTATTTTGGCCAGTGAGTTCATGTTGCTTTAAGCTGGACCCCCTAACCTAGATGACTGTGGAAACATCAGGATTAAGATGTGGGACATGGCTCCAATTTTCTGTTTTGCCCTTTGACCTGACCAGGTGAAAACATATCTGTGTCCTTTTACTGCTGCCAGTCTCTTGGACAAAAACAACAACAAAAAAACCACTGTCCTACAGTGTCCAGGCACCGTTGGGTATACAGCTCCCCTTTCCATCTTTAATAATCTCATTTTTTTTAAACTCCAAATACTAGAGATCTGCTTCTCTGTGGCCAAAACCAGTAGAGCTTAGGCCTGTCTTATTGATGAGGACTGCGTAAAGTATATATATAGTTGCCATTCAAGAAATACGCATTGATGAGTGCACCCTTAGGCTCTTCTCCCTAACTCTATCTCTATGGCACACCTGCAGTGCAGAGAGGGATGGAGTGATTAAAGCCCCAGTCGAGGGGCCCTCATCTGTACACACACTCACCTCAGCTTTCTTTTCAGGGTGGATGAGGCCCTTCTCTGTAAGGCACGTGAAGGCTGGAGGGTTCTGGAGACTTTCAGTTTCTTCAGAGATCCAACAGAAGGAGTAGGTGCTAGTGGTTGGGTTGAGGATTGTAAAAGTCCTGGCCGAGGGGGAAGGATTGATAGCAGAGAGTGAGGGAGGGGGTTAAGGATTAAGAGAAACTTTCTTAGCACCTGCCCAACCACAGTCCCCCTGCGTGGGAATCAGAACTGTTCCAGATACCTTGTCACTGCAGAAATGAAAACTATATCTCACTTGGGGGCCCAACGTAGAACTGGAGCTCTGGACTTTGGAGTAATAATGATGCCAAGGGCCCTTCTGTCCCCCTCATCCTCTGTGGTCAAGGTGGTGGTTAGGGATTGTATTACCATGCCTTCTAAATTTACCACAGTGTCAAAGCTAAGGAGGCAGAATCCACTTTCTTACTGTAGCAGCTCTCTCAAGTTCAACCCCAGGATATCAAGCCAACTTCTAGGAACCCATCTAGCTTGATTCTGAATTCTTCTCAGTTCTTTAGAAGGACTGACTGATATGAACTCAACTGGTGCAAACTTAAGCAACTCACCGGAGAGTCTTCCCTCCTATGCCCACACTGGTGAACTCGATCACCCGGGTGTTTGGATCCAGCACCCCACCACCAGGACCCCGGAGATCTGGGTTTCGCCGGTGACCGCTGATGTAATCTGAGTCTTTCAGGTCAAAATGACAGACCGGCAAGAGGCTCCGCCCTTTTGCTGACACAACTGGGCCTTGTTCTCCAGGTGGCAGGTTGGGAATCCTGAGAGGATAAGGTTGTATGTATGTATTCATTTAAGTTTGAATCAGTTGTTGCTGACTTAGTTGGTCGTAAATGAATATTACATGTATTAAAATGTGAGCTCCATGGGAACAGAGGCTGGGTCCATCTTTGTCAACAATATAACCTCAGCGCCTTGAACAGTACATGACACATAGTAGGTGTTCATTAATTAATGGTTGAGTGGATGAATGCATGAGGAGCCTGAATTCTGATCCTTCCTGCGTATCCTCATGTTACTTCCTCCATCAGCCGAGAGAAACTCTCCCTGCTGTAAAATGGATGTAGAGGCTTACCTTTTGGGCTCTCTTAAAAGCAGCTAGTGGGATATGAAAGTGATGGAGAAATGCCAAAAAGTATCCTAAGCTCGTAGGAGAAAGTGAACTGGATGTGAGCAGACTTCCTGCTCTAGGTTCAAATTTAGGTGGCCCAGGTGCAGGAGGGTCCCTGCAGTGATGGTGGTGTTTCTAGGAAGCTTCTATGGCTCACAGAGGTCTCTGCCACACTCAGCCATGGTTCATGGAATTCCTCTGCAAGGTGGGTGTTCTCTGTGGAGCTTTCCTGGGAGGGGAGTGCATGCCACATCAGGGACTTTCCTGGCCAGGGGTTACTGGGTTGGCTTTTGTCTAAATGGGTCTGGCCCCTGTCTCTTCCTTGCTTACTATGCACTAGCTCTACCATCTCCACCATTACCGCCACCTAGTGTTCGTTGTGCTTAATGTGTGCCAGGCACTGTTCTAAGCTTCACTAAAGTACCTCATCTGGTTGTTACGACAAATCTGCAAGGTGTGTATTATTACTTGCATTTTACAGTTAATGAAACCTAGTATCGGTAAAGGTACAAGAGGACTTCTGCCAAGATGGAGGCGTAGGTGAAAGCACTGTGCCTTCTCGCACAACCAAGTTTAAAAACAACAAAGTTTTAGCAACAAAAACACAGCCAAACCACAGAAAATTGAACTATATGGAAGTTTGACAACAACGAAACCTTCAGCCAAACCAGTAAGAGGGGCAGAGCCAGCAGCAGAGCAGGGTCGGGCAGGAAAGATCCACCAGACTCACACTGGCAGCCATGGGTGGATCCCAGGTGTGGAGTAGCGGGTGGACCCACTGAGGGCTGACCACAGTCACACATTCGTGCGCAGATAACTGGTGAAGGATCGAGCAGTGAGGCAGACTGTGCAGGCCCCAGTGACGGGAAGCAGCAGAGGGGACCGCCATTGTCCCTCTCTGACCCGCCCCCATATACAGCGTCACAAACCAGCGACCTGGGTGGCCCTGCCCTGGTGAACATACTAAGGCTCTGCTCCTCATATGTAACAAGCATGAACAGATCAAAGCATGGCTCAAGAACAACTCAGAGCCCCAGAGCCGATAAATCTAACCGATGAAGAAATAGCCAAACTTTCAGATGCACAGTTCAAAACACTGGTGATCAAGATGCTCACAGAACTGGTTGATTTTAGTCACAAATTAGAGGAACATATGAAGGCTAAACTACTTGAAATGAATGGAAATGCACAGGAAACCAATAGTAATGGAAAGGAAACTAGGACTCAAATCAAGGGAGTAGACCAGAAGGAAGGAAAAAATGACCAAACAGAAAAGGACGATGAAACAAGAATTCAAAAAATGAGGAGAGGCTTAGGAACCTCCAGGACATCTTTAAACGCTCCAGCATCCGAATTATAGGGGTACCAGAAGGGGAAGAGGAACAGCCACGAGTGGAAAACTTATTTAAACAAATAATAAAGGAGAATTTCCCCAATCTGGCAAAGGAAATAGACTTCCAGGAAATCCAGGAAGCTCAGGGAGTCCCAAAGAAGTTGGACCCAAGAAGGAACACACCAAGGCACATCATCATTATATTAGCCAAGATTAAAATGAAGGAGAGAATCCTACAAGCAGCAAGAGATAAGGGGACAGTCACCTACAAAGGAGTTCCCATCAGACTGTCAGCGGATTTCTCCAAAGAGACCTTACAGGCAAGAAGGGGCTGGAAAGAAGTATTCCAAGTCATGAAATCCAAAGACCTACATCAAAGATTGCTCTATCCAGCAAAGCTTTCATTTAGAATGGAAGGGCAGATAAAGTGCTTCTCAGATAAGATCAAATTCAAAGAGTTCATCATCCCGAAACCCTTATTATATGAAATGTTAAAGGGACTTATCTAAGAAAAAGAAGATAAACAATATGAACAGTGAAAGGACAGCAAACTCACAGTTATTAACAACCACACCTAAAACAAAAGCAAACTAAGAGGACAGCTAGATCAGGAGCAGAACCATAGAAATGAAGATCACATGGAGGGTTAGCAACAGGGGAGTGGGAGGAGAAGGGAAGAGAAGGTACAGAAAATAAGTAGCATAGATGGTAGGTAGAAAATAGATAGGAGGGAGGGCAAGAATAGTATGGGAAATATAGAATCTAAAGAACTTGAGACACGTGGTCATAAACTAAAGGGTGGGGAATAGTGGGGAGGGGGTGTGCAGGGTGGAGGGGAATGAAGGGGAGAAATAGAACTGTAATGGCATAATCAATAAAATATATTTTAAAAAACGGTACAAGAAAGCTTTCTCAAGTTCATGCTTGCCCCAGGACTGGAACCCACCTGGCTAACAACTATTTTGTTGCCCAGTGGACGTCTGAATGTGGCCAGGAAGGGAGAGGTGGGTCAGAGGGAGAGTCTAGAGAGGTTTGATGAGCAACACAAAAGACTAAAAGCCTTGTTGTTCTCTGAAGGCTAACTCCTTTGAATCTTTCCAAAGTGAAATGTGGCAATTTGGGGCCATGGCAGGGTCTTGGGTTGGAAAGAGCGTGGTAGTGGTGGGAGAGAAGAGGGAGGGGAGCTGCAGAGCTTGTTCTGAGGAGGTCTCCTTACTGGCAGAAAAGCGTGCTCTCGAAGTCGCCAACCTCCAGTGGGGAGAATTTCACGTTGATCTTTTCAGTCTTTCCCACGGGCACAATGCCTGAGGTGGGCACCACAGAGAAGGACAGTGGGGAAGCTCCGTTCCCGTGGTCCATGGCACTGTCCACAGTGCTGCCAGTGAACAGTGTCACCTGGCTCAGCTGGTCTTTCTGAGAGTAACCTGGGGGCAGACGGAGAATCAGTGATATTCTGCATTTGCAGTGGGAGGACAAGGTGAAGGCAACCCACTCACAGGTCCTTAGGGACCCTCTGTGGGGTCTGTGAGTTCGCCTCTTCCAGCAGATTCACTTAACTTTGGTCACTAGGGGTAAGGAATTGACTCAGAGTTCTCACAGGTGATCCGTGAAAAAGACTGCCACTAATTCCATCAAGTTTTCAAATTTGTTTTCTTTTGGCTCAAGGGAGTGGGTCAGGTAGATGTCTGTGGGTCTTTTGCCTCAAAAACATTGGGCTGTGAACATCGTTTTTGGAGAATCACTGTTTCAAAGCAGGAGTTCACAATCTGGGGCCCACTTGCAAGGTCTGGGAATCTGCAAAACTGCAGCAATAGTAATGGATACTTGCCTACTGATTGCTGGGCCCCTTTGTCAAGTGCTCCCCGTGAATCAGCTGCAAATTGGGCATGGTATGTAATTTCCTGGGGAACAGCTCATAGTTTTCATAATTTTCTCCAAGGGTCTGTAAAGTCCTAGAAGATTAAGATCTAAAAGAAAAGATTCCTAGGGATCTGAGAGGGGATGCTGGCCCCAGGAGGGCAGAGGTGAGCTGTTGTTTCTTGGACTCATTTTGGCTCTGCAGACGTCAGGAGGCCTCTGCTTTTGCTTCTCCATAGCTGCTTGGGGGGCTGTGGGAGCAGAGCTCACTTCTCCACGAATGAGGCTCTTACACTAATTGGGGACTCAGTCCAAACCCTGGGTTTTTACCTGTCATTGCACTTACCTTGGTTATCTGGCATTGCAAAGCTGACAGACTTGGCTGTCTCTTCAGAGGTCCAGCTGAATTCCAGCTGCACACTCCCTGTATTAGTCAGTTCCAACCTGCGCACAGACCAGGGAGCGGATTTGAGGAACGTGCTGCAAGCGGTTTTTGCTCTGTCTGCACACCCGTCACCTACACTGTCGCTTTTGTCTTTCAGTCAACTCACTTTGTTTTTAAAATATTTCTTCAAAAGGCAAGTTTAAGCAATTTATCTGAAATCGGGCATTTGATGTACCAATTATATTTCCTTGCAAACCACAAAATATATACATAAGTCTTAAAAGCAAAAATATCCAAATGTTTAGCATTGAAATTCTCCCGGCATACCACTGGCACATATGCAGTGAACTGTCAGCATGCATCAGAGTGGTCCTGAAAAATTCCCATGAGAGAGGAAACAAAAACCTATCTCACATGACAGTACCTTCCTGGGGTGCAAATTTCATAGCCCCTTCCCTTCCTGAATCACTTCCCAACATCAGAAACAACATCCCTGTCCTCAGAGACCACCTGACCTCTTCCTGAGATGCTTTTACTGGCTGAGACACAGACTTGTCTCGAATTCGGAATTGGTGGGGACTTTTCTTGCTTCAGGGTTCCCTGCTCTATGACAAGAACTGGCAGATAGAAGCTTTTTCTGGAATCACTGTTAAACTTGATCATAGACAGTGACAGCAGGAGAGCGAGGCCTTGATACAAGGAAATTATTGTGTAAGGGAAAGAAACACACACGCTCCCCTGGTGTTAGGGGAGCAGGGGAAGGCGGGAGTTTGCAGGGAGCACGTCTGGGGTGGGTGCAGAAGTCACATCTCCGTTACCCCACCGGGCGGATCATGCAGACAGGCCCAAAGCCAAGTGCTTTGACTTCAGGGGCTTATATTTATTGTGTGAATTTATGAGTAGTGGTCCTCATCCTAAAGGAAACTTATAAAAAGTGGAGAAATCTTAGCAGCATAGAAGAGTCTTCAGAAAAAGAAGCCTTGGTTTAGGTAAAGGGCCAGACAGTAAGATTTTCTGGGTTTGTGTGTGGTCCGTCGCTGCAGCGACTACTCACTCTGTTGTTGTGGTACAAACACAGCCCCTGACAACACAGAAACAAAATGGGTGTCGCTGTCACCAACAAGCCTGTTCACCGAAATAGGTGGCTGGCTGGGTTTGGTCCCAGAGCCGTAGTTTGCTGATCCCTGTTTCGGTGTTACGGGCATCAGCAGATCCCACTTCTTTCCTTATGCCCTTTGGTTCTCTAATAACTTAATAATTACACTTTGAGTGCAACAAATGCAAAATGAGTTGAATAAGTTGATTACTACCTTTTACAAAGTAGAAATGTCAGTGGTTTACATTTTTGTTTTTGAAATTCTCAAAGATTAGTCACAGTCCTTCTCTCTTTGTATACGTTACTCTTTCTGCCTAGAAGGCCCCCTTTTTCTCACTTCTTTTCTCACCTTTTCTCACTTTTCTCACTGGGCTACCTCCTATTCCTCTCTAAAATTCAGCTGGGGCACCGCTTTGTCTGGGCAGCCTCCCCGACACTCCGTCTTGCCCACATCTCGGTCTGCTTCAGGTTCTCGCCCTCCCGCCACAGGGCATCGTGCTGCGCCATCGATTCACCTGTTTGCATCTATTCCGCTACCCCCAACTCAAGACCATAAACTCTTGGAGAGCAGGGCCCACAGCATCCTTGTATCCCTGCATCTGGGTGTGGGTGGGGGGTTAAAATAACCCTTTCTCCTTCTAAGGACAATTATGACTTTGAATTAACTTTCTAGCTCAGTTTCCCTAGAAAATAGAGGAGGAATGTCAGCTGTGTCATAGGCAACATTGTTTACAGTAAAAATGAGCCCTGTTTGGAAGGTTGCATCCAGTGTGGGATTGTGATTATCTGGAGAGAAGCTATAGTGTTGGGGTTCTCTTAGTGACTCTCATAACAGGGCACATCCCGTGCAGAGACCCCGGGAACTACACCTATGGAGTGGTCATGAGAAACGTCGGTTTCTGTTGGTCACGGGGATTCCTGACCAGGCTGGACCCTATGCCTGCTGGTGTGGATATTCTTACCTGGTTGGCCAACACGGAGAGTTCCCGGGTGCTGGTGTGGATTGCTGCAGGGGCTATTCCCACTGAAGCTGATCACCCCATGCCAGTTTCCTGGCCTATATCTTGATTTCAAGGATAAACTTCAATTGCCTTGTGAGTCTGAATGTTTCACTGGACCCACACAGACACTGTGGTGCATGCTATAGATGCCACTTGGTATGTGCTGCCATACCCACTGCATAAATGTTGGGTGAATGAGTGAGTGAATGATGGAATGAAAGAACTTTGGTGAGTGTTGGGACGCTTTTGATGACTCACTCAAACACTCGGGTCTGGTAAACTAGTGTCTCCTTAAAGTGCACATCACCCGTTTGGCACTTGTATGATGCAAAATTCACATTGGCGCTGATCTGAAGCTGCAGTTCTCGGTAGTTTTCCTCCAGTACTGAGTGTGCAGGCTCGGGGTCCGTCTCCACCACCTGTAACAAAGGCAGCACGTCCTCAGTGACGCAGAGCCAGCTGTCACACAGGGACTTGGCGGGGGCATCTCAGTACACTATTCTACTGATACAAATTAGCACCAACTCACAAACTCAACTTCCGGAACAAAGGAGTAAGGTAAACCTAAAATGTCTCATAAATGGGAAAAAAACAAAAAATTACTGAGGGCATTACGACTGCACAAACATGAGTTTGGGGTCAGATGAACCCCAAACAAGGTAGGAGAAAGAAAGTTATAAAGACAGGCACAGATATTAATAAAACAGAAAATAAATCTAAAACAGAAAGGACCAACAAAGCCAAAAGTTATTTGAAAAGATTTAAAAAGCCTTTGTTGAGATTGATCAAGGAAATAAAAACAAATTAGCAATACCAGAAATATGGGGGACATTATTATTGATCCTACAGATTTACACATATAGTAAGAAAATATCATGAATAATTTTATGAAAATAGATATGAAAACAGTTGAAAAAAATTCCTAGAAAAATGGTTTAATAAAATTGACTCAAGAAGAAAAGCAAAAAACCCCGAAGAGCCCTAACACTATTAAAGAAAGCAAATGATAGTAAAAATAATCTTCAAGTCTTAAAGACCTAAATAAATAGAGCAATATACCTTATTAATGGAAAAGGACAGATTAGTAGTACAAAACTGTCAGTTCTTCCTGAACTGACTTATAGATGCAACCCTACTCCAATCAGTTTTCCATCAGGGTTTTCCCAGTGCAGCTGGCCCGTGAACAACATGGGGGTGAGGGGTACCAAGCCCCGTGCATTCAAAACTCCCCGTGTAACTTTGACTCCCCCCAAATTTAACATTTACTAGGCTACTGCTGACCGGAGGCCTTACTGATAATATTAACAGTCAATTAACACATATTTTGTATGTTATATATATATATTATATACTGGATTCTTACTATATAAAGTAAGCCAGAAAAAAGAAAACCCATTAACATACTGTATTATAAATACTTTATTAAAAAAAAATCCTCCATGAATGGGCTCACATAGTTCAAACCCATATTGTCCAAGGGTCAACTGTAGTTGATAAATGGATTCCAAAATTATACAGAAAAATAAAGGGCCAAGAATAACTAAAGCACTTTGGAACAAAACAGTACCGGGGAGGGACTTCCCTTCCAGATATCAAGGCCGATTATGAAGCTACAGAAATTAAAGCAGCACAAAACCAGCAGAGGGAGCGGAGAATGGGCAGTAAAGTAGACTAAAGAGACAAGAAATACCCTAGGCACATATAAAATTTAGACGGCAAGGGAGTGATGGCGGGTCACAACAGAAGGGCCCAACAAAAAAGGCATTTGGCAAGATTGGTTATCTAGAAGGAAAAATATCAAATTGGATTCTTGCCTCACACCATAAAATCTGTGTGGGCCATGGGTGTAAGGTAAATATCAAAAGCAAACCCCTTAAATATAAAAAAAATCAGTGAATCTTTTTCTTCCCTGTTAGGGAAGGGTTTTAAAAACAAGACACACACACAAATAATTATAGAAGGAGAGATCAATGTCTTTGTTCATGAAAAGCTACATTAATGAAAGTGGAAAGATAAGCTAAAATTTGGTGAAGACATTTGCAGACAAATAATAGGAACTGAAGAGCTTATAAAAAAACTCATACAAAGGACAGGCACCATAATTTAAAAAATGGGCAAAAGGCATTTATGTAATATTCAACTTTATTTAGTGATCAGGGAAATGCAAAGGAGGCCCCAAAATGAAACTATTTTCTATTCATTTCAATGATAAAAATCACAAAGTCTGACAACACTGAATGTTGGAGAGAATGTAGGTCAATAAGATCTCTTTGCTAGTTGGAGCATAAACTGGCAAAGTACTTGGAAAACATTTGGGAGTTATCCTTGGAAGCTGAACATTCACATATCCTGTGATTCAGCAATTCCTCTTCTGCAAAGAAACACCCTCACCAATGAGTACGTGTGACCTGAACAATAATGCTCACGGGAACACTTTCCAAAGTAGTAAACCCCAAATAACTTTCAAAAGAAGACTGAGGGTAATGAAGGCATTAAGGAGTACAGATTGGTTGTCAGAGAACTGTCATGGGGATGTAACGCACAGCGCAGGGAATGTCGTCATGGTATTGAATAGTTGTCAATACTATTCTAATAACAATGTAAGGTGTCAGATGGGTGTGAGATTTATCGGGATGACCACTTAGGAAGTTCTATAATGTCTAATCACTGGGGTGTATACCTGAAACTAATATAATAATGTATGTCAACTATAATTGGAAAAAAAGAAAAAATATACTTTCTTGCTAATACTAAGTATTCGGTAAATGTTGTTAGTTGCTAAAACAAAATGGAATTTTATAGAGCAGGGAAATGGGTGTACTAGAGCCAATGCAACATTGTGGGTAAGCACATGCAACAACCTTTAAAAAATAAAGTTAAAGCTACGACGACATGTTCTACCTTTTAGAATGCATGTATTAAATGAGACAAAAGACAAAAATCCAGGGAATGAGCAGACAAGATTGAGGATAGTGGTTTCCTCTAGGAGGGAGGCAGGGCGAGGGAGCGGCTGAGAACCACACAGCAAATCCATGTTCTACCTTCTGTGCTGCGTGTGGGTTCACCTTTGTTCATATTATCATGAGGAAACCAATGAAGCAATAAAAGAGGGGTGTGTATGAACCAAAGATGAGATCTGTCTGTAACTAACCTGTAATAACTCTGGACACCTGAGGGAAAGAGGAAACAACTAAAAGACCACCAATGGCATTTTTGAAGAAGAAAAAGGTGAAAAAGGTGAGAGGACTCGCTCAACGAGACAAGACGATCTAAAACTCTGCCCGTGAAGACGTGTGGTTCACGTGGTGCGTGGAGCGTGCATGGCAGGCAGCATGCCTGAAAGTTTACTTTGTTACTTTAAAAATCTGAGTCAAGTGCAATGGGAAGTTTTCCACGAAAGAATCTGAGACGTCACATGTGAGAGCACTAGGCATCCAGGCCCGGCCGGCCTAGCTAGATCTGTGATTGAAGTCCCTACTCACTTTTCGTTTTGTGGTGAAAGTCCCGGGTGTGCTTCTGGGCATGTCCACCCACTTGACTGTGCGCATGCGGTCATCCCAGTCGGGAACCTGGTCTGCAGGTAGCTGAAACATGATCTTGGACAGCTTGCACTTGATCTCCATCTTCTTCAGGTTGATGGGCACATCTGACTTCATGGTTACCACTATGTCCTTGGCACACCCAGGGTGGAGGTGGCCCATCTGGGGAAGAGCCTGGTGTTAGTATATTTAGGAACTAAAAAATACTCACCTAATTGTGCCATCTTAGAGGAGAGGTAGATTTTGGCAAAAACAAAAACAAAAAAATGCATCATTTAAGCCTAATATATGGATTGTCTTAAAAATGTACAAAAGCCTCCGTGACTGGTGTGGCTCAGTGGGTTGAGTGCTGGCCTGTGAAACAAAGGGTCAGTTCCCAGTCAGGGCACACGCCTGGGTTGAGGGCCTAGTCTGTGGTTAGGGGTGGCCAAATGTAACCACATATTGATGTTTCTCTCCCTCTCTTTTTCCCTCCCTTCCCCTCTCTATAAAAATAAATAAATAAGTAAATAGATAAATAAAATCTTAAAAAATGTATAACAGCTTATATAGAAATATAATCATAAAGACAAGGGCAGCTAATATCTATCACACTGTCACTTCGGGCACTATTTAATCCGGTATTTAAACCAGCACCCAATTCTATCAGTTCCCAAACCACCCTGTAAGATGCATAGCTGTCAGTCACCCCTGCCGTACAGACAAGGAAACTGTAACTTGCTCAAGGTCATACCATTAACAGTGGAAGAGCTGGATTCAGACCCATGCCCAGACACCACACTCTTTGCCGCCTGGGCTTCTCAATAAATGCGGCCTATACAAATCATGGACTGACATACACAGCACACGGGCAGTTCTTGGAGTGTGGTCTGGTGACCCCTGGGGTCCCTAAGGCCTTTTTAGGAGTCTGCGAGGCCAAAACCATTTTCATCCTACTGCATATTAAGATGCTGACCTTTTCATTCTTACTTCCTCCTGACTATACAATGAGTGACAGATGATGCAGCATTATACTGAATGCAGAAGCAAATATGAGAATCAGCTCTTTTCTATCAGGTTAAATATTAAAAAGATTTATAAAAATGTAAGATGATGCCACTATTCTCACACAATTTTTAATTTTTGAAGATATAGCCATTTTCATAAAACTATTATTTTTATATTGACACGTAATGGGTTTGTTATTATATTTTTAAATGAATGAGTACATGTTTTTAGACATTCTCAGTTTTAATTTCTAAGATGGTAAATACGGATAGATCTAACCCTCATAAACAAAAGCTCTTTGCAGGCTCCTCAATAGTGGTTAAGAGCATAAAGGAGTGTGGAGATCAGAAAGGCTGAGATCTGCTGAAGCATACCAGATACATGGGATATTCAATTTGGGCTGTAGAATAAAACCATGTATGATTTTGCCTATCTAAACACACACATGAGAAACCCACAGGTACACCATGTACATATGATATATATCGCAGTCCTTTCGTGTTTCTGAAACTCTGCTTCCTCTGGAAAGTGAAGGGAGAAGAACGCTTGGTGCTTCCCAAGGCCACAGATGTGTGTGTGTGTGTAGGGGGGCACATGTGACTGTAGGTAAATGGCCTACAAGAAGCTTCTCTGCCTCCTTTGACTAACGGTTCACATCCCTCTGGGAAGCAAAACCTCCTCTGGATAGCGCTCAGAGGTTTAAAGGCAGGGTCCCCAACCCTCCCTGCTCTATTCCCTGGAGTTCTGTGTTTGCCGAGGTGGTGGCTGAAACACAGCAGGAGGCAGTGGATGTATCTGTGTGCATCCAGGGTCCTGGGAACTCAGGAATCAACTATCTGTGGAAAGCGACTGCTGGCCAGAGGCTAGAACCTGCTTCCACGCTGTCTGGGCCTTGGTCGGCAATTCATAAAGTGTGTGCTGTGAGCTGCTAAAAGAAGGCATTAGCAAATCCCAGTAAAGCACAATGAACTAGGTTTTATTATAGTCTGATGAAAGGCACCGGGGACATTTAAGAGAAAGATGTAACTTGAAACATTTTCTAAACCTCAGTTGTCCACAGAAACCATCACCCCATTTGATATCTTAGTGGACTGCTTTTGCAGGACCAAAGCTTATAGAACACACACTGGGGGGACACGTGTCTACATTCTGGGCTAGGAAGACTGGGACCTGTTCCACCCACACAGGCTCCCAAGGAATTCCTCAATCAACATCCGTCTTGGCAAACCTCATTCTCTGCTCTTAGATTGCAGGGATGGGGCACATGAACAGTGTCCTCCAATTGTAGGTCCGAGTGAGGTCCATCCCATCTTTTGTGTCCATGGAAATGCACTGACAATCAAATTGGGTTTGGGCCTGAGGGAGCCCAGAAAACAGCAAATGGCTTTCACTTACCTGTGGGGAAAAGGAAACTGTAGCCAAAGCGGGCCATTCGAACCGTATTACATTCACTTGGCTGTGGTTAGTGACTGTGAAGCTCACGTTATAGCTGTTCCCAATGTGGCAGTCCCCAAACTGAATGTGGTCCACCAGGGCAGCTAAGGAATACAAGCAGAGGGCCGGTGAGTCCTGCCTGGCCTCCTCCTACAGGGGGCTCCTGCCCAGAGAAGGCAGCCCCTGAAAGACACTTCACCTCACCCTCATGCAACTCCTCCCTCCTTGGACGTTTCTATGGAAAAAACCCGGAGTCCTGAGCAGTAAGTTTCCTTCTTTGGGGAATCTACTCATGCATGCATGCATGCATGCATCCATTTGTTCATCTGTCTGTCCATCTGTCCACCTTGGCCTCCTAAGTGTTAAGGTTGCTAGATAAAATATAGGAGTCCCTGTTCAATTTGAATTACATAAACTATGAGTAATTTTTAGTATATATATGTCCCATGCAATATTTTGGGACACACTTAAACTAAAAAAATGATTCATCACATATCTGAAATTCATATTTAATGGGGACTCCTATATTCTGATTTTCTAAATCTTGCAAGCCTATTAGAAGTATGAAATTTGATTTCTGAACTAGGGGTTCACTACTGGCTCCTGTCTGACTTCTGATAAGAGAGACACCACCCTGTAGCTACGAACAGGGGTGAGGCATGTTGATTTTTATTCATGTTATACAGACTGTGTAATGCTACCTTCTGGAACAATTAAGGTCCTAGAATACCTGTGAGACTGTATTTATACCTCACTTCATAGCAATTAGGCACACAATTAGGGTGCTTAGCAAATGCTTTTTGAGAATAATGATGAAGAACTATAAATTTTCTCTTGCCCCAGAGTGTACAGTCAACTCAATGGAGCTGGAGAACTTGATAGATTGAGGTGCAGGGTGGCTTACACTTTACTATGCACACAAATCACCTAAAGATCTTGTTAAAAGGCAGGTTCTGATTCAGCATGTCTGAGGTACTGGGCTAGGGTCTGAAATTCCCATTTGTAAGAAGCTCCCAGCTGATGCTGATGCTGCTGGTTCTCAGTGCACTGAGTAGACAGACTGTGGAGAATGATGCTCTAGAGAAGGCACAAGCTCACACCCCATCTAATTAAACAAGCCCAGAAACTCTCTTGGAATGTGTAGGATGTATGGCTCAGATGAAGCAGACAATGTTGATGTAAGCCAGCTAATAGAAACAGGGAAAACTACAGAGAGATGTGTGTTTACTTCCTGGCTAATCTAGAGTTTGAATTTTGAATTTTGCTTATTGACTAGATTTGAATTTGGGCTCAAACTACCATCCCCCTAAGGGCAGGGGCTCCTTTTACTCTGGACTCTGGGACTTGGTGCAGTGCCTGGCAAGAGCACAGTGATGCTCCATAAATGTTCCTGAGGGGACACATGAATGAATGCAGTGCCGGAGCCAGCCATGAAAGAGCATACAATGATGGAGAGGAGATTCAGCCCCAAATTCCCAGGAAGCTAGTTGATCTGTTATTTAAATTTCACTGTTGATCCAAGAACCAACAGCTGTCAACACCTCATGGCTTTGTCTCCCACCTTCCACCAAGTCTTCCGTGGTTGTTTCCACGGTGACCTCAGAGAGATCTGAGGCCTCCTGGACGGCGGAAGCCACCAGCCCGTGGATGTTGTCCAAGGTGATGTCGTCCTCGTAGCCTTCTCCCACCATGTGGATGATCGTGTCCTCATACTGATTGTTGACCACTGACAAGTGGATGCTGCCCGTCATCCTCCCAACCTTTTGGGAGCGGAAAACAACATCGAATTCAGCTGTGTCTCCAGGAGAAACGATCAGGGAGGCTGTGTGAGCCTTCTTTGCTGCAGAGAGAAGAGAGAGTGACTTAGAATCAGTTTAAAGGAAGATGCGTCCATAAAGACCTCGACTCAAGGGAAAGCAGCTCTAGTGTGGGAATGAGCATTGCTGGGAGTGGCCATGGGTGACAAGACTGGGCATGCTACTCTGTCTGTGGCCCGGTTAGTTCCCTAACAAAACAGTTAACTGGGTCCCGTTGTCCTCTGGAAGCTCCTCTTCCTCAACTTACCTTTTGCCTGGGGTGTGTTTTCCTCTATGATGTAGATATAGGAGGTGGTGGGCCTCCCTTTCAGGGAGAAGACTTCTAGCTGGTCCTGCAGGTCAATGTGCAGCTGGCAGAAGGAAAGCAGGACTGCGTGTTACACCTGCAGGCTCTCATGGGTTTTGAGTCTATGGTGAGATACTGTGCAATGTGTGACGTCACCCCCCAAGCCATCGGACCTAGTGCCCAATGCTTTGTTTCTTATTAAGAGGGACATAGAATAAATATTACATCTAGGGAGGAAAAAAGGAAATTTAGTTCAGCTCTTGTTAGCCAAGTGAGAAACTGGGGCCCAGGGAGTACAGGTGACTTTCCAGATCACTCAGCTAAGCAGTGTCAAAGCGGGGTTGCCAAGGCTACTGTTATTGACAGAGGTATCTGAAAAACATACTCTAGGCTAATCAAATGGAAATGAATACTTGTGATTCTGTGAGGAACTGAATGAAAATGAGTCTCGATAAAACAGTATCCCCTAGGTGCTAGAGCCTTAGCTGCCATGTTGAGGGTCCCACCAAGTTAAGAGAAGAAGCAAGGTGGGCATCTGTCCTACTTGGAGGAAAAGGATGTTTTCGGCCCACTGGGAGCCATGTATATATGACTTAAAAACTAACATCATGTAGCTGATATTAGGTGTGAGATATCAGCAAACATTGCGAACACCAAGAACAAGATAAAATAATATTAAAGATGAGGCACAAAGGAGGAAGGAACAGTGACATCGTAGAGGAATGTTCTGCGATAAAAGATTACTTTATTCAGAAATAACTTTAATAAGAAATTATATGCAGGAACTATATGAAAAAAATATTGACATGAAAGAGCTAAATAAAAGGGTGGGAATCCAAAATGTTATTCCTATGGAGAGCCTAAATACTCTAAAAGTAGAAATTCTTCCCAAATAATTGATAGGATTCTCAATGAAATTTTTGTGGAACATTGTAAAATGATGTGTGAAGTTAATCTGAGAGACTCAATATGCAAAAATTATTAAGAAAAGTTAGAAAAATGGGGAGTGGGTGGGCAGGAATTCACTGAACCACATAACAGAACATTTACAATAATAATTGAAAGAACACAGGGAAATGGTATACTTGGACTTAAGAGCCCAACAAGAAATGCAGAATACCAAAGGAACACCACAATTTTAAAAGCATCACAGAGCTAAGATAATGAAGAGTAACCAGACCCAGATCTGGGAGAATGTGGAAATCCATGGACAGCAGCCTAACATTCTGGATTGTTTCTGACCCGGGCCATTTGCCAATCCATAGGGGGTAGGCGGGAGGGTGAACCGTGTTCTCGATGGTCTCTTGGTGCTAAGAGGGCAAATGTCCTGTGAGGGACAAGAGCACTTCATGTGCTCTAGACCGGCACCCAAGGGTCTGCACAATAAGGCAAAAGGTAGGCTGGGCACATACCAGCCCTCTTACGGAGAGCGATCCCACTCTGAGTCACCTCTGTGATCCAGAACATCTCGAGCCCCGAAACCAGTGTAAGGTGGTCCTGAGCTTCTAATGCCAGGTAGAAGTGAAAGCAAATTGTCTCTAGAGAAAAATAACATCATCCTTCATCCAATTATTTTAAAATAACTTTTCAAATAAAATACCCAACACATGATCAAAGATAGCCTGGCACAAGAGGAGCTGTAATGACAGGAGGAAAAATAAGCAGAAAGAGCAGAAACAAACCCACGGAGACTTCAGGTTTCAGGGTTATCTGGCATCGACTGCAAAATTCAGGAAATCAAAACTAAGTCTGACAATTTAGCACGAAACTGGAAATTGTAAAAACTGGTTATGCGGATTTGAAAAACAATCTTACAGAAATTCTGGAACTGAGAATGGAACAACTCAAGAACTTAATGGAAGGTTCAATAGTAAATTACATACAGTAAAGGGAAAGCTAATAAACTGAAGACAAGTCCAAAGAAATGATGCACAAAGAAACCCAGGGGAAATGAATGGAAAACACAGTGAGGTTGTGAGGCAGGATATGATGAGATGGTCTTGCACATGTTTATAAATTGGCTTCCCAGAAGGAGAGATGTGACAAAGTGGAACAAAAGCAGTATTTGAAGATAGGCCTAGGAATTTCCAAAAACTGATTTAAGACATCAACTGCTGAATCAAGAAGCTCAGTGAATTTCAAGAAGGATAAATTACAAGAAATCCCTACCTAGACACATAATACTGAAACAACTGAAAACAAATACAGAGTAAAACGGTTAAACACAGTGAGAGGGAAAAGACTACATTCTTTTTTTAAAAAAGATTTTATTTATTTATTTTTAGAGAGGGGGTGGGAGGGAGAAAGTGGAAGAGAAACATCAATGTATAGTTGCCTCTCTCACACCCCCAACTGGGGACCTGGCCTGCAACCCAGGCATGTGCCCCAACTGGGAATTGAACCTGCAATTCTCTGGTTCACAGGCCAGTGCTCAGTCCACTGAGCCATACCAGCCAGGGTGGAACATATCATCCTAAAAGAACATTTTAGATTTGAAGCTGACATCTCAGTAACAATGAAAACCAGAACACACTGGAGTAATAGCTCCCATTTGCTGAAAGAAAACAACTGTTAACCCAGACTTCAATAGCCAGTAAAATTACATTAAAAATGAAGGAAAAATGAAGATTTTCAAATAAAAATAGAGAATTCACCACCAGCAGACAGGCATTAAGGAAATACTAAAGAGTGTTCTTCAATAGGCAGGAAAAGGATTTCAGTGGAAAGCTGGAGGTGCAGGAATGAAAAGCAGTAAAAATGATAACCATGTGGGTAGAACTAAATGCATCTTAACTGTATAAACAACAACAATAATAGTAATAACATATTGCATGATTTAAGAAAATATAGAGAATCCAAAGCCCTCCACAAGTTGCTCCTTTACCCTTCATTTTTACCTCCCTCTGCTCTTCTACCTGTACACTATGCTCTCGTGAAGTTGGTGCTTCCTAGATCCTGTTTGCATCTTACAATTTTTTGCTTCTGAGCATTTGCCTTTGCAGTTTTCTTTCTCTACCAGGAAAGCATTCACTGCCATGCCCACCAACTAAAACCCAGCTGTTTTCAATGACACTCAAATGTCATTTTAGAGTGAAATCTCCTTGAAATCCTAGATGGGGATCAAGGTCATTTTCAAAAGTCCTACAGCCCTTTGCATAACCCTTACTAAATTTTGCACTTTTTGTAAAATAAAAACATAATTTAATTGCTGAATCAGAAGTCTCTACAGATATTACATCTCTCACCCCTATTGAGGTTTCTTTTGTTTTTCCTTAATAAAAACACGGTGTTCATTACAGAAAAAATAAAGAAGACACTAAGAACACCCATAATCGACTTCCAACCAAGATGGAGGTGTAGGTAGACACGCTGTGCCTCCTTGCACAATCAAAATTAAGGACAACAAAAATTTAGAAACAAAAAAACAAACAGAACTGACAGAAAATTGAACTATACGTAAGTCTGATAACCATTCATCCAGACTGGTAAGAGGGGCGGAGTCTGCAGCCAGCAGAGAGGGGTTGTGGCACAAAAGAGTGGTGGCTGGTGGACCCAGGCATGCAGGCAGAGGCTGACAAACCCTGGGTGCAAGGTGGCTGGCTGACCGGGTAGTCACACATTTGCAGCAGATAAACCAGGCAAAAAATGGGCAGTGAGACAAACTGTGCAACCCAGGGCCCCAGTGCCAGCAAATAAAGCCTAAAAGCACCAATTGCAAACACATGTGGGGGTCAAGGTGCCGGGAGAGACTCCCAGCCTCACAGGAGAGTTTGTTGGAGAGACCCACAGGGTCCTAGAATGTACACAAGCCCACCCACCCAGGAACCAGCACCAGAAGGGCCCAGTTTGCTTGTGGGAAGCGGCAGAGGAGACTGAAATACAAGAGAGTGGAGCAAGCACCATTGTTCCCCCTCCGAACCCGCTCCCACATATAGTGTTACAACCCAGCAACTGGGTCGCCCCACCTTGGTGAACACCTAAGGCTCAACCCCTGACCAAAACAGGCACGACCTGCCCCCCCCACCAAATAATAATAAAAAGGCTCAAATGGAAGAACAGATCAAAGCCCCAGAGCCAATACATCTAAGCGACCAAGAGATGGCCAACTTATCAGATGCACAGTTCAAAGCACTGATGATCAGGATGCTCACAGAACTGGTTGACTTTGGTTGCAAATTAGATGAAAAAATGAAGGCTACAGTAAGTCAAATGAAGAAAAATGTTCCATCAGGGAACCAATAGTGATGGGAAGGAAACTGGGACTCAAATCAAGGGAGTAGACCAGAAGGAAGAAAGAAACAACCAAATAGAAAAGAATGAACAAACAAGAATTCAAAAAAATGAGGAGAGGCTTAGGAACCTCCAGGACATCTTTAAACGTTCCAACATTCAAATTATAGGGGTACCAGAAAGGGAAGAGGAACAGCAACAAGGGGGAAACTTATTTGAACAAATAATAAAGGAGAATATCCCCAATCTGGCAAAGAAAATAGACTTCCAGGAAGTCCAGGAAGCTCAGAGAATCCCAAAGAAGTTGGACCCAAAGAGGAACACACCAAGGCACATCATAATTACATTAGCCAAGATTAAAATGAAGGAGAGAATCCTAGAAGCAGCAAGAGATAAAGGGATAATCACCTACAAAGGAGTTCCCATCAGACTGCCTGCTGATTTCTCCAAAGAGACCTTGCAGGCAATAAGGGGCTGGAAAGAAGTATTCCAAGTCATGAAAGGCAAGGACCTACATCCAAGATTGCTCTATCCAGCAAAGCTTTTATTTAGAATGGAAGGGCAGATAAATCACTTCTCAGATAAGGTCAAGTTCAAAGAGTTCATCATCACCAAGCCCTTATTATATGAAATTTTAAAGGGACTTATCTAAGAAAAAGAAGATAAAAAATATAAACAGTAAAAAGACAGCAAACTCACAGTTATAACAACTATACCTAAAACAAAGAGCAAACTAAGTAAACAACAAGAACAGGACCATAACCACAGAAATGGAGATCACATGGAGGGTTAGCAACAGGGGAGTGAGAGGAGGAGAGGGGGAGAAAAGGTACAGAGAATAAGTAGCATGGATGGTAGGTAGAAAATAGACAGGGGGAGGGTAAGAGTAGTGTGGGAAATGTAGAAGCTAAAGAACCTATGACACATGGACATGAACTAAAGTGGGGTGATGTGAGTGGGAGGGGGTCTGCAGGGTAGAGGGGAATGAATGGGGGAATGGGACAACTGTAATGGCATAATCAATAAAATATATTTAAAAAAAGAACACCCACAATCCCACCCACTGAACTTGGTGTGTATCATTGTACATTGCTTCACACAATAATTATCAGTGCACTATGTCATCTGCTTACAGGCATACCTTGAGGGTAGAGACCAGTCCTGATTTCCCCCTGCATGTCCCATGTCTTACCAAGGCTAATGTATGAGGAACATCAAAGAAGTCCTCATAAATCAGGATGGCAGAGACCCTGATGTCAGAAGTCTTACTTCTAAATGATTCTCCTTTTCCACCCCATGCTTCACCCTCCAGAGTACCTTGGCAGGGATAGTGCCATTGTTCTTGAGGATGAGAGGTAGTTTCTCTGAATGACCAAGAAGAAGCCTCTTAAAGAGGAGCAAGGGGTTTCCATGTTGGTTATGGAGAATTGGCCGCACCACGGTCATTTGAGGGAGGTTCCCCTCGCCCACAATATCAAACACGAGGTTTCGGTTCTTGGTCAGGTTGCTGCAGGGAATAGGGAGATGGAGGCCTGTCAGCCTGGCAAGGCAAAAATGACATTCCATGGAGTGTGGCCTGCAGCCCTACTGCAGGAGGGGTTGCTGGGGAGCTGGTACCTGGGCAAGCCATCCAAGGTGGCCTCGAAGATACACTGGTAGGTCTGCATGGTCTGGGGGGTGAAGGACACTGTGGCAAAGGCATGTGAGCGACTGGCAATACACATCTTGTTGGGTTCCACTTCAAAGATGTCGACGATGCGGGCAGTGATCTGGTGGGGGGCGGCAGGGGGGGCATGTGTGTTAGCCACTGTGCATTAACACGGGGCATGCTGCTCATCTCTATGTCCCTCCAGGGAAATCTCCCTCCTCTAAGCTCTGTAGTAAACCTGTTCCGTTGCCTGCACAATCATGCCCCAGGAGCAGTCTAGAGACTCTGGGACCCATCTGTCAGCCATAGCTGGCTGGACTCAGCTAGACCTGTGATCTCTGACTCAAACAGAACTAATCCAGATATTAGTCTGACATCAATCTCTGCCTCTCAGTTTCTCTGAACTGAATTAAGATGCCCAGAGACCTTTGGGGGCTGCTGATGTGGAGCCAAAAGGGAAGCCAGACTAGAGAATGGAACAACAGAGACGACATGAGTGAACAACCCCTGGCCCTTGAAGGATGGACAGAGCCTCTACTGGCCTGAAAGGGGGATTTCAGGCAACGGCCCCAGTCCCACCGAGCTCTGGCTGCACGGCGTGTCCTGCCCTTGTCTGAGGTCTCTGACTCCCTGGAGCAAACCTCTGTTTGGGCTGTCCTGAGCAGGCTCCTGCTCCTTGGAACTCCAAGAGTTTTACCCAGAACAACCTTCCACAGCACTTGCTCTGTCCCCATCTTGTGGCAGTGTTTTGGGAAGACTGTAGGCACCCCTGGCATGGCCACAAAAGGATTTTTTGTTCTCATGGGGGGCAGGTGGGATTCAAGACTGACTCTTTCCTCTTGTTCTTAACCTGAGGGCACTGAGTTTTCTTTGTTCTTTCCAATGGATAGTCTACAATTTAGGGTGGGGGAGAACATATAGTGTCTGCAAACCCTGTTAGAAATCTTTGTTTAGAAATCAGGCTTCCTTACTTTTTTATGTTTTTAGTACAAAATAGGAAGAAAGTTTTTCTTTCCTCTTTGTCCCAAATAAGGCCAGAGAGTAATGACGGGTGTTACCAGGGCCTGAGGGAAGTCATAGAAGAAATTAGAGAGTCTCTCAACACCTGCCTCTCTGCGTGGGTGGCAGTCCCCTGGGAATGCAAACTCTGTTCTTGGCTCTAGGCTAGGCCACCGCTCTGGGTGATCTCCCCACCACCAGCAGACCTCTGAGCAATGACAGCTCTGGGGCACAAGGACCACCTGGGCCAATATTCCACTTTTGGCAGAGAGCTGTGCCACTGAGATAAGACTGGGCAGCATTGGTAGCACATCTGATTGGAAATGAGGGTGAATGACACCAACTACTCAGCCCTCTCTTAGCTTTCTGAATTTTCGATTCCACTGTGATGAAATAGGATCTCCAGTTGGTCCACCCAGAGGGGAATGCAATTTCAAGTTCAGCAGACCCGGAGATGGGCCCTTATTATTTACCTTGTATGCAAATGAAGCTTGGCTTTAAACCAAGCCCTATATCCCTAGACTCTGTGACCTAGGAAAGGATTTAGCTTTTCTGAGCCTCAGTTTCTCTAACTATAAAATGGGGATAATAATACAAAATCATGATACAAATTTGTGAGGATAAAATGAGGCCAACAGATGTAGATGATTTAACACAGTGCCTAGCATACAGCAGGGGCTCAATAAATGCTCATCATTTCACATCATCCTTAAAATCTGATACCCCCCAGATGTCCTTCACTGGGTGAGGATGTGATCTGAGGCAGCCTGTCTGAGCCGACCCTTGTCTTGGCTGTCCTATAATACAGTGCCTACCGTAGGCACAGTGTTTCGTGGTTGATTGAGTGTCTCACTTCTGTGTGTCACAGAAGGACCCACAGGAGACACCCACTGGGTCAAATGCATGGCTCTTGGCCTAGGGGAGACTGCCTAGTTCCCTCCTGTAACTTCCAGCAGGGCCTGAGTTCCAGATAATCCCCACTCAGGTACAGAGGCTCCAGAGCAGGGGTTTTGAAGAGTCCTCTCCCTGGCTTTCTGCCAACCATGGAGGGCAGGCTCCTGGTGGGGCTACTTACCTTGTTGGAGACAGGCTTAACTACAATGTTCACATCACAGGCGATCTTTCCCACATTGCTGATCTTGAACCGAGCCTTGGCCTGGTGGCCTACCAGGACATTGCTGAAGATGAACTTGTTTTCATCCT
The DNA here is from genome assembly GCF_021234435.1 of Artibeus jamaicensis. Taxonomy (NCBI): domain Eukaryota; kingdom Metazoa; phylum Chordata; class Mammalia; order Chiroptera; family Phyllostomidae; genus Artibeus; species Artibeus jamaicensis. The sequence continues at coordinate 14,267,101 of NW_026521842.1, forward strand.
CCACAAACAGCCCCCTGGTCTCTGTGGTCTGCAGCATGCTGTGCAGGTTGGCACTGCTGCAGATCTGGTGCTCCTCAAATATCAAGGCATTGTTGTCAGTCACGAAGGCTGGGGAGCGGAGGGAAGACTGTGAGATGAAACGTGACAGCCTGATTCCTACTGATCTAATTCCTCATTTGGAGGTGTGGATTCCAACAGAGGATGGTCACAGAGGAGAGCTAGGGTGTATGTGATAGGGCATGTTCTATTCTCTCTTCTTTTGTACTGCTCTTGGGGGTCGTCAGGCCCCAACCCCCTTTCCTCCCAATAGTAAGGAGGGTAAGCTTAGGGTCTGTGGTTGGCTTAAGGAAGGAGGCATTGGGCTCACTTTGGTGCAAGGCTACAGGGTGCCTATTGTCAATGCAAAAGTTCTCTGTGTTTCATCTGAGATCTTGCTGGGTTAAAATGATCGCATGTTCTACCACTGATCATTGCTCTCTGTGCACATGTTGCCCATGGGGCGGGACCTGGCCTTGAGCCAGGCCTTGATTCCGTGTTTCTGGGTCTTGTGCTATACCCTGCCACACCATGATTCCCAGAGAACACCAGTCACCTGGGAATCCTAAAGCAAACTCAGGAACACTAGGAGTTTAGAGCAGTATACCCTTCTCTAGGCGTACATGCCTTATAAATCTTTAAGGAAAAATATTGCTGAAAATATTAGAAGTTCTCAGGTCCGAAAGATAGCAGCCCAGCCATGTTTGCTAGACATGTGCCTGGGCAGAGGTGTTACAGAGGAAAGTCTTTTAGGGGGTGCTGTCCCATCTGAGTGCTCAGTACCTGGGATACACGCTTCCACCAACAGGCTGTAAGGAATGCCAGCAGGATGGTCTCTTGGGTCTCGGTCAGAGATATCAATAGCTATAAACTCCTCACACTTGCCCACAGGGTCAGCCACGCAGTCAACACTGATGGTCTGTATTCCTCCGGGAGGGATGGTGCCAAACCCAGGGTACACGGTGAACATGCCGTGGGTGAAGCGAGCCTGCAGGAGACAGAGGGATCGTGGGAGGACTGGAGGCAGAGTGGGTGACAGAATCTGAGCCCTTCTACCAGAGTGGTGAGATGGTGCAAAGAGGGACTGGTGGGGGCTCCCCCACAGGCTTTCCCTGGGCCCCAGCTCTTTCCTCCTAGAGGAAGGGAGGGCCTCAGGGACGGGCTCTCTCGGTGCTTCCTTCCCAGCAAGGTCTCAGATGAAGCCCAGAGAGAACCCTTTGCTTTGACCAGTCATGACTGAGAGTTTCAGGGGACAGACATGTTCCATGTGACATGACGCCTATCCAGGTGGGACTCGCCCCTCCACTCTGTTGTTAATTTTAAATTTTGGTTATTTTCTTCATTTCACAATTTCCAGTTGGTTCTTCTTTACAGCCCCTCTTTCTCTGCTGAGATTGTGTTTTCATTTGTTCCATGTGTATTTGTAATTGCTCTGTGAAGCACTTTCATGTTGGCTGCCCCGCCATCCCTGTCACATGGCCCCGTCATCCCTGTCAGACAGCCCTACCATCACTGTCACACAGCATTTCCATCCCTGTCACATAGCCCTGCCATCCCTGTCATCTCAGTGCTGGTGTCTGTTGATTGTCTCTTTGCATTCAGTTTGAGATCTTCCTGGTTCTTGGTGTGACAAGCGATTGTCAGTTGAAACCTGGACATTTTGAGTGCTATATTATGAGACCCTGGATCTTGTTTAAACCTTCTCGTCGACCTGGCTTTCTCTGACACCACTCTGTCAGGCTGAGGGGGGTAGGACACTGTCTCATGCCTTCCAGGTAGGGGTGGTAGTCCAGATTCCCCACCCTGACTTCTCATTACTGCCAGATCAGTGTGGAAGAGCCGGCTCCCCACTCGTCCTCAACTGATACCTCTCTAGCAAGGAGGGGAGGCGAGCTTCCTTACTGTCCTGTTGATGCCATGGGGTGGGGAGGTCCACTGGTATGGTGGGGGGTGGTGGAGGACCATCTTATTACCGCTGGGTTGGGGGAAACTCAAGGCTCCCATGTGGCGTCTGCACTAATCATGGTGGAGGCGGTGGGAGCTAATATACTCCTGGCTACCTACTGGGAGTTCTCGGGACCCCACTCTGACAAGGGAATGGAGTATCTCAGAAGAGCCTGGACGGGGCGAAAGTCTTCCCGCTGTCCTTTGCTAGCACTGGCGGGGTAGGATCAGAGATTTTCGGTCATGTTCCACTGTAACAGAACAGTTTTTTCTGAAATTGTCTGTCTTGCTAGGCTGCCCTATTCCTGGTCCTTAGCTAGAGGGAGCAGGTTTCCATTGGGACGTCTTTTGGGTCTGTACCTGGTGATGTTTCTGGGTTGCTGGCTCCTCTGTGCCCAGATGAGACAGATGAGGCAAAAAGAAAACTCAGGGAACTCACCACCATGCTGTTCATTGGGCCCCAAGGACCCTACTTGGTCTGACTGTTTTTCTCTCCATCTGTTTTATTCATAATGTTTACAGTTTTTAGTTGTATTTGGTTGGAAAGAATAGGAAAAAAATGTATCTACTCCATCTTACCAGAAGTAGAAGTCTCCACATCTCCTTTTACTTAAGCCAGTCTAAATGGCCTTCTGTTTCTTATAAACAGAACGTTGTTAATTAGAATATATAAAGAGTTTAAATGTAATTTTAAGGCAGTGAGGAGCCAATGAAAGTTTTAAAGCAGAATAGGATAACCAAAGTCTTAAAAGTGATATTTCAATACACTACTTAATATTCCCACCATAGTAGATTCAGTGAAGGTAATGCTGCAAGAACTAGTTGGAAGGTGGCCTTACAGGGTTGCTGCGAACAAGGGAAAGAGCACTTACCTGGCTAGTGATGTTTATTTCTTTCTGAACAGACTCAGAGAACTTGGTTGTTTTGGAAGAGCTAACCTTGTAGAAGTTCTCACTTTCCCGGGATCTTGCACGTCTAATATGGCTGGTTCTGGTAAAAGAAGCAAGGGTAAGTACACCCTTACATTGGGGTGGTGATATTAGACACCACCTGTCGGTCTGCTTGCAAGGTACCTTCTCTTAGGAATGGGGCATGACCCTTCTTTGCCCCAGAGGACCTCAGGGTAGCACAGTCAGCATTCATCATTAGCCAAGCTCATTCAATGATTGTGAGAAAATGATGCAGTAATTGAATGGATTGAGTGGTTCAGAAAGACACTTAACATTACTGCAAGAGAAGAATAATTTTTAAATGTTTACTTGAGTTCATTGGAAAGCAGTGTGTAGAAATTATTTGTAGACATAGAATCTTTTAAAATGAAATGAAATCTTTAAAATGAAATCTTTTAAAATCTCACTTAAAAAATGAAATGGCAAATGGATTAAATTCTGCCCTTTTCTTAACATTTGTAGTCATGGCGTTTCTGAGACTTGGTTTAAGCAATAGCACAAACACAGGTTTTGGGTAACTGTCCACTTCACTTGAAGCTAGTTTACCCAATAATTAGTTTGCCTACAGGTTAGTTCCCCTAAAATATTCAAATGTATTTGAGGTGCAATCTTAAACTTTTGAGAGATTTATATATTTGAGCATTTACTTGCTTAATGACCAGAACAACTTAAGTTCTATACTTTTTGAGTGTTTTGCATGAATTTGTGTATACTAAAATGAAAAATAAATTTAAAACAACTTAAAGACACAAATATATTACCTATAAATAAACATTATTAAATTACTATAAAATAAATAAAAATTATATTGAAATTAAATTTGGAAACAAGAGACTTTAGACAGTTTAACCAAAAATCTCTTAATACATTGAAACTTTGCAAAAATGAAAGAGGATATCCATAAAAATATAAAATAATTATAAACAATGTAAAGTTGTTTTATCTGATTTAAAACAATTTATTAGAAAGTCCATTTTAAATTAATTAATAAAACAAATTTAATTAATTAAAAGTCCATTAATTAGACAGTATGTGAAATCTGGAGTCAGAGATGTGGGTCCAGAACTGAGATCTACTGGTGATTTCTTACATAATCTTGGATGAGTCGTTTCTTCATGACCTCATCCACGACACAACAGAAAATTTGGTGAATTTAGATAAAACGTATGGAAGCTCTTCGTACAATATAAAGCACTAGTTAGCCAGGGAACAGAGTGAGTTAAACAAATACTTGTCTTACACTTTCTTTTGATGAATGGAGCTCACCCCCGTCGTCCTATAAAGGCCAAACCTAAAGTCAAGAACACCTTGATTTTCTATGGTGAAGGTGGTGCTCTTACGAGTGCCGCAGATCAGGGCCCCCAAGTTGATGACGGAGGAGGGGGTGATGCTGTACTTAGAGAACACTGCATTCACAGAAAACTTAATTGGGATGCTGGCGATGATCTCACCTCCGTCTGCAATATTGGGCTCAATGATCTAGAAAGGCAAGAAGGATTGGGAAGACATCAGCACCGGCATAGCTCCAGAATTCTGATGGCTGTCTAATTCATCCCCTGTTTTCATCAATGACATAAAGCCAAGTTCATTTCATTCTCTTTACATTATCACATCAACAATATTGGCGAATACTAACATACAATGTACTGTGTACTACTCATGGACCAACACAGACCAGCAAATTTTTGACCTTTTTCATCTCATGGCACACATAAACTAATTACTAAAATTCTGCGGTACACCAAAAATATCTTTTGCTGATTTCTCAAAAAATAAGCATAATTTTGATTCATCCATACCAAATGGCTATTGTGCTGGCTGTTGTCATTTTTTTTCATTTTTAAATTTGATAATCTAAGGGAAAAGAGGTCAGTTTCTCTGAGTAAATAGTCAGTTGCTGCACATTCTAAAAAGTCTTATGGCACACCAGCATGCCGTGGCACACCAACTGAAAGTCACTGACAGGCATAGATCAACTTTGCCTTCTGTTTTCACTGCTGCACTCTTCCTTTGCACTTGATGACTGAATTCAGCTTCCTTGTCTCAGGTGCTCACCAAAGACCAGGGTCCACATTTCCCTTCTGGCACTCTCAGTTTCTGGTGACTCTGTATACCTCCCACCTGACCTTCCTGCGTCTGCTGTCTGGAGACCAAACCTTGGTACATCCTCTCTGGTTGCCACCTAGGCCAACCTCTCCTTCCCCCATTGGAGTGGGAGTTTGACCATGGACTCTTGTTCTTCTTCAATTTATTTTATTTTATTTTTTTAAAGATTTTATTTATCTTTAGAGGGGAAGGGAAGGAGAGAGGGAGAGAAATATCAATGTATGGTTGCCTCTTGTGTGTCCCCTGCTGGGAACTGGCCTGCAACCCGGGCATGTGCCCTGACTGGGAATCAAACTGCGATCCCTTAGTTCACAGGCCTGCGTTCAATCCACTGAGCTATACCAGCCAGCGTTCTTCAATTTATTGTTTCTTCAATTTATTGATTTGGGGTGGTGGGAGAGAGAGAAAGAGTGAGGGAGAGAGAGAGAATTTGCTATTTCATTTATTTATGCATTCACTGATTGGTGCTTACGTGTGCCCTGATTGGGGATTGAACCCACAATTTTGGTGTGTCAGGACGACTCTCTAGCCAACTGAGCTACCTGGCTAAGGCCCATGAACTCTTCTTTTCAATGAGTCCTACAATCCTGCCACTGAATCCTCCCTTTGAGCTCTCTTACCTGACAGCGCAGGATTGGCTGGTGCTCTATCTTCACTTCCTTTTTTGAATGAAAGAACACCTGGACATTTGTGGGCTTTTCTGTTGGGGTCAGTGAGCCCTTCTTGGGTTGGAATAAAATCATAGAATTTATATTGGTCACAGGAATCCCTATGGAGTCCACAGAGAAGCTGGAAGACAAGAATAAATGTCAGTATAAATTATTATCCAGGGAACCCAAGATACCAGAGAGGAGACTCTAGACTGTTAAGTGCCATGTCTCTGGCCCTGTTTACTCTGCCTAGCAGTGTTCACTGAGCATCATACTGTGTGACCGCTCCTTCTTAGACAGGATTGACTGGGCCAGGGACCGACTGGTCTTGAGGCAAAGATAGCCATCTCTAGCCCATGGTCAGGTGGTGCCCTTGCAGGAGATCTCTGTCCAACAGGAACACTTGATGCTGGATAAGAATCGACAACATTAATTCACCTTCTTTCTTCTTTCCCTCCCCCCTCTCTCTGAGACTAAATGCAGCACACACAGAACAACAGTGATGCAGAGACGGGGATCTAAGGAAGAAGAGAAAGCAGGGACAGAGGCCATGCAACAGAGGCACTTGGAAAGGGTGGTCATGGCCCAGCAGGGGTGAGGTGAGATACCACAGGGATAAGCGGACTCATGAGAATGGCAGGGGCACTGGAGAAGGAGCAAGGAACTGAAGCTGAGGTGGGACACCTGGGGTTGCTGTGGGGACCCAAGTGTCATCCCCAAGCCCCAGGAGACCTGGTCACTCTATGGCTGCATGCAAAAGTGCCTACACTTTCTTACCTCCCTGCAAAAACCCTTCATCACTTGCTCCAACCTGAGGGTGACTCTGTTCCCTGAAACCTAAAGGAGCAGAGCTAACACCCTGCCATAATATGAAACAACCCTCACCAACGGGTGCAATTACATTCGGTGTTTATTCCTAAGTGCCAGTGGCTTTCCTCTAGGTTTGTTAAGCTTTTATCTGTATTTATTTCACTACACCATTCTAACTAATGGTATTATGGAGGTGGGAGCTCTGTAATTTTAGCATTCTCTGAGCTGAAAGAACACTATCGTGAATATACTAAATTTCTTCCAAGTCTGCGAGGGGATGTCCCTTGATCAACTGTGAATTCTTCTGGGGGAAGTTATGATCTTTCATAGAGACAGACTGGCCACGGGTGCTAGCATTGCCACTGAAGGTTGTGACCCCACCTGAGTGACCTCCTTCCTCTCTCCACCCAGCACCACCCGAAACTCCCTTATTTAGTGTTTCACTTTTAATCACAAGAGATGAGCACAAGCCGGACCTCTGAGCCACCAGGCTGCCATTTAGAATGTATAACGCAGTGGTCCTTAACGTTAAAGAAGAAAACTGGAACATCTCTTCTTCACATGAAATCTTACGTAGAATGCCAAGCTATGAAACAGAGAAGCTGAACGGAGGGCAGGGCCGCTTGAGGCCAGGTCCCCCACATCGTCTCTCCCTCCGCCCCAGGACCTCCCCTCACCCCGTAGCTCCTCCTCACAACCTCTCCATCTCGGGCTCTTCCCCCACCCCAGACCCCCGTGGCTCCAGGTGCAGGCAGAGGGCCCGAAAAGGTCTCTACAAAGTCACAGAGTTGAGAACAGTGTGAGAATCTTCACTCTCTAAGCACCTGGAATTCCGTTCATTGAAACCAGGAGAAGCTAAAAACAGAGATGGTTCTTAGGATTTCCTCAATGTGTTTTTTTTTTTTTTTTGAAATCTCCCAGACACATTCTTCTCCCCATGAGTGGACACGAACAAACACATGCCCAATGGTGTCCAGGTTACCTGAACATGATTTCATATTTCCCACGGTTCTTCAGTTGCAGGGGCTGCTTCACCTCCTCCAAGACCCTCACAATCCCAAAATCGAGTCCTCCTTCAGCTCCTGCAGAGGCCAGGGGCCAGGGGTGGGGAGGGGCGAGTGGGCACAGGAGTGAGAAGCAAGGGAATTTCCTATTGAAGTTCACACAGAAAATCCATGATTACAACCTCAGAGAATTTGTTTTCTGAAAACACTGTGGCTAGAAAAACCTGTTGTTATTCTGTCTTCGCAAACAGCAGACACTGCTCTGGCGCCCAGTTCAATGGCGCACTGGCTTCCACCCCAGGACCTAAAATTTTCAGTATTTAAAAAAAAATTTTGGACCAAGTGTATACTATTCAGAGTTGGGATATTACATATCAATTTTTATTGCTTCACTTAGGGTTATCTCATAAGCATGTCCACACATAATTAAGAACTCATCAATGTGATCTCGACGGCTGCAGAATAGATCATGATGTGGCTGTCCCACGGTTCATAATGTTGTTTCTACAATAATAATATTCCATTATCAATAGACATTTAGGTAATTTCGCATCTTCCACTGCTATAAATAATGCTGTAATGAACATCTCAGCACATGACACTGATGATGTCTAGGGGAACATTAGCTCTGACGGCCTGAGAGTCTTATTGAGAAGGATCTCTCTCAGAGAAAGGAGGGATGATGGGAATGGTCATGTTCAAGGGAGGGATCTAACCTGGGTGACGGGGCAGGGCGGTGCGGTGGGCAGAATACCACCACCCTCCCCAAAGTCAGGCGCATGCCAATTCCTGGAACCTGTGATTATTGCTAGTTTGCTTGGCAGTGGGGGATTAAGGTTGTTCATCATCTGACTTTAACATAAGGAGATTATCCTGGGTTCTCTGAATTGAGAGATATAATCTTAAGGATCCTTAAAAATAAAAGAGGGAGACAAAACTGGGAGAAGCAGAGACGGGCTTGACCCAACATTCCCGGTCTTGAAGGTGGAGGAAGGGGACGTGGCGCAAGGAATGTGGGTCGCTTCTAGAAGCTGGAAAAGGCAAGTTAACGGATTCTAGCCCAGAGTTTCCAGGAAGGAATACAGCCCAGCCAACACCTTGATTTTAGTCCAGTCACATCCATTTTGTATTTCTGATCTACAGAACTGTGAGATAGTAAATTTTTATTGTTTTTAAACCACAAAGTTTGCGGTGACTTGTTATAGCCGTTTTAGGAAACAAATACAGGCAGGAAGACAGGTGCTCGCTCTCAGACGACTGCTCAGAAAAAAGTGCTGCAAATTTTACATTTATCACCCCTCCCCTACTGTCGTTTCCTGTTGGAGAAATTGAGATCCGTAGTAATGCTGTTAACACCACTCTGGGGCGTGCGTTATTATTTACTGAAATTCTACCCTTCCCTCCAAAATCCCTCCTTGGATGTCCAACCTTTTGGTGTCTCTGGGCCACACTGGACGAAGAAGAGGTATCTGGGCCACACATTAAATATACAAACACTAAAGAAAACCAGTGAGCAAAAAAAAAAGGTTTTAAGCACATTTACAATTTTGTGTTGGGCCGAGGGTTGGTCACCCCTGCAACTTCCCCTTCACGAGAGCTCCACTGCGCTAAAAGCTGTGACTTCTAAACACCCTCTCCACGAAGGGGCCCACAGACCTTTGGGGAAGGTGATGTCCAAGGCGATGTCATAGGATTCTGCAAGGACCAGGATGTTTTCAATCTGGACAATGCCCACGAGGTTGTCTGTGTCCAGCACCTGTTGGGGGGAGAGTCTTCAGTAGAAGCAGGGACTGCCAGGTGTGCAGAGCCTGAACTACACAACACATATGTTTCCATGCGCGTGAGAGGAGTATTTTCCAAATGTATTTAACTTTTGTCTTCACTAAGCATTTGGCAGGGTTAGTGTTCTTCGTAACACCCTTTGGGGGATGCTGGAGTAGACTCAATATAAGAATGGGGAAAAGAGACTGCATTTTCTGTCTTGTCCAGTTACTGGGTTTCAATTATTTGCATGGTTGTTGTGACACTGCTGAAATTTGGGCTGCAAGTATACATTACAAAAAAGTGTTCTTTAGAACTTTTAAATAAAATAAACTTGAAAAGTATTCTTCTGAAAGCAGAAATAGAAAACCTGTATATTTTAAATCATCCTTGTTCTACTAATTTTTAAAACTCTTATTTATTGATTTAATTTTTAGAGAGAGGGGAAGGGAGGGAGAAAGAGAGAGAGAGAGAGAAACACTGATGTGAAAGAGAAACATCAATTGGTTGCCTCTTGTACTCGCCCTGACCTGGGACTGAACTGGCAACCCAGGCATGTACCCTGACCGGAAATTGAACCAGTGACCTTTTGCTTTGTGCGATGATGCTCCAACCAACTGAGCCACACCAGCCAGGGATCTACTAATTTATAAATCTGAATTGTTCTGTACTTTTGTGGGGAAAGGACTAGATTTTTTCATGTAAAATAAATGTTTGACGTTTTTCTTTTGGAAATTTCAAATGCTTTATTTACATATGAACATTACTACTATTAAAGTTGGAAGTGTAAAAAGAAAAAAAAAAGCAAGAACCACGCCGAGCCTCTACTTGCTCACTGTCCCCCTCTGTTGTCATCCCCGGGGGTAATTCTTCCCTTACTGTCCTGAGAAACTGGTATCGGCTGTCAGCTGGACCACATCGCTGATTCCTGAGACTAATGGGGAAAGGGGGGACAATAAAGGGTCCATCTGTCAAGGCGAAGGGCCACTGGGCAGTGGGTACGGTTCTCCTGTGTCTGTCTAGGGACCACCTACCTCTCTCCTGAAGCCTCAAGTTGAATAGTTGAATAGTCACCATTTCCCATTATTTGTGCTCTGGTTGCCAAGAGGGAAATTTGTAAATGTCACCAAACTCAAGTTTTAACTAGAGGTTCTCTTTTCTTTCACCAAGCATTTCACCACTGCCTCATGGAAAGAACTGAATCCACTTCAGTTTTACCGTGTTTCTTTTGCTGCCCACCTTCTGCCGGAGATGACAAGAAGGGCCAAGAGCAGGAGGGGAAAACAGAAGAACTTGAATTATGAGCTCCAGAATTTAAACACTACTTTTCTACTAACAGATGCCAAATGCCCAGAGTGTTCTATTTCCTTTGCTTCCCCACTAGTGGTGGTTGTGGTGGTGGTGGTGGAGATACATTTTGTAAGTGAGGAAAACAGGGAGATACACAGATTTTAAAAAGTGAGTTCACCAAACAAGGCATTTATTTCCTCATGTAGATGGTGAAGGAATACAGTCTAGGGGAGAGAAGCCTTAGATCTCTGGGGAGCCTAAGGGGAGACCCACTGTGTCTGCTTTGACTGGGACACACAGGGATGCCATGTTAAAATACAGAAATGTTTCCATGCCAGTTAGGAAACAGCTGTCACGGTGACCCCTCAGAGTATTCCAGTGCTTCCTCTGTCCCCTTGCCCCCACCTTGGGAATCCCAGATTTTCCACGATCAAGCAGCTGGAGGATGAGGCCTCCACCAGCCTCGTGGCCTGGTCCACCGTGCAGGGACCTGTGGCTGTGGGGAGACGGGCATTAGAAATGCTGACAATCAACTCTGGGATCATACACATTTGTGGACTGATAAATCTATCAATACATGTTCTCAGCGATTTGAGGGACTGTCATGGGTGGATAAGAGAAATTAGATCCATTGACTGTCTCCAGAACGTAGAACAGGATTAATTTGTACAAATTACAGGACAGAATTTGAACTCAGCCGAAGGAGGAATGAACAGTCAGGTCTGTTCGAAGGAAGATCAGGCTCCTGGAAGTGTTGGTAAGGCTTTCATCCCTGGAGGTATTCCAAGGGAAGTTGCACGAACTTGACTGTTGCAGAAGTGACTCAAGCATTGCCACCCCATGACATCTGTTCATTCCTTCATCCGACAGACAGATTTACTAAGTGCCTTGTACACTCAGGCCCGTGCTACACACTGGGGATAGGTTGGGGCAGTGGGCTGAATGGGGCCTAAAAAGGTATGTTCACGCCTGAATCCTTGACATCTGTAAATGTGACTTTACTTGAAAAAAGAGTCTTTGCAGATGTAATTAACTTGAAGATCTCAAGATGAGATCATCTTGGATTATGTGGGTGGGCCCTAAATCCAATGACAAGTGTCCTTAATAAGAGACAGAAAAGGAGAGGACTCGCAGAGGAGAGGCTGTGGGAACCTGGAGGCAGAGATTGGAGTGACGCAGCCACCGGTCCCAGGAACAGCTGGAGCTCCCCGAATGTGGAAGAGCCCAGGAAGGGTTTTTGCGTAGGGCCTTCAGATGGAGCATAGCTCTGCAGACCACACTATTTCAGACTTCTGGCCTCCAGAACTGTAAGAGAGTAACTTTCCGTTGTTTTTAAGCCACTCAGTTTGCCCTAGGAAACCAATACAGATTAATAGACAAGTCAGGAGAGATCTTGCCCTAACAGAGTTCACATAAGAAAGTAAAGAAAGAGATTGGGGAGCCCTGGCTGGTATGACTTAGTGGACCGAATGCCAGCCTATGAATCAAAAGGTTGCTGGTTTGATTTCCGGTCAGGGTACATGCCTGGCCTGTGGGCCAGGTCTGCAGTTGAGGGCATGCGAGAGGCAACTAATCGATGTATCTCTCACACATTGATGCTTTTCTACCTCTCTTTTTCCCTCTCTTGAAAAATAAATAAATAAAATCTTAAAAAAAAGGAAAGAAATGGGGTAACATCAGGAAAGAGTAGGTCTTTGAAGGACAGAAGACAGGGCGAATCATTGCACAAACAGGAAATTCCCTTGGTGGGATGACCGAAGGAACTCTGTTGAAGCAGGGCTGTTTAGTGGACCCTAGAGCAGGAGCCAACTCCCCCCAGAGTGTATGGGAAACGCTGAGAGACCGTATGACAGACCATACGGTCAGTGGGTGACCGTATGACAGTGGGTGAGAGCCAGGGTGGAGTGAGATGCAGACACAGAGGCAGGCAGGGCTTCCGAAGCACGTGAGGACCCTGGGCTTTATTCTCACGGCAGCTGGAAGCCAGCAGAGTGTGTTAGGATGGAGAATGGCTAACATTTTCACGATCTCTCTGGACACTTGGGGGGAATGTGAAGAGGGAAACCAGTTAGGAAGCCTCTGCAGAGTCCAGGTGAGAGACAGGCAGGTGGCCTGGGCGAGGGTGGGGGGGCAGTGTAGACAGAGAAGTGCAGGGGCAGAGACACGCTGGGAGACGGAGTTGACAAGACGTGTTGGAGGACTAGGGCGGAGGGGAGGCCGTCAGGAAAAGGGGGAATTGAGGGTGATTCTTAGGTATTTGCGGAGTAGCTGGGTGGAGGGTGACATTTCCTGAGACAGGAATCTGAGGAGTGACTGAGTTTGGGGAGTGAAATCAGGAACCTGATGCTCACCTGGGATAGTAACTTCATTCATTCATTCATTCATTCATTCACTCACTTTCTCATTCACTCTGCATCGACTGAGTTCTCTGTTCTTAGCACTAGGGAACCAGCTATAAACAAGACTGCCTTTAGGGAGCTTACAGTGTGTGCAGAGCAATGTATTGTGGGTCAGGGGTTGTCAGATGGGGACTGGATGGGAGCGTGTAACAGGAAGACCTGGCTTTGTGTGTGTTGGTAGTATGCATGTGTATGGTGTGTATAGTGTATGTCTTGGTAGCATGTGTTGGTAATGTGTGTGGTATGTATAGTGTATATGTTGGTAGTATGTGTGTTGGTAGTATGTGTGTGTGTGGTGTGTATAGTGTATGTGTGTGAGGGAACCCAGTGTGTACACATACTGACGACCAAGTCTAAAGGTGGGAGAAGCCTCACCTCCAACCGAATCGCCTTCTTGACGATGATGGGTTTGGAGGGCTGGAAGTGCAGTTGCAGGCTGTACTCGGCCTTGGCGGGGATGGTGCCCTGCATCATGGACACAGAGAAGTCCTCGCCCAGGTGCTCCAGGCTGGTGATGCGCCAGGCCACGGGCAGGGCCGTGACGTTGCGGAGGACGACTACTTTGGATTCTTTCCTGTATAAACCAAAAGAGATTTTTGTCCATTGATTTATATGGCAGATCAGAAATTGTACTTCTGATTATTTCAGCTATTACTTAGTTCACTAATCTGTATTTATCACAGAATGGGCCTGATGGTATTGATAAAAGAATGCAGGATCCATATTATAACAATATTCTGTCCTGGCATCACCAGAAATAAAAGTTCTTTATTCAGAATCATAGATTCCAGTGAATAAATATCACCATATTTTTGCCATGTGCTCCTGTGTACAGTGCGCAACCACGTTTTTGGTCCAAACTTTCAGGAAAAAAAATCTCTTTTTTAAATTCAATTTTTAATTTATTTACACTTAGATAATTGGTCTTTGTATTATAAAGGAATTTGAACATTTATTTTTGAACATATAGTACAAGATATTTCATGTAACAAATAATTACAAAACACAAGAACAGATACAAGGTATTTCAGGCACTATCCGTATATAATGCACATCCTTTTTTCCTCCTCAAATACTGGGGCAAAAAAGTGCATATTATAAATGGCAAAATATGGTAAGTTCTGGTTTTGGTCTAGCGTTTTCTGTTTGTACTTTAATTTCTAGGCTAAAGATTCTTAACCCTTTAGGGTAGTGGACTGCTCTAAGAATCTGGGAAAAGCTAGTCCTTCTGAGAGAAAAGCAAATATGCACCCACTTTGGCAGCTGACCGTGGGCTGAGGGCCTTGACCCTGCTGGAGTCCAGCCAAGTGAACCCAAGTGCACTCAGCAGGGCTACTACCCACCCCGATTCGCACATGGACAGAAATTTCTCATAACACAGGACTTAGTAAAGCCCTGAGGAAGTCAGGATGAGTTGCTCAGCCTAGAACTAAACATTCTTTAACGTCCATTCCAGTCCTGGTGTCACCGAGAACCTGACCTGTGCAGCAGAAGCCGATCAAAATGCAGTTGCCTGGGCTCCACTTCCAGTTCTGGGCGGACTCCCTGGCAGCTTAATTTGAAGATGGCTGGCTCTGGGTTGTCCTTGATGCAGCAGACAATGCTGTCTTCAAAGACACCAACTGCAGTAGGGTAGGCCCATACAGTCAGCTCCTAGTGGAAGAGGCAAAACGAAGTGCATTTACGCTGAGGATGCCAAGGCCTCAAATTTCCCAAGAAAGCCTTGCCATGGTGGACTGGTTCCCACGAGGCTGTACCTGCTTTTCACTGGGCTTTAGAACCATGTTCACGGGTTCCAGAAAGTAGGTGTTTGCTTTGATATCGTGCTGGAAACAGAAGAACAGCTCCGCGACCATTGGGGAATTGTTCATGATTGTCAGTGTCACCATGTTGCCTGGGAACGTGGAGGACTTGTACCTGGAAATGAACAAAAACTAGGCATAAATTATGGGTGTGCATGTGAGGACTGACTAAGAGCTCAGGTGGAAAAGGAAACTGTGAGGTTCAAGGCAATTCCAAAGGACAGTGCGGTCACACTGCGGCAGTGGCACGGTAGCTGACAGCACAAGCTTTGAAGTTGCAAAGGCTTGCCATGCTGCCCTGCCCCAAACCTTGGCCTCCCCATCTTTAAAATGGGATCATGAATCTCTTAGGATTTCTGTGAACATTAAATGAAACAGTGCATCCAGTGTTCTTAAGACAGCTGCAGGTATTAAATGCCCAACAATGGTAGTGATTATTGCAAAGAATCCTGAGAATTACCAGCTCTACCATTCCCAATGCTTATATTCTCAGAAGAGATGATCATCTGAGCAATTTACTTCATATCTGTCTTAGAGATGACCTCATTCACTGCCTTCTACACCTGCATGGGAAGTTACTGTTCCTCCCTGGATTCGTTTGGCATAGTTCGCTGTCACAAGGCTGTTTCCTGGTACCTTAGGGAGAGAGCCACAGAGTCAAGCATCCTGGGTGCTAAAAGCTGCTCAGTTAATGGTACCAAATAAGAAAGGAACCATGGAAAGCACAAAAAAATGCTGGTAAAGATGCACATCTTCAGATCATAGCATCGGTCAGGAAAGTAAGGTGCCGTAGTACCCACTGGTGCCCAGAAACAGTCTGAAGAGTTTTTTGGAGGCTATGATGGGGGAAGGGAGGGGAGTGCACGGCAGAGACTAAATCAGAGTCAGACAGACAGAGCGCTCTGTGTGACTGACTGCCAAAGGGGTGGTGGCTTTGGTGCCTACACCCTGGCACTGTGCTGAAAGTTTCCTGTGCGCTACCCAGTGCACTTCTCACAAATCTGTGGGGTGGGGGCTACTATTTTCCCACTTTGCAAATTAGCACGCTATGGCTCAGCAAGCTTTAAAAAAATAAATGCCTTACACCTGGTTGCACTGGTCCTTGTTTCTGGGCCGCTGTAACTGTCCTCCTCTTGGACCAGTGCTGTTCGGCCCCAGATGCTGGGTCATTCCAGTGCTGTCTTGAACACAGGCCCCTCTGAATGACCATCTTTCACTCGACTCCCACCCTCAGGCTTCTCTGCACCTCATATCCATCAACCTGACCCACATCTTCACCTTCACTTTCTAGTCAGCAGCACAGAAAACAGAAAGGAGGTATTAAGGAAGAGGAGAAAAAAAGATGGCTCATTAGTTCTGCCAAGTAAGCAGAGAAAAACACCCTCTGTACTTGTCACAGTACATGTGAGACTGAGTGCTGACATGTTGAGTCCTGGGTTCTAGTTTGTGTCTTACCTCCCTGCCTATATAAGAAATCTGTATGTAATGGAAGAGACTAGGATCACTGAAAATGTGTAACCATCAGCCTCATCTGAGCCTTTAATTTTGCCTGGTAACCTTGACCTATTTCTCTAATATTGTCCCTCTCCCACATTCCATAAAAAGGGTTTCACACCTTCTCCATTTCTTACTGTGTTTAATCCCCTCCACTTCCCTCACTGTTGGGGATTTCCTTGCATCATTCACCGTGGAGAAAACAGACAGTTGCATGGGAACCTTCTCACGGTTCCAACCAAACCTGTAAACGTACCAGCACCTAAAGCTATCTCACCTTTGTCCCTCCTCGTATGAGATGATGGTCCCTCTTCCTGGCAAAGGCCAACATCTACACATTCGGTTGTGTTGTCTCAGGGAACTGATGAGCCATACTTTCCCCTTAAACTCGTCTCTCCCTCCCTACTTCCCCTTGGCCTCCAAACATTGTAAGAACAACACTGCATGAACAGCCTTCCCTGGACTCCAAGTCTCCCTCCCATTCTCAACTCTCTCTAACTCCCTTCACAGCCAAGGTTTTCCAGTGAGCTATCTTCACACCCAGCCTTCGTTTTCTCACCTCCTACTGATTTCTCAAGTCTGTTCACCTAGGCTACATTCTCAGAATTTCCCCTGAAAGGGCTCTTGCTAAGGCCCCTAGTGATCTCCATGGTGTTGGACCCTGTGGACACTGAGGTCCTCATCATCTCTACAGCATTCCACTGTGGTCAGTAGCTGATGACACCCTCTTCTTGTGGCTCCACAAAAACACCTTTTTCTGGTTTCCACCAATAGCTCTGGCCCTGTCAATCATCTCCTCTGCCGGCTTTAATTCTTTTTTTTTGGGGGGGGGGACCTGGCCTGCAACCCAGGCATGTGTCCTGACTACAAATCAAACCTTTGATTTGCAGGCCAGCACTTAATCCACTGAGCCACACCAGCGGGGACCTGGCTTCAACTCTTATAAGTAGTCAAATTCTTCAGGGCTCCATTTGTGGTCCTTCTCTCCTTACTATAACGTCTCTTCTTAGGCAATCTCATCCATGCCCATAGCTTTTGTTGTCTTGAAGACAGGCTCCTCTCCTCTGAGAACCAAAACTTTGTAGCCTATTCCCTGCTTTATGTGGCTACTAGGTGTATCTTTCAAGCCTCTCAAACTTAACATATTCCAAAGTGAACTCTTGGTCCTATCCTTCTGCAGCAAAACCTAACCCTCTTCCAGACTTTCCCATCTGGGAAAGTGGCACCCCCACTCATCTGGGTGCTTAGCAGAAACCTGGGGTACAGGAATCCAGTTCTCGCCTCAGCTGGTGTGGCTCAGGGAGTTGGAGTGTCGTCCTGTGGACCAATGGGTCACTGGTTTGAATCTGGGCACATGTCTGGGTTGTGGGTTTGGTGCCAGTCAGGGCGTGTGCAGGAGGCAACCAATAGATATTTCTTCCTTGTGTCAATGTTTCTCTCCTTTTTTCTTGCCCTCCCTTCTTCTCTCTCTAAAATCAATAAGCATGTCCCTGGATGAGGATTAAAAAAGAAAAAGAATCCAGTTCTCCTAATTTGTGGTTTGGGGATTGAGGCAACAGTAATAAAAGCTATGTCCACATAGAAACTCTGCTGGTTCATGAGCCCAACGAAGGGGTCTGAAATCTGCTTTGAGATACCAGAACACTTACTTATCTCTTGATTTTCCACACAGCAGTGGCCCGAAGTAAAACCTCTCCATGCTCATAACATACTTCTTAAAGATGATCTCATCTGCTTTCATGTCTGTCTTCCGGTGAGGGAATACCACTCTGAATACCGGGGAGAAAAAGAAGAGGAGAGGCTGCCTGAAAGGAAGTTCAGTGCCAATGCTTGAGGTTTACACAAACCCAACACTCTATGTTCAGCAAAGTGTCCAGGTGCCTGGAGACGGAATGACTCTTAATTTGAAGACCTTTGTTGAGGCTTCATTCCTGCTCCTTCCCTCCCCCTGGCCCTGACTGAAAATAGTACAGTTTGAACTTGAGAAAAAGATGCCACTCTTGTCTTTAACAATAAAGGGCTGATGATAGAGCTGGATTGAACTTCCTGTTCTTGTGTGCCCAGCAAGAAAAATTCCTAAGAATCCCGATGGAAACCTAGTTTTGGTAGATATTAACTAGTTTCTGAGTTCCTTATCCAATGTGGCTCCTTAGAATTGCAAAAGAGCTCTTCCTGGTGGAAGAGCTGTAAAAAGTCCCTTCCCTGGGGGTGGGGAAGGGGCTTGCCCACTAGATTGCTTTGCCAGGTGCCTTTATGTGGTGTCCAGAGGGCCCAGTGGTGCTGGTAGCTCAGAAAAGAGCTCACCTGTGGAGATTCACATATATAGTCATAATGCAGCCCAAAGAGTCCTACAGTAAATATAAAATCTGTTTAAGTTTGCTTAATAGTTGAGTAAACAAACTAACTTGCCAAATGTGAGCTTTATCTCGGTCTCAGGGTGTCACGTCATTCCTGTGACTCGGCCAGTGTCTGAGACACTGGAGCCCCACACAGGGGGACCAGGGAGGTCACCCCAGTTCCACGTCAGCATTACGGACCACCTTGCTCGAAACAGCGTGGCACGGGGAGCTAACGTGCGTTTGTCAACCTTTACTTTCGAAATGGAAAACACTTACTTTGGGTCTTGGCAGATATAAGGGAAAGTGCAGATGCCACGGCAATACAGCTGGTACTGGCGGCACGTCCCAAGGATCTCGAAGTTAAAGGTCTGGTCGAAATTCCCGAGATCGCTGGCGGAGAACTGCACTCTCAGTGCCACCTCGCCGTTGGGGGGCACAATCCACCGGAAATAATTCAGCCTGCAAATGACCACATGGGCTTCTCAAGCGAGAATGCTTCCTTTGGGCCAAGAGAAGACAGGCTTGCTGCCTGTGTGGGCGCCCCACCCTGCTGGGGTCAGGCATGGAGGTCCATAGGGTCCCCCAGGCAGAAGAGCCCTGTTCCCATCTGCTGCCGTGACAGCTGCACCCTCAAAGCGGTGCCTCAGCCTCTCTCTCCCTGGGCTGCCCGGAGGCCCACCTGATGAATTTCTCCTGGGAGAGCTGCTCAGACAGGTTGTCGGGGTCTAGTTCTGACGGCGAGGCAATGGCTCCCGAAGTTCCTGTAGAAATGCTCTTCCTGTTGCCGGCCACGTGGC
Source organism: Artibeus jamaicensis (assembly GCF_021234435.1). Classification (NCBI taxonomy): domain Eukaryota; kingdom Metazoa; phylum Chordata; class Mammalia; order Chiroptera; family Phyllostomidae; genus Artibeus; species Artibeus jamaicensis. Next base: position 14,286,483 of record NW_026521842.1, read on the forward strand.
GTTTGTCCTTTGGAGTCTCACGAACCTGTTCTAGTTTTTCTTTCAGTTTCTGTTTGCTCCCCTTAGATAAAAGGGTCAGGTCCTCCTGGGTTGCAATGAAAGAGGGGCACAAGGTCTGAAATACTCATCTTACATACATATGAACAGAAGACATGGATGCCTACAACACACCTGCGGTCTGGGGTGACCGTGCGCAGGTTCAGGGTGTTGGTGGCTGCCTAGAGCAGAGTAGGGCCCGGATGCCTACACTAGAGTAGAAGGGAAGCGAGTAGAAGTCTAGAGCTTTCCTTGGTACCCCATTCCCTGAGAAGGAGGCTTAGACCTTAAAGAGAGCTTGATGCTGGCAGGGACTGTGTTCCTGTCTCGCATTTTGTTGTTGTGTTTCTTCGGTATCTGGTAAAGCAGACACAAGGCCCCGGGCTGGATCTGGCCTTCTACCTTGTTTCCACCGGTGGCAGCGACAGCTGTATTTACACAGTCCTAAAATGACACTCGGCCCTCTGAAGGCAACCTCGAGGCTGATGTGGCCCCCGGTGAAAATGAGTTTGACACCCCTGATGTAGGGCCCATACCCCCTCCCAATCACACTTTTTAGAGAGACCAGTTCTGTTTTCTTACAGAATATTCCATATTCTTACAGAATATTCCATAGTCTAAAATTTTCTAACTGTTCTCAGAGTGACACCTAAGTTACTCTTCTAATTCCCTGTATTTCCCATAAACTGAAAATTAGGCTTGAAAGCTTGGTTAGACTTATAGAGGATGCTGTGTATAACACGCCCCACTACAATGGGGGATAAAGAGTGTTGGGCTGGCCCATGACTGCAGACACAAAGTGTGCTCGTGTGACTGAAGTGGTGCCTGCAGGGCGTGGCCATGCTGAAGCAGCTCCTCCCCTCTCAGCCAGCTGGCCACCTGCGGATGACGCTCCAGCTCGAGTTAGTGTCTTGTTCCCCAACAAACCGCTGCTTTTTCCATCCATTGGCGCTCCTTATTACTTGCGACCCACAAGGGATAAGAGAATAATATTTTTCTAATTCTACCATTCTTTCTATAATTTCAGCTGTCATTCTTCTCAGACTAAGAGCTTTCCTTCATCAATTGGGATAAACTAGAATTGCTCCTAAAATGGTTCGAGAAAAAAAAAGAATGCTTATCTCTTTCCTGGTAATGGTCAATTTTCAGAAAAGAGTAACAGTCACCTCTGACGTTGGAATTTTTTCCTTTTTTATCTTTTTCATTTGGGCTCTGCTCTAGTAAGGTGTGCCCACAAAGGCAGCTCACTGAGACACTGGTTTCCTGCTTGCTCATACACTGAAGGCTGGGCCATTCTTTGTCACCTAATTGAGCTGCAGGCAGCATCTGTAGGTGATTTTATTTGCTACTGATTTTATTTATTCTTTGCTGATGTGCATGATTTGTAGGTGGCCGTGTGGAGAGATTCAAATTTTGGGCCACCATATTCTTCTGGGAATAAAAAGCCCCTCTATAATTTTTAATCTACTTTTCTTTTGTAATTTATTCTAGTAATTGTCTGTATGTTTTCTTCTACTTTTACATCATTTCATTTTAATTGCTTACATTTTTAATGCAGCTGGAATTGATTTTACTGCATTGGGTCAAGGGAAGAGACACAAAGGGACTACCTAAGTACCCAATGTTCCCGTCATAATTTCTTCCACAGTCTGGCCTTCCTCTCGAGGTGTGTGTTCCCTCAATCTGTGTCTGCTGACTCTTGTGTGTTCTCATGCACTGTGTACATTACTCAACTTCACACATACATTGTACTAGCTTTTCAGAAGAGCTAGTTTTGCTTATTTTTTTCTTGCAGATGAGCTTCACAGTAATTTGACAAGTTCTCTAGACCTTTCCCATGGGGACTGGTAAAGGTGGGAGATGAGAAGCGGTCACTTCCGGTTTCCTCTTGGGAAGTAGGAAAAGTCGGAGCTGGGGAAGGTGCTGCCTGGGGAGGCTGGCGCAGGCAGGACCCCCAGCGCGGGGAGGGGAAGCACCTGAGCGAGCATGACACGCAGCACCACACTCAATTTTCAGCCACGTGGAGGGAGACGCTCTCCCCCACCTATCTGACGTCCCACTAAAGCCAGGACAAGCTGCGCACTCTTTACCTTCAGAGAGCTCACAGTGGTGGTGTTCGAAAGATCTTCTTCTGACTCGTCTCTTCTGTCCTCCAGCAGGGAGACCTCTTCGGATGGTGGGGTCACAAACACAAAATGCTCCAGGGTTTCCGTTAAGGCCAAGGGCAGCCGCTTCACAGGGTAGGAGATGACTGAGAATAAGACAGGAGGCGGGATGGGCAGTCCAGAGGAACCCAGGCCCAAGGCGTCTAGGATCTAAAGGAGAAAGGCCACTGTCAGTTTCCTTCGACCTCCTCCCAGCAAGCACAGGGTGGCGCAGACCTCCCGCCTTTCCCTCCGAGTTCTCAGCAGATGCCACTGCAGTGGGCAAGTGTCAGGGGAGGGTGTGAAGGGCCTCTGACGCAGCTCCACGCCCCCATACTGGGCATTTGTCACTCTGTTGTTGACTATTTGATTAACGCTGCAAATGGACTGCACACTGCATTAGGACAGGAACCAGATCAACAAAGCCCATAGCCTAGCACACAGTAGGCACTCGATAGATTTCTGTTTAAAGAGAGCAGCTGTTAAGATTCTGATATCTATAGTTATTCTATTTTCAGATTCCAAGTTAATTTTTCTTTTATCTTTAAATGTGCTTTCCTTCAAAGGTAAAAGAAATTTAGGATTGCAGCAAGTTAAACACAGCAAAGGAAAAAAAGCAAAGGTTTTGGGAACAGCTTAAGGGATGGGAATGAAGAGAGAAGTCAAAAAGAAACTTGAGAGAATTTATTCCTACTTTATTCTCCCATTCTGATCTGACATAGAATGAACGAGTGTGCTCCAGAGCAGAGGGCTTGAAAACTTGGTAGCAACTTCCTTCTCAGCCCATAGAACCCTCAGAACAGGATGCTAAGTGTTGTTATGGCAACAGTACAGTACATGTCCTAGCCCACCCGAGTGTCCATTCTGTGGATCGAATGGGCTATTAGGCCTCGCAGGTAACTCCCTTCCTGTAACCCCACATTTCTAAGCCAGTAGGCCAGGCAGGGAAAGAGATGCCCTGACTAATGTGTAACTGCAGCCAGCTCCCGGGATTCAGAAAGTCTGGGAGGAAAGGGATGAATAAGTTCATCGAGCCAGGGGTTCTTTAAGTGACAGTCTAACCTGCCTATGGCTCGGAAGGTGGAGAGTATGAAACAAGACAAAAAGATACAAACCAAGATGAGATGTCCTTTAAAATAAAAACTTTCCGGAAAAAAAAAAACCCCAAAACAAAACAGGACAATTCCTTACCTCAGGCTGCCCTGAGGCACAAACGTAAAAGGGCAGAGTTGGTGTCATGTGTCCTGGGGGGGGGGTGGTCTTCGGCCCCTGCAGCCCACCTGCACCACAGGGGAAGGCTCCGCATGGCCAGGCCACATCGGGCCGCTCTCCTGCATCACCCTGATCCTCTCAGCTAACCCTCCCTGCTCGGTATCCCTCATAGGCTCTTTCTCTGCTTCTTAAGGTTGAATCTAGTTTTTGATAAACTAAACCAGAGATCAGCAAACTGCCCCTTGGTCAAATCTGGCCTGCTGTTTTTGGAAAGAAAACATAGCCATGACCATTCTTTTGCATATTGTTGGCAGTTGCCACAGAGAATGTATAATCTGCAGCCTAAAACGTTTGCTTTCTGGTGTTTTATGGAAAAAGCTTGTCCTTGGACGAAAAGCTATCATAACCACCCCCTGCAAACCACCGCCAAAGGTGGCTTTAGGCTATGCAAAACCTTTTGTCTTTAGGGACATGAGAGTGAACCAATGGCATAGTTTATTACCGAGGGGGCCTGTGGGAAAATGTTTTAGCGTGGCTGAGCCTCTTGCTTTACCCTGAAGTATACCGGCCTTGCCAGCGGGCAGCACCGTACCGTCAATATTGAAAACCAGCCCTCCAAGTGGCTTTTTATGAGGTTAGATGCAATAATTTGGGTCTGTGGAACTGTCTATGGATTTTCACCAAGCACAAAAAGGCTCTTTTAGCCATTCATGTCTTGTCCAAGGGCACCCCAGAGGTTAATGGAGTTAAGGGGATGCAGATTTTAGGCAGAAGGAAACCCCTCCATGACCACGAGCACAATTCCTGCTCACTGGTTCCTTACACCCCTGCCCCGCAGAAGGGTACGCACCTGATCCACTTTGGGAAGCCTGTCATTCTCCAGGGCCTGCTTCCAGCTGGAGCCTTCCAAGTCGGGCGTGTGGATATTTATGAACGGCACCCCCAGATCCCTCTTTCCTTCGTGGTCCTCCTCCCTGTCCCCCTCTCCTCCAGGGCTCTGTTCCTCCAGTGCCCGGAGCTTCTCCAGGCGCTCCCTCTCGGCCTTCTCCCGCTCCAGGCGCTCCCTCTCGGCTCGCTCCTTCTCTGCACGCTCCCTCTCCCGGTCCTTGCGGCCTCTGCGCCCTGTGGATGGAGCCTGGCGCTGGTCGTTGGGCTCGTGGGCCAGGTCGTCAGCTCCAGTGTGATGCACTTGAACTCCTTGCTTCCGGTCCCAGTAAGTGAGGATATTCTGGATATCCTTCAAAGTCAACTCGTAGATCTTAAACTTTTGGGCCAAAGGTTTGTCAGCATCCTTCAGGAGGTCCACTTCACTGTCCTCTTGCTCCTGGACAAGAGGGAGCCCCAGGACATTATCTGTGAATTGGTTCTTTCTCTTCTTGGTTAGTTCTTCCTTCTCAGACATTACTGGCTCTTTCTCAGATACTTTTCTTTCTACTGAGTCGATCTTGACATCAAGTTTGGAAAAAGCAAGAGCCTAGAAGGCAAAACAAATAAAATATGCTTAAAACAGTTCTTTAAGGGAGAGTAAATTACATAAAAAAGAGCAAGAGGACATTTTGTTTTGTACAAAGCCCTCACAGGACTCCAGGACTCATGTCTAGGGTGGTGCCTGCAGATCACTGGGGGGACCTTTATCAAAATGCCCATCCTGTGGCCCTTCCTCGTTATAGGTCTGGATGGGGCCAGATCTGTAAATACTGAAAAAGGTACACAGCGACTTTGCTGTGAGCTCCTGTTTGAGAGCTGCATTCTGCAGGATCCACAGGGAAAGATCACTGAACATGGTCCCTCTACACCTGTTTTCAGGGGCTTGGGAGAGGACAGAGGGCATTGTGGTCGCTGTGTCTTGCTCCCCTACCAGGACCAGACTGCACCTTGTCTGGCAGTCTGGCTTTAGCTTCATTCTCAGAACTCACAGTGTGGAAAAGGCCACCGTGTACACCAGACAGCTGCACCCCTTCAGCTATGACAGCCCCCCCCCCCCCCCCCCCCCGGGTGCTGCTCTGGCTGTTCTGCCCCTTCTCCATCTCTGTGGACAGGGATGTTATCCCTAAACTTGGCAGGTCGATACACTGGTTGGTACCTGTCTGCAAGGACAAGCTAATGCTGAGAGTCTTCCCTGACTGCTGTCAAGGATAAGCTGCTGGTTGAACACGGGGGCTTCATTAACTTTGTAGCTTACTGGAGGCAAATCTACCACCAGCCTATTTGGCACCATCTGGGGGACTGCAGAGGGCAGTGGAAAGAGCAAGGGCTGTGGTCAGACATAACTAGGTGAAATCCTGGAACTGCGACTTCATCTCTCTAAGCCTCGGACAAGGTTCCTGTCTTTGTCTAACAGGGTCGATGGGATGCCAAAAATGACGGGATTACACAAAGCACAGGCCCAATAGTTAGCACACAATTGGTGTCCACCAGATGTCAGTCCCTGTCCTCCTACTTTCTGCTCCATCATAAAATCTGACTAGTACTATTAGGTCAATTGTCTGGAGGGGAAGGTGCTAGACTGAAGGCGTGGTTACAACGGCTGAGCCCTCTGCTTTTGCCTCTTGGTAAAAAGCAAGTGAAGGTTGCTACCTGCCGGCTTGATGTCTGGGATTTCTTCAGAGGCGGGTCCTCCTTTGCTGCTCCTTGCTTTGGTTTTCTAAACTTCTTTTTTTGTTCATCTTCTTCTTTTTGCCGCTCAAGCTCCTGTTGTAGCTTCTTTTCTTGCATCTCCCTTGCCAATCTCTCCAACTCCCTTTATTAAACCAGGCAGAAAAAGTGAGTTGAGAGGCCTGCTGCCCGAGCCCCTCCCTGCCTGGTTGGGAGACACAGAGCAGAGCTTTGGGCACAAAAAGGAACAAAAGAAAGCTGGGTACCTGGGAAGGAAGGAAGGAAGGAAGGAGGGAAGGAAGGAAGGAAGGAAGGAAGGAAGGGGAAGGTGGCTCACATCTATCTTTGAATGGTCTTTCAGTAAAACTGATGAACTGAAGCTCAACTAAGAGTTCTCAATTAATCTGTATTTCTACTCCAAACGGGTTTCCAAGGAGAGCAAGTCCAAAGCTGAAAATAAGCTTGATGCTGGCACACTTTAAAAACAGCTTTCAAAGACCGTTCCGATATCAGTACGGAGGAGGCCCAGCTTCCTACACTGGTGTTTGATGGTCAGACAACAAGACATGATGTTTTTAACAGCAGTCCCTCCCATGGCTAGCTTGGAACCATGGTGCTGGATCTGAGAGCCACAGTCCTCTCCTCCTCTCTCTTTCCTTCCCTTCCTGCTATGGATTCAGCTGGGCCTGCCCTGCTGCTAATGGCGGCCAGGGCACCAAGGCTGGGCATCTCTGAAGACACAAAACCCATCTATTTTCCTCTCCAGGAATCCCCAGCTGTCCCCTGTTGCTGCGACACTCCGCCCACTGAAGCTGACTCATCATCACTTCACTGCTCCGAGTGCGAGTGCGAGTGCGAGTGCGTGTTGGGGGAGCCCACACAAGCCACTGCGGGGCTTTGAAGATCAGATTTGCATTTTCTAAGTCCACCATGAGACGCATGCCTGGGAGCCTCGACCTGGATGAGAACAAAGAGATTCCTTTGAAATCCTAAAGCCAGGCTTTTCATACCTCTGGAGGACTGGGCACTTTGCAATGGGCCAAGCAGGAGAAGAACTGAGGGTATACTGCAGGGGCGGAGAGGTCATAAAAGCTCTTTGGGATCAGTGGGAGGGAGTCTAGAGATACAAGAAGGAAGAAGGAGGCTAAACTGTAGGCAGGTATCTTGGCTCTGCCCTGCCCAATGTTGGAATCCTACAGAGGAGTAGGAAATAGAACCCCTCCTCCCCCATCGCATTTGAAAGCAACAAGGACGTAAGTCCCACTGCCACTGTATCTGAGAGCCTGAGATAGCAGCCCTGGGAACTCCTGGGCCCTGGGTGGTGTGGAGGGGATATCCAGTCATTCCTGTTTGGTCCCAGTGATGGGCCTAGAAGGTAGCCAACAGCGTTGGCTTGGGAGCTGGCTCAAGGGCTCTGGTGAACTGCTGAGGCCGAGAATCAAGTCGGAGAAGCAGCCAGACCTCAGGGGATGGACAGCACCACCCAAGGCCGAGGTGGTGGCCAGGGAAGGAGGAAAAATGGCTGAGTTCTGGGGAACAACCACCATACCCTTGTGAAGAGTGTGGCCCCTGGGTGGACACTTGAACACAGAGGTAGAAGAGCCACACCTAGGGGACAGATGTCAGGGGGAGCCGGTGGAAGCTCCAGGATAGCACTGGGGCCCAAAGTCCCTCTTCCATTATATTGCATAGTCCTTCCCCTCGTCCCAAACGGCCTTCAGAGAGAAGGAAGGAGAGGAGAACTGGGGAAACCCTGAGAGGCTGCAGCAACCAGCGCCCTGGATGGACAAGATGTTTTCCTGCTCTCAGCTGGCCATCCCGGGTCTCCCGTGGCCATGGCTGCCACCCTGGAGGGGGACCCTGATCTCCAGGATGGGCTGTGTGCCCAGCGGAAGTTGCTCCTGAGAAAACTGCTTCTGCTTGTTCGTATCTGTTACTTTCTGTATCTGGAGCTAGCCCCCGATTCCAACCTTTTCTTCCTCTCCCAGAGGGCCTGCTGAATCTCCCGATTGAACGTGAGTTTCTCCTCCTCTGTCAAGGCATCATATTCTTCCTCGTCCATGTTTTGGAGACGCTGCTTCTCTTTCTCAAGCGCTTCCCTGTGTTTTTGCTCTATGGGGGAACAGAGACAGGAAGGTGAGGGGGGCCACTCACTAGGTCTGGCTGGGGGCCTCTGTGGCTTGGCTCTGCTCTGAACAGCCTGCCTGCACCGGGTCTGCGCCGGGGAGGGGTGGCTGGTGTGGCAGCAGCACCCCCATCTGCGGTGGGACGTCTTTCATCCACACAGGTCCACCACTAGCCTCCATCTGTGGCAGGCTGAATCGTGGCCCCAGTATGCCCATGTCCGAATCCCAGTGCTTGTGAATATGTTACCATATGTGGCAGAAAGGATTTTGCAGATGTGATGAAGTTAAGGACCTTGAGTTGGAGAGATTTTCTTGGATTATCTGAGTGGCCCCAATATAACCTCCAAGAGTCAGAGGTGGTGACATGTGATGGAGCAGAGGAAGGGAAGATGGGAGAACAGCAGCCAACGCCAGAGGGAGGGAGGGTGGGGGCCACCAGCCGAGGAGGCAGGAGGCCCCCAGAAAGTGGAAAAGGGAAGGGCAGGGGTTTGCCACGAGAGCCTCCACAGGAATGCGGCCCTGCCGATGCCTCGATTTTAGGACTTCGGACCTCTGGAACCGGAAGACACTACGTCTGCATTGTTTCAAGTCACCACGTCTGTGGTGCTGTGTCACAGTGGCGACAGGAAACATTCCACTGCGGACTTGACCTGCTGTGAGTGTCTGCCACCAGAGAGCTCAGGGTGACAGAACTCAGGGGTCGTCTTGCACATGCCGCAGATTCCAGGCCCCGAAGTGCGGTTCACACTCAGCACAAAGGCACTCGCTTCCCCTTCACACCTCACCCACACACAGCATTCTCACCTCACGTTCTCGTCTTAGCTTTGGGCTCAGAGACCTGCACCGAGTCCTCTCCCCAACATTCATGGAGGGAAAGTAACAGATACGAACGAGAATCCTCCTTCCTGGGGCTGCTGTGGGATCGAAGGAATAAGCAATCGTGGGAAGCCCAGTGCCTGGCACATCCACAAATGATCAATAAAAATCAGATTTTAATGCAGTAATATTGTTACTGCACACTCTCTCCAGGCTTTTTCAAAATGCAGATGATTCAGGGGAGATGAGCCCATCTGCAACTGTGAAAAACTTCAATCCACAGATAATTGAGAAAAATGAAAAGAGATGCTTTCTTTCAAGTTGATCATTCTGGCGAATGGAGCTTATTGGAAAATCAGGAACCTGGAGGCTGAACTACTGCTGGAAACACTGCTGGGACATTCTTCCTGGTGACTTTTGTCTGGGCGAGGATATAAGGAAACAGCCTTTGAGTTCTGTTTAAGAACTAAGAGAGCTCCGTGTTTGTAAGTATCCCCTTTGCTGGAAAAGCATTACGATTTGGGTAGCTTGCTCTAGAAGAGAGGGGTGAGGCCAAGTGAGGAGGGGTAGCGATGTGGACGGGGGTCAGAATGAGGCTGTGCCACCGGGGGACAGTGCCACCTTCTCTCTTGGGGGCCAAAATTTGCTAGGTCTACTTCTGACTAAACTGGGAATTTATTATTTAATAATACTCTATGTGCATCTATGTTTCAAATCAGTGAAAAAATTTTCCAGGCCACTGGTGTAATGACAGGGGGGTGGGAGGGGGAGCAAAGGCCTTAGAATTACACCGACTTTACAGAGTTACAGAGAATAAGTAGCATAGATGGTAGGTGGAAAATAGGAGGGAGGGTAAGAACCGTATAGGAAATGCAGAAGCCAGAGAACTTATGACCCATGCACATGAACTAAAGGCAGGGAATGCAGGTGGGAGGGGGTGTGCAGGCTGGAGGGGAGTGACAGGGGGAAAATGGGACAACTGTAATAGCATAATCAATAAAATATATTTAAAAAAATAAACTGCATAGAAGGTCTGCCACAGTATACAGAGGGTTAAAACGCAGAAGTTGTTTTTGAAAAGTTTAGCAACATCTCTAGTTTTACAGGGAATTACCAGTTGGCTTGAACAAAACCAACAAGCCCATCTGCCACCTGGCTCAAGCTGGGAGTGGTGATGTGTGCCCCTCGGGTCAGCTATAATTCCAGAGGTGACTGTGAACCTGAGATACTGGGGGAAAGAGAAATGTGTCTGCTGCCAAGAAGAGGTAGGCTCACCCTTCGTTCTGCGATCTCTCAGCAGGACCCTCCTGTCTCAGTTCCCTCACATGCAAAGCAGAAGAAAATGTGAACTCTTAGCTACTGCCCAGGACAGAGGTGGGGCACTGAGGAGACGGTAGAGGTAACAGTGTCACTGAAGGTAATGGTTGGCTTCGCTGCCAACGGGTTACCATGGCAGTGAAGCATTATTAAAGGGTAAAAGCCACGTTGAAAGGAAAGACCTGGTAGGGCCTGTGCAGGACAGTCCAGGAGGGTATGGGACCTTGCCTTCTTGCTCCTTTTTGGCTTTCTCCTGGGCCTTCATGGCTGCGTACTCCTGGGCAATGTTGAGAACGTAGATGTGGTCCCGGCTGCCAATGGCCTTCAGGAGGCAGAGGAGGGCAGCAGCCCCGTTCCGAGCAAAGAGTGTCTCGAGGCCATCAAACACCACCCCTTGGTAGCAGTCACTCAGCTGAAACCAGAGAGAGCAAAGACAGTCACCATGGCCACGGGACCATCTGTTCGCTCTACAGCGCCTTGCTCTATTGTTGGTGCTCTTCCCGGAGCTGCAACTGGTTCCACAGACCTACTGAGCCCCCATGAAAATACCATTAAACTGCCTGCTCAATTCAAGGTGTTGTTATAAAGGAGAAAAATCAAAATATTTGGTCGGTCATGGAAGATTTACTTTCCCTTTATAGAAATAATGAAAACGAACTAAATGTTAAGAGTGAGGGTTTGGGAAGATGCAGGAGATACAGGGCAGAAAGAGGCAAAGGACAGATGCCCTCATGTTCAGGGTGATAGGCGGCAAGGACGAAGTACCAGAGGGGACATTTCTGTCTTTCTTAGTGGCATCCCTGCCTCGAAGTACAATGATTCTGAAACACCAGCCACTGAAGAACAGACTCTGTTGCGTTGCGCTGTCCCTTGGAGTGTGGTACAGACTGGCCACCACGGGCGGCTGGCCAGTGCAATGTTATTTTCATCCGGGTTCCCGAAATACCTGTGCACTGACTGGGCCACCTTGCTCAGATCAGTGGCGAATGGTGGTGCCTTTAAGGCAGTAGCAGTCCAAACTTTATATAAGTCATTTCCGGTGATGACATTCCTCCTCCCTGGGAACCTCAAGTCCAATCTTATTATATTAAATATGCAATTAATATTGTGTCCCAGTTCGCAAAAGCCAAAACAAACACAGCTGTGGGACCTGCTGGGCAGTTCAGCTCCCTGTAAACCACGGGCAGCCAACAGGCTTAGCTGGTGCCCTCCCAGACCCTGCTGGTCTTTTCCGTGACTGTGTAACCCACACAGATTCTAAAAAATGGAAGCAGTTACTGAGTTTCTGACTTTAAAAGCAATATGTCATCGTAAAATAATTCAGGAACGAAGACTAAAAACCTGTAATTATCTAAAGACAACTAGAGTTTACATGTGTTTTGAGTTTGTATTATGGGTATGATATGCATTTATAAACTTTTTATAGAAGTGTAATTGTGCTTTATGCACTATTTCATAATCTGCTTTTCTTGTTTAGTGTTTCAGTTACAGTGGACATGCAATATTATTTTTATTCATTTCAGGTGTGCGGCACAGTGGTTAGACATTTATATACTTTACGAAGGGCTCTCCCTGTAATTGCCGTGCCCACCTGGCACCGTGCCTGGCCGTTCCAACATTACGGACTGTATTTCCCGTGCTGTGCTTCTCATCCCCGTGACTGTTTTGTAACTGCCAGTCTGTGCTTCTTAATTCCTTCCCCTCTCTCCCCCAGCCCACAACTGCCCTCCCCCAGGCAACCATCAGTTTGCTTTCTATTTCTGTGAGTCTGTTTTGTTTGGTTTGTGTATTTAGTTCTTTAGACCCACATATAAGTGAAATCATATGGCACATAATCTTTTCTCACTTAATGACATATTAAAACATTTTTTTACTGCAATTAAGATGTCTTCAAACTCTAACTCGTAATGGCTCCACCTTATAGTTTTAAAAACACCCCCGTAGTCTGTGCCGTGACTCTGTTTTTGTTTTTTTGTTTTGAATGCCTGACCTCTGCTTGCTGGCCCTTTAAGGTGAGTAGCTTCCGGCAGCAGACTGAGCCAGGGTGCGGGGAGGGGACGGACACAGGCTGTCACAAGGAGGACCAAATGACTGCTGAGGGTGAGGAAACCCGTCTTTCCTCCCCAAGGCCCCTGGGTTCCTGGCCACTGTGGGTGGGGAACGGCTCAGAGCCCCAGCACAGTGGGGGAAGGCGTGTGAGCCCTACAACTCATGGGGATGGTGTGGACGCACCTGTATACGTTCGGACAGGATCTGGGTGAGTAGGTCCTCAGGCAGCACACAGCTCAGGAGCCCTGTGTCCCCTCCGACACTGAGGCTGACACTGAGCCTGTGCGGCGCTGGCCCCAAGAGGAGGGGACTGGAGGAGACCTTAGTGGGAGAAGGACCAGGAGTTAGAATCCGGCTTGGTTCCCCAACAGCTCCTACACATACAAGCCATGTGACCTCAGGAAAACCATACACTCTGGGCCCCATTTCCCCATCTGTAAAATGGGGGCTGCAGTATAAAATGGAATAGTTCTGTCTTTCTTAAAGAATTGCTATAAGCTTCAAGAGGGGACACTGTGCAAGGTGCTTTGGGTATATACTGAACAATACCCGTTTGCTCATTCATTCAACAAGTATTCATTGAGCACCTACTATGCACCAGGGTCCCCTCTAGTGCTGGGGACACAACAACACACAAGTTTCGCAATGTTGCTGCCAGTGTGGTCCTTACATTCAAGGGGGGAGACAGAAGAGGGACAGACGAATATGCAAACCAATAATACAATCTCAGACAGTAATGAGTGTCAGGGAGAACATGTCCAGGGGAGGGCACAAAGAGCAAAGACAGAGCTGGACAATGGCTATTTAAAAAGGGTTGTCGCAAAAATAAAAAGAAAGGGTTGTCACATTACCTTCCTAAGGGGAAAGAATGAGGCAGAGTCCTGACAGAAGAGTCTTTCTGAGGGGCGAGAGCAAGCTCCCACAACACACGTGGACTTGTGGGTATTTGGGGAGCACGTGGGAGCCCAGTGTGATGGGAACTGAGTGAGCATCGGGAAGGCCGGTCGGGCTTTAAGTCAAAGACCCGGTCAGGCCAGAATATGTGGGCTTGTCAGCCACAGTGAGGAATCTAGGTTTTACTCCAAGTGTTACAGGCAGTTGTTGGCATGTTTTAGGCAGTCCAAGGATGGGACTCTGGTTTTTTTGAGAGAGCATTCTACCTGCAGCACGAGGTAGCAAGAGTGGAAGCAGGAAGACTAGCGAGTAGGCGTCTCAGTGGTCGAGGCAGGAAATGATGGCAGCAGGGTCTGGGTGGGCGTGAGGGTGGTGAGGTGTAGCTGGTAAGGGATGGATTTAGGAAGCACAGCCAATAGGATTTGAGGGGGGAGGTGAAAGGAGAGGCATGGGGAACGACTCCTTAAGTTTTGAACTGAGCAAACCGAGAAAGGGTGAAGTTATTTAAGAAAGGAAAGATGGAGGAAAGAACAACATTTTGTATGGTTTTGTTTTTGTGGGGCGGGAGCAAAACCACTTTTTGGACATCTAAATTTTGAAATGTCTCTAAGCCATTTGATAGAGATATTGAATGTCATTTGGGTAAATGAACCTAAGCTTGGGGAGAAACTAGGGCTGGAGATACAAATTTGAGGGTTATAAGCATAATGAGGTATTTTAACATTTTACTTGAATATTTAAGAAAACATGGAAGTATATGAAGAAAATATTTAAATATTTAATGAACTGGATTAGATCACCTATAAAGAAAAGGTCAATACCAAAAAGGAGAGCAGCTGACTCAGTCCTAGCCTACTCTGAAAAACCTGTTTGTGAAGGCGGAGGCCATGGAGGGGCGTGGGAGTCATCGGGCAGAGGGAGAGTGGAGAAGCAGGGTGTTCTGAAAACAAAGTGAGGAAAGCCTTTCCAGAAGGAGGGGTTAACAGCTGCCAAGAGCTCATGGAAGATGAGGACAAAAAAACTGGCCAATGGATGTAGCAAGATGAATACCCATGACCTTGAGGAGAGTAGCCAGTGGCGTGGGGAGGACGGAGGCCTTGTGGGCACAGGTGAAGGGAGAACAGTGATGAGGACCAGGAGGCAACCGTGCAGCAATTCTCTGGAGGAAAGTTGAGGGACGAGGTAATAGCTGGAGGGGAATCTGGGGTCATGGGAACCTATTTTTTAAAGATGGGGGGTAATAAATCATGCCTAGAGGCTGATGGGAAGAATCCAACAGATAATGGGGGGAAAAACAAATGTAGAGAGAGAAAACAATTGCAGGAATCTAGTCTTGAGTGAAAGAGAAGGGACGGGGCCCAGCTGCAGAAGCAGCTACTCCGCTGCAGGGAAGGCAGGGCGCTGGGCTAGCAGGAGGGCTGTCCAGTAGGTTTGATGGTTGGAGGGGAAGGCCACCCGCCCGCTGTCTTTGGCTTCGGCACCTGCATTCTGCCAAGATTGTTCTCAGCGTCTCTGGGCACGTGGCTTACACCCTCTGACCTTCTCTATGGCTTTTTAAAAATGACTTATGGTTTAACCTGATTCTTTTTACATACCTATTTGTCACCAATCTCATTTTATCGCAAATGTTTTAAGGTGCGGTTATGTCCTTCACTGGACTCCCTGTGCAGCTCTCGTGCAGAATGTGATTTACTGATCTCCACGTTGCCAGTGCCCAACCCAGTGCCCCAGTGCCTGTACCGTGACAGTCACTTGCTGAACACCAGCCGGAAGACCCTCCCTTTGGGGGGAGTGGTGCAGGGACAGTGCTCAGACCTGCCCGGGGAGGGCACCCATAGGAATGAAGCTGTGCTGACCCGGCTGCAGGATGCTGAGGAAGACGGGGAGGAGGAAGGACCCCAGACCTCCTTCTGCGGGGCCCTGATTTGTACCTGTGGTGTTTCGGGCGGGTGCTGATGCTGCTGCTTCTGAGACCCAGAGGCGTGGCTCTCTGCCTTGCTTTTGCCCAGCAGCACGCTCCCACGCACAGGCTTTGCACCTTTTGTTTCTGGGGTTACCAGAGTGGATTCGGAGCCTAACTTGCCCAGGGTCTCGGTGCTCAGTTGTATGGGTCCAATGGCAATTTGGGTCGAAGCAGTCTCCTGGGCTACACAGAGAGAGTGGGTTTATATTAAAGGTCACCATAGGACAATAAGGAAATAACAGTGGGGGTGGCTGAGCAGAGCTGAGAGAAGAGGCTTTGTCCGCTGAGGACCGGAGGATGACGGCTCCGTGGAGAGCCTGGCCTGAGTCCAGGCCTCTTCACGCTCAGATCCCACATTAATCTGCCTCGCTTTCTCTTCCAGTCCAGAGGGCAACCATTTCTGAAACTGCTGGTACACTACAGCCTGCCCTGGGAATCTAACCCCTGACCTTTAGTGGTTCTAGGCTGCAGGGCTGCCAGTGGGTAGCTTGGGTAGGGCATTCATTCTTGCTTCCACAGCAGAGCTGCCCAAATGAATACACAGGCTAATTAATAACAGTGCCTGTCGGCAAACCTGGCTTTAACATTAATTTCTCCGTTACACCTTTGGCCTTCCTTCCAATCAGATTGCCACTCCTAAGGACCCTCGCCCACTGAGAAGTTCCCTTTCAGAATCAGTGGCTGATGTAACTATTCACAAGTTTCTATGACAGCTGTTCAGAAAAGCTCCTGTTAGAGTGCCTTGGGCCTTGAGGACAGACTCCTGCCTCTCCCAGCCTCCCACCCACAATGGCAAGGCCGGTCTCACGGTGCCCTCTGGGCCCCGACTCTACAAGGATGGACTGCCTGCACCTGGAGGAGTGTGGGCGTCCAGCAGACGCTGGTGGGCCCTGAGATGCAGTGATGGGGCCATATGCTTGGCTGCTTCCGTGTTTCTCTAGCTCTTGGGTAGACTTGTTACTCAGGTTATTGCTCCTTGTTGACCCCCAAACCCGGAGTTTATTTATAAAAAATTGTGTATTTATTCTTGTATGTGTAAACTTCAGTCACCTTCAAAGTACTCCCCATTTGATGCAGTACACCTATCGAGATTTTTCCACTGGTCAAAACAGCTTTTGAACTTGTTGATTTTGATGCCTTTTAGCTTCTGCTGGTTTTTGTTTCACCTCTTCCACATCGGAAAAACGTTTCCCTTTGAGGACTTTTTTCATTTGGAGAAACACAAAAATGCTGCTCAGGGTGCGATCAGGTGAATAGGGAAGGTGGGGCATGGGGGTCATGCTGATTTTGGTCAAAAAGTGCTGAACACTCAGAGCAGTGTGGGCAGGTGCCCTTGTAAATCACCCATCGTGAAATGGGCAAACATGTTGGAACAGTCTCCGAAAAAAATTCGCTGAAGCTGAATGCAGCCTCTCACAACAATGCCAGCTGGTTCACTGACACAGATGGGTTCCTAGAACACTCATCTTTTGGGGAAAGCCTGTATTATAAGGGGCACACCCTCCAGAAGAGAACTGTTTTTTTTGGGAGTTTTTCCCCTCATAAGCCTTTGAGAACTTTCCCTTGTGAGCTCTCACTATGCTTTGCTTTATCTTTTCAAGTGGCTCCCTCCTCCCCCTCTTGGCACCTGATTATAGGTACAAGGACTTCACACAGCATCTGGGAAGATTGGGGGTAGGGTGGGCAAAGTGTCCGATGACATCAGGGGAGTGGCTGTGCCCAAGTTCTGCTCCACTTATAGACCCACATGGTCCTATGTTTGTCCAGGCCCCATCGCCCCTGTCCCTCCAGGCTCTGCTTGGATAATGGCGCCCCAGCCTCCTGCCACCCCACTTCCTGTCTGGCACAGCCTGCTGACTCCACAGCAAACTGCAGATGTGTGTTTGGGCTTAACCCTCTCTTGAAAGGGTTTTCTTCAAAGTCACCAGTGACCTCTGAACTGTGAATTACAGTAGCACTCTTCTCGGGGTTCATTCTATTTGAATTTCCAGCAATCTCCAATTGTGTTCTTTTAGTGATTCAATACATTTTTTAAAATAAACCTTTACTCTGCATCTACTATGTGCCAGGGACCATTCTGGGTGCTGGGTATACATTAGTGCAAAAAACTAACACAAATTTCTGCCCTCAGAAGCTTACATTCTAGTGAGGGGAGAGAGATGATAAAATAAGTACACGAAACAGCATGCTCACTAGTGATGAGGGCTACCAGGAAAACAAAGCTGAGACGGTGCCTGGACTCTGCAGGGCTCTGGAGAGACCTGGGAGCCCTTCTCACCGCTCTCCCTGGGCTGCCCTGCTACCTGTGCTCCTGCTCGCCCACGCCTCTGGCCTCTGCTCTGCCTCTCAGCCTCCCCACTGGCTTCTCCACAACCTCCTGCCACAGTGGAAGTGTCCCCAAGGTCCCATCCTGCTCTATCCATCCCACCCCTCTTTTTCCGGAACCTTCTGGGCTGACTTCCTCTACTCCGAGGGCTGCACCTGTCACTTTGTGGAGGAAGACCCCCCGCTCCCTGTTCTGCCTGCAGATTGCCATTACGCTCTCAGGGAGCTCAAACTCACGATTCGTCACAGGATTCCAGCGCATCTCCAAAGACCTCAGTGACGTGCAGTTTGACCAAAAAGGAAACCAAAGTCGGCCTGCCCAGGCCTGTCCACTGCTGCCCTCCTCAACCAGACACACGAGAACTACTTTCTGACCATTTTCCCCACAGATGGAAACCATGCAACACCTTTCCTTCAAAACAAAATCAAATTCCTAATTTGGGCATCAACGTCAATCACAATTGGCCTCAAGCTGCCTCCCCACCTCCAATTTACTGTCAGCTCCCCCACTTTCTCTGTTGGGAATGTCTTTGGTTTCATCTTTACTTATCAATACTGTTGGGCCCCCTCAAAGGCCACCTCCACGAAAATGTCCCCAAATCACACCTGCGGGCACCCAGGCACCCCACGTTCACTCCTCCACAGAGCCGGCACTTCTGTGGCATTATTTTCCTCTGCTCCGAATGCGCACACGCCGGCTCCTTTCTAGGTGGCACGACCCCAAAGGTACGGGCCACGCGCTACCCACGGTCCCGTGCCCTGAAGTGCCACTCTCGTGGTGAGTGCCAGCACTGGGCAGCCAGGACAGCCACAGATGCCAGGCGAAGGGAATTTTCCTCCGGATTCTAAGCTGGAGGCATGTTATCAATCAGCCTTCAACTGAGCTCCGGGAGAAAAGCTCAGTGGGGGAAAGAGAGAAGGATGGGTGTTAGCAGTGGCGTGCGGGCCACTTGACCACAAAACGTCAGGGGAAACGGCTCTTACCAGACTCCTCGCCTTCCCGCATGGACTGCTCTATGGCGGCCCGGATGCAGAGCTCTCGGGCCCGGAGCCCCGGCATGCTGCCTTCGGAGATGGCTTCCACCACGACGGAGTCGATGCTCAGGCAGGCTGCGTTGTAGTACTTGGCAACACTGGCTGCCGTGGTGGACTTTCCTGTAAAGGAAGGGGGGCTGAATTTCAGGGCTTTCATTTGCTCAGTGTTCTAGCCAGAACCTTCTACAGCACAGGCCCCCGTACAGTGATCTTTCCCAGGGCCCTGCCTCCAGGTCTCTCATGTGGTCGGAGGCTGCAGCAGAAAAGAGAAGGGAGGCCTGCGGTGTGAGTCAGGACCGTGGGTGCTGCTCCAATTCTACCACCGACGGGCTGTGTGCCACGTACGGCAACACACACCCTCTCTGGGTTTCTCCTCGGCTTAAGAGTGATTCTGTCAGTTGATCTTCAAAAGTCTTGGAGTTCTTATGGTTTCTGATTCTAACAGAGAGACATTTTTGGCTTAAAGAATAACTCATGTTGATTTTTTTTCTCATTTCAAAATACCTGCTCATTAAAAATAAAGCAGAAAATTCCAAAATAGTGGACAGAACAAAAATCCATAATTAGCTGATCCAGAGAAAATTTTGCATATGGCTGTTAAGTATGTATATGTATTATTTTATTTATATTTCTCATAAAAAAAGAAACTGGTTATATGGCAGCCTGAATAACGAGCCCTTACTGATGTTTGCATCCTAATCCCTGGAACCAGTGACCATGCTGCCTTACACAGTGAGTGGACTCTGCAGGTGTGATGACGTTATGCATCTTGCTACAGGGAGATTCTCCTGGATTGTCTGGGGGGGCCCAGTTTAATCATAAGGGTCCTTACAAGAGAGAAGCAGGAGGGCCAGAGGCAGAGCAGGTGATGTGACCATGAAAGCAAGGAGAGAGAGGCTGGAAGATGCCAGCTACCACAGCTTTGAAGACGGAGCAAGAGGCCGTGAGCCAAGGACTGAAGGGAACAATCCTAGAAGCTGGGGGAGGTGAAGGAAATGGATTCTCCACTACAGACTCCAAAAGGAATGTGGCCCAGTTTTTTTTGTAGACCGCTCTGCCTGGTTCTAGGAATTGTATCTGGACCCCTTGTGGCTAAGGGCGAGGGACGACCTTTGGAATGCGAGCTGCAGGAGACAAAGCTTGTCTCTGGTAGCAAACGCTGCCTCAGTTTCTTCTCCTTGCCCCCAAAACTTGGTTGGAAGTCAATGACAGGTAAGACCCCTCACAGCAGGGGGCAACCAAGCCAGATTTGATCACCTGGGAGGCCTTTACGGAAGGACTGGGGGGGTGCTGCAACAAAGAGCAATGGACTCTCGCTCCTGGCTTTGACAAAGCCTGAGTCCCCAAGTTCTCTGGGAGAAGTGCTTCCTGGCTCTAATCCCCTTAAGCCTGAATACTTGATGGGGAGAGGTGCAGCTCCTTGTCTTGCTAGAGCGTGTCCTAGGAAAAAAATTGGCAGCACAAAGATTTCCTGATAAACCTGTGAAATCTGCTCTGCTAAGAGTGCTTTCATTCACATGTTAAGGGTTCGAGCAGGAAACCCTAAAACTCTGTTCCTGACAGACTGACTAACACTAAGCCCTCAGATTTCTTTAAAATGTTATCTACTGTTTGATCCTTGTTGCCCTGTATTCCTGTGTATCACAACCCAATAAAAGGCCCTGGAGGAGGGGGCTCGAGGCCTTTTTCTCCTTGGAGAAACTGGCCACCATCCCACGGCCTTTTTCCTCTGGGAAAATGACCACTTGTCCTCCCTAAGCAGATCACATCATGTCTCAGTCATCTTCACTCTCATCCGTGGCACACAGGGGGACTTGCGAGGAAAGTCGCCCCCACACAGTTTGACCCATTTTAGACCTCGGACCTCCAGAGCTGTGAGAGAGCGAACGGGCACTGTTTTATAGCACTGAGTTTGTGGTTGTTACAGTAGTAACAGGAAACTAGCACAGATTCCAGATAGTAAGTATGACATTTTTTCTCACTTAAAACAATGTATCATGAACATCTTTCTATTCATTCAGTATACTTCTATGGCACTATTTAAAAAAAAAAACTGTGGTGATATACATATAAAATTTACCATTTTAATTTATTTATTTATTTATTTATTTTTAGAGAGGGGAAGGGAGGGAGAAAGAGACAGAGAGAAACATCAACGTGTGGTTGTCGCTCATGTGCCCCCTACTGGAACCTGGCTTGCAACCTAGTCATGCTCGCTGACTGGGAATCAAATTGGTGACCCTTTTGTTCACAGGCCAGTGCTCAACCCACTGAGCCACACTAGCCAGAGCCCCAGTTTAACCATTTTTGAATTTACGGTTTGGTTGTGTAAGTGTACTCACACTGTTGTGTAACCGGCACCAGCACTTTTTCTCCTTCCCAAATGGAAACTCTGTGTCTGCTAGAGAACAGTCCCCCATTCCTCAGTCCCTCTGCCCCTGAGAAATGCCACCGCACTCTCTGTTCCTCTGACTCTGACTGCTCCAGGTACCTTGTGTGACTGGAATGATATAGTCACGGTCCTTCTGTGGATGGCTTGTTCCACTCAGCACAAGGTTCACTCATGTTGTAGTATATATCAGAATTTTCTTCTTTCTTAAGGATGAATACTACTCCACTGTACCACATTTTGTTTATCTAGTCATCTGTCACTGGACATTTGGGCTGTTTCTCCCTTTTGTCTATTGTTAATAACGCTGCTATGAACCTGGGTGTACAAGATGCTATTCCTAATGGTGATGGCAATTCACTGTCTGAATGTGCTATGGCTTAACTGGCCGGTCTCCCATAATGACTGCTTCCACTGCTCCTGACTTTTTATCATGGTAAATCATGTTGCAGTGAACATTCATGTTGTTAATCTTTGTCCACATCATTAATTAATTTTCTAAGATAAAATTTCAGAAGCAATATTGCTGGGTCAAAGGGTTTGTACTTATTTCCCCCCTTTATTTTTAAATAATATAATAGAAAGAATACAAACTCAAATAATTCACAGATGTATTAATTAAAAATGAGGTATCCATGCTCTTTCTCTAGTACCATATCTCTGAGGTTGGCAATTTAACAGTTTGGGGATAATCCTTTCATACATAAATTTCGAACAAATAAGTCTCATGGCCTGAAAGTCACACGTGTGAATTTGGACATAAACACAGAAGGGCAACCCCTCGGGGCTGCAGCGTACCTGACAAGGGCGTCCCGTGGACGATGATGGCGATGCCTTTCTGGTTGTTGGCCACGTTACCTTCTGCAGAGACATCAATGCCCAGGTAGCGAGAGATGACCTTGCTCACTGGGTTGTTCTCTATTTCTCCAACTTCCTCTGAGGAGTGGCTGTCAGTGCTCTGTACCTTGTCGGCTGCAAATTAAAAATACGTGTGTGTACACATGCGCATCTGTGGACACACGGGGTTCACGGGGGTTCTGATGGAAATGGGAAGGGCTTTTTGTTTAAGTGTTGACAGACAATGACACACACAATCTGCTGCACCCGCACCCCCCTTGCATTGTCTAGGTGCCCTGTTTGGCTAATATTTGCCCAAAGCTATTAGGATTGAAAATATACTCTTTGACTCTTAATTCCACTCGGGGGGGATCTTCTGAAAAATAATGTGGGAAGCCAGCAGAGTTGGTCAGAATGAACACACAGTTGTGCTGGAAGGTTTGGAAGATGCAGTTCATGGAGCAAAGTGGAAAGGCACTGAACACTCTCCCCACTTGGGCTTAGAGAAAACTGGCAGCAGAAGGTCAAAATGCTCGGTTACTTTGAAACACGATTTTTTCCAGGCTGTCGTCATCGTCCTCTTCATACAGGTTGTTCTTGAACTCATTCTGGTCTCCCAGGTCCGATGTGACAGAGATCCCGTGGTTAAGTGAGGGCCTCTTCATGCTGGTGGTGGCTCCAGGATCCAAGGGGGATATTTCTTCGTCTTCTGCCAGAGAGTGAGGAGAAACACACAGACAGGAGTTGGGGGTGGGGCGGGGGGGGGGAGGACAGGAAAGAGAAACAAAGAGGACAGTCGCCGAGCTGGTTACCATCACTCTGGACTATCCAGCTCAAACAAGAACCACAGCGAATTTCTCTGCTCAGAGTGTTTCTACATTTCAACATAAAAAAATCCAAAATTAGTGTTCCAGAAAATTTGGAATATTTAGGAGAGCTATAAATTATAAACTTCAGCTGCCAAAGGAGACATAGATAGACAAAGAAATGAAGACAGAGGAACTGCAACTTAATTTTATGATCCCAGTACAGGAGAGGTAGCAACCTCTCATATTATCAATTGTTAATTTTTCAAAACCAAACTTGTACGTACCAGTTAGTGGCCCGCTTTTCCTTCCAGTTTATCAGGAACACTTCTGCACGTTATCGTGAAGCACACCTACTCTTTCCCCGCCCGGCACCCTCCTCACTGCCCCTATCCTGCAGAGCTCAGCTGGTGCGTAGAAGGGCTATGATTGTAGACACTGACCCCCCTCTACCCCAGGGACAAGACATCCTCTTTGATGAGGATTTGGATTTGAGCTGGAGAGGTTGCAGCTGTCTTGTGAAGGTGGTCATGTGACTTGGGACTGTGGCCTTCTGGGCGTGGCGTGGGAAGAGGAGAGGGACGGTGGGCAGCAGGAGAGGGCAGGGTGAGCAGATGCCTGGGGACGCGACTGTCCGCCTTCCTGGGCTCCCCTGGGAACCCCTGGGTCTTGGCTTTGGTGGGGTGTCCAACCCGCAGCCTGTGGGCTGCATGTGGCCCAGGACGGCTATGAATGCAGCCCAACACAAAATTGTAAATTTACTTAAAACACTGAGATTTTTTTGTGATCATGTGCTGCTATGTATTTAATGTGCGGCCCAAGACAACTCTTCTTCCAGTGTGGCCCAGAGACACCTAAAGGTTGGACACCCTGCCCTCTTTCAATTGGTCAAGTGGCAAAAGGAACCCACAGCTGCAGTGTGTCATGGGGACGAGAGTGACAGGGCCCTTCCCCGACTTCAGGATGTCCTTTGTACACCGAAGCCACACCCCTCTCTACCTCAGCCAGCGGGCCATTCTGAGTTGAAACGGTTTTCCCGCCACCCCTTCCTGACTGTGATCTCTCGAAGGTAGGGGCTTGTTTCGCTGATCTTCCCCCCACCCACCCCATCATTCCAGCTCAGTGTTTGGAACATAATGGGTGCTTGTTATGGACTTAACTGGTTTCCCTAAAATTCATGGGTTGAAGTCCTAACTCCTCAGTACCTCAGAGTGTGACTGTAGTTGAAGACAGGGCCTTTAAAAAGGTAATTAAGTTAAAATGAGGCCCTGTGGGTATCCTAACCCATGCATAATCCAATATGACTGGTGTTCAAATAAGAAGAGATTAGGACACAGACACTCAGAGAGGGGAGACCATGTGAACAGAGGGCGAAGATAGCCATCTGCAAGCCGAAGAGGGAGGTACGGAAGAATACGACCCTGCTGACATCTTGATCTTGGACTTCTAATCTCCACAATGGTGAGAAAGTAAATTCCTGTTGGTTAAGCGACCCAGCGTGTTACCAGTTCTAGCAAACTAACAGTGCTCAGTGAATATGACCTGGAGTTTGAGGTGGAGGAGGCAGCCTTCATCTCTCATCTTCTCCTCTTAGTGCAAACTAGAATTCTCTGACTAGCTTCCTGAAGAGACAAGACGGGCCCAAGGGCAGAAGAAATGGACTCCATTCAACTCATTCGTTCAAACTTATTGGGCACTAGGACCTATCAGGTGTGTCTCCAGGCAGTGGGCTGATAAGCGGGAAATACGTGACCACTGCCATTATGGAGGCTTCTTGTCTGGGGGTGGAGACAGGTATGAAGAAAATAATTATATACACATGATGACTTTTACACAGAAGAGAGCGAGGAAGAGCAGGGAGGCACGTGTCCGGGAAGAAGTGCCTCATGACAAGGCACAGGATCCTCCAGGTCTCCAGGATGCTGAGGCTCCAGAACACACATGGGAGCCCCCGGGTGAGGATGGGATCACTTGGCTGGGCCAGAAAGGGCCAGATTAGGAGTGTGCAGTCCAGCTTTGAGACTGGGGTTTGGCTTGAGGACCATGGAGGGCTGACCTCTCCCTCATGTGAACTCCCACCTCTCTGAGGGCACTGATTTTTACTGTACGTGATGTGTTCCCTTGCACTACCTAGATGAAAACATGGAAGCCGTGGAGCTGAGCAGTTACTGCTGTGGACTCTGGAGTCAGTGAGACCTGGGCTTGAGTCCTGATTCTGCCACCTTAACCGTGGACCTTGTCTGCCGGTGCTTAAGTTTCTCACTGTACATGTGAAACCCTCGGCACAGGGCTTAGTATCTGGCAAGTGTTCTAGATCTGTATTAGCAGTGTCTTAACTCCCCACCAGATTCCAGTGAGAGCAGAATGTGTCCCTCTCTGTGCATCCATGCAATGGGGATAACAGGAGCATTTTGTAAGGGTTAGAAATGAAATGCATGAGGCACCTCGCACCTGCCTGGCACCAGGGATAGGTCAAAGCAGCCAGTGCATGGCAGGAGCCGGAGCCCTAAGATGAGTCCTCACCGTTATCCTGCACCAGAGACTCCAGGTATTTCACCTTCAGCTGCTCCTCTTTTGACTGCTTCATCTCGTTGAAGTACTCATACATTTCTGTGGGCAGCTTCTCCCCAGGGATGCGGGGTGGCAGCAGCAGGGTGTTGTAGGAATCATAGCCCTTCAGTGTCCGCAAGATCTGCTTGAGGAGAACAGAAACTGCTGTTGGCCTCGCTGGAAGCTTCTGCTCCTCCCCACAGCCCTCAGTGGGTCTGCTCGTCTCCCGTGTAAAGCCCCTGCCTCTGTCTGAGGCTGGGTGTGTGCAAAGGGCAGGGGCCATTGGAAGGGTCTAAAGAGAAGGCTGAGCCCTGAACCTGGGGTGATGGGATCTTTATTTTGCTCCATTTGAGCCTGGGCATTGAACATGTGGAAGAGAAATTTCTTCTTGTTTTAAAAATAACATACAGTGATTTTTTGGTTTGTTTTCTACTGACAAAAATACAGAACTCCATTACCTACTCTGAGTGACACATTCTTATAAAATATGGTGGTTAGTAAAATGGTATTAAGTATGTGTGCATGTGTATGAAAGAGAGAGAAAGAGAGGAGAGGTAGACTAACATGTGCATTAGGGTTATCAGATGAAATAGGAGATGCCCAGTTAAATCTGTGTTTCAGATAAGCAATGAATAATTTTTAGTATAAATATGTCCAATGTTGCTTATCTGAAATTCAAATTTAACTAGGCTAACTGTTTTTCTTTCTACTAAATGTAGCAACCCTAGTGTGTACGTGTATTTATAAAACACAGCAAAAAAAGTCTGATACGACCCTGTTGATTGCAGCTGGCTGCTGCCGGTAGGGACACGGGGCTCCACTGATATGAAAAATCTGTTTCGTTAGACAACCCTTCTCTAGGATCACCATTTTCAGTTGTTTGAAAACCACTCTTAATACGGTCATTCTAAAATATATATGGAAAAACAACGGGATAAGAATAGTTAAAACACTAAAAAGGAAGAATAAAGGCAGAGGACTGCCCCATCAGATACCAGGGCTGGTGAAGCAGGAATGATAAAGAGGGTGGTACTGATGTCGGGACAGGCAAACTGAGCAATGAGACAGAAGAGAGCTTAGGACGGGCCCATTTATATGTGAAGACTGGATACAGAACACAGGTCTGTGTGGAAAGGAAGGACATTTCAAAGGCTGGTTGATGGAGAGACATGAAGCCTTGGCCCAATGGCTTCAACTGAACTCTAAAGAGCCAGCCCAGCTCCCAAGCTTCCAGTGGCGTCAGCTGAAGTGTCTGCTGCAATCTCATCACAGTTCATCTTTTTCTCCTCCAATTCCGCTTTCTTCTTTTCAGGTATTTTTCCTGAGAGCGCTCCCTAATAAGACTTTTCTACAAGCAAATCTCAGCATCTTAAGTTCTGCTTTCCATGGAACTTGACCCACAACAGAGGATGCTGTGTCAACATAAGCCATTGAGAATTTCATAAATACCTAATTGGAAAGATTCCCTTCCAGAGGGACCAATTCCATTTGAAGAAGTTTCTGTAGGCAGGATTTAAATTGGGCAGACCATAAACACTGGATGTAAAGAAAATAGAAGATTCAAAGACATAGTTGGGGGAGGGCCCCGAGTAAGCAGAGCTACCCCAGCTAAGCCATCCCACATTCCTAACCCAAAGAAAACATGAGATAACAGCATTTAAGTTGCTAAGCTTGGTGGTACTTTGTTTTGCAGCAATAGATAATTAATAAACAACAGCTAATCATCAGACTTCATGAACAGCAAAACTTCATTAAAATGAAAAACTTCTGCTCTGCAAAAGACGTCATTAAGAGAATGAGAAGATAAACCACAGACTGGGAGAAAATATTTGCAAAAGACACATCTGACAAAGGACTATTATTCAAAATAGGTAAAACCCCCCCACAAGAACTCTTAAAATTCAACAATAAGAAAACAAGCAACCTGATTTAAAAAGTAGGCCAAAAACATTAATAGACATCTCACCAAAAAATATACAGATGGCAAATAAGCATATGAAAAGATGCTTCCCATAAAATGTATCAGTGAAATGCACATTAAAATGATGAGATATTACTACATATCTATTAGAATGGCTAATACCCAAAACACTGACAACATCAAGTGTTGGTAGGGACGAGGAGCAACAGGAACTCTCAATTACTACTGATTGGAATGCAAATGGTATGACCACTTTAGAAGGCAGGCTGGTGGCTTCTTACAAAACTAAACATACTCTTACCATACAATCCAGCAATCAAGCCCCTTGGTGTTTACCAAAGAAGTCAAAAACTTATGTCTACACAAACCCCTGTGCATGGGTGTTTATAGCAGCTTTACTCATAATTTGCCAAAACTTGGAAGTAAGCAAGATGTCCTTCAGTAGGGGAATGGATAAATAAATTGTGGTACCGCCAGACAATGGGATATTATTCAGTGCTCAAAAGAAATTAGCTACCAAGTCACAAACTGACATGAAAGAAATGTAAATGCCAATTAGTAAGTGAAAAAAGCCAAGCTGAAAAGGCTACATATTATATGCTTATGATTATATGACATCTTGGAAAAGATCCAGTTATACAGATAGCAAAAAGATCAGTGGTTACTAGGCGTTGAAAGGAGGAGGGGATTAATAGGCTGAGTCCAGAGGATTTTTAGGGCAGTGAAATTACCCTGCATGGTACTATAGTGAGGGACACATGTCATACATCTGTCCAAATCCATGGAACATATAACATCAACAGTGAACTCTGTCATGTGTCAGTGTAGGTTCATCGGTTGTAGCGAATGGACCATTCTAGAAAGGGACACTGCTGATGAGGGAGGCCCTGACGTATGGGAGCAAGGTGTGTACCCCAATCTCAGTACCACCCACTCAAGTGTGCTGTGAGCCTAAAACTGCTCTAAAGTATAGAGTCAAAAAAATAAACATGAAGGAGCAACTGGAAAATACATAGCCCAGAACAAATAGAAAAAAAAGAAAGGCAGATTTAAGCCCTAATATAATTGCATTAAATGTAAATGGTCTAAATACACCAATGAAAGACAGAGATTGCCAGAGTGTATTTTGAAAAAGACCCAGTTAGCCCTGACTGGTGTAGCTCAGTGGGGTGGGCTCTGTCCCACAAAGTGAAAGGTCGCTGGTTCAATCGCCAGTCAGGGCACACGTCTGGGTTGCAGGTTTGGTCCCTGGATGGGGACATGTGAGAGGCAACCAACTGATATTTCTCTCGCACATCAATGTTTCTCTCCCTTTATCCCTCCCTTCCTCTAAATATAAATTAATTAAATATAAACACTTGAGCATATAATTGTGCTCAAGTCTTTTTTAAAAGACTCAATTATATGCTGTCTACAAGAAACTGCCTTCAAATGTAATGACTGCTGTGTACATTCCTCATTGTTAAATTTTAATCATTAGCACGTATTAATTTTTCAATCGGTTGGTTGAAATATATAATGAGATCACAAAAGAGGCAATGAATTCTGCTCAGGGCAAGGGAAGTAGGTTAGAAGAGGCTAGAAAGTGATCTCTAAATTGACAAGGCAGGGTTCAAAGGGAAGGAGGTGCAGGGGTCAGGAGGCAGCTGGCCTGGCGGAGGAGAGCATGAGTGCACGCCACGTGGCGTTTCGCTGTGGCCCCTGCTCACCTTCTCTTCTATGAGATACTGCTGGTCAAACTCTAAGGAGTAAAACTCAATGGGAAAGTCACAGGGGTTCTTCACCACCACCTCAGCCTCGTCTCCGGGTGCGTACGGCAGCAGCGGCCCCAGCTCCAGAACAGTAGGGCTAAATTCCAAGCGTGGCTCCAAACCCTGCCCCTGTGTCAGCAGCGTAAGCTTCTGAGTACCACGCGCTATCTGGAACGTCTGGGTTTGGCTGTAGAATCTCTGGAAAACATAAAACAAAACACGCATCTGAATATTTTCCTATTACAGACCAGGTAAAAGCAAAAGCCGCTGCCAGGGTGGAATGATTGATCCTACTTAGGATAAGAGAGGAAACTTTTCTTATAAAATTGCATGAGAGCAATTTCTATTACAGCATCAATACTACTCATCTATTAGAGCATGTTGGGCACCGTGTGGATGCTTTATCACGGCCCTTCAAGAGCCTTGCTCGTATCCCTCAGACTGCCAGTGCACGGGAATGTCCCACCGCCACTATCCGTACCTCTGGGTCTGTACCCGGGGCTCTCATTTAATGGGCCCTGCTACCCATGGGCAGGGCAGAGCAGGGCAGGGCAGAGTGCCCGAGAAGAAACACCTGCTGGTAGTGGCCCTCAGTCAATGACTCTGAGTAGTTACTGTATAAAGACCTCAGCTCCCTCCCTCCTGGGGAGGGATAATCCTGAAGTGTGTATTTTGTGTGTTTTCTAAGTTTCCAGTGGGATTAAGCTCCAGTCTCCAAGGTAGCTGGCTCACTCATACACCCTATCAGCTTCCTTCTTTTCCCTTATCATCTTCTTCCTATGTTTCTATCAGTATTCCATACATTTCTCCAACAATCTGTTTGCATTAAAAAATTTCCCCAGGTTTGTTTCTTGGAGAATCTGAATGAATATATTTCAATTTTTTAAAAAGACACAGTTAAGTCTCATATAATCCATTCCAGTATTTACTTCAAATGATACAGTTATGATCCAAGTCTGGTAGCTGGTGATGGCAATTATTCTACTCTGGTTTCACTGGGGAACCTATTTAAAGAGGCAGGTTCACAGGTGCCATCCCTAGAGATCCTGACTTGATAGGGGCAGGGTAAGGCTGGGGCTCTTCATTTTTAACCAGATTGCTCGGCTGTTCTGATACAGTTGGGTTCCGGGCTTGGGTTGGGAGACCATGATTGGCTGCATGATTTGAGGAGCTCCTAACTCTCTTAGCTCAAGGGGGGAAATCAGACAGATGCACACATACATAAAAATACCTACTGTTGGAAGCAGTACCTTATGATCCAAACTTCTATATTTTAATTGCTTTTTATGGAAATCTTGCTAGAAGATTTCATCCATTTCCTTGCTTTATAACACGGAGTATTCAAACAAACGTTGTAATGTCTAGGAGCTGCGTGTGTGAATATTGGTGGTTTCTCTGCTGCTGACGGGGGAGAAACGGGTGTGGACTGTATGGGCTGTAGGGCTAACCAGTTCCTTGTGTAGAGCCAACAAACTCCTCTCCAAGTAGGTGGAAGCTTTTTTTAAACTTTGACCAATTCCAACTCAACCTTTATGAAACTGCCTGAACAGATTTTTAAAAAACTATATTTACTGATATGTCCCTCGTTCAGTAAAACACCCAAAGTCATGATGAAACCCCTTGACAGTCTTAAGATTCTCTGAAAATGAAAAACATAGTAACATAGTAATTCTATTTTCTTTTAAATGGAAGACTATACTTTCAGGGATCATTTTTATAGTTTGTTACCAAAAGGGTTGGGGATGTTTTTATGATAATAGAACCAGAGAGTTTATTTTATTTATTTATCTTTAGAGGGGAAGGGAAGGAGAGAGGGAGAGAAACATCAATGTAGGTTGACTCCTGTGTGTCCCTTGCTGGGAACTGGCCTGCAGGGAACCGGCCTGCAACCCAGGTATGTGCCCTGGCTGGGAATCGAACTGCGATTGTCTGGTTCGCAGGCCCGCGCTCAATCCACTGAGCTACACCAGCCAGGGCATATTTTATTTATTCACTTTTAGACAGAGGGGAAGAGAAGGACAAAGAGAGGGAGAGAAATATCAGTGTGCGGTTGTCTCTTGAGCACCCTGTACTGGGGACCTGGCTGGCAACTCAGGCATTTGCCCTGACTGGGAATTGAACTGGCAACCCTTTGGTTCTCAGCCTGTGCTCAATCCACTGAGCTATACAAATCAGGGTCAGAAAGTTTATTTTAGAACCAATATGAAATCATTCACTTTTCTTCCTGCTCACTGTAGATTCTTGAGCATTTCCTCAAAGCTATTACCAGCAAAATCATAAGTGATCTAAAAACTTGCATCTTTTTTCTTTTAAAAAGATTAAAGAAAAAAGTCTCCTAAATGCCTTGAGCGTTGAGCAAAAGTCTTTTTAAGTGTAATCTTCTGAGATCTTCTCTGGTTCTAAGTTTTTATTATTTCTATTATGTTCTTTGTCAGAAGTAGCGTTGTGCTGGTGTATTCACAAAAGAAATGTTTGTGAGTCCCAGGGAGTGTGTCTTCCAGGAAGTAATTGTCATTACCAAAACTGCTAATGATAACAGCTAATAATTATTGAGACACTTACTATATATAGAGCAGTATGCTGTGCATTTTATCACATTAATTCAGTTAATCTTCAACATGACCCTGGAGGTAGCTGTTGCAGTTGATAACGTCTGACCTGAAACTCTGGAGCCCAGATGTTTTCAAGCTCAGATTTTTAAACAGATAAACAGAGCACAAATGCCCTACGCTACCTAACAGCCTCAGCAGGGTCTGGGGCAGGCCCCCTGGAATCACATACATAACAGTTCCTCCAGATGCACTGTCTGACTCTGCAAGCTAAGGGGGGTAACTAAAGGTTTAATGATCTCTTTTTGGTTCAGATGCAGTTTCTCTGCCAAATGAGTTTGGGTCTGAAACTTACGAAATTTGTTTGCAGATTTTGGAGCTTACTGGACTTCAGAATTGCAATAAGGAATTTTTTGACATGTAATATTATTATTTTGCATTTTATCTACGAACAAACTGAAGTTGAGCAGGGTTAAGTCATTTGCTCAAAGCCACGCAACCTCTATGCAGGTGGGCTGATTCCAGAGCAGGTGCCTTTCACCACCGGGCCACACAGCTCTGATGAGAACCAGGAGCTACCTGAGGTGTCGTGCTCAGAATACAGAGGAGTGGGCCACTCCAAGCTTCCCCGGAGACCCAATGGAGCATGGGCTTTGTAAAGCTCAGAAAGGTTCAGAGAGTCTGAATGGAATCACACTTCTTTTCAGCTTACCTCTTCCTTAGGCATGAATTTCACTTGCACGTTGAATCTCTCACCAGGATCCAAGACCCCAGAAGTAGGCTGGACCTCAAAGATCCGTGTCTTTGGCTTTAATTCAGCATATAGTTTCCGTCTCAAGTATTTTGGCATGTGTTTCTCCAGCTGGTTCATAAATATGAGACAATCAGATCATTATCTATGGAAAGTGGGCTTATTCCATCCTTTACTCATTCAACCTACACTTACTGAGTACCTCCCAGGTGTCAGGGAATGTGTAGATACCAGGGGAACAAAGATGAATAAGACGTTCACCAGACAGCATGGCCTGATAGGTCCTCAAATGCTGGGCTAAGGGACTACATTTTATTCAGGTGGCAATGGTTGTCAATGAAAGTCTGAGCAGGAGAGGAAAATGATGAGAGTAGATGCCTAGGATTACAAACATGGCTGAAATGGAGATGGAAAACAGGGGACCCCTGGGCCACACTCACTTACCTTGTTAAATAGCTTATGGCTGTGGACAAACCATTCACAAGGAACTTGAAGGTGATTGGAAAGCTGAACAGTTTCCACAAGGCACTGTCCACACTGAATTGTGGCAAACTCCACTTTCTCACAAGACAGAGTCATAGTGGGAATGGTCACCTTGGCTTGCAGACAGATGTGAATTGTTGGACCCCCAACCACCTAGAGTGGGCATAAAATTGCTGTTATCAGGTGGCATAGGGCTGGGGGGAAAAGCGTGGCTCTGAAATAGTAACTGGATCATGGCGGGATGATTGACCAGCAGAGCCAGATGCCGGGGAGGGCCAGCAGGGCACAGCAGCCCATCTTACCTTGACGGGCAGAACGACCTCTTTGTTGCCAACAGAAAGATTGGTCCCGTGTGGGTCAAATCTCACTTCAAATGTTTCTGTTTCACAGTAAGGCAGATTCTTTACACGATCTAAGTCAGTACTAAAGCCTGGACCAAGACAAACAAAATTTCTTTGTGGGAAAGAGAAATAGCAAATAAGAGCTGCTTTAGATGGAGCCCCTCTTGGGCAGGATAACCCTTTAAAGAATCAATGAGCGGCCGAACAATTCTTTCAGCTGATCCCAGAAGAAACACACACTTGACTCCAGAAAGATGGCACAGCTGGCTTTGTTAGAAATGACCAGGTGCAGTGGGAAAGGGTCTCTCAAGCCTGGTTACCTGTGTCGTGAAGGACGCGCTTTTCTGCGTGGAAGGACACTGGGATGTGACTGGTGTTGGTGACCTTGATGATGTGTGTTCGGACGTCACCGAGGATGATGTGGCCAAAGTCCAGGATATACTCTGGCAGCTGGATTCTGGAATGGTTAACAAGCGCTCCTTACTGGTCACTTTTCCAGATTTGAGAGAGTGTGAACCTCTCTTCTATTTCCTGTGCACAGTGCTATTCCCTGAAGCTGAGAACAAGTAACGGACCCCGGAACAGAGACTAGAAACAAGATACTTCTTCCTCTAGAAGCCCACACTGCTGTTCCAGCCATTCTCTCAGAACACCTTCAGCATGGGCTTCTGTGAAGCTGAAACTGGGCCAAAGCCAGAGGTTTCTGATATCAACAGGCCTGGTGAGCGGGATGCCAAAGGTCAGCGGATCCACGAAGCACATGGACTGCTTTCCTAGTAATCAACCATCCTTTCAGGGAGCACTCTGGGGGGCCCAACGCTTGCTCCGCTACACTTTGAAACAAGCACAACATGGAAGGAAGGGCACTCACTTGGCCATTCTGAGGCGACTCCAGTGGCTGACATCATCTGAGGGACCGGGGACGACTGTTTTCTGATGCTCTATGGCGTAGGTTTGGACCAGAAGTCGTTCTACTTCCACCTGGAGCTGCGCATTTATCTGGAGCAAGAGAGAAGAGCAAGTAAGCAAAATCTTCTAGAACATGTACTCTCAACGTGGGCAGTATCACCCCTAGGGGGGAGAAAATTGGTTCTGGGAGGGGGCAAAAAATCTTAGCTATCACAGTAGTTTGTGACCCTCCAAAGAGGCAGGGTACAGTGTATTTGCGATGCTGATATTTTCATGGGGCTGGGGGTGGAAAGCAAACTGGTACATCTGTACATGAGTAGTCTCACGAATAAAAAGGAAAGAACTATTGATACTGACAGCTCTCGAGGGCATCATGCAAGAGAAAAGAGCCAATCTCAAACATACTGTATGATTCCATTTATGTAACATTCTTGAAATGACAAAAAAATGTAGAGATAGTGAACAGATTAGTGGTTGCTGGGGGCAAGGGATGGGGAGATTGGGGGTGGGGGTGGCTATGAAGGAGTAGCCTGTCAGGGCAAATACAAATTAAAATTAAGAGATTTAATTGTCCCCGTTGAAAATAAGGAAAGAGACTTCTCCTCACTCCCTTTTCTTAGAGCATTTGCTTTAGAAAACTTGTAGGTAAATTCTCTCTCTCTGAAATGTATGTAAATCCTTTTAAAGGCTACATAAGCCTCTTGTCAGCTATACAACTCCAGTGTCCCTCTCAAGACCCTGGGGATGGGCCCTTGAGGCCGTCACCAGGGACGTGGTGCCCACGTCTGTGGGAGGGCGGGAGCCTACCTTCGAAGGGCCCATCATAAAAACAGGACACGTTTGGTTCCCCTTGGATACAGCCAATTAGCTAACCCAGATGGTCACCCCAGTTACCGTGTGAGTTTAGGATGAGCTACGTGTGACAAACGGCACTGCCAAGTCCTCTGATTTGAGGACTAGTTATGGTTCTTCAAGGCTAGTTACTGTTTAATTTGACAACACGTATGTAACGGGCTGCCATTTCTCTCCGTCTCGGCAATCTCTTTGCGGACTGTCTGTGACATAGCTGTCGCTCTGGTTTAATATTTAATAATAACATTTTTTTCTTTCTTGTCTACCTTGGTGGAGAGATTTTTCTGGGTTGGAAGGGAATTTTGTTTTAATTCTACTTTTCCAACAAGCACAGCATCTGTGTGGTGTTGGAACAGTTCTGTGCCCTAATTGTGGTGGTCACACAGACCCGCGCAGGAATTGCCCCCACGCACACCCACACACCGGTGCACATGAAGCTGACGAAATCTGAGCTCCGCAGCTCGTGCTGCTGGCAGTGTCCCGACTCTGACAGAGTACTCTAGTCGTGTAAGATGGTACCATCGAGAAAACCATTTTTCACAACTTTCTCTGAATGACAATTATTTCAAAATATAAATTAAAAAATTGATATCAAACTATTCAAAAAGATTACATTTTACACACATGAAATATATTTGATGGGGTATTAGATGAAAGATGTCTTGGGGGGCCTGAGAGTGAAACAAGGCTGGGAGATGCTGCCCTAGAAGGTCCCAACCTGACGCTCATGGCCGAGCAGGAAAGGTTAATGTGTGGAGTGGTCTGCAATGAGACAATAGGAGAGGTGGGAACTGTGACAAGGTGGGACAGGCACCTGCCTCATCCACAGGCAGCCCCAGTCATCTTGAACAGCAAAGCCAACCCTCTTCTTGGCTCCTGAGTCACTCAGTGGTCAGTTGGCCGCTGGCTTGTGCAGGAGGACTAGCTCACTCTGCTCCTGCCATTACATTCTCCTGCTGTTACCCCAGGTCTGCAGGGACTGCCAGACACAGCGGTGCTGAGGGTCTGAGGAGGAGCCACCTGGGTAGGCAGTTAGCAGGTGGGGATGCACTGCTGCCCCTCATGGAAGGGTGGGGTTGGCTGGAGAGGGCAGAGGCTGAGAACATGGCGTTAGGAGATAGATGGGCCTGGATTCAAATTCTAGCTCCGCTGCTTACCGTGGGAAAAGTACTTCACTTCCACGAGTGCTGCAAAACTACAAAGTTAAGATAATAATGGCACCTTACTCCCCCTCCCCACTGTGGGAGGATTTAATGAAGAAACAATGCAGTTCAGTAGCATGGCACGGGCCTATTTTAAGAGTTCAATAAATGGTAGCTATTGTTATTAATTATGATTATCTTGGAGCTAAGGTTCACTTTCAGTATCTGGACTGTAAGTAATCACTGCTGGCCTATGGGGTTCCCCGTCTTCCCAGTGCCACCGCTATTCCCGATTTTAGCACCCCTCGTACCCAATCGGACAGCTCCCTTAGCTGTCTGTGTAATTCTTCCTTAGGACAGTATTGTCATGTGCATTTGCATTTTAAAAGGAAAGCACAGGGAGACAGCAGCCTTCGTGGTCAGGAATAGACTGTTAAGAGGGAAGCTTCAGGGAAGTTTTTGCCTTCCTCTAGCACCACAGGGGCAACCTTCGCTTACAAGCTGTGCAAGGCAGCACAAACTCCTGATCGTTCCAGAACCCTCTGCTGTCCCTCTCTCCCGCTTGGTTGCTGGGTGCCTGAGGTCTCTAGTCTGAATTTAGCCTATTCCCTGATCACTCAGAACACTTCCCTGGGAAGTTCGCCAAGCCCTGTGATGACAAAGACCATATGATGACTCGAATCACTTTCTCCACCTCACCCTCTCCCCAGGTCCACAGCGGTGGTTCAGTGCCCTATCAGATGCTTCTCCTTGGATGATGCACAGAAATCTCAGGTGCAACAGTGGACCATCTGGACTCACTTCCCTTCCACCTCTTTCACCTGAAACTTCCTTCTGGTCTTGAGTTTCTCACCAGAGTGCTCCCTTCTTACTTTGTCATGCACTTGGACGCCACTTCCTCCTCATCTCACATCCAAGCAAACCCTGACCAATCCACCGCCAAAATATTTCTTGAATTCGCCCAGCTCTCCCTACTTTCTCAGTTATCACCTTCGCTTACACTACTACTGTCTCTCATCTAGAATTACTCCATCAGCTTTTAAAATAAAAGACACAAAATAAGGTTGAAACATTTAGTGACTTCTTGTTGCCCTCAGGCTAAAGTTCAAAACCCTGAATGAGTTCACTAGGGCTGCTTACCTCTTAAGGCTCATCTTGGTTCCCTTATTCCCCCTGCTGCCCCACTTCTTTGCTTTAGCTGTACCTTTTTCTCCTTTCCATTTCTCAGAGATACCATGTGCCCACCCCAGGGCCTTTGCACATACCATCCTTCTACCAGCTACATTCTGGGCAAAGTGAGGCCAGTGTTACCTCAGAAGATTCATCCTCAGGTATTTGCTCCGTTGTCTCTAAGTGATTAAATGTTTCATATTTGTGGACCTCTTTTTCTAGTTTTTTTCTGGCCTGATTCAAGAAGCTTTCATACTTTTCATTTCCTGTGGGGGTTGGAATAAAATCAGGATCATTAGGAATATATGAATTATGCCCCAAACACAGACTCTTAACTCAGGTTAAATAAAGTGAGAAGGGAAAGGAACTTTTTGGAACCTCCCTTTGCCATGTTTTCTCTGCTTTAGACGAGGAAGTAATTTGTGAGTGGGATGAATCTGTATCAGAGACCTCACTGAGTTTGATGAGATTATGCTTTAGCAAGTTACCGGCCCGTTCTAAGGAAGTCGATGGCAGTAACATCCTAAGTCACTCGTGGGGTGACTCAACTAGATCCCAGATTACTTGGTACTTTCCAAGTTCTGGCACTAACATACCCAGATGGCTGGTCACCCTTTCAATTAGTCTTTATGTGTATTAACTCTCCATGAGCAAAAAAATATATATTTGGGTCAAGTTGCTTTAATGACAACTAAATAAGCTACAATCCCCTGAATCAGGGAGGGTAGGCAATCGGTAGAGAGATTTCAGACACCAAAGTCCACCAAAACGGTGCAAATTCAAATGCTCGAGGGGCAAGGCAGGCACAGTGCAATGATCGCAGTGCCTTTAGGGGACAACAGGAAGCCCTGGACTGCAGGGAACGGAACACAGAAGGCCCCACTAACGGTATTCAGACTTCGGTTATGTTACAGCTCTGCACGGACCAGACCACGTCCCCTGGAGAGCCAGCTAGTTTTCCACCGTGTGCAAAGGCTGTCCTTCCTGACCATTATCTGTGGAGGAGGACTGACTTGTGCCCGCTGAGAAGCTAAGGTGTGACGGGTCTTAGGATGTATCAATGTCTGTGTTCATTTTTTCAGGGAGCCAACAATTAGGATTTAATAGATGGTTATCAACCAATGAGATAGTGATTTTGGGGAGGGGGGCAGGAGGAAAGGCTGAGGTATGACGGCTTAGTGGGAAGCTGTTTAGGGAGTGTAGATTTCAAGGAGCTTGAAGAGTGATTTACAAAGAGTGAGAAGTTTCTCTGACCTTTGATCCAGCATGAAAGAACCACAGAGAGTGTGTGGCTCAAAGCACCACTCAGCTGAGCTTTGGGCTCTGCCAAGACAGAAATATTCTGCACAGAGGAATAGCTCTGGAGGCCTGATGCTACTGGGAAAGCCTTGGCTGGCTGTGTGGGCAGACAACGACAGTGTGAATTAGCCTCCAAACTCTGTAAGATCAATACGGGGTTAGAACCTTGTTGCCTTTTAGCACAGTTTATATTCTGAGAACAGTACTGTCTGCAGTAGAGTCAGCCCTCACGTTCTCCATGCACATCTGTGAGTGTACCTCTGGGAAGGACGACTCGGAGGGAGATGACAGCCGGAAGGGACGTGTGCTGGCAGGAAAGGTCGTTGGAAGTGCAATTTCCTGACGCCTCTTGTGAGTAAGTCAGTGATTTTGCCATCGACCTCAGTGATGGCAAAATTGGTTGGGGGCTTAATTCGAGACTGCCATGGCCAGGTCCTGTCTCACAGAACTCAGCTCACCAGTCAGTTTCAACTCTCGACTTTTTTGTGACTGAGGGATAATGCCGAAGGGAACTAGTAAGGGCTGACAAGCAGACGATGTGAGGAGCTGTCAACCCTCGAACGAGCAAAGCTAAGATGCTTATTTGTCCCCCGGGGGGAAATATGACGGTGGGTAGCATTACCTTTGAGGTTTCTGGGGAGGTCAAGGCAGATTCGAGGAAAGATTCCCTCTCCACGCAATGTGATATTTTCTGGGTCCAGGTGGGCGATCTGTATCTGGAAACTTCTTTGAAAGACTTCGGGTACTCCAGGTAAGTAGTAAACCTTCAACACCTGCTCTTGAAGTGACTTGATAAAACCCTGTGCAGCAGAAAGACCAGAGAGAACTTTAAAACTGACAATGCACTCCTGCGCTGGCACTTTGGTGGACCAGACAATCCCAAGGGCCTGCTGTGCTGGGTAGTCCTACTCACATCCCTCCTTCCAGACTTATGTTTGTGATGAAAAAATTATTTTCATAATGAGAAAAATTCAGCAAAGGTTGCTTAAAACTGAGAGATTAACACACCATGTACAAGAAACTACTTCGTCTATTTGCTTTTAAAACCAGTTGGCTCACTGCCGTGTACTGGCGTTTTCACACCTGCTAATGGAAAATTGCTCTTGTTTGCTGTGGTCAGTGGATGGGGGCTCTCAGCTTCAAGGGGTCACGAAGGAAGTGTGAGGACAGAGGTGGAAATAAACTGTCTTCTAACCACGGAGGAAATCCATGCTGTGGCATTGCCTTTTCCACTAGGGGACCCCTGGTGCTCAGACAGTGCCTGGCAAATGTGGGACACAGTAAATATTTGTTTAATAAATGAGTGAAGTGCTTGGATTTATTTATTTTTCTTGCTGCTGAGAGCTCTTTAGTTTGAATTTTAAAGCTATCACAACCCACCCCCCAAGTCACGCCTGTAATCCTGGCAGAGGACTGTGTACTGTCACAGGTCTGTGGGCTGTGGCTTGTAGGCGTGACTCTGGGCTCCTTGCCCCTCAGGGAGAGGAGGCTACTTACTGAGGGAGGCAGGGTCAGTGGCACGCCGGGTATAAGGTTGTCTGGTGAAGACTGGTGGTCGATCAGCACCTTGAACTGAAAGCCGACTTTCCCCGTGTTCTTCAGTGTGATTTGACTCTCTGTGACGTGGTCGAACAGCTGGAGGAGAAGGAGGAAACCAGTGGTTCCTCGTCACCACCCTTGGGGATGTTGCCATCATCCCATCAAGAGCAGCTAGAGAAACATGCCTCCCAGAGAGGGCTGTAGTTTTCAGGATGTAGATGCTATCTATTCTCATTTCAGTGCACAAAAAGGTGCCGGCTGGGGCCGGAGGAGCAACAGACCCCAGACACCTGGCTCGGTGTTAGTTCTTCTAACCTGTCATGTGCTCAGGGTGGCTGTGCAGGGAGCATCCACCTCCCGGACTTCAGTTTCTTCACCACAAAGAACTCATATCAGAGGATTACTTACTTTTTCTACACTAGGAAGATTTGCTTTTTTAAAATAAAAAAAAAAAACAGACTTGAGTTCAGAATTTTCTAGAATGAATTTTTCTATTTACATGGCAAAGACATGGAAATAATAGGCCAGACATGCCTTTTTATGCAATTTTGCTCATGCAATTCAGTAACTAACCAGCAGGTGCTATAACCACGAACTAAGGCCACATTAGAGGTTTTAAGACAAACTAGGGCAAGGACCAGCTGCTTTAAAAAATACACTCTGAGCTGATCCAGAACCAACTGTCCAGAGGACCTGGAAATAATGAATGAAAGAGAATTCTGTTTGGTCAGGGCATTAAAAAAGGTCTCAATGGATGTTGGGTGAATTTGATTTTAGCCACTATCTCTAACCTATAAGATACACACACGCACACACACAATTCCATAATTATAGCTGCAGTAGCCATATTATGAGGATCTAACTCTCATTATAATTTGATAGGAAATATGGTCTCTGAGTACATAACACAAAATCTAATTGGGAAGAAAAGGTGTAAAGACATAGAATTAACTAGCAATTATTCCAAAGCAAAAATTAGAAGATACATTATATTATGGCAAAGACTATATTTAAGTGCCAGGCAAACATAAAGTAGGAGAAAGACAAGTGAGGGATGGAGCTGAGCTGGGTCTTACAATTGTGTAGGTTTGGGTTGGGAGGACAAGGGGAATAATTTCCTGCAGGAAGGGCTGGGGTACACTAGGGCCAAGGGGTAAAACAGCTTGGCCACAAATGAATGAATGAGCTATAATGGGGAATGATGAAAAACAAAGTTGAATGTAAGGAGCATCAGTTAATAGAGGGGCTTAGGATACCCTTACTGAGGTGGAGGTACCCGGCTGTGATCCGATGGAAGACAGAGAAAGGGACTCAGGACTGAAGGCCTTCTCTGTCCCAGGCACAGTGCTGACCAGTCCCTTAAGTCACCACAACCACCCAGTGAGACAGGCACTGCTACTCCATTCCCATTCTACGGATGATGGATACTGAGGCTTGGAGAAGTCAAGTGATGCGCCCAAGGTGGCACAGTCAGTAGGACGTAACACCAGGATAGCATCCTAGTTCTTCTGCTACAAAACCATATTCTTTTCTCAGTACTGTTCGACATGTGGCCTTCCCAAATGCTACTGGGTTAACTGTTCAGTGACTACTGGGACAAAAATGCAAGTTGGGAAAAATGCGTCTGGCGGTGATGTGTAGATGGGTTAGCAGTAGGAGCTAAGAATGCATCGTGACCCCTTGCTTCCACGGGGTCTGTGGACTAGCAGCATAGGCATCACTTAGGAGTTCGTTAGAAATGCAGATTCTCAGGCTCCACCCTGGATGCACAGGGTTAGAAACTGAACGTGAACAAGATTCCCAGGTAATTCATATGCACATCACAGTTTGAGAAAAATGGCTGTAATAATTTAGGCATGATTTGGTGAGACCCTGCAGTGTGATAACCACAGTGGCGATGGGAAGGGAAAACCGACTCAGAGGGGTGCTGCTGGATGAATCAGCAAACCGTGGAGGCTGGAAGAATATGGGGAGGTGAAGGAGAGAGTGGAAGGGAAATGCCGTGGAGATGCATTTCCATGGGACTAAAGGGACTGAGAAGGTGCTAGTGTTATTGAGAGAAACAGAAAGGTGGGAATGGGCTTCCGGACTGAGAGGGAAAGAGGCAAATTTGATCATCTAACATGCTGCATTTCAGGAGGCAGTGAGAAAAGCAAGTGAGGACACTGGGCAAACAGTTGGCAGTGGGAGGATGATCAGGATCAGAGGCAGAGGAGGGGTCGAGGACAGGGGCGATGCTGAGACTACAGTGACCGGGGAGGGACTCCAGGAGAGGTCAGAACACAGACAATGGCCGATGTTCAAGGCGAAGGCAGAGAAGCTCCCGATGGGTGGTGTACCTGCAATCCATAGTCAATGTCCTTGGTGTCAAAGGAATAGTTGACCACGGATGCCTCTCCCTTTAGTATGATCTCATAGGTGGGCCCTCCTTCCACTTCACACAGAGCTTTAGCCTGTGCGATGATGTCGCAGTGTCCATAGAAGGTGAAAGCCACCCGGTGGCTACTGTGTGGCCGCAGCTCTCCATAGAGGGGTAAAATATCAAATACCTGCAGAGAAAGTCATTCTGTATGAGAGCATCGGTGGGAACGAAGGGCCTGGAAAAGGAAGTTCAAGTTTAGTCGATTTCCAGATAAATTCCTGGCTTTAACTTGTTGGATTCCATGCGCGGGGACTAGCCCTGAAAGTATGTGATGGCCACGGCAGTCACAGTGCTCTGGCAAGATTTAAATTTCTAACTGGGGCCAGGCGCTCAGTAAGAAGAGTTAGGGTCAGATGACTTTAGGGCCCCGGAGCTGTTGTTTCTTCTATGCCAGGGGCAGCATTTCATCCCGTCCAGAGATCCACAGGGATTCCAGAAACTCCACTGGGCTCTGGTTTGGGTCTGTTCTTTCTGTTCAGCAGAGTTCCCTTTAAATCCATCGAAATCAGAGGTGTGAGGAAAAGCTAGCAAGCATTTACAATGGGGTCATCAATGTGCTCCTCCCCACCCCTGAAGCAAACATGAACTATGTTGTATGTATTTTAAAAATACAGGCATACCTTGTTTATTGTGCTTTACTTTATTGTCTTTTGCAGATATTGCTTGCTTCTTGTATTTTTTTTCCCAAAGGGAAGGTAAGACCCTCTACCAGCAAAAAGTTATGATTCTCTAAAGGCTCAGAGATGTTAACATTTTTTTAGCAATTAAGTTTTTTTAAATTAAGGCATGTACATTGTTGTTAAGACATATGCGATTGCACACTGACTAGACTACAGGATAGTGGAAACACAACTCTTCTACACACTGGGAAGCCAAAAAACTCAGGTGACCTGCTTCATGGCAGTACTTACTTTATTGCGGTCGTCTGCAAATAAACTAGGGTGTGTCTGCAGTACATTTTTTCCTGTGGAGATAGTTGGACGGTTGGCCAATATGCATGTACAAGGATGTTTACTGCAGTGTTATTTATAAGAGCAAAATTTTGGAAGCCACCTAAATGCCTCTCAGGGATTATTTAAACGAGGTGTTTGTGGCGCTCTACCCATGGAGGATGTGCGCATGTACAAATTAATTTAGAGTGGGTTTTTTTTAAGAAGATTTCAGCATTATTTTTCTATAAATGATAGGATTTGAGGATTTTTGCTTTCACGTTTCTATATTCTTGAGTTTTCTATGACATTTTTGAAAATAAAAAAAGAAAAAATTAACATTTCAAAGACAAGTGTTTTATATACACGCA
Organism: Artibeus jamaicensis; assembly: GCF_021234435.1. Lineage (NCBI taxonomy): Eukaryota > Metazoa > Chordata > Mammalia > Chiroptera > Phyllostomidae > Artibeus > Artibeus jamaicensis. Next base: position 14,330,006 of record NW_026521842.1, read on the forward strand.
CGTACTCTAAAAAATCTAGAAAGCACAGAAAGATTCAAATAGTTAAAACAAATCAATGATGAGATTATACTGTGGCTACATGGATATATGTGTACATATGTGTATATGTATTTGTATTCTGACTTTCCAGTTGACATTATAACATGAGTGCTTTTTTCCCTTGTGACTAAATATTCTTCACAAGCATCATTTAAAATCCTTAAAATGGAACACATAGTATTTTTTACTTAATGTATCAGACAGTGCTCCAAGTCAGCATGTAAAGAACTTTCTCATTTTCTGCAAAAGAAGTGCACAGTGTAGTTCTTGTGCAGATGTAATTTAGTTAATTCAACTGGTGTCCTATTGGTGGAGTTGTTTCCAATTTTTCTTGCTTTTACCAACAAAACTGCAGTGTGCAAGCAGAGTTACATGTCTTGATGTAAATGTAAATGTACACCTGCAGAATAATGTCCTGGCAGAGGAAGCGTGCATTTTAAGTTCTGAAACAGCTGCCAAATCGTACATCACAGAGGCTGTGCCAGCTCATACTCTGGTCTATGAGGGTGGACAATGCTTGCTTACCCAGCTGTGCTACTGCAGATAGTCTAGCCTCATGGACACACAATAATTTATTTTTCCAATTTTTTTTTGCTATTTCTAAGTGTTCTAACAAACATCTTTGTACCTAAATCATGCATCTCCAATGATTTGCTTATGCCATCATTCCAGGAGAATTTAAGGGTATGCATTTGTACACTCTTGATTTCATCTTTGTTTTTACTGTGAAATCGTTGAGGAAAATATTTCTCCTTTTGTAACCGCTCTCTAGGGGCTGGGGAGAGCACGAGATCTCTAAGGTTTAGAGGTAACTAGTTTTTCCACTAAAGAGAAAATCTATTGGCTGAGGTGTCTGGGCCCTCCTGCAGTGTTGGCTCAGTGGGTGTTTGGTTGCTACGTGACCTGGATGAAGTTTCACAGCCTCACCACAGCCAAGCCCCACTGTTGCCCTTGCTACTCTGCTCCCGAGTCTGCCTCTGCCTCTGTTTTATGGAAAGGACCCTCATCTTGCCAACCTGCCCCAGGCAAGCAAGCACACACACACACACACACACACACACACACACGTACATCTGAGATGCGCAGGTTGGGCTCTTCTGTTTTTCTGTGTTGTCCTTGCTCTTTAGACCCAAAATCTTCATCCTCAGAGACAGTCCTGGGGAGTGCAAAGAAGTACAGGGAGTCACTCATTGGTCAGCTGTCATGGCACAGCCTCTAGCCCCACAACCCTGTCTTCTTCCTTCCACTGCTGTGCCCCACAGAACAAGTGGGGCTCTCGCTCACTGGATGCCTTCTCAAGAGGTCAGCTGGTCAGTGCTCTTACTTCCTGTCCCCCAAACAAGTGGTCCAGGGCATCGAACCAGGCAATTCTCTACAGGCCCAACCCTTCTCTGCTGGCCTATCAAACCCATGCCCAACTTATAAAAGTTCTGGGAAGCTCCGGCAATTCTTCAGACAATTTGGACATGTCTCCAATGCTCAGTGTTAAGTTTCATCACTTACTGGAGCATTTTATTGTGCAAATATAATGTCTGACCAATTGTCATATCCTTTCCTGCTGGTTATCCTTGACCTGACCCTGGCTTTAGACTTTGGGAAGGTGGAGAGGGCAACATGGTAAGAAAGGCTCATTCCCTGATGACTTTCAACTCCGTATTCCAGATGCTTAATCCAGGGCCTAATACACAGAAGGATCTCATTAAATTGTTGACTGGTGAGTGGTTGGATGAATAAATTAGAGATGAGTTTGAGAATGTAAGTCAGTGTACAGAGAAGAATGGCATTTAAGAGAGAAATCCATTAGGGCTTTGCACTTAATTAAAAAATCACTTAGAGCAATCTCAGGGGACTGTATTGCTGAGACTGTGAGCTGGCGGAGGCTGAGGTCCCAAGATGGACTCCAGCTGGGACAGGAGGGCACTGTCAGGCTTCCTCAGCCACATTACAAATCTGCAGACGCATGGGGAAGACACAGCTGCTGCAAGGTGGGCTCCTGTGCCTAAGGCCATGTGCCAAATCCTAAGGCCAGACAGGTCTAGAAGGGACTGCTCTACACCCTCCCACGTTCAAATCTTAGCTGAGCTTGTACTCTCTCCTAAAAGTTTGCTAACCATGCCCTCGCAGTCTGGATCCAGTGTCTCTTCCCTGAGTACCCACAGCCCCCAGGGTTCCCCTCTCACACTCATATCTCCTGTCCCTGCTAGACTGTGAGCTTGCTGGAGACACTGTATCTACTCTGTCACAACACAGTGCCTGAACAAAGTGGGCACTCGGGCATGGCTATGAATGAATGTACACTGAGATCCTGCTCCCAGAGAGCCAGAAAGCAGGGCTAGGACTAGGGTGAGGAATGTGAGGCACTCGCTTTCTGGTCCTGCAGGTGCAGCTCAGCCTGTGCATGACCCACCTCCTGCACGTTTGCTCTGGGGCCTCTACTGCTCCACCCTGGTCCTGGCCCTGCCAGTTTGCTCTGCTGCCACTCCGGTTCTCTGGGGCACAAGAAAAGATGGCACCGGCTGCTACTGAAGCCCTTATGTCCAGGTCTCACAAACTGGAAAGGTCTTTGGATGTCATAAGGGCCAGAGTGGTGGGGTCACCCCACTCTGCCTGCTCCCCTCAGGATGCATGTGGCTTTTTAGGGACTCTTTCCCTCTCACATCTCAGGCCTTTGATACTAATTTCAATCCACTGTCACTTATATATTTATTCTGGCCCCATATACACTTTACTTTTTGTCAGAAGCTCAGCAGAAATGTCACTCATCAGATGGAGCACCAACACTGTCCCATCTTGCCATTGGAAGGAATTTTTCCTCCCTCTTAAGTTTCAGAGCATTTCACCTGCACTCCTTTTGGGGCACTGATCACTCTCTAGCCCGTACCTGAGGGCCATGTCCTAAACTTCAGGCATTCCTCTACCAACTTCATGATTTCTGCCTTAGTGAATATCATTTAATAAATCAATTTCCATTGAGGTATAACTTACATATGCAATGTGCTCATTTTAAGCATATAGTTTGATGAGTTTTTACAAATATATATACCGGTGAAATCACTATCATATTAATAAACGGGACATTTCTATCAGCCTCAAAAATCCCTTTGTGCCCCTACCCATTCTCTCTGGCTCCAGACCCCTCAGCTCCACATCAGTACAGAGCAGACATGCTGACAGCCCCATGTAAATAGAATCCTTAATGTGTACTCCTTTGGACTTGACTTCTTTTGCCCAATAGAATGTTTTCAGATTCACACATGATTTTGCCAGGTGCAATAGTCTGTTCTTTTAATCATTCAGCAGTATAGACAACCCTGTGTTTATCTATCTTCCTGTTGATGGACACCATGGCTGTTTGCAGCTTTTAATACTGTGAATAAAGTTGCCATAAGTCTTTGTGTGAAAATATGTTTTTATTCCTCTTGGGTAAATTTCTAGGAAGGGAACTGTTGTTGGCTTGTACGGTATATGTATGTTTAACATTATGGGAAACTGCCGAACAGTGTTCCAAAGTGGTTTTGCACCATTTTATACTACCACCCACAGTGCACTAGGGCTCCAGTCAGTCCATATCCTCACCCACACTTGGTATTCGGTCCTTTTCATTTAATCATTCAAAGGAGTGAGTAGTGACAGCACACTGTAGTGTTCACGAATAGGCTTATTTCACAGGAAAAATGTATATAATTACTATAAATTAAGAACCAGCTCTATCTACTATATTAAAAAATATATAATGGAAAAAATGTTCTTATTTTCTAGCCTGATGAAGGCTCTGAGCAGAGCCCTGCTAGTCCTTTTTAAGAAGAAAGATCAGTTTGGCTTCCCTTTGGGAAAACCCTCAGTGAGCAGGAGAACTGTGAGCTCTTGGAGGGCAGGACCCAAGTGCTTCCCTCTTTAAAGCCCCTGGAGCCCAGGGTCTTATACCTTCCACATGAGCTCAATCTGTGTCTGACTGGACAGATGGAGAGGTGGACAGATGGACAGGTGCATGACTGGTTGAATGAGAACAGGTAAGTTGCATGGTGCGGGATAGTTTGGCTATTCTGCATGTCCACTTTCAACCTGTCGCCCCACCCCTACCACATGGTCTTGGAGAAGAGTGGAAAAACTCTTTTCATCTTCTCCTGTGACCTTCCACTTGGCTTACTCCAGGCCAGACGTCCCTACTTGACATTACCTTAGGTGGAAACCACACCATTCTGGGCAGAGGATCCATGTTGGGCTGGGTGCTGGGAAGTTCATTAAAATATTCCTGAACCTCATCCTTAGGTGCATTCTGATTCGGCAGATCTCAGGTGGGCCCCGGGAGTTACATTTTTAACAGTCTCTCTGGGTCATTCTAATGTGCAGTCAGATTTAGAGCCTACCATGGGTAGAAATGGCAACACGACGGCCAAGGACCAGAGCTGATGGCTAACACGGGGCTGTCGCTGAGCCCTGCCAGCTGGGGACAGTGAGATCAGCACGGGGTGATTTGGAGCACTTATCAAACCGCCCAGGCCAGCGGGGATGCCTGGGGCGACTCTGCCAGGTCACTGCCCCACACAACAGCACTCTCCCATCCACCATTTGCACCTCCCGGGGTGCTGTGCTGAGTAGCAAAAAAATCACATGGGAATGTCTGTAAAGGAAAAATACAAAGCTGCAGAGTATCCACAGACCTCAGGGAAAAAAACAACACCTCAGCTGACAATGATGCCTGGACAACTGGGAAGTGAGAGGTCTCTTTGGAAACACACAGAGCAGTCCAGTCAGGCAGCCCTGCTGCTAACAGACAGAGCCACAAGAGACGGCAAAACCTTTGTCTTAATGAAGGCTTCCACTTATCATTAAAGTCGAAAACCTGCTCCCAAACACTAAAATAGAATGTTGGTGGAGTTTTTTTGGATTGGATTTCATTTTACCCTCAGGAACAGATGATTACTTTCCTGTTATGCTGACCCAAACAGGATTAGATTCAGTTATTTTTAAAAGAGTGCACAGCAAACAAGCAAAAAAAAAAAAAAAAAAAAAAAACAAAAAACCCCAAAGCCCAAAATCAATATTGCTCCAATTCCAGAGCTACCCATATCAGACTCGCTGGAGCGCCCAGGAAAGAAACCCTCCCTTTAGATGTGACAGAACCGCGCAAATGTCAGACACACCGTCAGTCAGTCGGCCACACTGGTTTGGACTCAGCAGTTTCCCTCTTCAGAGGTTACTTGCAATTTTTGGTAACTTGGGATCAATACAAACTTTTGTGCTGCAAATTAAAAAATGTCCACCACCCTTAGTTCCTGTTCTCCCTTTACTGGAAGCAGCGGTCCGTCAAAATAAAGCCCCCCAAAACGAGTCTGTGTTTCAGGTGATGTTTTGTGCTGCACCTCAGACAATACTTGGGGATGGAACGGTGTTCAGTAGACGTTCGCTGAAGTTTGGGCTGCACAGATGAGGTCTCAAACGCTGGGTGGGGATAGTCTTGCAGTAGACACCATGACTTCTAATTCTCTGACTCACTGGACCTGCATTCTAGGCATGACCACTACAGAGGGTGAAGGCAGCCACGGGCTGGAGAAAAAGGTCCTGCAGGCATGTTTTGTTTGGCTGATATACTATTTGATATTTTTTTGCAGTTATGACTGTAGCAGATGCCATTGGCACAGTGTCTATACCCCCTTTAGTAGAATGGTGCACCCATCCCCAGGTTGCTGCGTGTGTTGGCTGCACCTTTCTCTGGGCATTGCCCTGGCCTGGCGGAGCTGCCTGGGAGGGTATGTCCTCCCACCCATTAGGGTGTGAGCAGTAGGCAAGGACTGTTTGATGAGGGAGAGGACTATAAGAGTGCGGCCTCGTTGTCTCCGAGTGGGACAAATTCGGATGCAATTCACACTGCAGGGCTCCCACGGGGTCAGGCAGAGGCAAGACTTCTGAAGTCACACCTTCCCCTAGTGTTCCCCTCCAGCTTATAGTGTTTGTTTTTTTTTTTTTACTCTTCTATAATTTCTACCAAGAGCTCTCCCTCAATAGATCACCCACCTAAAAATCACCATTTCAGGCTGTGCTTCTAGGGAGCTAGCATAGCACTGCATGATTCCAAACATGAGGAAGCCAGTTCTTGCTTCAGGGGACTTAGAGGCCAGGGAGTCAGAGACTTAGGGATGGCTACAAGGGGTCCAACAGCAAAATGCGCAGAGTGAAGACTGTGGGGTCAGCGGGCTCTAGTTTGAATTCCGGCTTCCCGATTTATGTACCATGTGCTGGGTGCCGTGTTAGTGATGGAACCCTCCTCCTTGTTTGTGGTGAGGTAACAAACTCAGCAGGGTGCCTGGGTCATGGTGAGTGTCCAACACGCATGAGCTGCTCTTGTTCTGGAGTGGCGGGGGTTGCCATCATTTTTGAAGTTTAGATGACAGAAGAGTCTGTCGGAGTCCAGATGAGGGGGAGAGACCGGCTTTCCCAGGATGTAGGGGCAAGTCTTCAAGAACAAGGAGCTAGTCTAACTGCATCTGGAAGAGTGGTCCTTCCTAGGCAAAGAGTGGAAAGGATGTGCTGTCTGCGGGAAAGCCATCTGTGAAGGAAAAGGGACTGAGAGCCCCCGGGTCCTCCAGGGACAAGTCAGAAGTTTGTTGCAGATAGAGGATGCATGTAGATCCCAAATGGAAGCTGATGATGACAGTGATGATGATGAAGACTAGCAAGAAGTGAGAGTCAGTGATGGCCAGCAGTGGAGGCAGCCATGATGGGAGGGGGGATGGCAGCCGTGGGGACAGGAGTGGTCCTCCCCCTGCCACTTTATTTTCCCTGTTCTCATACACTTCTTCCTCTGGGCACCGGGCAGAAGAGGTTGTGAAGCACAAACAGCAAATGTAGGGGGAACCCAGGTGGCCAACGGTTCTGCTGTGGTGGCACCCACTGCCCCCTCCACTACTCTCTTCCTTCTGTCCCTTCTGTCCAGCCGGCCACTCGGCCTTGCTCACGGACAGCCGGTGGGGAGGCAGTTGTGGGAAGCTTGTCTTGGGCTGTGTCTATCAGGATGGGATCCTGAGCCCAAGGCCTTGGTCCAAATGAACTTTCTGATCATTTCAAGTCCCCATTTTAAAACCTTCTGGAAGACTCTCCATTTTCCTGAGGACAAAGCAGACTCCTTAGTGAGGCTTAGAAGGCCCTCCATGGTCAAGACCTCCTACCCCTAATTTTGATACCAAAAGGAGCAAATGACCCATGGCAGCCAACTCCTGGCATGGTTCAGAGGTCCAGTGCATTTTCAACAATCCAAGAGAATGGGTGCTATTCAGCGTAACTGATTTCACTGTTGAGGTACTTTCTCCTACAGGTATATATCATATTTCCATGCTTTTAACTTATAATTTATGGGTTATGTTAAGCAAACCCCTCATCTTTACATGTTAGATCTTATCAGGTGCTTTTTAATATTCCCCTTCTTTCTCAGCTATCTAACTTCTGCTTCTCTCATTTTCTTAAGGCCCTCCCTCTCTCCCTCTTCCCCCCCTCCCTCCCTTCCTCTGACCACACGTCACAAACCTGCTCCGGACTGGGTAGGCACCTGATTCATGCTTATAAAGGGAGCAGATTATAATCTGCTTCACATCATATTGAAAGTGGGCAAATTCCTAAGCCCCTCTGGGCATACACATGAAGACCCAACCACATTTCCATATCTACTGCCTGGCTTTGTGGTCTTACACTTGCTGCACCTCCCACAATGGGGAGCGGACGACAGATGGAAACAGATGGGGCTGGCTCAGCACCTTCCCCACCAGCTCGGTCTGGCTCTGCCACGTGAGAAGGGGAAATGAACTGAAGATGTACAGCCATTGTGGAAAGGGGCCTGCTGGAGCTTCTGACTTTATCATGTCCCAGAATGCTTCCACTGGACACTTGTGCTAAGGTGGACATTAGTGGGTCATCACTAAGTTGCTGAAGCTCAGTTATTCGGGCCTTAGGGAGTGAAAATTGTATTTTTCAAGTTTCTCTAAAGGAGTTCCTTTTCACTGCAGCTGTCCACTGGAATCACCCATGGAACTTTAAGAACAATGGAAGGGTGCCTGACCCCCAACTGAAGAGTTACGATTTATTTGGAGTGAGAATATTGAAAAGTTCCGGGATGATTCTAATGTGCACTCAAGGCTGAGTGTCACTGACCTGTGTGATGGAGGCAAGCGGGGCAGAGAATGGTGATAAAATGAGAGCCCTACTGTGGTCTGACCACTTGTGCCCTCCAGATTTCATATGTTGAGATCCCAACCTGAAGGGGACAGTATTTGGAGGTGGGGTCTTGGGAGGTAATCGGGTCAGAATGGCCGAGCCCTCTGGCCTGGGATGAGTGCCCTTACAAAGAAGACCACAGAAAGCCGGCCTGTCCTTTTTGCCGTGTAATCCACAGGAAAAAGACTCCATCTGTGAACCAGGAAGTGTGGGCCCTCTGCAGACACCGACTCTGTCAGAGCCACGACCGCAGACTTCCCAGCCTTCAGAATTGTAAGAAAAGGCTGCTTGTTGTTTGTAAGCTGCCCAGTGGCTGGCACTCAGTTACAGCAGCCCGAATGGACTGAGACACGCCCTAATTAAGTAACCGCGTCTACCAGTCACTCGTCACTTACTCTCTACCAGGTATTACCTTAAGCACTTAATAAGGACTGCCTAATTAAATGTTCACAACAGCTCGATGAGGTGGGGACTGGCATGGTCCTCAGCCTTCAGAGGACAAACCTGAGGCTCACAGAGCAGGTGGCTGAGCGAAGGCAGCCTGGCTCCAAAGCTCACTCTCTTAACGATTTTGCTGGGCAGGTGAGGACTCCTCCTTCGCGCCCATGGCAGTGATTCACTATGAAGTCGTCTTTTCCATTTTAAAGGTAATAGAAATCCACCACATAGAGAAGAGACAGTGTATTTTCTAAAATTTGGTTTTTGTTTTTTTTTTTTTTAAATAAGAGGGCCCCATCCTGATGGTATCTAGATAAGGAAAAGCAAGAGACAGTCGATCCTGCTCTTGAAGGCCTTCCCACAGGGAGTTCTGCTGTGAGGCGAGTATTGGAGAAATGTGCCAGGATCGGCTGTGAGGCTCTCCGGAGGATTTCCGTGAGCAGCGGCCATTGCTCCAAAAGCTCCAGAAGGTGTCCCCACTGCTACATGCTCTTAGAAAGGCAGCGGAACACGCAGGCTGTAAAATCTCCCTTATTATCAGCTTCAAAGCTCTTCAGAAATATTTTCAAAACAGGAAGTTTTTTTAAAGTCAATTCCTTTTAATGCCTGGTCTTTGGTAGATGTGGCTAGCTTTGGGGGATTTTAATGAATATGAACACACAGATAAATCAACTGCACTCTTTTTAAGAATCAGGTCACTAGCCGAGCCCAGCGGATGTGACTTTAACTCAGGTCCAGGTATACCCTGACACTTCCCATGCTTGTCTCGAGAAGCCAGTTTAGCTCGCACTGAGTATCTAGCAGGCTGATGCCCGCTGCCAACATTGGAGACATTGGGAAGGTGCCTTAAAAAGAATGAATCTATAGCAAGGTAACTAAAGTTCTTCTATAAAAACAATAAAAGCTGTACACAAAGTTTTGTAACACTCGAAACTGACACAGAGAAAAGCCCAACTCATTTCTCTATGTGGTAACAGATATGGAACATTAGGAGATTGGGCTAACCTGACCTGCTAATGGAAGCAGAGTATCTGATCTCTAATACAGAGATCACTTTTAGGTTAAACATGAGGAGAGTGAAAGGTCACTTGCAGGCTAACTACAAAGGCAGGAGCTTGTGTCTGGAAACTCAGACTTGAGAGAAGGCTTACAGTCCTCCTGTTGGTCCCAGAGGCTAATGGGATCCCGGGCCAGTAAATGAGCTGGCTCATCCCAGCAGGGGTGGGGTTCTAGCGGGACATTACAGGGCCTCAGCACGGGGTACAAGCAGGCCTGCAGGAGGTTGACCTCATAGTTCTCTTTCACAAGGGGCTTCACATTTACTACTAATGTCATATTTAAAATGAGGGTAACAGCACAGAGGTTCATTTTTTTATTATCTTAAACTATGTATGTATGTTATATACACTTTTGCACGTATGATGCAATTTCACAATAGAGAGCGGATGTCTAGGAGTATGTGGCGTGATCAGGTCGTTTCTGATCTTCCAGTGAGGCAGCTGCAGTTAAGTGAGGGGCCAAACGCCAGCTTAAACAGGGCTGGGGGTGAATGAGGGAGACGAGTGTATCATTTTCTTACATTGCCTTGTGCAGGGTTGGTGCTTAATGCAACAAGAGGATTTAGGGAAGGGCTAGGATGTGGATGGAGTGCTTGCTTGGACGGCAAAGCCACAGCGAACCTGAGACAGAGAGGTGATTACTAATGGAGAGGAACACTGGCAGAAAGTTTGAGCTTGCAAAGCAAGAGACGTCGGAAGGAAGGAAGGAAGGAAGGAGATGATGAAAGAGAGTGTAGCCTGAAGAAAAGTAATGGGTGGTGTGGGCCAGGGCAAACCAAGAGGACGCAGCCATGCGGTAGAGTGAGGTAGGAATGGGGGTGGGGGAAGGATGCGGGGGTAAAGGGACAGCCAGGAGAGCTGCAAGGAAGGCTGGGCCCAGGAGACATTCCTGAGGAAAAACTGGGGGAATGTGCTCACCACCTGGGTACTGAGGAGGGACGGTGAACGGAGCACAGACAGAGAGGCGACAGGTTAGAGGGTGGGCGGAGCCTTGGGAATGTTCACGATTGGCTTTACCAGCGAATGACAAATGGCTTTCTAAAGTGACTGCGTCAACTGACACCTCATTGGCAATTTCTGAGCTTCTGTTCCTCCATATCCTCAACCAGCTACTTTGTATGCTCATATTCAATTTTATGCAAGTTTATGGGTATGCAATGCTGTTTCAATTGCCACTTTCAAAATTACTAATGAGGTGGAATATCTTTCTATATCAGCCATTCACATTTCCTCCCATGAAATAACTGTCCATTATCTCCCAGTTTTAAATTGAATTACATGTTTTTTCTTCAAAGGCTTACTTTATATATTATGTACAGTTATAATTTGAAGATAATAAGTGTGCCAGAGCCATCTTTCCATTTGTAATTTCTCTTTTAATTATTTTTATAGTGTACTTTGATGACTAAAAGTTCTCAAATTTAATGTAGAAATTAAGAAAAGGTTTTGTGCTTTTTGTATCTTGTTTAAGAAATTCTTCTTTGCCCTGGCTGGTGTGGCTCAGTGGGTTGAGTGCCGGCCTGTGAACCAAAGGGTTGCCGGTTCAATTCCCAGTCAGGGCATATGCCTGGGTTGCAGGCCAGGCCCCCAGTGGTGGGTGCATGAGAGGCAGCCAGACATTGATGTTTCTCTCCATTTCTCCTTCCCTTCCTTTTTCTCTAAAAAGAAATAAATTAAATTAAAAAGAAATTCTTCCTTGCTCAGATAGCATCAAGGCATTGTCCTATATTTTTTCAAATCTAAAAAGTTGACTTTCAAATTTATTTCTATCCATCATCCTCACTAAATTCTTTTGTTAGTTCTAATAATTTGCCTGTAGATTATTTTGAGTTTATATGTAGATAATTGCAAGTTTATATCTTTCTTTCCAAATGTAGTCCCTTTTATTTATTTTCATATCTCCCTGAAATGATTTTAACATTTTATTGTTTTCTCAAATTATCCTTGATCAGGTTAAGGATTTTTTCCCATGAATAATTGTGTGGTTTTATTGGATGTTTTTTCCTTAATCTGTTCAGATGACCATATGGTTTTTCTTCTTCACTATGGTAATGTGATGAATTAAATCATTAATTTTTCTAATGTGGAACTAACTTTGCATTCCTGGAATAAACCTAATTTGGTCGTGATGGCTCATCCTTTTATCCTTTGCTAGATTAAGTTTGCTAATATTCTGATGAATATTTTGCAGTTATATTTTGAATTAATGAGTGAGAATGACCTGAAATATTTATGTCTCTGACCTGGCCTAATGGGTTTCGGTATGAAGAATAAATTGGCCTCACAAAATGAGCTGGGTAATATTTTCTTTTATTATTTTCCTCTGAAAAGAGCTTGTGTAAGTTTGAAATTACTTGTTCCTTGAATGCTTGGATGAACTTGCCTGTAACTATCAGGACTTAGTGTTTTATTATAGAAAGTTCTGAAATTATTTATTCAATTTCTTCAATGGGTATAAGCTGTTCCTGATTTACAGGCTTCTGTTACCAGGGCCTTTTACCCCTCTAATGTGTCCTCATGTATTTACTGGTTTGATTTTTTAAATAAATACTGAAATGGGCCATATTGGTCTTCTATCTATCTATCTATCTATCTATCTATCTATCTATCTACACACACACACACACACACACACACACACACATATGTTGAAGCCCTAAACCCTAGTACTACAGAAAATTACCATGTTTGAGATTGGTTCTTCAGAAGTAATTAAGTTAAAGTGAGGTCATCAGGGTGGGCCCTAAGCCAACATGACTGGTGTCATAAGAAGAGGCAGTTTGGTCACAGACATGGATAGAAGGACGACACAGGGAGAAGAGGGTCATCTGAAGGCCAGGGAAGAAGCTCAGCAGAAACCAGCCCTGCGCACATCTTGGTCTCTGGTTTCTAGCTTCCAGACTGTGAGAGAATAAGCCTCCCAGTCTGGGACATTTGCTACGAAGCCCTAACAAATAATACAAACACGCATGCCCATTGGAACCTCTTCTGCTCCCTCATCAGAGCTACTCTCCGTCTAGCCCCAGGGCTCCACGACTGCTTTTGTCTTTGATTCAAACTTTTCTGGGAGGTGGGAAAGAAAGAAGTGCAGAAGCTTAAAGAGTTCTGGAAGGTGCAGGCCTATAGTGAAGAGAGAAGAATATTTATGACTAGGACCAAAGCTTAGGCCAGCGAGAGGCACCTGCAGCCCTCAGACCCTGTGAGGCCTCCCTGTGTCCTGAACTGGCTTCAGACTGATCTCAGGAGAAAGAGCCTGGACGCCGCCTCTGGGATGCTGCTTCTCAAACACGGCCTGGGATTAACTCCACACAGGTGCCAATCCACTCAATTTCCTCGATAAAGGGGTGGCTGTAACAACTGGCATCTACTGAGCAAGGATGGTGTGACAAGGCCCACTCCAGAGGCTCTGCAGGTAGGAGGTGATTCAATCCTTACCACTTCTGTTCGTGGGAGGCACCCTCATCACCCCCTCACTTCAGATGAGAGAGCCAAAGTGAAGGTCACGTGGGGCAGGTAGCTGAGCACAATCCTGCCCTGGACAGGCTCTTAACCTGCACGCTGAGCAGCCCTGGACAGCTGGGTGCAAGGAGGCCCAGGGCCTGCCCTGTGGTATGCAATAAAGCTATTTTTGTTTTGAAAGAAAAATAAAGAAGCATGTGTTCCCTAAATATTTACTTAAAAAAATTGGACCCTTGGGCAAGGCAAGGGCCTTCCCTGATCACAGGTCTGGGCTTCGCTGTCTGCGGGGAGGAGCAGTGGGGCAGAGAGGGAGGCGCTCTGGGCCTGGCCCTCTGGAGCCACACGTGGGCTGTTGCCTGCTAAGGCCTGGCTTCAGCCTTGATGAATACAGCCTGGCACAGGAAATGGATTTTGTACCCTTGACCAGAAAGAAAGGGGGTCTGGGTCCACCATCTAGGTGTCTAAGGACCCTAGAGCTGTAACACTCTGGGATCTTGGGAAGTGCTTCACTTAGCGGCACTTGGTGTGAAGGAGAGGAAGGCACCCTCAGGGAACGAACTCCAGATTTTCTATCTCGGAGACATGTGCGCTTCACAGACATCTCTCATTTAATCTTCATGACCACTCTTTTAGGTCTCCATCTGATCTCCATCTCAGTTGAGTAAACTCAGGCACCAGAGGACAGAGCCTGGATTTCAACCAGCCACTTCCACCCACAGCCCGGGACCTCAGCTACCATGAATGCATTATGTCTTAGAAAGGTCTCTCTCAAGAAATTGAGGGATGATGGGGAGACAGATAGAAGCTTCCAGAAAACGAGGCTTCCTCCACCCCCCTTCCAGCCCTTCCCTCCTCCTCTTCCAATCACAATATCGGACAACTTATGCTCATCACAGAGAAATCAATGTGAGAACAACACGTGTTCTTTTGCTCCAGGGCTGAGCTCCCTCAGGCCCTCATATTAGATTTATTTATGATCTGATTTGGAAATAAAAAGGCAAAGCTGTCCTTGGAGACTACTTGGCTCATGCACTCTATGTTCTAGCATTGCCTTGGCTTTGCAGCCCTGGGCTTGAGCAGAGACGCCAGCCAAGCCAGCCAGTGTTTGCCTGACTCTCTCTGGCCTCTTAGAAGCAAAGGCTGGTTCGAGAGTGGGCTTCCTTGTGCTCTTCTTTCATACAGAGGCCACAAAGCATCGTGGTCTCATGCAGCTGACCAGACAGGCTGTGGAGACAGCCGATAAGGAGCACATTGCCATGTGCTGGCTCTGCCGGGGTGGACACGCAGCCCTCATGTTTCATCTCAGCTTCCTCGTTACCTGTGTACATGTGAGTGGCACAGGCTGTCATGCACCGAAGTCCATCTAGAACTCTCTCACACACATGGACTCACATGAGTGAGCATGTTTCTAAGCCAGTAACTGGCCCTCCCTCTTACAGAATGCTCAGTTAGCCTACTCGTCCATTTTACTTTTGTTTCTGTTCTTGTATGTGATGTGAGGGCCGGCTTAGGGAAAAAATACTCAAACAAGAGAGATTCTTTAAATGCATGAGTCAGAACTGCCTACGAAATCACACACATACACACGCACTCACTCCCACACGCACACGTGGGCTCCCACACACATGCGTGCGCACATGCACACAGCAGATGCATGGAGTGTGACAAGAAGGGATGTCGAGTGTCTAGGCATTCTCACGTCCTGCCTAGTAAAAGAAAAAGAAAAGCTTCTTTTATCCTTTTGTTTCTTTTACTGTGAGGCTTGGAAGAATTCTAATGGGAAAAAGGTTAGTGTTGGTACATCTGATAAAAGTGACCTTTAGCCAATGAGTGCTTCATGTTTTTCTGACGGCCTGTGCAGAGAGAGCCTATCTAGAGGGTAAGTGGCATTTTTTTTTTTTTTTGCTATTCAAGGTGTCATTACACCTTGAACCTTTCCATTTGGCAGGTGCCAGCAAGCTGACAGAAAAGAATCTTGCACCAGTTATGAAATGATTCTCCTCTCAGTACAAACAGTGATGGGAGCAGGAGAGCAGTTGATTAAAAAAACACCCTTTGAGGAATGACTCTGTGCTAACGACCATGCTGGGCTCCAGGGCCCATAGACAAAAGGACAGACATGCTCTCTGGCCTCATGGATATGAGGAACCAGTTGGGAGGTTGATAGTGAGCCATTATTAAAAATGTGCAAGTTTCCAAGACCACCAATGGGCTACCACAGGTAGAGATGGGCCCCCTGTGTCTGTGACAGAAGCCGTCATCTAGGAGAGGGTCTCCAGGAAGGCTTCCCTGGAGAAGGACGTTTAAGAGAGACATGCTGGGGGAAGCAGGGCTAGCTAGGTAAAGAGGGGGAAGGGTTTCTAGCAGAGAGAGAGCAGTTAGCCAGGGACAGAACTTCACAGGAAAGAGCCCGGAGTGGGAGGTCAACATGGAGAGGGCAGAGTCAGGTGGGAAGAATCCAGAAGGAAAGGCTGGGCTGGCGCTGGCCGAGTCCCGAGGAGTACATAAGTATTGGGTGCATTACCCTAAGGAGCCTGAGTGTCACTGAAGACTGCAAGCCCAGGCAGGACTATGCTTGTCACTTGGCTACAGTGTGAATGATGGACTATGGTGCGTGAATGGACGCAGAGAGCCCGGTGAGGGGCTGTCACCAATGGTCCAGGCAAGAGACAATGGTGACATGAACTACAGCAACATTGTGGAAGTGGGAATAAGAGGTTTTTAGAAGATGGGATAGGTAGAATTTGGTGATGGATGTGATGAGGTGGGTGGGAGTATGGAGAGGAGGGAAGCTGGATGGCTCTCAGGACAGCGATGTCATTACTGAGACGGGGGCCCTAGAAGAGAGGCAGGGAGGAGACGAGGGGAGAGCCTGAGTTTAGTGCAGGGCACTCTGGATGTGAGGCACCTGGGAGACATCCAGGAGGAGAGGTCAAGAAGGTGACACAATGGGAACTCAGCAGAGGGGTGTGGGTGGAGAGAGACATGTGAGCCTGCGCAGCAGGGACTAAACGAAGCTGTGGGGAGACTGCCACTGCCAGGAGGAGCACAGGGCCAGGAGGGAGCCCTGAACCCTAGCCCAGTGGAGTTGGTGCTGGCCGAGAGCTGGAAGGTGAGGGAGAAACAGGAGAGCAGGGTGCTATTCAAACCAAGAAAAGAACACATCTTAGGAAGGAGGGATGGAGCAACTGTGATGAATGCTGCCAAGGGTTATCTTTCTGAAAAACAGACTCTTGTCACTCTCTTGATTGTAACTGTCACCACTGTCTCCAAGAAAGCGTCTAAACTCCTTGTTGTGGAATACCAGGCCTCTCACACACCACCGCCACTCTGCCTCCCAGGCTCGTCTCCCTGACGTCTTCTCTGCCACTAAGTCTGCGCTGTAGCCTTGCTGACGTGGGCCCGTCCACGCTGGTAGGTGGCGTCATTTGCCTCTCTGGGAATCATTTTCTCAAACGTCAGTTTTTGTTGGGGGGTCTGCCCCACTCCCATGCCCTTCAGTCCATGGGGTCCTAGAGTCACCACTGCAGCCCTTGGTGTAGGGCTTGTGGCCAGGACAATGCTGACAAGTACTTTGATCTCCCCTAACAGTGACTGACTGGTTGAGGGAGGGGGCAGATAACGTGATTAAGTTGGTGTGATCAGAGTAAATCCCATGGAGGTTCTCAGACGAAGGCTCACTTTCCTTTCCGGTGGGGATCAGAATCCGCAAGGCCATGGCCCAGGAGTTAAGGCAGCCATCTGGGGGCCACGGGAGTAGAGCTGATCTGAGAGTGTGGCTGACACATGGAAGAGAGCAGAGACCCCGGCTTTGGTGACACTGTTTTGAGTCCTCGTGTTAAGCCAGACCAGAAGCCAGAATGAATCTGGACTTTCAAGTCATGGGAACCAATGACTGTCCTTCCCTTTTTGTTTTTGCTTAGGGTCAGGTTTCCTGCCACTTGCCTAGAATTGTATCCATGCATCCTAACTAACATAAACATACTATTCTTGTTACTGAGATGCATCCCTGCTTATCCATCTGGAACACATAACTGTGCTTCTATGTGCAGCCTTCTGAGGCTCCTCTGAGCGGCGACCCCCTCCGTCGTCCCCCAGAGCCGGGCATGACGACGTGGCCACTGTGGTCACAAAGGGCTCCCCAACAGCCTCCAGCCAGAGGTCATCGTGCCGTACTCACTCGGTACCCCTGATGTCTCACACATTATCTGGTGCATAAGAATCACTTATCAAATGTTTTCTCGGTGACTCTCCTAATGAAGGAATGAATGATGAAAAATGAATCATAAGCAGAGGCTCAATATCAAAATATAAGCAGATGCTGAAGCAAGTAAAAGAAGGGTTAAATGAATGCTTAAACCAATAAAAAAATTGAGTTATCATCTCCAGTATTGGCCAAGTACATTTGCAAAATGTCATTATTTTAATTATGGAAATGGCCTCTCAACAATAAAATAAATAAATAAAGTGTATCCCTTGCTCCCAGATGGAATGAACTCATTTAGTTATGTCACATCAGAATAACTTCACAGAATCTGGTATTCATTAGGTCAGGCTGGCTGGTTTTTCCATAATTAATTTAAATGTTCATCCTCTACAGAATTTCATGCCAAACCTGAACAGCCCTTGACATCTAAAGACCAGGTTCCGCTGCTCAGGCCCAGGCCTGGCTTTAGTGTGATGTTCAGTCATGCTTAGTTGTCTGAAGACAACATCCAGAGCAGCCACCATTACCATGGTAACAAGTGCTGAAAGGAAAGGGTGGCTGTCACGTACAAGATGAGGGCTGCGTACAGAAAGCAGCGACAAGCCAAGGAAACATGAGGCTTCCTCAGTTAAGCATGGCCACTCGACATTCAGTGCTGGACACTGAGTGGCCAAAACACCCAATAAAGAAGCAGCAGAAGCCCACTGGTCCTGGGGGCCAGGAGGCTTGGCCCAGACGAACATGTTCCTGAGGCCTGACTAGAACAGTCTCCTTATATGGATTTAGCTTCTAACTGCACTTAAGTTTCATCGAACAGGAGAGACGCCTCTAAACACAAACACCGTGAAAGTCACTTTCCCTCTCGGCACTCATTACCTCCCACTGTTTTGAACATGGGTACGCGTGTGTGAGCCACAACGAAACCCACTGAGACAGGAGGCACCCGGAGCTCCGTGCAGCACATCTTCAACGTATGGTGCTAGGCAGCTCATTCTTCGGGTGCGGAATGGTTATTAAGAAAACTGTACGAAGGCCTTATTTTTTAGTGACAAGGTACAGTGATCTAACCACTAAATTCAAAATTAAAGCAGACTCATGGGTATCGCTTTGTTAATTTAGAGGCAACTGCAGCTTTCAAAGATGTTTTATCTGCTTTTCTTGCTGTGCAATCAAGGAGGGACCATGAGTACAGGCTCTTTGTTATTTTTGTCGATGATCAGTTGTCAGAACCACAAGTGTGCGTGAAAGACCAGCGCACAGACTCTAGGAACCCAGTGCAAAGCCTGAAAGGAGAAAACAAAGGAACAGCAGAGGAGAGCTCTGCTGGATGGCTGTGCGGGTGGTACCTTATTTGATTTTCCTCATCGTTCTCCTGGAAGAACCAGCGGAACTTCACAACCAGGGGGCTGCAGTTGGAGACCATCATGTGGTGGATCGCCTCGGTGTCATTCAGAATGCAGCCGAAGTCCACTTCCATGGTCTCGAAGCTGAGGTTGGGGAAGTGCACTTCCCCGCGCAGCTTCAGGCTGTCTACTTGAGGGTGCTCCAGGTACTTGATTGCTAGAGTTTCTTCTGCCACCCAGTTGTTCAAATCGTGTCTGTAGGAAGGGTCAAATTTGATCAGCAGGTGTTTTTCTTCACCAATCTCCAGTTTAATGGGCTGAAAACAAGATGAAGGGAAATTACTGACTTTTGTACTGTGGGTTTCCAACCTGACACATGAAGCAGGACAGTCAAACTATTTCAATATACTTATGTACACACACAGATGCATACGTACACACATAGTACTAGGAAATACATATATACCATGCTTTATCCAGAATTTGGTAGCCACATGTACACATAATAGCTGGTGTATCTATAGCTACCCATATTTATTGATATTACAGATATTTATATATTTGCACACATACATTTTATTAGTTGAAAATGAAAGTAAAAATATTCTGGAGAGGAATTATTTGGAGGAAGGGATTTTAAGAGCTGTGAGATGATAAAGATCGAGGATTTGTACAAAGGAAAGTCTACAACGAATAGCTACTATAAAAATATTCTTAACTGAAAATAAATTAGACTGTAAAATGCTCTTCCGAGACAAGTGGGAAAAGGTCTTTAAGAAATTTCAAAAAGGCTTTCTAAAGCCTGGGGGAAGGGGGTCTCTGTGGAGGACGACCCAGAAAGAGATGGCTCAGGTGATTTAATTTCTTTTCTAACACTGGCATCCTAATTCTTTAGCACAGCTTATCTCCTTCCCGTTGTTTCCTATTCAACTTAAAATGACACTCCCGAGCTGCACTCAGTTTGTTGGGTAGATTTTGTTTGTTCTTTTTCTCTTTGATCCAAATCCCCATGTGTTCCTCAATGCCAAGGCCACAGTAACATCTTCCTATAGAAAGCCTGGTTATAAGGTTTTGTTTTTTTTTTAAGTATTTGCTCAATTCCCACATTTAGCTGGCATAAAAGCCACCTCCTGGTTCTGTAGAAGGTGCCCGGAGGCAGCCGGGAGGAATGCACACAGTGAGAGTCTGTTTACAGAGCACTCCCCTGTCCGCTGAGTTTGAAGGTTCAGATACTGAACTAAGCGCGTGAGTGCTGTATATTAGATGGTTTCAGTGGACGGAGCCGATCACCTGATTTGAGAGTTTGAGAGGGCGATGACTCTTCAGTTGGCTAACCCCACCTGAAAGCCTGGCTGGCCACTTGGCACTGCTGTCCAGGCAGGACTGGGAGCCCACTCTTGTAGACCATGGCATCTGCAGTACTTGGGACCACGGTGCTGGGTGTTCAGAGTCTGAAGATTGACTTAAACACTTTTTCTCCAGAGAAGGAATTTTTTGTTTTGTGAAAGAAACACATACCCACAAAATTTTACATTATCTATAACAGTACAAAGAAAAAATTAGAAACTTATCCAAAATGTCACTATATATTATTTCTCAGAGTTCACTTTTGATACACTTTAGTCCAGACATGATGGATGGCTAAATAAAATTTTACAAAAATAGAGTTAGACTATTTATTTTAAAATATCATGTCTGATATTTTTCTTGGAAAAAAACTCTTCTTGTACAAGAGATATGAACCTAAAATCATGGATTCTGGAGCTGGACTGCAGGTTAGTAGCTCTGTGAATCTGGGCCGAGTTAGTTGTGTTTCCTGGCCCTCAGGTTTCTTCCTCTTCTTTGTTTTAGTTTAATCTTTATTGTATTTTTTCCATCACTATTTAGTCCCCTTACAGCACCCTGCCCCCAGCAATCACCACACTGTTGTCCATGTCCAGGAGTCCTTTGCCTAGCCCTCAGTTTCTCCATCTGTAAAATAGGGCCAATAACAGGGCCTATTTTTTAAGAGGGTGAAATGAGTCAATATACATCTGATGTCTTCAGAGTAGTGCTTATGGTATAAAGATATCGATTATTACTATCATCCCCTTCTGATCAAGAAAAAAGATGGTTAAACGGGGCGCAGCATCATCTTTAGCCAGCATCTTATTGACACGTAGGTGTGAAGGGGATGAAGTCAGCATGCTTACGCTTACCCCATCTCCCAGTTGTTACTGGTTGTAGCATTAATTTCTAAAAGCAAAAGCAAACAATGCTCTGTTCTGAAATCATAATCGCCAAAGTTGCTGAGTCTCAGTTGTTGAGGCACTCAGTCCTCCTGCCAGTCCCTTTCTCAGTTTTTTTTTCTGAGTATCTTACTTGGTTCTTCTGAACGACTGTACTTCATCGGCCCACCAGTTTTTCAAGGGTGTGTTAGCGCTGAATTCATTGAGTCCTCGTGTTCTGAGAGTGTCTGCATGTTACCTTTGTACCCAAAGGACAATTTGACTGGTTATAAAATTCTTGGGTCACGCTCTCTTTCTCTCGAAACTCTGCAGCATTGCCCCACTGCCATCCATCGCTGAGTGTTATTGGGGGGAAGTCCAAGGTTAATCTAAAATCTTCCCGTGGGGTGGGGGTCTCTTCTTTCCTGCTCTGATGCCATGGGATTCTCTGGTTATCAGTAAGACCAGTCAGTTAACTACGATATGTCTCACTGTTGAATTTTCTAGGTCATTTTGTCCCAGGACAAGGTATGGCCTTATTTTTTAGATCTTTAAAAAATATTTCACTTGTATTTTCAAATAGAACAATGAAAAGCAAGTAACTCTGTGCCTATCTCCCTCTCCCCCAAGCTATTCCCCTCCCCTGAAGTAACCACGGTGTGTTTCCTCTGTCCTTGTGGAGTTACCGTATGTGTATACAATCTCATTAGTATCTGTGTGCGTTTCTGGAAGGGGGACCACTCATCGGTGCATATGGAGCTGCCTCATTCTTTTTAACAGCTGCATTTTATTCTGTCATGTAATTCTGCCATTATTTATTAACTGATCTCCTTTTGAGGGATGTTGGCTCCCAGTCTTCTACTCTAGTGATCAGGGCCCCAGTCAATACCCTTGTGTGTATGTCATCGTGACTGTGTCTGTAGGCTCACTCCTCAGAGTGGAATAGCTGAGTCCATGGTATGGGCATTTAAAGTTTCGATCGCTGCGGCCATATGTCTTCCGGTGTACACCTCACCAACACCGGGGGCGGAGGGGGGAATCCATGTGTCCGTGTGCCCTCCCTGATTCAAAGCACTGTCCCAGTTTTGCACTGTGCCGACCCGATAGGGAAAATTTTGTAGAAATTTCGATTCACATTTCTTCTAATATAATTAAAATTGAGCATATTTTCATACACTTAAGAGCCATTTTATTTTTCTTTTTGTGAATGCTATTCATTTCCTTTGCCTATTTTTCCATTGGGTTATGGTATTTTTCTCGTTGATTTATAGAAGCTCTTAATTTTTAAAATTATATGTGTATTTTTATTATGGTTATACATGCAAATGATATAAAAGGTCAAAGTGCTCTACAAGAGTCACTGTAAGAAACAGTAGTCTCTGACGCCCCTGGCATGCCAACAACCTGAGGGCACCATTTCTCAATTCTTGCAGCAGGACTGGGCTCCGCCCCGGCTTGGGACAGAGAGGGAACAGTCAGGTGGTGGACACTCCCCAGGTTGGATTACTCTGGGATGTGGACACTGACACTAGAAACATCAACTTTCCCCAAACAGTCTGATCTATTTCTCTGGCGAAGAGCATGTACTTTATTTTATGTCTTGGCATAAAAGCCAGCTGCCCATGTCTCTCTTGGGTGCGGTCGGGTGGGACAGCTGTCTGGTGCACACAGAATCCCTCTGTTTCTAACACTCTGCTCACACTTGTTGCCTCGGAGCCCAGGCTCCTTGTGCTGACTGACTCCCACGTCTGCAGCCTCGCTGGAGAATTTTCTGGGCTGTAGGTTTTGTGCCTTTTTGTCAACCCATTCCAATCTCCTTCTAGAGTTGAGAACTGTTTAAATCTCTCAATATTTGGTTACATCATCCTCTTCCCCCTTTATTTTATTGCCCTGGGCTACTTTCCCTTTGAACATTTCTACTTTTACCTTATTAAGATTTCAGGAGGACGAGAGTGTGTCTAATCTACCACCCAGACGGAGAAAGCGGCTTATGTCTGAATTTTCATTTTCTTATCCATTGATTTTCCTCGGCTCCATGAGTTTGCTCTTCATGTCTCTTTGAACACTTCATCTCTCATCCTGGATCTCTTTTTAAACACAGATCATATCATCTGGAATTTCTTTGAGACTGTGGAGAGCACCTGTTTATATTTTCGGTCTTCTTCCTTAGCTTGGTCTCCTTACAGTAGATTTTCATCCACCTCTTGCTTATGATCATTTCCTCCTTTTATTTCTCTGTTTCAAGAGCTTAGCTGGTTTATTTCCAGCTCACGCTTGCATGAGACCCACTAAAGAACTGTGAGGAGGGGGGGAGGGCAGCAGTGCAGTTTACAGCCACAAGTCGGGTTCTCTCTGCACCACCCTCTCACCAAGCAGCTCCAATCCCTCCTCTCTTCCCCAAAAAGCCACCTCCCTGAGAGCGGCTCACAGCAAATCTTAAGTTACAGGCACCCTCTTCTGAGATCCTGCCTTCCTCCTTTGCAGCACTTCTCTGTTGGCTGATGATATGTGGCTCGACTTTCTTCTCAGTCCTCCTTTCCTCAGCTCTCCTGTGACACTTGGCCCACAGACCAGCTACTCTGGTGTCCTCATGCCCAGAGAAGGAGCACAGGGATGATCTTACAGGGATGTGTAGAGAGCACTGCCTCTTGCCCCAGACTGGAGGCCAGAGGGCTCCTGCCTCCTCCCTCCGCCTGCTGGGATTTCTCAGCATCTGGAGATCGGCTGGCTGTTTGAGAGACTGGGTTTTGGCTGTTGTCTCATGTTCTTGAGTATGGAGTTTTGATTGGACTTGAAGGAGGGGAATTAAAAGATCTTTACTATTATTAGTGAAGTCACTGTGTTCTAAAGATTAGCTTTATTATAATGAAACTCATCATAATGAGCCAGGAGTTCTTACATCATCAATAATATTTTTTCTACTGATTGACACTGAAATTTATTTAGGACTCATTTAAAATTTTCTGCATTCTTTTTTCACTATAGTTTTCTGGACTGAAGTTAGGTAGGGGACTCATATTATTCCCTTCCTTTCTCACATACACAAACAACCCCCCCTCCCCCAACAAGGAGCATGTTAGGACAGGCCTCTGCCCAGTCACCTCAGGAGTCAAGGGCAGCAGAGATTTATCAGTCTCGCAGACAAAGAAGGGCGTGCTCGTTGAAAGCAACACGTTCACGGGCAGGGTGGAAATGTTCTTCATGACCAAGGGCTGATAATCAGGCTTCAAGACAGCGTTTGGTTTCTGCAAAAAAAAAAAAAACCAAGTTATGATATACATAGTTTTAGGGTTAGAAGTCACACACACACACACACACACACACACACACACACACACACTGTATGTATAAGCATACATATACACACATGCCTTTTTTTCTCTTGTAGAGATTTAGATAAGTAATTTGGAATGTATGATGGACTATTGAGAGGTGAAACTACCTAAGTGAGAAAAAAGATTAGATTTCTTACTCTGCTGTTGACTGGTTAAAACCAAAAACCAAAACAAAATAAAAACCCACAAACGACCTAGACAAACCATGGCCCTGGACAGAACTATTACTACAGAAGTTTCCATAATGTTGTAGAACAAACTCTAATAAATTAGTGGTATCTGTGGAAGAACCCCTGTATCAATATAATGAATAAAACATTTTTTCCTTTTATAGTATTTTTTCCATGCTCAAAATACTCAATTTGCCAGTATACTTTTCTTGTTAAATTGACAAATGCTCATAACTATTTCCTCTAGATTTTTCCTGATTAACACTGGGATAGAGTATTTAGAAGCATTTTTTTTTTTACTCTGTTGAACATCAAACTTAATTTTTCAACTGGAGAAGGAGAAGGCATTGGAAACGGACCCCGAGCCACACGTTTCTGGTTGGACCGGATTTTCCTCATTCCGTGTTGGGGTCTGCATTGGTTCCCGCATGCCCGGGGTCCTGTAGTGTTGGCAGGAGTCCACGTGAAGCCTCAGTCCATGGCCTCCACAGAGAACCTCCTTCCCATCATTCCCTGGTTCCTCCAACAACTCTAGACTGTTTTTCTCAGGCTCTTTGTTTTGGTTTGTTTAAATTTCTCCTTGTTCAGGTTTCAGTTAAGTCCCCGATTCCACATTTTCATCTGACTCTGTCTCTGCTTTTTTAATCTAGCATGGTCCTCTTTCCACTGCAATTCTTGGACGCCCTGGCTCCGGGTGAGCTCGTGGGACCAGCGTCCTCTGTGCCTTGTTTGGGCTGCTATGGGAACGATATAGACTGATGGTGCACACAAAGACTGGGCAGTCCCAGGTCAAGGCGCCGGCAGGCCTGCTTCCTGGCCTGTAGATGGCTGTCTTCTCGATGTGTCCTCACATGACTAGAGAGACGTCTCTTTTGTCTCCTCTTATCCCATGTGCACGAAAGCCCCACCTTCATGACCTCATCACCTCCCACAGGCCCTCCCCCCAACATCACCACATTGGGGATTAGAGCTTCAGTACTTGAATTTGGGGAGACACACAGCCATTCAGTCAGACGGTTGGCTTCAATCTCCTGCCCCGGTTGTGTTCCACCAGCCCCTGTGCAAGGGGTTTGGTCCGACCTTTACCAGGAGGTGCCAGCCATTGTTTCCCTCCCTCCAACACGGTGACACGGGGACTGGACTGAGCTTGCATTTGCAGACTATATCCTACAGTTTGGGGGAGGGGGAGGCAGCACTGTAGGACTATCAAAGGCCATATGGAGCACTGTCCACCCAGTGACCTTCCCCGAGGCTGCTGTGTCACTGCAGGTAGTTTTGAAGCGAAGAAGCCACATTTGGCTGGTTTGGCAAGAGGCCACTTAGAGGTCAGTGATGAGAAGGAGTCGATGCACAGAGAATCTGTTCTATTTTAAAATGACCCCTTTCCTTCTGGGTTGTTTGTCTCCCCAAATATCAGGAGATAGGATTTGCTCCTGGACTTCATGAAGCAAACTGGCTGCTGGTTTCAACTGACCTTTTCAAGTCCACAAAGATGTGGTTTCATCTCTGTGGCTTATGAATGGTACAATAGTTATAAAGTAGATCAAATCTGAGGAAATGGCCACAGAAAAATTCTTCCCACAGGCAGTGTTGGTGTCATTATAGTCTAGTGCACTAAATCAGATACACTGCCTTCAGCTGAAATAAAGGAGACAGAATAGATAATTGGGAGTTACATAAGTAAATATGAATACCAAGACCTACCAGGTCTCTTGCACATACTGGGTAATGAAGTTGCAATTCTTCACTGTCCCTGCCATGGATTAAATGTGAGCAGGAAATGAACAATGAAAAATACCAGTAGCTGGACAGGTTTCAGACTCATGATATTTAGGGAGCAGAGAAGGATAAAATCATACAGTGAGCTGTGACTCAATTCATTTTTTAATTCAATAAGTCACTGCTATATTAAAATATTTGCTATTTCATTCTAGTGATAAAGTAAAAAATAACTTAAACAAGAATATGCTTTAAAAAAAACACAACCCACAAATTTTTATGAATGCTTACAGGCTTAGAAAAAAATCTAGTAAGAAACAAAGTTACATATTTAACATATACTGTAATTTCTTACATTGAATAATTATTCTGTAAGTATTCTCTGATTTTTCTCTGTGTAGCTACATTTAGGGAAAATATGATGCCACCAAATTCGGTGCAGCTGCCACCAGTACATGTCTTTCCTGATCACTTGGAAAGAATTTAACACAGAGCAGTGAAAGCTCAGTAACTGTTGTAAGAACTCTTGTAGTGTTTTCTTTTTATATGTCTCATGGAGCCTGTCACGGTTAGTTCATCGTCCTGTAATGGAAACCCTCATTCTGCTTCTTCATTGTCTACTTGCCCCAGGAGTCTGTTAAGCTTGGGATTTTGCTGTGCCTTTGCTGCCTCATACCCTGTGAGTGCTCAAAAGTTACCTGTTGATTGGAACTTGTACATCTCCCCTCCTCTCCTCGGCTATATGCCCCCTTAGTCAGCTCCTAGCAAGCACCATACCCATGGTGGGTGCTCAGTAGATACTTATTTAACACACACAAAATATGATGGAACCCACTACCAGAATAAATTCTCCTGTGAGCCTCCAGGTAATGAGAGGAACCCTGGCTGATTCCCACCCTGACTGATGGATGAGGCACTGCCACACCCGATCCTTTTACATGACAGCAGAGATCACACTGAGGGACAATGACTTCCTTAATGCTCAGTCTTCCAGTCAGCGGCAGGCTCCTTGGGGAGGGACTACTCTCACAGTCGTACTGCTAGCACCGGACTCAGTGCTTGGCACGTGGTTGGCCTTAATGAATGTTCCACCCGGC
Source organism: Artibeus jamaicensis (assembly GCF_021234435.1). Classification (NCBI taxonomy): domain Eukaryota; kingdom Metazoa; phylum Chordata; class Mammalia; order Chiroptera; family Phyllostomidae; genus Artibeus; species Artibeus jamaicensis. Next base: position 14,357,283 of record NW_026521842.1, read on the forward strand.
AGCCAGAGCGACTGTTTCAGTGAATAAATCTGACCATGTCACTCCCCTCCCTGAAGCCCACCAGTGGCCACCCAGACACACCTCCCAGCAGGCCACACTCGCTGGCCCCTGTCCACTCTTCTGGATGGACCTTGTGCCACTGCCGAAGTGCTGTCCGCCTAAGGAGGCTTCCCAGGTCTTGCCTGGCCCAGCCCCTTCGTGTGTGCTGTTCCTTCTGCCGACACCAGACTACTTCACTTTTTCTTCAAGTCTCACCCTGAGGCACTTGCTCCCAGAAGCCGTCTGTCACCACAGGTACAAATAAAGCCACTCTCCTGATATGCGCTCTCATAGTACCTTACACCTCTTCTTCATAGCACTGTTTAGAATTGTAACTTAAACAACTAAACTTTAATAGTTTACAGCTGTGATCTCAAGCAATCTCTTGGCTTTAAGTACCTCACTGGTTCACCAGATTGTCAGCACCAACACACTCCCGGCCCAGGGGAGGATTGCACACGTGTCTGTTTTGCATGTTAGATGGAAGTCTGCTGAGGAGCAGGTCAAGTTCTACTGTGATAGCTCCTATCCCGAGCCCCTGCCCTGGCAGCAGTCATTCCCATCTCTCCGCTGTCCCCTGACGCCCCGCTTATTGCTTGCCCTTAATGGCCATATAAAGTCATGGACATGTGTAGCTGTATAGTTTAAGAATGTGAATCAAATAGTTTGGTTATTCTCAGTGTTGGGGATCTACATAATAGTTTCACTCGTGAGGATGATGACGGAGCCTGCAGCAGAGATCACGGTGAGGGGCAACTGGACAAGTGCGTGTAATGGGTGTGGCTCAGTGCCCAGCACAAACCAATCAACACGTCGTAGCAATGCTTCCTGATTATTACGATGATCAATAATCGTCCAACCCTTTCCATAACCGTGATGTTTGCTTTATCTAGTTAGAGTAAAACGATCAACTACAGTACATGTTCAGTGCACTAACATCAGGAATGATGGATGTAGAGTTTCTGTAACAGTTTATATTTCAAATAAATGTAGGTTTAGAATCAGAAATTTTAGTTGAAAGTGCACAGGCCTCTGAAGCTTAAAAAAGCATAGGCCAGGTGTGGGTACATCAGGCTTCCCATTAATTTAGCTTCTCAAATGAAGCTGTGGCCACACTGACCCCAGACGGAGCAGCCAGCCCTCCCCGGCACGCCCGCTGACCTTCTCCAGCCGGTATAAGAGCTGCTTGGTGGAGAGCTGGGTGAGTGGCTCTATAAACTCGCAGGTGATGTTCACGGTTACCACCATGCTCTCCCTCTTCTGTCTCCCAATCACGGCGTGGCATACAAGCTTTTCTTTGACTATCTGCAGATGAGATACACCAGCATTCTGAGAATATTCACAGCTCAGAACACTTAATTCTCCACCATTGGCAAACTGATTCTCAACTACCTGCCTGAGAAAACTGGGGAAGGGCACATTTTTCTGAACAGTGCATTTTAGGTATCACTCTCTGTCATACAATTAGTTATCTCACTAAATTATGTCCTGCATGGAACCTGCATCCATTTCTGACTGCCTTTGAGGACACAACCAACTGACATTCAGTTCGTCAAATACATATATAGAAGGTGTATTAGGACCACAGGTGTAGCAGTTGTCAGGACTATTAGACCAGTGATGGACGAGGCAGATGAAACCCTGTGGGCTTATCGTTCAATGGCAGTGCTATTCATCAAGCGAGTCAAAAACTGTCTGGGACAAAACATTTTGTCTTTCATATTTGAATATTTAACAAATGTGCTATAGAAACTGAGTATTTCTTTGCCTCCCTTTCCCCACCCCCACCCTGAGCTCCTGATTTATATACAGAAGAGAGGACTCAAAGTGAATTTATATTACAACTAGCTGGTATTGAAGAGTGCTCCGGGATCAGATGTTAATGAATTCAAGTCTCTTTCTAATTATGTAGCATAATTTGGAGGAACATTCAGGGAAGCCTTTAGTAGAGCTGAAACTGAATTTAGAACCCTAGCACTCAGATACCACGCCTTTAAAAACACGACCGGCTCCCGGTCGCGCCACTGTACGATGCTCCTGCAGCAGGCCGCCCGCATCTGGAAACAAGGGCTGCCCGTGGCTCTGCATCCTCAGTGCCTCGCCTACTGTTTATCATATGGTACATACTCCGGAGAAGCTGGCTCAACTCCCAAGTAACAGAGAGAAAAACCACCTAGTATGCTCACTCCACAGTGAAGCAATGAACTAGCTTTGCTATCTTGTCTGCTGGAAGATAAATTTCTTATTGTTTCCTGTTTCCCAAGGAGAAAATTCAGCAGCACCTCCTAACTCGGCGACACCAGGAGGAGCAGAAGTGAGCACCAGTTCTCACTCACAGTCTGTACTTGTGGGGTAGAGGAGGCTCAACAAGGGATCGCAAACGTTGCTTTTAGGTTTCTGATGGTCTCCAGTCCCCACGAGGGAACAGGAATGAACAGGCATGTTTTGGATCTGTATATATGTTTAAGCAGAATGGTAATGATGTAAATAAGAGCAGATCATCATAGCTGCTGAAGATAAATGCAACTCTTTTATTAATACAGAAAAAGGTGATGGTTGTAAATGTGATGCTGTTAATGTCACACTGAGAGGAAAGGAGCTAGGGATGTCCCAATACCTGGACCGAAAAGCCCAGAGTGTCTATAAAAATGCCATTTTGGAATAAGTATGAATACCGCTAAGCGTTCACTGGGGGGCTTAGCTTCAGCTGAAGGCTGGATATTGGCTGGTCACTGCTGCCTCTGGGAATGAGAACCTGCTTTAATTAGCATTTCAAGGTTGGGTTCATGGTAGCTGTAGAAACAAACATAAAACTGAGCAGAGCTGAACTGTAAAAGCAATGAGTGCTGCCATGGTAACTCGGGGCTACACGCAGGCCTTCAGAAACCACATCGTTTCTTCAGATAAATGTCAAGGAACTCGCCTGAGAAATACAGCAAAGATTTATTCGGGAGGAAAGCAGGTTCTAAGCATGCTGTCCTCTTACCCTGGGAGTAGCAGAATAGCCTTCAAGTACCACATCGATCGTCTGCTCTGGATACAACTCCATCCTGACGGGATGGAGCTGAAACACAGGGCTCTGGGGGTCCCTGGGTGCCTGGGAGCCATGGCGTGGCGGGTGGCTGTTAGCAAGTCCTTTCTTGCTCAGCTTGTTCTGGGGACAGAGATTTTCGTTCATCCAGTACAACTGTTGGATGCGACGTCCCTTGTTGGTCAACTTGAAGTTGTAGTAACACATGTTCAGGCTGGAAAAGAGGAGGCAAATATTGAGAGAACTCAACTTTGGGATGTTCTGTTCAGCTCTACACCCTTGGGATTTACCCCCTGAGAAGTAATTTAAAAGTGAACAGGGAAATAGATAATTTTTAATGTAGGAAGGCTCCACCATAGTGCTAGTAGGAGCTACCAAAGCAACGGGACAAAGTAGCATCGAATCATGGGGTCCATGAACTAAAGTCAGACACTGGGGTTTGGCTCCTGAGTTGTCATCACCAGGGAAGGGACCAGGGGAAAGACTGATCCCACAGAAAGGCTGTGGCTCAGTCTTTCCCAGCAGGTCAAGCAAGCCACAGAACGGACAGCCACAGGTCATGTGAAAGCTACTCTAATTCATGAAAAACGGCTAGGAGAACAGAAAAGCGAAATACCTACTGGAGGAGAAGCTTATCTTAAATTGGGTCGAGCAGATTTCTACTGACTGAGTGAAATGTCTTGTGATGGGCTCAATTTGAAGGGAACTTCAGAGAGAAATAGCACATATCCTCTAAGCCTTACCGAAGCTCAAGGGAAGTGTAACAGACCAGAATACCTGCTGGAATGGTCGTTTTTCTCAGACTAGGTTGCTTTAAAGATGCTGCTGTTTCACTTCCTCATTCATCTGTTCCCCAAGTAGTTATTAAGGACTGCGTGATTGTTTAGCTCTCTGTTAAACACCGGGATTTCTGAGACCTTGGAGGTGGTTCAGATGTATTTCTGTATGGAATTTTCTTTTACCAATTTATGAACTTTCAAAAAATATATTTTTTTCAGGGAGAAAACTCAGCTCGTGATTTAATTAAATTAAAAAGTTTTTATTAGGCTTTGAAAGTTTATACCATCTGTTCCTCCCTAGGAAATGATATCATGTCTAATGAGTAATTTGCAGCATCAGATAAATGAGTATTTGCCAGTTGTCAGGTGTAATAATTTCATCCTAGATATGTGTCCACAGGGCATGCTCAGTGGAGTCTTCAGTCGGTAGTTTGTCTTCATGGCTAAGAGTAGGCTTTGGGGAAAACAACATGTAACACACACTGTTTATGAAGTAAGCAGGGTCTCTGCAACTTATTTACAGTGTATCTTTCAGACATCGCAGCAACCCAGTGATAATAAGCATACTTCCTCATATTTTATAGATGAAGAAACAGAAGTTCTGAAAATTTAAGGGAGTTGTCCAAAAACATGCAATCAAAAGAGGTGGCAAATGGGTATTTTTGTAGACCTGCATGTCTCCCAGTGGGCTAACTTTTCTGTAAAGGGCTGAATAACTATTTTGGACTTTTTGGGCGACACGGTCACTGTCACAACTACTCAACTGCCCACTCTAGTGTGAAAACAGCCATAGAAAAATACATGTATACAAATAGGCATGGCTGTATTTCAATAAAACTTCATTCACAGAAACAGTGGGCTGTAGTTAGCCCACCTCTACTTTTGAGGATTCTTTTGGAGATTGCTGGCATCATGATTTTATGTCAAATAGAATGATGAGGTTTAGGCAGAGGGGAAATTGCAGCTAAAAATTCACAATTTGCTTCCATATTCATAGAAAATTATAGGCTAAACCTCCCAATTCCAGGCAAGTGACAGAATATCATTTGGGGCTATTTGACACTATTTGTCGATTACAGAGAACGTGTAATGAAGTCTGGTTCACAGTACATTGTTTCTGTAATTATGTTTGAGTATACTCAAAGAAGCTTGGAAATAGAAGCATGGAATGCATTGACAAAGTGCTCCAGCTTATGGCTGAAAGGCAGGCAAGGAGGAGCATTTTCTATCTGGTTGACACAGAAACTGTAACGGAGGCTTCTGTGAAAACAGAATTCATGCTGATTTGTGGTATCTGCAATCCAGTGTCATGGGCTGTGGATGGAACAGAGGAAAGAAGGAGTGGATGGGTTTGTGGGGAGGGCTGCTGACTGGTTTTGGTTCAGAGCATCTTCTCTAAGCACAGTGTGTCCATCTTGGTTTCAGAGCCTGCTAGGCCAGAAGGCAGAAGCAGCCCTTTGAGATCTGGTCACTGTACTGCGACGCACAGGTGTATGTTCAGCTGGCCCCCACAGCTGCAAACCCCTCTGGGGAACCATGAATAAATCCCCACACACATCCTCACCTGTTAGCATTCAGGCCTTGTACATTTTTAAAGCCACATTTAGATCATTCTGCCCTAGAGGTGTCTATACTCTGCCAGCTTTTATTTAAGTATTTAGATGCTGTGTTTTTTTCTGAGTGATCAAGCAGAGCCAATTGCAGGCACCTCAGTGCTATAGTCAGGAGGCAAGCAGACAACATAATACCAAAAAAGTTACTGGCTTTGTGGCTCCTGATAAGAAACATTTGCAATAAATGTTTATCTTCCTAGTTATACTCAGGTTACCCCTAACATGCATCTGTATTTTCTACATACATGGAAAGGTATTAACAGTGTATTGGAATCAAAGAGGAGAATCATGGTTGAGATTCTAAGTTAGTCACCAGAAAGGCACTGTAAGTTTGAGAGAAAATGTACTTCCTATGGACCATCTCTTCTCTAGCACAGAGGGACACAGCTTGGAGAATGTAGCCAAGCTGTGACTGGGATGTGCCTTCTTATGGCTGATGCATCCATCTGGAGGGGGAAATGGAGAGAGGACAGGGAAAGGATGAAGCAGTTTAGTGCTATTTACTTAAAAGTAATTTTCTGAAGTAGAGGTGATGCTCAGCTTATATAACATACATATCTATGAAAATTCACCCACAATATTTCCCTACCTAAAATATGCTCCCAAATTGATTTCCGGAGCAAAGGGCTTATCTGAAACAATGGTGGAACCAATTCCTGAAGCCTGGACTGGAATCCGATAGGTGTTGCTATTTTTAATTTCCAAAATGACTATGTCTTTGAATGTCACTATGTCATTGATGTTGGCGGTCAGTGTCAGCTGAACCTCATTTTCCGGGGGAACAACGCCTTCGTTGGGTTCAACTGTCCAAAGGGAATTTTTGTGTGCCTGTAACACAAGACGAGAAGTTAGTAGTGAAGATGTTCTTGGCTTTTTCTTCTGCACATGTTGAAGCCCTTTATACTTCAAACGGCTGGCACTGCAGAGCTCAGTATCAGAGACGAACATTATTTTTTTCAAACCAAAGCGGTGGGGTGTTTGTTGGCTTCCTTTTTTCAAAAAGCAATCTGATTCTGGAGAGTACAATTCTACTTTTGAATGCTCTGTGAAGATTCTTTACATCTCTTTCTCTAGATGACAGTCCAGTTCTCTAACAAGCTGCTACTAATTAACTTTTAATCACCAAATTCTGAGATACCAGCAGAAGGTATAACATCCTTTCTGAAATTCAGAATTTTCAAAAGACAGGTTTTTCAAGTGCAAAGTTTCCATATTGTTATTTGTGAATATAAACAACTTTTGCTAAACATAATATGTTATTGTGTTTATTCTATTATTCCATAATAGTAGAGAGAATTTCATTTGCTAAAATTCCAAACTTATTCTGAAATATATGAAAGTGAAATCAACTCCCATGAATCCATTCCCTTTAACTGATTAGATCCTCACAGCTCACTCTCTTTCCTCCTTAAGAAATTTGGCCAAACAATAACTCTCAGGGAAGCCTGCTGTGATTGTTACCTTTTAAACCGAAAACCTTCCCCCTGGACTCCTGATCCCCTTTCCCCAGTTCTATTTCCCTGCAGCACTTACCATCTTCTAACACATGCGCAACTGACTTGCTGAGCATGTTTGTCTGTGCCCTTGCACTGGAGTATAAACTCTCCATAAAAGGGGTTTTTGCCATTTTTGTTCTTGCTAGTGGTGTTGACTGACACAGCCCCAGCACCTATGCCTGGCACCCGGTAGGTGCTTAATAAACATTTGGCACATGAAAGAATGTATCTGCTTTTTGATCAAACCCTTTGGTGTTAGAGAACTCATTTCTCATGTAAGGTAACATACCAGGCAACTCAAACTTTTGATAGCTCTCCTTAAATTAAGTAGAGATATGCTGAGTTTTTGTTTTTGTTCTTTGTTGGGGTTTTTTATGACCTTCCATATGCTGGCATTTGGTACACTCCCTTGGAGCTAAAAAGAATAAATTGAATCTCTCCCTCTTTTGATTAATAGTCCTTCAAATCCTGTATCCCAGCTTTAGAAGAAAACTCATATGGCACAATCAAGCTCCTAAGTAAATTGAAAATTTGGTTGAGGTGTTCAATCACAAACAATGACTCAGGCTATAAAAGAATGACTCATGCTATAAGCATCTCATTTAATCTAAAAATAGAGATTCTGCTCCTTTGTTGGTGATCTATTTTTCTCAGGTTGCTTTTATGATTTTCTCCTTATCTTTGATTATAGTGCAGGTTCACTATAATATGCCTAGTTGCAGGTTTATTTGCACATTCTGCTTGGAATTTGCTACCCTTCTAGAATCCGTGGTTTGATATCTTTTATTTCTGGAAAATTCTCAGCCATTATAAACACTGTTTCTGTCTCCTTCTCCTTTCCTTGTATAACTCTAATTATATATGTGTATGACTTTCCTAATGTACCTTCTCTGTCTTAGCCTCCTGTGTGCATTTTCCAATCCTTTGCTCTCTGTACTTCCCTTTGGATGACCTCTTCTCAGTTATCTTCCAGTTTACTAATTCTTTCTTCAGCTGGGTGTAATTCACTGTTAAATACACCTATCAAGTTCCTAATTTTGTTTTTTGTATTTATTTTTGAAAGCAGGTCTTATTATTTATCTTTCTTTTTATATATTTCTCGGGCTATTCAGATCTTTTAAAACTCTGATGATATTTGATTTATTAGCTATTCCTAGTCGTGTGAAAATTTGATAAGCAAATTGTTTTTGAAGCTTTTCAGCTAACTATAACAAATACATATTCAATGGCCCAATGTTGTGGGAGACACGAAAGTGCCCAAAGACTATTCCTGGCCTCTGAGGAGGTGGTGGTAATGACATCCAGGCCTCCAACAGGTAAAAAACAAAAACGCAAGGCAGAAATGCAAGGCAGGGGGGAAAGTGCTTCAGGGAAATCTAAAAAGCAGGATGCTTTTCCAGAACAGACAATGTTGAAACCCTTTATTACATGACAAATGTACCAGGCACAGTTTATTTTCCCTCCAGTTGTGAAACTGGGCTTAATTATCAGGTAGGATGATTCTTAATTGTATCATGCTATTGATTTTAAAACACTCAAATTTACTCTATTCTAATTTCATATATAAGCAATGATCTCAAAATTAACAAAAAGTACATCCTTATTTTGATTACTATATCATCTCAATCAATTTTGATCGTGTTGTTTTGTTTGGGGGAAGAAATTACTCAGAATTACATATATGAATTAATATTTATAGAAAATATTTAGTGACTGCCAACAATGCATTGGGAAAAGGCCAAAAAAAAAAAAAAAAGGAAGAGAGATGTGTGATAATTTAGAAACTTCCAGGATAATAACTGAGAGGCAAAGCTAAACTCTCCAACTCATTGGGGCAGAGTGTGATTATCCCCTCATGAGTCTTCCTTGGTTTCTCATACTCATTCTGAGTGTGGTAGTTCAGAGGAAAAGAAAGAAAAAGCACACAGAGGAAAACAATGCATTTAAAAACAAATGTAAAATATACTTTGTGTGATGGATTTGAGAGGACATAGCAGTCTAAAACTTTCCTTCCTTCCTTTAATTTCTATGGTGTGCTTCCCCTAGCAAAAGGAAAAAGAAAGAAATGTAAAATACATATAGCTCTATGGGTGCATAGGTACAAGGTAAGGCTACGAGTCAAAAACTTCTTGACAAGTGGAGGGTGGGTTTGGAATAGCACTGCATTGATGATCACTGTAAGTAAGAAGAATATACCCTGTAATTTTTAGGCAAGAGTTAGAAATTTTAGCCAGGCAGAATCTTCTAGGCTAGCCGTGCCTTGGAATGCCACCAAAGTCCAGGTCTGGCCCCATTCCAGAGTCAAAACCCGGATCTGCTTCTGATTGGTCCCTCTTTCAGGAACGTGCTCACGGCTATTTAATAGAGAATCTAAAATTTAAAACCAAATGCCAATTTCCCAACTAACAGTTGAAGACAGACCAGAATGCTAATTACGTTTCATCCTGGTGTGAAAGTCTATATGGAAATCAATAAATTGCATTTTAAAATTTGAATAAGTTAAATAAAGCAAAGGAGAACAGTTCTCAAGATGATAAACTGTTTATAATAAGGATGTAGACAAAAATTTATTTTAATTTTGGCACTAACAAAAATGATAGATTTAATTCTATGTCAAAAGTCCTATCATTACTCCTAATCTCTTAATACGGCACATCTTTAGAGATATAGATATAAAACAAACATTAGTTACTATACTAGATAAGCTAGGGCTGAGATGGAATACTCATATGATAATTATCTCCATTTCAAAAATATTTGTGGAAAATATGTTGATTTTTGCACAACTCAAACTATTTTTCTAAAATTTTCTCTCCAACCTTCTACTCATAGTTAATTAGCCCTAGTAAAGTACTAAAATATTAAGAGAACAGTAAGCAAAGTCTGTCTTTCCAGAATGTTATCCTGCATTTTAATTTTATCTTTAAATATTCTTAACAAAAAAGATAATAATCCTCATAAATTTCATTTTCAGGATTACAGACTGAGTGTTGGCAGGAGAAACTACAAGGACTGAATGTCACTATATTCTGCTCGTATTTAAGTTCAAGACATAATCTCTAACGTGCATTCTTAATTCACATTCAGGAGACATTCATCACCTGATGTATTCATCCTCACCCAGGTTTTTTGAACAATCTGTCTTCGTCCATTCACAGCAGTGTGGGCCTTTCCTACCACGCACTTCACAACCCCCACAGCTTCTACCCGGGACCGAGTCCAAAGCTGCTTCTACAGTTTTAGATGTTTGTTACAGCAGCACCCCACTCTTAGCACCAATCTCTGTACTGGTCTGGGCTGTGAAAACAAAGTGCCATGGACTGGATGGCTTATAAACAACAGAAATTCATTTCCTGTTCCTGAGGCTGGCAGCCTAAGATCAGGGGGCCAGCACCACCAAGTCCTGGTGAGGGCCCTCGTCTGGGTGGAGGACTGCCAACTTCCACGTAGCCTTACTTGGGGAAGGACAGAGCAGAGGAGGAAAGCTCTCTTAGAAAGTCTCTCAAAATCGCATTCACGAGGGCTCCCCGCTCATGACCTCATCTAACCCTAATTACCTCCTTAGGGCCTCACCACCTAATACCTACCCTTGTGGGGTAGGGTTTTAACATATGAATTTGGGGGAACACAATAATTTCATCTATAACATTCACATTGAGCCCCCTAAATTCATGTTCTTCTCACATGCAAAATACAATCTTCAATTCAGAAGAGGAATATAACCAGCATCCAACCAGGCGGGGACCTTGACCTCAACTTCCAGCCTCGGGAACTGTGAGAAATAACTTTCTGTTGTTTGTGAGCCACCCATTCTGTGGTGCTTTGTTAGAGCTGCCTGCACTAAGGCACGATCCCAAAGTGAGATCCTTAAAATTCTCTGACATATTCATTATAGAAAACCACACAAAAATGAGCCCTGAAATAGCTATAAATGTGAATTACATTTCCTGCAGATATTTTAAAATGAATCAATGTAACTTTATTTCATCAGCATTTTTGTTCGATAGGAGTTTTTGACTTACATTATTTTCAGTCCAACCTACACAATTAGAGCAGTGCATAGAAATAAATTTCTCACGCTTAAGTAACCTGCCTACCTCCTTACTTAGAACTACTTGTCTTTCTTACTTTCAGTTTTAGAATCTAGGCTACTATTTTAGATAAAGTAATACTAGCTGCTGTAACAACAAAAAGAATAACAAAAACCTGATACTCATGGCTTAATACAACAAAAACTTATTTCTGGTTCACATGAATTTCAAGTGCTGACAGGCATGAGAATGGGTTTTGGTTCCATTCATTCAAGGACCCTGACTAAACAGATCCTCACATGTTCCACTCGTGGTTTCTAAGCCACTCTAGACATTGACATTCAGTTGACCATCAAGAAAAGGAAGAGAATGGGGGATCGCATGCTAAGATTTTGTGCACCAAGCCTAGAAGTGGTATGCAACACTTCTTCCCACTACCACTGTCCAGAGTTCAGCATGCAGATGCACCTAACTGCAAAGGAATCTGGGAACTGTCTTGCTCTGGGTCCAAGAGTAAAGGGACAAGGACATGGTGAACTGCTAGCTGCTCTGCAAAGCCGCCTTGCTGGTTCCGTCTACTGCCATATCCTTAGGTCCACTCCTAACACCCCTGGGTCTCAGATTTCAAAAGGTGAAGGGTTCACTCCAACAGAACATAAAAGTGGAAGCATAACTTGGTATTTCAACTCCTGTGGGAACTTTAGGGCTGAAGTTCATATGCATCATATGCTGTTAGGACAAATAAAGGGGCAGCTAGAAGAGAAAATAAGAATGTTTTAGGCAAGATAATCTCACACTGTTGGCCCTTTTCCGAGATTTGTGGCCTCAGAGCACTCTATGTAGTTTTTCTCCTTATTAGACTCTGCTTACAGTTAAAACATAAATCAATGCCATTTTTGTCTTTTTATCAAAAAGTAAATGCCTTTCAGAAGAGGGTACTGTCAATGTCATCTTTCCCATTCTAACTATTTATTTTCTTCCTCCAGACAGGGGCACAGGTCAGTCCTCTGGTACGAGGAGAGGGTGTCACCTGCGTAAGCTATTTCAAGCCAAGGGGCACTCGTTTCCGAAAGATGCATATGCCATTTCTGTTCTGATTCCTGCTGACGCAGACTGGCTGCTCCCAAAACAAGACCTGAAGTTGGTCTCTGGGGCTGGATTGGTGAGTCTTCTCTTTGATGAAGTTTATTAATCACTGTTTGGCATAAAACCAGGCGGCAAAGTGCATCACAGAATCCAAGAACAAGGCACATTAAAACGCCAGCTGCTAACATCCTGGATTATCCTTACTGAAAGTCAGACTCTGAATCTCCCTGACATCCTGTGTTGCTTTGGTATTTGACTTTCAGGGATGTCCTTTGTTTTTCGGCAGGATTTGGTCTATGTGACATTTTCTGTTATCAGATGGCACATTTGACTAAAGAAGGAATGGGTGAATGATAATCATCATCGCTGTGGATGACATTCAGTAGCCTTTTCAAAACCATGATACCTCGAAACCACAGCGGTGGGAAACAGCTGGGAAGGAGGGCTCTGAAGGAAAAGAGGTGTGGGTTGAGCCCCAGATCTGCCACTTTCTAGCTACTGAACATGGGGCATGTCACTCGGCCATGCCCAGCCTCAGTTTCCTCCTCTACAGCTCTGGACACTGACTGTACCTTCTGCATAGAGTTGCGGTGATGGTTGAATGAGGCAATGCGTGTAAAATTTGCAATAATGCCTGGCACGCAGTTAAGTCCTCATAAAAATGACCCCTGTTGTCATCACTTTCCCCAAAGCTGAAACACCTCATGTGACATGTGATTATGGACTCAGTAGTGTTTACTAAAAAAATAGATTACAAAATGGAGAAAACCAAGATGGATGCTAAGGAAGCATTTAACACATAATACTCTTGCCATAAGAGAAGCACCTGACACGGTTTATGGTAGGTAGAATTGTAAGATGACCCACAAGATCTCCATCTCCTGGGGTACAATTATCTTCTCCTAGTTATTTAGTCAAACGCTAGTCTCGATGTGGCTGAAAAGAGATTTCTATTTTTCTTTTTTAGGTGCACAGCATAGCAGTTAGACATTTATATAATTCACACAGTGGTCCCCTGGCAAGTCTAGTACCCACCCGACACCAGACAGAGATATTACAACATCATTGACTATATTTCTTATGCTGCTGTATTTTGCATCCTTGTTGCTATTTTATAACTACCAATTTGTACTTCCTAATCCCTTTACTTTTTTCATCTAGCCCCCAACTCCCCTCCCATCTGACGACCATCAGTTTGCTTTTTTTGCAGATATAGTTAAAGTCCTAAATCAGCCTACTTTAAGGTGAGGAGAGCATCCGTAGTGAGCGTGACTTATTGAGGCAAGCCCTTAGGAGAGTTCGGGCTCTTCCTTGTGAAGAGGTTCCAAGGCTGAGAGGGCTTGTATGGAAGAGGCTGAATGGCAGGGACTGTGGGTGGCTCTACAGCAGTGGGAAGCAGTCCCCAGATGACAGCTAGCAGGGGAATGGGGTTCTCAGTCAGTCAGCTGCAGGAAAACAAACTCCGCCAACACCTTGAGGGGGTTTAAAAGAGGACCTTTCTCTGGTCAAGCCTCCTCTAAGGAATGCAGCTCAGCCAGCACCTTGATTTCAGCCCTCTGAGACCCTGAGGAGAGGACCCAGCCACGTCATGCCTGGGCTTCTGAGCCATGAAAACAGATGACTTTGGGTTGTTTCCAGCCATGGAGTTTGTGGTAATTTGTTACTCAGCGATAGAAAACTGACGCAGATGGAAAAGGTGAAGAGATTGAGAAGTACAGACAGGGGGTGCAATAGCCACAGTCAATACTGCAGTAACTGCATAAGGTGCTGGTTGGGTATTGGAAATACCAGGGGGACAACTCTGTGAAGTATATGATTGTCCAACCACTATGCTACGCACCTGAAACTAATATAAAGTAATACTGAATATAAACTGTAATTGAAAAGAATATTTTAAAGAAAATAGAGGGTTTCATATATCTGTCCCAAAGATGCTAAAAATGAGTTTTCCTAAGTTTTCCACCAAAACTCCAGTAATGGCTGCCCTGTGTGTGTGTGTGTGTGTGTGTGTGTGTGTGTGAGAGAGAGAGAGAGAGAGACAGAGAGAGAGAAATGGGGTGAGAAAGCCAGAGTCATTAGAGCAGCCCGTGAACAGCACGAACAGGTTGGTATGTGCATGTGTGAAAGCAGGAAAAATTGTGATCTTCCACAATCCAGAATTTCATGCCTGCTGGTGACGTGCTTTAAGCCCTCTCCCCAATGTTTCACATATCTAGAGGTAACATTTGCTTTTTACTTGATGATAGGGCATCAGTGCACTTCGTAGGCAGCGCCCAGCTCCCAAGGCAGAATAGTCAGAGCTTTTATAAGCTCCCTTAGCAGTATTTAATATTTGCCATGAAAGACAGAAGCGAAGGCTATTGTTTGCACATGTCGTTTCTGCAATAAATGAGAGTGGATGCAGGCAGGCAGACCTCCTGTTCTGTGGTGTTAATGACTATGAAGCTTGAAGGAAAGAGCAATCTGCACTTTTCTTCAAAATGACTTGTTTACCAGTTGAAATCTGTAAGAATTTCCTTCCATGGAATGAGAGCACACAGTCACAACAGGAACCAATGTGCAGAGTGAGGGATTTCTTTAGGATTGTACCATTATCTCAGCAGATAATCCATTCTTTGTGGCACACGGACAATAAACAGTCACTGAGACCTTTCCTTTTTGTCTCCTAAATGGCACCTCTACTCATGGTTTCTGCCGTGAAGTGAGTCACTTTGCTGCTTAAAATAATTAACTGAGAATTAGGAGATGAAATGCAAAAGAATGGTGCTAGAGCTTTGCAAGCCACACGGGAGGGGGTCATAATGAAAAAGTGGGCTTTACAGTCGGTCACGTGACTGGCAGTCAACTGTGGGCTCTGCCATTGATAGGCAACCTTAGACAAATTTTAAAATTTAGATTTCAGTTTCCTCATCTGTCAAATGTGCTACTTGAAGATGAAATAGAACAGGTGCCAAGCATCTAGCACTGTTTCTCCCACAGAGCAAATACTCAGTAAGTGGTGACTGTCATCTTTCAAATCTTCACATCCTGGTCTCCTTCCTGCTTGCGCTCTTCCCAATCTACCCTGTTGGCAGGATTCTCTTTCGGAGACCTGGTCCTGCTCCTGTCCTGCTGAAGACACCGGAAGGATGTCCAGTGTCTGAACCTGTGGTGCTGAATCTTCCATCCCCTCTGGGAAAGCTATGGAACCCCTCCCTCCCTAGAAAATGAACACGTACAACCCTCCCCAAACATGTACTCCAAACTTCACATACAATTCCCAGGGTTGATGGACCCCAAATGTGGCAGATATTTGTCTGTTTGAAACATTACAGCCTGCAAAACAAGACTGGTAGGTATGCCAGACCGCCTCTGGTCTGGAGGATCTACCCCAATTCTTCCTAAGTGGGCCCCGGTGCTCTTTTCCAAGCTCACTTGTCAGTTTCCAACATGCACCCTTGGCGCCAGCGGCACCAGGTCATTCGTTCTTCCCCTGTGCTGTACATCGGCACTGCATTTAGCTCTGCTGCTCCCTGGAAATGTACATCCCATTTCCCCATCCTCTTCCTCTTTGTCCTTTAAGTCTCTACTGAAATGTTCCTACCCATGAACACTTCAAATTTCATAAAAGAATCATGAATCACACCACCCTCTATGCTTACATATAATAATACCACACTATAATATTGTATTGTTCTTATATTTGTTCCTTTTTTGAGACTGTAAACTCTTTGAAGAAAGAGACTGTCTTATTTATTTTTATGCCTTTCATTCCAGTTAGTAAGTACAGTTAGCACTGTTAGTACTAGGCAGGGGGAAGATGCTCAAAAAATACTTATTTTTTGGTCAATAAATATACAAAAAAATGTTCAGCATCACCAGCAAGCCAAAGAAACACAAACTTAACCAACAATACAACATTTTTTCATCTGACGAATTTGGCAAAAATAGAATGTTGGCAAGGGTTTGGGAGAGGGTGACATCTTTCAACTCTGCTAGGGGCAGGATGTAAAGTGTTACAAAAGTTTTGGGTGATTATTTCATAAGATGTAACAAGACTTTTAGTTATGTTCATGCCACTTGATGCAGCGAATGATTTTTAAAAATCCAGTCCAAGGAGACAGGGATGTGAGCTGCGATGTGGACAGGAGCACTGTTTACGGCAGAGAAACCGGACACACTCCGAGAATAGGGAATGTGTTAAATCGACTGTGCGGGAGCCACGAGCTGCGATCAAGTCAGTCACTGAACGTGATCTGTACAGAAATATCCCTTAATAATTCATGTCAGGGTGATGACACGATATTGGTGAGTAAAAATAGCTGTTAATAAAATAGTATCATCCAGTGGAAGAGTACACAGATAAACGCGAACACACGGGACAGTTTTGAAAGGCATGCACAGAAAATTCAGTAGTGGTTATCTGCAGAGTGGTGCCGGGAGTGACTCTTCCCTTAACTTCCTCTCCTTTTATAAAGACAGTGTTATTTGTGTAACAAGAAGACACACTATATTGAATAAATAACTCATTCTAAAAGGATATGATCACTCTTTCTCTTTAGGGTCTGTTTAAGTTTAACTCTATCTTCTCTCTTGGTTAAGCGTAATTCCCAGTTTGTTTCTTAGAAGCTTTTCCTTTAAAAATAAATAACACATATACAGTGTAAAACCCAAATAACTTTTTTAAGTATTTTTTAAAAATTTTATTTCTTTATCTTTAGAAGGAAGGGAAGGAGAGAGGGATAGAAACATCAATGTGTGGTTGCCTCTTGTGTGTCTCCTGCTGGGAACTGGCCTGCAACCCAGGCATGTATCCTGAATGGGAATCGAACCATGGTTGCTTGGTTTTCAGGCCCGTGCTCAGTCCACTGAGCTACACCAGCCAGGACCCAAATGGTTTTAAGGGCAGAGTCTTTCTTTCTCTCACGCCTGCTCAAGGCCACTAGCTACCAACCCCAGAAGCCACCGTTAGCAGTTTTCTGCATATCTTTCCAGAGACACTTTATGACTTAAAAAAAAGCATATTTGCATATATACTTGTTCTTACAAAAACGGGAGCATATTTATATATACTGTTCTGCAGCATGATTTAAATACTATTATGAAGTGTACACATACACACAATTTACAGGGTCGGATGGTTCTAGAAAAAGCATGTTGCAAAAAACTCTCCTGCCCTCCCCCATTATTCCTACCCTTTGCCCATTAACAGAGGCGACCACTGTCAATTCCTTTAGTGTTTTCTCCTGGTGTTCACCTCTGTATTCCTGGTAAAACACTGTCACTTCCTAAATTTTCGGTTTGAGCTCTATCTATGTGCCTCTATGGAAGACGGCGGTAGCTTCTTTCTCTCCCTCTCTCCATACTTCTTTCTCTCTTTAACTTTCTCCTCCTCCTCCTCCCAATACAGTTAAATTTTATTTTCTGATGGGATAAACATTTGCATGTACACCATTATGAACATGCAAATAACCATTCATGGAGGAACTCTCCATTTCCTTTCTTGTATAACTTCCATTTTCCTCAAAATTACTGTCTTTTTTTTTTTCATTTTTAATGCATCCATCATGGATTCAATCTCAAACCCTCAAAGAGGTAAATCTCCTCTCAGTACTTTCCACAACACGAGAGCCTCTAGCAGTTGATTCCATCTTCTCGGAAACAACGTTCTCCTGGAGCCATTTACTCTGTACCTCCTGTCTGGACGGGCTACTCTCTGGGCCTGGGATTTGGCCAGCATCCTAGGAATGCAGCACTGATGCTACTTAATGCATCTCCTCCTGTCTCTGTTCATTATAGAAAAGTGTTGTATCTCATCTCGTACTAGCTTATTAATAAACATGACTGACGGTCTACCGTCAGCGCACAAATAGGCAGAATAGACTCTTTAGCGGATGATGACAATGACAGCCATCCCTTACATGTGACATGAGATGATAACTTAGTCAATGTGGGCTGCTCTCACGCAACACCTTTCTATTTCTTAAACAACCCTCAGGTAAATTTCTCTCTTTCTCCTTTCCTTCCCCTCTCTCTGAAAATAAATAAATAAAATATTAAAAAAAAAAATTTATTTCTCACAATTCTGGGGGGTGGAAGTCTGGGATCAGGGTCAGCACACCAGGTTCTGGTGAGAGCTCTGCTTGCAGGCAGCTCGGTCTCCCACTGCGGCTTCACAGGGCAGGGGAGCCCTCCGGGGCCTCTTCTGTGAGGACACTCATCCCACTCATGAGGACTCCACCCTCCTGACCCAATTACCTCCCAAAGGCCTCACTTCCTTCTACTGTCACACTGGGCATTAGGGTTTCATTATATGAATTTGGGGGGGGGCAGACGGGACACAAATATTTAGTCCGTAACAGTTGGGTTGATGATGATGCTAGGAATGGAGAAGTTACACATTTTTATGGCAAAGGGAAGAAGGGATTTAAAAAAGAACACAGTTGATCCATATAAAAGAGTTTTACCTTAATCTCACTCTATGGTGACAAGTATTAACTGTATGCCTGAATAATAATTAATTAGGAAAAAAACAATTTGCTAAAGCTAATTAAAAGCTAGAACAAGCAGAATAAAGATGAAAAGGCCTGCAAAGCATGCAGGAAGCCAATACATTTTTCTTTTATTTTCTGGGCAGCTCATTAGTGACAAGGTACCAAACCTCCGCCTTGCATTTTGGCTTTAGCTTATACTCAGACTAATCACATTCAATCAGCAGAGCTGTCACTCTAAGTTCGGGGCAGGTGTTGACCAATCACATTATCTAATATTCAATCACCTGCTTTCCTTCTGTCAGTGTAGTTTATAATCGATACGACCTGCTGAAATCTGTCTTCTGGGTTTCACATTTAGCTTTGTCCAAGTACAAGGGTCTCAAACCCTTGGGTAGAGGTGGAAGGCTCACAGCTTGTTGTCAGGCACCAACCTTGGCTGCTGGAAGTTTCTTGATTTTACTGCCACTGGTGCCCTCTTGTTACTGAATGAGTCACTTGATATGAGTCAGGAAAAACAGAATTCATTTTGGAGTAGCTATGACTTTTATGTGGTAAAAGAAGAGATGCCAACCATGATAGACTATGATGTTCTCTTTTTAATTCCTTATTCCTCTGAGTTTATGTTATAGATCTTACAATTAAGGTGAAGATATAAGAACTCTGCTCTTATGCCCACTGAAGACACATTTTGTCATTCTTTAGTAAGTGTTCACTGGTAACATACAGAGTGGGGGAAAATAGTTATGTTTATGGAAAATAACAATAATTAATAAATCATAATACAAGAAAAAACTCTGTTTTGGGTACTCAACTATAAACCTATTTTTGCCCCACCCTGTATAAAGGACTATAAAAAACAGTTGAGAGGACTGACTATAATATAATGAGTTTAAGCTGTAAAGTATGCCTTCTACTCTTTTTCTTTTTATCACCACTGGTCATTTAATTAACATCATACCTCATGATAATAACCTTCCATCTTTACCAGATTACTTGTTTTTTTCTTAGACACACAACACTACATAGGCATTAAAATGTGTACATGCACTGATTGAGTTGTGAAGCTTAAAAACCATTCTCTTTTCTTGCTTGTTATCTTCTGATTTTTCTTATGTGTTTTCTCCTTATTTATATTTTTAATGCCTTCTTTAATTTTGTTTTTCTGTGCTTTAGAAATAATCAGCAGCTTGTCATCTTTTATGCTCAGTCTATAAGACCAAACACTTCATAATTATTTTGATTAGTTATGTCAGGCTGAATAGTCCTTGGGCATCACATCTGTTAGGTACAGCACGTGGTTAAGGACTTTATTCAGCATACAGCAGAATCAATATGGCATTGATATAAATTTCTTTATTGTAGCAGTATGCCTTCCACTCTTAAGACACAGAAAAAAAAGATAAATTTTTGACAAAAATTAAAAACCTGGCATAGTTGTATTTAAAATAAGATAAACACTGTATGGACCAGAAAGTGGAACTGAAACAAAAAGCCATAGACTTCCTGGGCTCTAGGTCCTAAAACCAGAACAGGAAGCTCAAGGGAGAAAAATGGAAACCAGAACGATCCTGCAGGAAACAATGGATAAGGACCAAGGTTCCCAGCCAAGAGTGCTGCCCTGCATTCAGAGGAGGCTGAACAAAGCTGTGACATCCGTTAGGCTGTATCTCACACACAGACTTGTGCCAGGGGGGTGGATGCGATGGTGGTGAGCAGAGACTGCCATGCAAACAGACCCTGGGCCAACCCACTGTGCAGTAAAATGACCAACTCTGTGATTTCTCTAATATCCCCATGGGAAAAGGCTCAATACTTGATTCTGAACTAGTGGTATTTGTCCAGGGTGAAGACAAATATAAAAAAAAGGCTAGACAGGGAAAAAATACTGAGAACAAGAAAAAAGCATATTCCTCACTGGTTTAATTTATCATTTAAACTTCCAAATGTTGATAAGGAGAACTGCAAACATCAGCTAATGGATTCATTCTTTTGTTTTGATTGTTGACACTATTATAGATGTCCCCCATTCCCTTTTGATTCTTGCACAATCAATAGAGCTGGCTAAAATTGATTTAAAAATTTGCCTGAGAACTTAAAAGAAATAGTGTATATATATATATATAAAACAAAGATTATGAAACAAAAACATGGAGACATAAATCAAGAATTGTGGCTATGAATAGCCAATTATATATGTTGGAATTGAAAAATAGTCACTGAAATGAAACTTACAAAGTAAATAGATATGTATAGTGCCCTGTAAGTACAAAATTTATCAAGGGGATCATTTCATGAATTATATAAATGTCTAACCTCTATTCTATATACCTGAAACTAATACAAAATAACACTGAATGTCAACTGTAAATGAAAAATAAAAATGAAAACGTATAGCGATAATATAAACTCTAGACTTGCCAGAATCAAAGACAGAATTTATAAATTGGAGCATATCACTAAGGAGGCAACACAGAGGGATGAAGATGTGAGAGATATAAACGAGAAATAAACAGCAGAGATTTGGAAGCAGCCCAAGTGCCCATCAGTAGATGAGTGGATAGAAAAGCTGTGGGACATTCACTCGATGGAATACTGCTCAGCCATAAAAAGAAAGCAAATTTTAACTTCTGTGACAGCAAGGATGGACCCAGAGACATAAGTGAAATAAGACAGTCACTGAAAGACATATATTATATGATTTCACTTATATGTGAAATCTAATGAGCAAAACAAACAAACAAAATAGAAACAGACTCACAGATACAGAAAAGAGACTGACAGCTGTCAGAGGGGAAGGGGTTGAGAGGCTGGGTAAAAAAGGTGAAGGGATTAAGTAAAAAACCCTCATAGACATGAACAGTATGGTGATTATAAGAGGGATGGGGGTGGGGGAGGCAAAAACGGGTAAAACAGGGGTAAATGATGATGGAAGGAGACTTGACTTTGGATGGTGAATATACAATATAATATACAGATGATGTATTATAGAATTGTATACTTGAAATCTACATTTTAGTAATCAATGTCATCCCAATAAAGTCAATAAAAATAAATAAGAATGAGAAATAAAAAGACACGTAGAGTTGCATAGAAATGTGTGTATAATATGTATACATACATATACATATATATACACATATGGATGTGTGTTTCTCAAAGTAGAAAATAGAAGTAATGGCAAAGAAAAAACATTTGAAGAGATAACTCCAAAAACTCTCTAGTATTTTAGGGTCAAATCCTCTGATATATTAAAGGGATATTAAGAAAGTTAAGAATAAAAAATACAGTCTTAATAGAAACTAGTGAGAAATAAAAATTACTTAATAAAGGCATAATAATCAGAATAACAGTATAATTTTATCAGCAACAACTAATGCCAGAGATCAACTTCAAAGAAAAAAACAAAACTGTCAAACAGAAATGTTATACTCAACTAAACTATCATGCAAGACTGAAGGAGAAATCGAGATATAGTTTAATATACATAAATCATGAGGCCTCTAGCCTGGAACTTAGGATATAATTTAGCAGAAAGAAATACAAATCAAGAAGGAAGCAGGGAGATAAACAAAATAAGAAAAGAATGAAGAAAACTCAGCAAAGTATTTTGGCAACTAGTGAGTAGCTTATTACTGACTGACAGAAATCAACAACTTTGTGGTAAAGAAGAGGTCAAAAATTCTACACAATAATAAAAAATGATCAAAATAGGAAAAAGTTAAGGGATAGTAATTGTGTGATAATATCCTTGTCTTATATTTCAGGAGAACCAAATACTCAATTCTTTCATTTTTGTTAGAAAAAGATATAAATTTTTTAAACAATGTAAGTCGAGCTACTTAAATTAAAGAAATAAAATATATAGCTTTCAAACAGGAAGTTTTATGTGAGGTAATAGTGTTTGGACAAGGGCTTAGAGAAATCTATTCAATACAAGGCAGAAAGGGAGAAAAATAAAGATGGAAGAAAACAGCATCATATATAGAAAACGACATGGTAGAAGTTAGTCCATACATATCCATGATCACAATAAACTTTAAAAGGATTTGTCTTGGTAAATAGGTTGAATAACAACTTTCCAAGATGTCTGTGTTCTAATCCCTGATATCTGCAGATATATTACCTTACTTGTAAAAGACAATAAAATGAGATTAAGAATCTTCAGATGAAGAAATTATCCTGGATTATTGGTCTGGGCCCAGTGTAATCCAAAGGTCCTTATTAGACGGTGGCAAGAGGGTCAGAGTTAGAGAAGATGTAGGGATTAAAACAGAGGTCAGCAAGCAGAGAAGATGCTATGCTGCTGGCTTTAAAGACGGAGAAAGGGGCCATGAGCCAAGGAATGCAGGTGGACTCCAGAGGCTGGAAAAGGCAAGGAAATCCATTCTACTCCAGAGTCTTAAAAAGGTACACAGCCTCATAGGCATGTCTTGGACTAGTGACCTTCAAAACCATAAGATAATAGATTTGTTACAGCAGCAATAGAAAACTAATACACTTAATTAAAAGACAGAGTCTATCACCAGATTTTGAAAAATCCAGTCACATACTATTTAAAAGATGTAAGCTCTTAAATCAACATACACACAAATCTGAGATCAGAGAAATGAAAGGATATACCAGGCAAACACAAATGAAAAGAAAGTTGACGTCGTGATATTATAATCAGGCAAAATAAGATTTAAGGTCAGAAAGCATAAATAGGCTAAAACAGACAATATATTACATAAAAAGAAATAATATACCAGGGAGAAATAAAAGTCATGAAATATATAAGGCAAAAATTGGCATAATTACAAGGAGAATTGGAAAAGTGAAAATTTGATAAAATTCTATCAGAAACTATTATACAAATAACCAGTAAGGCTGTAAAAGATTTGAACAATACAATCAATAAGCTTGATCTAATATGAACCTACAGACAGATAGATGGTTAGTCTGTTATACTCAATAACTAGAGAATATACATTCTTTTTTAAGGTCATATAAAATGTTTATAAAAACCAGTGATAACATTATCCCCCAAAACACAAATTTGAAGGCCAAAGGTCATATAAACCATGTGTTCTAACTTCATTATAGTTAAACTAAAAGTTACTTATTAAAATTCTATAAAAGGGGAAATGTTAATTATTAAAAATATGTACCCATCTATATAACTCACATATTAAAGAGAAAATCACAGTAGATAGCATAAAATATTTATAGCAACTTCCGGCCCAGATGGAGGTGTAGGTAGACACACTGTGCCTCCTCGCACAACCAAAATAAGGATGACAACAATTTAGAAACAAAATAACAACCAGAACTGACAGAAAATTGAACTGTATGCAAGTCGAACAACCCAGAAGATAAAATAGACACATTCATCCAGACTGATGGGCTAGGCAAGACTGAGGAGCAGGACAGACCTCACAGCCCAGGGTCCCAGAGCTGGGAAGTAAAGCCTCTAACCACTGATTGAAAATATCTGTGAGGGTTAAGGTGCCAGGAGAGACTCGCAGCCTCACAGAAGAGTTTGTTGGAGAGACCCACAGGGTCCTAGAATGTATACAAGCCCACCCACATGGAAATCAGTACCAGAAAGGCCCAATTTGCTTGGGGGAAGCAGCAGAAGGGACTGAAATCTGACAGAAAGTGGAGTGAGTACCATTGTTCCCTCTCAGACCCCCACCCCTACATACAGCGTCACAACCCAGCCACGTGTGTTGCCCAGCCCTGGTGAACACCTAAGGCTCTGCCCCTCATATGTAACAGGTATGACAAGATAAAAAAAAAAAAAGGCCCAAACAGAAGAACAGATCAAAGCTCCACAGCAAATACAACTAAGCAACCAAGAGATAGCCAACCTATCAGATGCACAGTTCAAAGCACTGGTGATCAGGATACTCACAGAATTGGTCAATTTGGTCGCAAATCAGATGAAAAAATGAAGGCTATGCTAAGCGAAATGAAGAAAAACGCACAGGGAACCAATAATGATGGGAAGGAAACTGGGACTCAAATCAAGGGAGTGGACCAGAAGGAAGAAAGGAACAACCAAACAGAAAAGAATGAAGAAACAAGAATTCAAAAAAATGAAGAGAGGCTTAGGAACCTCCAGGACATCTTTAAATGTTCCAGCATCCGACTTATAGGGGTACCAGAAGGGGAAGAGGAAAAGAAACAAGTGGAAAACTTATTTGAACAAATAATAAAGGAGAACGTCCCCAATCTGGCAAAGGAAATAGACTTCTAGAAAATCCAGGAAGCTCAGAGAGTCCCAAAGAAGTTGCACTCAAGGAGGAACACACCAAGGTACATCATAATTATATTAGCCAAGATTAAAATGAAGGAGAGAATCCTAGAAGCAGCAAGAGATAAAGAGACAGTACTCTACAAAGGAGTTCCCATCAGACTGTCTGCTGATTTCTCAAAAGACACCTTACAGGCAAGAAGGGGCTGGAAAGAAGCATTCCAAGTCATGAAATCCAAAGACCTGCATCCAAGATTGCTCTATCCAGCAAAGCTTTCATTTAGAATGGAAGGGCAGATAAAGTGCTTCTCAGATAAGGTCAAGTTCAAGGAGTTCATCATCACCAAGCCCTTATCATATGAAATGCTAAAGGGAACTACCTAAGAAAAGAAGGTAAAAAACATGTATAGTAAAATGACAGCAAACTCACAATTATTAACAACCACACCTAAAACAAAAACAAACTAAGCAAACAACTAGAATAGGACCAGAACCACAGAAATGGAGATCACATGGAGGGTTAGCAACAGGGGAATGAGAGGAGGAGAAAGGGGGAAAAGGTACAGAGAATAAGTACCATACACAGTAGGTAGAAAATAGACAGGGGGAGGGCAAGAATAGTATGGGAAATGTAGAAGCTAAAGAACTTATGACACATGGACGTGAACTAAAGGAGGGGAATGTGGGTGGGACGGGGTGTGCAGGGTGGAGGGGAATGAAGGGGGGAAATGGGACAACTGTAATGGCATAATCAATAAAATATATTAAAAATAAAATAAAATATTCATAGCAATAGAAAGAATTACAAACAAAAATGTGTGCTTTGCAGCTAAAGTGTTGCATAAAGAGAATATTTATAAACTTTAAATGTACTCTTAAACTCAGATTTAAAATATAAAAGCTAAACATTCAAATTAAGGTGCTTAAAAGAGAACAAAGTAATTGTACAGAAAGTCAACAGGAAAAATGGTAAAACTGAGCAGAAATTAAACATATTAAATCATAAAACAATATTTGGAATAATTTAATGCAAATACATTTGTAACCTTAGATAAAATAAAATTTTTCTAGAAAGATTTAAATGTAAATAATCATTATAGAAAAAAAATCATTAGATAAAACTTCCTTACCACTCCTGCACACTTCCCACCCTCAATAAGCAGACCAAGATCCTGTGACTAAATGGATTTATCATCAAGGAGTTGATCCTATTCTGTATAGGTTATATAAAGATCTTTTCAAAAACTGAAAAAGAGATAGAGGTAACTCATAAAAATGCAATTTCTTGATATCCAAACCAGAAAAGTGCAATGTAAAAAAAATGTAAACAAATGAGTGGGAGAATCTAAATAATATGATAGAAATGACATCAGCAGTGTACTCAAATATTAGCATACACCCCAATATGTAAAGGTAATGCACAACCAGAAAATCTATTCATTTAATTCACCATATTAACAGAAGAAAAGTTGTATCATCTGACTAGTTATGGAGAATCCATTAAATGTATGTTAGAGCAGAAAAAATCATATCATCTGGCTAGATATAAAGAATACATTAAATTTCAGCACATGTTCATGATAACAAAGTAGGAACAGATGAGAATTCCTTAATGTGAGGTAGGTATTTACCAACAATCTGCAGGAGATACTAAAGTAAAACATTTGAAGCTCATTCATTAAGGTCAGGAATAAGACAGAGATGCCCATTCTAACTTACTCTGCTATTCCATATTACATTGAAGATTCTATCCAATGCAAAGAGGCTAGAATAAGAAGTATAAAGACGGAGAAGGATGCCTGCAGATGAGAGTTTACCAACAATTAGAACAAATTAAGAGATGTGTGACAAGACTGAAGGCTGATAAGAGATAGATGGATTATATAAAAATCAATAGTGTTCCTGTATATGATTAATATATAACTAGAAAATGCAATGGAAATAAAGTAGCATTTATTAGAAGCAACTCTGAAGAGATGACCAGGGATGTGTAAGACTTCATTAAAGGGCATAAAAAATCCTAGGAGATATTCAGACTACTTACAGCAGTACTACTGTTTGTTCTCTAGGTGTGTGACTTTGGACTACTTATTCACCATCCTGTGAGTCATTTTCCTCATCAGTAAAATACAGATAATAATAAAACTCACCCAATCAAGTTGTTGAGGATTACATCAAATAATACACAAAAAAGACTCAGAATAAAAGTTGATACATACTAGGTGTTTAGCTATTACTATTATTACCATTAAATTGTACCATTGAAGACAGTGAGGGTAATAACACTGGGGTAGATAAGTGGAATACTATGGAAAGCTTAGAAACACACCCAGGTGCAAATCAGATTTGGTGTACAATAGAGAAGGCATTATAAATCCATGGAAAGAGAAAGGGCTGTTAAGTGTCGTAACTGGTGAGAGGACAACTGGCTTTCTTTATGGAAAAAAAAAAAAAGACTTCACTCACATTCCATATAAAAATAAACTTAACTGGACTAAAGACCTGAAAGAGTCTAAAATGATCTAAACAGAAGAGCAGAAATACATTTCTTAAACCACAAATAAAAAACAGACGCAAGAAAGTAAAAGATTCATAAAGTTGACACCAAAATTTAAAGTAGCTTAAAAAATCCAAAACTCCATTATAAGCAAAAGGTTAATATCCACAACATACAAAGAACATCCACAAACAGATCATTGGTAATAGGTAATAGACAGACAAGGATACCCAGATGAAAACATTTTCAACCTCAACAGTAACAAAGGAAGTATAACTTCCTTAAATTGTATTTCACTTTCAGAGCAGCAAAAACTAAGTCTGACCATACCAAGTTTCAGCCCACCAGGGACAGAGATACCTCAAACACTCCTGGAAGGACACATCGACATAATCACTCTGCGGAGTAACTTGGCAATATCTAAGGAGGTTGAAAATAGACCCATCTTAAGATCCAACAATTCCACTGCTAGAAATATACCTTATATAGGTATATACACTCAAAAGTATATGGTATGTTGCATATGTCCACAAAGAGACATATATTTTATTACAGCATTGTGATAATAACCCAACTGTCAGCCAATGGGCAAAGAAAGAAACATACCACTAGTAAGTGGAGTATACACAACAGCTAAAACGAATTAAGTAGATTTATATGTATTAACATAGATAAGTGTTGGAAACATAAATGTGAGTGTAAAAAACAATCTGCACAATGTTACATGCAGCGATAAAACTTACATACATTTTAAAGCAACAAAAGGCCACTACCTAGTATTTATAATACAGATATATCTGTAATGAGATACAAAAAAATGGCCTGGATATACATCAAATCTATGTTACGGTGGCTTCTGGGGAAAGAGGAAAATGGGACTGGTAAGGAGCACACATAAAACTCCAACTTTAATATTTTACTTTTTCCAAATGAAGGATCTAAGGTAAATGTGAGAAAGATTAACGTGAATTAAATTTGAGTGTCAAGTGTATCTCTTGATTTTTCCTATACTAAAATATGGTAAATACACACTGACCTCTGGAGTCAGATATTTCTGCAGTGAAAGGAGAGGACTGACTGCATTTCGGAGAATGTGGGTTACCACAGAAGGGCTGACAGCTGTCCCCTATCACCAGGGGCAGCTCTCTCAGCCATCAGAGCCTTGATGGTCTCATCTGTGCAGAGGCGCCTGAGCCTGGGGTGGGAGAGGGTCTGGGTGGAGTGGGGCAACGGTAATAGCATAAACAATAAAACATATTTTCCAAAATATATTTCATTCAGGCCCATTTCTTTCATTTTCACTAACATCTTTTTTTTTCTTACCTGTTTTTTTCCATTGAGGTAACGGTTCATTCCAAGGACAGAGCTAATCTACCCACTGAAGGTTGAGAAACAGCTCACTCTACCCCCTCTTGACACACATTATGGGGTGTAATATCTTAATAAGAGCATCTATCAAAAAGCCTTGGAGAATTATTTCTTGTCCATTAAAGATTTCCCTAGCACTAATAGCTCAACAGAGTAATGGAAGAACTAAGTCACAGATCTCTTGTGTGAGCTTCAAAGGTACTTAGGGATAGTGTAGTGTATGCAGCTGCAGACTTCAACAAACCAGCTGCCACACAACAAACACACACACCTCTCTCCACCATCTCTTACAATGGACGGAGTCCGGCACCAAAAGCACCAAAAATCTCACTGCATGTAAAATGCTTGCCGATCTGCTTTTGGGTTAGTCTATTAATTTTGTTACACTAGGTCATAGCTTTTTGTATTTAACCTCTTCTAAGAGCTATAGTAGTGAAGAATTTTTACACACACATATGGGAACTGAATGTTCTGTCACACTGTCACAAAGGATCAAAAAAGGCAGGACAGTAAACTGTATCATTATTTCAGATATATACTTGGAGGAATTATGGTTGATTGAAAATAACATCATCGAGATTATTTGCATATGTACATTTTAACACATCTCTGAATAAAATGAAGAATATCTGTTCCTTTTGTCCATTTCGAAAATGCTCCTTAATTTCTTGCTTTCAGCAAAACCTGCTCCTGTAGATGTCTATCTTTAAGGGCCTTCTGTGAACAGAAACCCAAAATCCACTCACCATGTCCAAGTGCATTTTGATAACCAGTGAGTAGGCAAAGTGGGGCAGCACAGCACCATGGATGAAAGCGCGTGGGTCTGAAATCGGACCGCCAGGAGTCGGAACCGGGCTCTGCCACTTGGTAGTTACGGCAACTTACCTCACCCGTCTGCACCTCTGTTTCTACCTCATTAAGGGGGGCGTCATATTAGTGTTTCTCCCAGAGTCCTAGCAAATGAAATACTGCACACAAGTGGCAAACAGAACTAAATAAACATGGGTCAAAATTAATGTCATCCGTTGCACTGTCATCGTCAACCCTGCTGCTAGGTGTCGGGAATTCAAAGCGGAGGCCCTTGTCCTTTGAAGGAGTCAGGCATATAAACAGGTAAACGTAGAAAGGGGACCCCCATTTAAATGAAAAAATAGCCCAGGAGCTTAGGGTCTGAAGGAAAAGCCCAATGATTCCCTTGATGCCATGCCACTGTGCATGGCTTTGGCAAGAGACCGAGAAAATAAAAGTTTAAAAGGAACGACACTTGAAGGAGGCATCGGAATTCCTGTTTCCTGGATCCGGAAACCTCTAAAGATCTAACTACAATGGCCTCTCCCGTAGATCACAGAGGCAGATGGCCGCTGTGTCGATGTTTCAGTGCCAGCTGAATCCCAAGGTGTCACTGACATTTGTATACACGTTCTCAAATTAACAGTGCCCGAGGCTGAATTACAGTCAAAGGAAAAGGAGAAGGATTCCAGATGCTTCCAACCAAGTGCTGAGCAAATGCACTTGCTCTTCCTAGCAAGGGGCACCCATGCAAACAAGGCAGCTGTCTTCCAGCCGGGAGCGCAGGTCCCAGCACTGGGGGGAAACTACCGTATTCCCACCCTCATTTCTGCTGTCACCAGAAAGAGGACATCTGCCTTCCTGAAGGATCACAGTGGGTACAAGCAGAGCCCACAGTCTTGCCAAAAGGGCCTTTTGTGCTCTGTTCTCACATCCTGATATTTTTTACCCTTCCAAACTAGAGGTGATTCGCTCTATTGTTCTGAGTCCTTCAGCTTAATCCAAGTAAGTCTGCAATTGGAAACCTTCAGGGAGGTTGGTATTTCAGGCATTCCAACGCAAAGACCTTACTGCTGCAGGTCATGCAACTTCTTTTACTAATCAGTTTTTTTTTACTCTCAGAATCAGTTAAGCTTTAAAGGAACAGAAAAAAACATGATCTTCACTGCTTCTTCACACATATTATACTAGGAGGTTTCACTTTTTTAAAAAAGTCATTTTTTATATAGCATTAATCTCTCAGAAATTTAAAATTGCTCTTAGCGTCATTTATCTTCCCAGCATCACAGTGAAGGTGGGCTTCCAGCTCCCCTTCTCCGAGACCCTCCAGCCAATAACAAACAGAGGTTTCTCGCTAAGGCAGAAGCTAGTCACAGTTTGCCGGGACGTGGATGCAGTGCATAGGGCTGAGCAGGACAGACAGCAGACAGATGGCTGACAGACGGCTGACAGTGGGCGTGGCATCTGGGGAGGGAGGGCTGACATTCGATGGCAGCCAGAACGACCCCTGGCTGAGAGAATGACCCCTCCCGTCAGGTCGTCAGCAGGAATTCCAAACCGGACTTCACAGTCATAGCGGAAGAAATGAACAACGTGCCCCTGACCCTACTTATTCCTCAGTGAGCTAGAAATTAAGTGCAATAAATATTTGACCACCATTTTATCTCGGTTCTGAGCTGTTGGCTTAGGGAGCAAACAACTATTAATGAAAACTATTTCCTAATGCTTAGTAAATTCTGTAAAAATGAACTGGCAGTTTTAGTACTGTATATTAAGTTGAAATTTAATGAAATGTTTTTCTATTTCTTCCCACTGTAGTTAATTTCTGAGTTAGTATAATCCAATTTCTATAACAGTAACACATATAGTATTCACTAAGAAATCCATCGAAAACTCCAGTTGAAATGACTTTGATGCCAACGGGCAATCGACTCGATAAGCACCAGCTTTCTGAGAAGAGGACAGAGGGAAAACACAGCCCACAGCAGATCACCCGTAGCACACATTCGGCTCCTGGGAACTGGGGCTGGCCGATTTAGGATGATATTAAAGAATCAAAAGATGGAATCATGGAACCTTTGTGGGAAAGAAAAGTCCCATTTTAACAACTAGTTGCATCATTCAATATGTATACTATATCAGCAAAAACAAACACCCGATAGATCTTTGATGTGCTTTTTGCTCTTGAAATGGACCTAAAATTGCCATAAACAGTGAAATCTGGAGATATCTGAGAATGTAAGGGGAGATGGTGAGAAAGGGAATAGTTACCTTTCTACTTGTTCCTAAGCACTCTTTGGTCTCTGCCCCCTTCTCCAGTGCCCACCTCTCGTTGCCCTAAACTAGTCGGCTGACTCTTTCGCTCCCCCCCACTGCAAACTCTGCACGTACAAAACCGGACTGGAAGCAACACATCCTGAGCAATGCACCGAACCCATCACCTCCCACCAAACACATCGATTGATTGGATAAAGACTAGCAAAGGCGTCTTTTCCATAGAATTTCTTGTTAAATGTTATTCTTTACACAATATCCAAGACTCGTGTTAAAAAGAGCAGTGACTATATAGGAAAAGACTGCCTTTACAAGGAATAAAGACAAATGATGATAAAAATGAATAATGATCATTGTAAATGGCTGCTAATTGGGACCAATGACTCTGAGGAGCTGTCGTTGAAGTCAGCAGAAAACTATAATTCTATTCATTCTGATAGTGGCTTTTATAAAATTAATAATTTTGATTTTTCAGAAATAACTGACAAACAATAAAACCAAATGTTAGTATTCATTCAAATGTCAATAATTCGTGGATAGACGGGCCACACTATTTTAAATTTTATATTTAAATTTAGAAAATGTTCTCCAAAATCAGTACTCAATTACTGCATTAGAGATTCCTAAATTCTGCAAAAAAGAATGTTATCTCTGTTCAAAAGGCATCGAAAAGGTGTTTCCTTGAGATGCGGGGCTGGGCTTGGGCACAGCTCAGTGGGAAACCTTCGAAGCCTCTTCCTGAACTGAGATCACAGTAAATACATTTGCTTGTTTACCAAACTACATGCATGTTGTGTTCCTTAGTCAACAAAACAATTATAATAAGGAGGAACTGAGGATGAGAATGACACAGTTTAATGCAGTTAAACTGTGTAAATCTCTGTTCCTGGTGATTA
Source organism: Artibeus jamaicensis (assembly GCF_021234435.1). Classification (NCBI taxonomy): domain Eukaryota; kingdom Metazoa; phylum Chordata; class Mammalia; order Chiroptera; family Phyllostomidae; genus Artibeus; species Artibeus jamaicensis. Next base: position 14,389,890 of record NW_026521842.1, read on the forward strand.
TTTTCAAAGGCGCGCTGCAAAGGTAGGGCTACCGCCTGTAAGACTTGGGCAAAACTGTACTTGATTCACGCGACGGTCCACAGTTTACTCACCATGCGTGCCTTAAACAATCCAGGGATGAAGGACTGGTTAGAGAGGTTGAGAGTCCTGGAGGACTCCTTTAAGACGTAGATTTTGCCAAAATCAACTTGAACGGGATGTATGTGGATAACTGGGCCTTCGCCGATGCTCCGTATGTGACACACCTGTGTTCCCAGCGAGAGCAAGAACATGCAAATAGCTGAGAATGGCTGGTCTTTACAATCAATTGAAACAGAAGCTTCTAGCCACCTCTCTAATAAACAGAAGTGGTATAAAACAATGCTTGATAGAACTGACATCCTTCCTGCTTGGTACTCCATGGTCAGAGAAACAAAGGGACCGCCATGCTGCTCAGGACTCTGAATCCCGTATGAAGCAGGGTGGGAAACCCTGAAGCAGGGTGATTCTCACCAGGGTGATCGGCTTCCCTGGGTCAGCCCAGAACTGTGCACAGAGGGGAAACCACAACCATGGTCCTCTCTACACCACCCAGGAGCCTGCCTCAAGAACATTTTGCATGGGCCTAGGAACTGGCAGTTAAGAATCAGAAGGGGCTGGACTGAGGGGCAGGAATGCAACCCACTTTATTCTGCTCCCCTCGCCCTGTGCCCTCAGCGAGGAAGAGGGCCTTTTTCTTTCACAAAGTGCTGCTGGCTCAGCAAATGACCCTCTTATGAGCTGCATCAGGGTACAGTGGGCCCAGTGCAGGCAGGCAGGGCAAGGGGAGCAGCGGCACCTCGTGATGCTGCGGTGTAAGTCCGGTGGCTTATCTATGGCATCTTACACAGAAGAGACAGAAGCAAAATCCTAGTTAATCCTACTAGCTAAGCAATCAGAACCTCTTCGAACAAATGTATGCTGGTGTCACCCAGCACTCAAGTAAACCAAGGGTGTGGGGATTCACAGCCTGCTGGGCAACTTCCTTTCAGATTCAAGATTCGTCCTTTGATTCACTTCAAGCCTCGGAGAGCTTTCCGGGTCTCCCTCTTCCCACAGCTGGAGAGAGGCTACTTGTCTTAACAGGGAAGGCAGGTGGCTTTGGGCAAGGGGTCCAGTCGGCACACAGGAAGAGGCCTGGTGAGCCACAGTGAAACTGATCTCAGAGCCCGCCAAGCCTCGCACAGGGGCAGCTGAGGAGGGTGTTAAACACACACGCATGCTCTCCCCTCTGAGAGTTGGGCTTAATAGGTCTGGAGAGGGCCAGGCATGTCTCGGCATGTGAAAAACTCCTGAAAGGAGTTCAAGAACAAGCGCTACAAAACACCACTACTTTTGGAGTTATCTGCAAACAGATTCCTGAAGTAATGTATTGCTAGTTTTTTACCATTAAGGAGTGAAAATACAGACTCTCAAACTACAAACCACTGGAGAATATGCAAATATGACATGTGCCTTAAAAGCAGAGGCTTGGAAGTTTGGTAAAAAGCACAGCAATTTTAACCGCAATTCTAAAAACTGGCTCTCACCACAGGGGGGTCCTGGCTCCCGAAGATTGAGATGTAAAGTGGGGATGTATGTTTCCCAGGGACCTGGGTCTCCAAGGTCAGGGGTATGTGAACAGTGCTCTGGGGAGAGATGATTCCACGGGGGCTGGAACAAGAGAACAAGACAGCAGGCGAGTCCTCACGCACCTGGTGGAAGACACAAGCGAGAGGGATAAGCATGCCTCTGGCAGGGTATAAAATCAGTAGCATATTAAGAAATAAATGCTGCCCTGTATCCACAGAGGTTCTTTAGAAATGTCCCATCATTCAAGCAAGTATGCAGGGACGAGCACCCCAATCCTGACAAAAGGAAGTCTGGTTAAGTGGGATGTGCATTAGGCCCCAAATCTAAAGTGTACAACCCAGCAAGATGCAGAAATCATCCACAATGTGAATTAGTTCAAGACAACAGCTGCCCATGGCCACCTTCCTTAATCTGGCCCTCAGTGCCTCCATGTTTTGCTCCCCACCACTTGGTCCCTTTGTGCTCCATCCACAGAGGCCACTGGTGTTTCCTAAACACATGAGGCTGCTACCGACCTCCAACTCTGCACGCGTGTCCTCTCCCTGGAATGCCCGCCCCCTGCCTGCATACGCATCCTGGATATCCCCGGGTATCCCCAGTGCTCTGGAGTCCGCGCTTTTCTCCCTCCCCAGGGAGCGCCTTGTAGTCCTTTCCCGCAGCGTGCACTATCTATGCATCTGTGGTCGCCATGGGCTGGAAACTTATTAGAGGCCCACGGCCTGGGCCTCTTCTCGATACATGCACACCTTCTGGCCCCAAACAGATGCTCGTTACTTGTTTTATAGATGCAGAAACAGGTAGGCTAACGAATAAATGAATGCCGCCCAGTGTCTACCAGTGGACATTGCACAGAACCTGTTTTGCAGCCCATCACCAGCTTTCATGCAATGACAACTACAAATAAAACTTTAAAAGCCCATGGCCAGCCCTGGCTGGTGTAGCTCAGTGGATTGAGTGCGGGCCTGCGAACCAAAGGATCACAGTTCAATTCCCAGTCAGGGCACATGCTTGGGTTGCAGGCCAGTTCCCGGCAGGGGACGCGCGAGAGGCAACCATACAATGATATTTCTCTCCCTCTCTCCTTCCCTTCCCCTCTAACGATAAATAAATAAAAAATATAAATAAATAAAATAAAAAGTCCCATGGCCATGGCCAAATAAGTTTAGGTAATTCTGGGAAACACTCTTCGGAATTTCAGCTCCTCAAGAGAAGGACAGAGCGTGCAGTCTTCCCCCACCTGGAGCACCCCCTGGTCTTTCCATGACTGGTCGGGTCCCACTGTCCTGCCTTAGTGGAGACTGAGGCAAAAGGAAAGTCAGTAAAACTGATTCTGTCTTTAGATAAAGTTTTGATATTTTGTTTACCATTGATTTTGATTTCTTAAAGTGTAGCATGAAAATGTTACTTATCTTGAACACTGAGTTTTTTTGGCTCTCCCTTCAATTTCGTGCTTGAGGCTAGTGCCTCACCCTTCTCCCAGCCCAGCTGGGCGGAAATAGCTTCCCCACCACTCCAGGTGCAGGCTCTGCTCTGAGTTCTCGAGATGAGTGCGTGCAATGTGCAGGGATCCCCTGCTGTGCTGCTAAGTGTCTGAAAGTCAGAGAAATTGTCTCCTGTCACCCCTCACCCTTGGCTTCTGGTTCTGTCTCTGAGAAGTCCACAGAATAACTGTAATTCCCTCTTTTACATAACAGCCCTTCGACTAATTGAAGGATAGCTATTTGGCCTGGTTAAGTCTTATCTGTTCCAGATTAAATACTACTTTTGCTCCTCATATGACTTGGATTTTCAGATGACATAGTCTGCCATTCTGGTTACTCTGAATATGATTCATTCTTTTTCCAAGTTTCTATTACAAAAATGCAATGTCAAGATCTGAAGACAAAATTCTGACACTGTGCTGATCGGTAGCCACCTCCTTTCTCTGGCTGAACACTAGGTTGCTCTGACATGGCCTAACCCTGCATTGGTTCTGTGGTCCCCATATTGGCCTTTGAACTCATTTTGAACTTGCAGCCATATAAACCCCCATCTGGTTTTGTTTGCATGAATCTTTATCAGAGGACTGTACCTACAGAACTGAGTGTAAACCCACATGCATTCTTGGTAAACTGCATCTCCTTAGGGACCTTCCACTACTCCAGGCTGTACAGATCTTTCCAATTCTTTAGTCCTAACATGTTGACTGCTTATTTTCCCACCTACCTGGGTGTAGTGGCATGTGGACAGAGCTATTTCATAAAACATTAAGAAGAAATTTGTCAGGATGGGGGCAGGGAAAAACAGAAGCAATTGCACCTTTTCCATTCTTGTATTATCTCTAGCCTTCTAGTCCAACAAATCCACTTCTAAATATTGCATTACTATGTGTTAGTGAAGCCGTTCAAGTCACAGCCATGGACACAGATGAAAACTCCCAGCTCTCCCTCACTTCCATGCATGGTTAATTCAAAGGCAATTATTTGCAGGTGCAACTTCTGTGTGTTGGCTTAATTGACCCTTTCTTTCTTTATCAAAGGTAATTTTCCAGGGCAATTAGCAACCATTTATACCTGCAGCTGCTCACTCATGCAGGTGGCAATCCAGCTGTGGCTTTATAACCCAACCCCTAGATTATCCCAGGGTTAAAAATCAGAACTGCAGAAGGTCATGTGTTCAGGAATATAGCTCTTAAGAAGGATTTCTCTTTCCTATTGAGGGAATCCAACTGAAGAAAAGTCTACACTAAAACAAGGATAAAGTAACTCACCTGAGGCAAGACCTCATAGCATCCTGGGAGGTCGTCGTGATTGACGAGCTGGATGGTTTTCGCGTACGGGTACTTCAGGAAGCAGCGCCCGAAGTCCACCTCTGCGCTGAGCAGGCGGAGGGAAGGCACGATACACCTGCTCGAAGGAAGGAGCCCATTACAGAATTTAATGGGTAGAAAGCTCGTTTACATATGGAAGTGCAGAGTCCCGAGTTAAACGCATTTGTTACTGTCATATAGTATTTTTCTTTAATAACGATATTAATCATTTTCAAATCTTCTCTCCTGCCATTTTTCTCTCCCTCAGCCCCCAGCCACCATTTTTTAATCAAAAAAAGGGCTAGAAGCAGGACTCAAACAGCTGTCTCCCGTGGGTAATGACTAACATTTCCACTGTTTTTCATATTTGGCCTTTCTTTGGCAAGGGGCCCCCTCAGTACGAGTTACTTAAGGTAGTGGGTCTGTTTCCATGACAAACAGGCAAGGCCACCAGCATGGGGTCCTATCTAGCTGTGACACTTAGGACCAGAGTTCCCTGAGGACTAGTAACACCATTTAAATAATGGTAATAATTCTAATTCCTATGCAGAACAGCTGTCTTGCTTGGATCAGTGGGCTCAGGCAGCTGCTGGACCCAGAACTGGCACTGTGACAATGGGAAGTGGCGGGGGAGGGGGAAGGAGAGTTGTGTCCTGCAAAGGGAAGAACGGAAGCCCTGCATGTGCGTTGGGTCTGTCATCGGGTGACCTGGGTTTTAGTTTTCACCTGTGAATCTCAGCGTCTGCCCTGCCCTGCTGCATCATCACAGCACAATGCAATGGTGAGGAGCACCAGCATTTGAATCATCCTGAGCCAGGTTCAATAGAGACCTTACCAAATACAACCTTGAACGTGTTCTTTTCCCTCCTAGAGGCCCAATTTAATTACAGGTAAAATGAAGGTAGTTCTAGGGGCTGGCATTTGCATCATTAACTCTTCCAGGGCATTGCGGGAAACACAGGAGGTAATGCACAGGAAGGGCATAGCACGGTGCCACGGAAGGGCTCAGTAAGGGATGCTGACTGCGCAGAGGGGGCACGTGAGCCCTTTCTGCTGCCTCTCTAGGAAAACCACCTCAGGGAGCAGAGATTCTTCCATTGAGAGTCTCTGAGCAGCTCCTACGGATTACACTAAAGTAATGACATGAAACAAAGTCTTGTTAATCCCAGAGCTTGGGATTTTGCATGAACAGGTGTTCATTTTCAGCTAAAATGGAAGTTGTCACTTGACCCAATGATTTTTCTAAAGTTAACCCTTTACTACCTGAAACACTGTGGCTGAGAGGGTTCATAGTACTTGACTTGGGACACAGAGTATATGTGGTCAGAAACTCATAGCCAGAACAAAGTAAAGAAGGACTTCCGCCAAGATGGAGGCATAGGTGGATGAGCCGTGCCTTCTCACACAACCAAGATTAGAGAAAACTAAATATTAGCAACAGAAAACACAGCCAGAACACGGAAAATTGAACTTTTCGGAAGTCCATTAACAACAAATTCTTCAGCCTGACCGGTAAGGGGCGAAACCAGCGGCTGGCGGAGCAGGGTTGCACAGGAGGACTCGGCCAGACACACTCAGGCCGGCGGAATCCAGGCGCAGGGCAGACACGACCCAGCGAGCGACCAGGCGAGCGACCGCGGGGGGAGACAGCCAGGCCCGGGGCTGCGTGTTGACTGAGGTCGCGCATTTGTGCGAGGGTGGACAGGCGAGGGAGTGGGCGGTTGGACCGGGCCGGCAGGTCCCCACGGCAAGCGGCAGTGGAGGGCGCCGCCATTTCCCTGCTCTGACCCCACCTCCACATACAGCGTCATAACCCAGCGACTCTGAGTGGCCCGGCCCAGGTGAACCACCTAAGACACTGCTCCTCCGCACCCAGCTGTGAGAAGCGGCAGAGGGGGTCGCCATTTCCCCCGCTCTGGCCACGCCCCCACATACAGCCTCACAACCCAGCGACCTGGGAATCCAAGGCGCCGCCTCTCACACTTAAAGGGCCCGAACAGACCAAGAATGGCGCAGGAGGATCTCAGAGCCCCAGAGCCAATAAATCTAAGCGATGAAGAAATAGCAAAACTCACAGACGCACAGTTTAAAACATTGGTGATCAGGATCCTCACAGAACTGGTTGATTATAGCCACAAATTAGACAAATATATGAAGGCGAAACTAATTGAAATGAATGGAATTGCACAGGACACCAATAGCAATGAAAAGGAAACTGGGACTCAAATCAATGGAGTGGACCAGAAGAAAGCAAATAATGGCCAAACAGAAAAGAGTCAAGAAGCAAGAATTCAAAGAAATGAGGAGAATCTTAGGAACCTCCAGGACATCTTTAAACGCTCCAACATCCGAATTATAGGGGTACCAGAAGGGGGAAAGGAACAGCCACCAGTGGAAAACTTATTTGAACAAATAATAAAGGAGAATTTCCCCAATCTGGCAAAGGAAATAGACTTCCAGGAAATCCAGGAAGCTCAGAGAGTACCAAAGAAGTTGGACCCAAGAAGGAACACACCAAGGCACATCGTAATTACATTAGCCAAGATTAAAATGAAGGAGAGAATCCTACAAGCAGCAAGAGCTAAGGGGACAGTCACCTACAAAGGAGTCCCCATAAGACTGTCAGCGGATTTCTCAAAAGAGACCTTATAGGCAAGAAGGGGCTGGAAAGAGGTATTCCAAGTCATGAAATCCAAAGAACTACAACCAAGATTACTCTATCCAGCAAAACTTTCATTTAAAATGGAAAGACAGATAAGGTGCTTCTCAGATAAGATCAAATTCAAGGAGTTCATCATCCTGAAACCCTTATTATATGAAATGTTAAAGGGACTTATCTAAGAAAAAGAAGTTAAAGAAACATGAACAGTGAAAGGACAACAAACTCACAGTTATTAACAACCACACCTAAAACGAAAGCAAACTAAAAGGACAGCTAGATCAGGAGTGGAAACATAGAAATGAAGATCTCAAGGAGGGTTAGCAACAGGGGAGTGGGAGGAGGAGAAGGGGGGAGAAGGTACAGAAAATAAGTAGCATAGACAGTAGATAGAAAATAGATGGGGGGGGCAAGAATAGCATGGGAAATATAGAATCTAAAGGACTTGAGACACATGGTCATAAACTAAAGGGGGGGTGATGGTGGGGATGGGGGGGTAGGGTGGAGGGGAATAAAGGGGGAATAGAACAACTGTAACAGCAAAATCAATAAAAAAAAATTTAAAAAAAAAAGAAACTCATAGCCTCTTGGACCTTAAAAAAAAAAATCAAGATAGCTGCAGGAAAAAGAGCCTGGGAAGTATTAGAATAAACCCATGTAGGAAAATGCAAGACTAGGCAAAAAGGTAAACTTGGGTATAGAGAGGACCAGATGAAAGACTGTATTTTTTTAAACGAACAAAAAAAATGAGTCAGGTCTTTGGAAGGAATACTAAGCAAGTAGATCATAACAAAGCCTTGACCTTCAAGTTCTTTGAGGGCTGCTCTCTGACTTCATTCAAGCCCAAGGCACATGCAGTGGTGCCTGTTATAATGGCCCCACCAAGTAGCACGTCTGCGCCTTCTTTAAGGTTCACTACAGACCTAAGTTCTAGGAATTGATATATTATCAGAAATGTTCTCTATTTCCTTTAGATGGCATATATACACTCTAAAGTCCTAGACCTGGAGACTTGTTTGCTTTGACAAGTGCGTGGCCCATGATTACAATCACTGTCATCATCACGGGGTGACATAACAGCCTTGGAAAGACTGTAACTTGGTCAAGGAGACACAGTCAACCAGAAAAGCCAGGATCTTAACCTCCTCCCAGAGCCCACTGCTGTCTCTTAAAAAAAAAAAAAAAAGAGAAGTTGGTGCTGGTTCTGAGGAGTTTATATTGTTAAAGATGGCTTCGCTGAAGGCCCACTTGCAGCCTAGAACAGGACTGTCTTGCTAAGTGGATCTTACACTGCAGAACTGTGAGCACCACTCTTTCTGCTGCATAACTTTGGAGTACTGTATTTAAAGATAAAAATAAAAACCAGCAACTGTTCACATCTTTCTGCTAAACCCTTTTTAGCTCTATACCTTCAAAGTCAGAAAGTCAAAAATAGAGAGCACTGTTATTCTTCATACTGCAAAACACACACATCCCTTCTCTTATCTAGCTCCACCAAAGATGCGTTTGCTGTTTTAAAGCTTTGTTATTTGAATCAGATTCAGTCTCCCTTCCCAGGAAAGCAGGATGAGAGGCAGCCCACACTGGCGGCTCAGGGGAGACTGGGACGAGGGGAGCAGGTGAGCGTGATACCTCGCTGTAATGAGGAGCGCCAGCACTTCTTCCCCAATGCCCTCCACGTCCACCACCAGGGCCAGCTCATATTTCTGCGCAGTGTTGGAGCATAAGGTCACCTGCAAAGAAAAAGGTGAAACGCTGCCCTTCTGAAAGTCCAGCTCTCCCTCTGCAGAGAGGAGAAAGAGCCAGGGGACAACCACACTGATGAGTGAGGCTTCTGAGTACTTTATGATGAGATATGGCGTTTTACATTTTCAGTTGAACAAGTTACATATCAGGGTCAGGGCATGCTGAGTTTTTTCAAAGGCCAGGTGAGAAGCCCAATGGCTTTAGTACAATAGGTCTGCTCCTTTCTGAGGATGTTGTTACCAAAGAAGCAGTATCTCCATAAGGAGGAAAAGGGCCCTGAAGGAGGAGCAGCACCAAACAAACCTTAATTATTGTAATTTAAATCATTCCCTACACCTCTGGGCTATATAAATTATGAAATTCAATACACCAATAAAGTACTACAGCTAAATTCCTCTTACAGCAAAATAAATAGCATAACCATGTCTATTGCAGAGGATGCCATAAAAAATCAACTAGTCTTTTTTTTTTTTTTTTTTTTTAGCAAAATCTTGTCCCCTGCCCCTATATTCGGTATTAGAGCAGAAAATAGGAAGCTCCAAAGAAAGGTCTCCTCCAGGACAATATCTGCCCAGTAAATTTCACCCTGAGTTGTATTTACTGTTGTGAAACATTACATTTAGGCTTTTGAAGCCTTGTTACAATTTTTAATTGCTTTACAATGACTTGTATTGGAAGAGATACTTGAAAGTCTAGAAAACAGCTTCTGGCACAGGCTAAGGCTTTTCTAGCTATAAATTATGTATCAGGTACTAATTAAATGTTTTGGGTACAAAGGGAATTTCTGGATGGAAAATTGGGTTCACACAGACGTGGTTGGAGTACAGATCATAAAAAACAACAACAACAAACTGAAGCGTGGAGAAAGCTCGCCCAAACACAAAGGGAAAATAAAGCGAAGATGGGCCCTCTGATTTGGGAAGAAAACACATCAGATTTGGAGAGAAGCAGCTGCCCCGGTGTGTAGATTCCTAGAGTGACTCTAACCCCTGTTTATGCCTCTGAGCTGTGGTTTGAAGGCAGAAGACTGCTAGACAGAGCTACGTCTTCTCCAATCTTTCCACCCTATATGGGAGAAGTATGGGAGAAGTATGGGAGGAGAGAGAGAGAGAGGTAGTAGCTAACATGTAGGCTGAGTGTTTAATAAATAAAAACAGTAAACAAACTCAATGCAGCAGCACCTCTCCTTGGGAAATTCACAGTTAGCAACTGCTGTGACTTTTTAATGGTTGTGTCCCCCCACAAATTCCTCAGTTGAATCCTAGCCTCAGCATGATGGTATTAGGAGGTGGGGCCATCGGGAGGTGCTGCCTCATGAGGGTGCTGCCCCCGGGAACAGTATCAGTGCCCTTATGTAACGGGGCCCACAGAACCCCCTAGCCCCTTCCACTGTGTGAGAATGTAAGGAGTTGGCAGTCTGCAAACTGGAAGAATGCTTCACCAGAACCCAACGATGCTGGCCCCCTGATCTCAACTTCTTGCCTCCAGGTTGTAAGAAATAAATTTCTGTTGTTTATAAGCCACCCAGTTTCTAGAATTTTATAAGAGCAGCCAAAACGGACTGAGACAGCAACCCTGAGAAGTGATAATGATATATGATATCGAACCTCATTGGACACGTGGAGAAGCCCTTGAAGAGCTAAGAACTTCCAGAAAAAAATTAAGGATAAGTGGATAATATGGAAGATACCATGAAGCATTTAAAATAATTTTGAGGGATGAAACCATAGCCGAATTAAATATTCACAGACAATGACTACAGAGAAAATGAACCACCTTAGTTATTAAGTCTTATCGTTGTTTCTTTCCCAGAAAAGATTAAATCATTTCACTTTAGCAGCCTTCAGTGTTGCTGGATCGAACTGGAGAAGAAAATGTGAGTGAGGGAAGACAGTGAAGCCTCTCTCAGTCAGCCAGGAAGTAATTCTGCTGGTGGCACCGCAAAGCCATGACCGAAGCATCACGCCTGTGGGCCCAGATGTGAGGTGCTGTTGGGAATGTCACGTCCACATCCACCACAAAGCCCCGATTCAGATTAAACATCTGAATAAACAGGAGGTCACCTGGGGCATACCCATGAACATTTATTGGTATAAACAATCTGAGTCTAAATTAGGAAAGGAGGACCTAATTATCAGTGAGTCCTTAAATTGGTTTATATCTGTACTGATGGGTGTACTATCCATATGGAGCAGTGGCTTTGCTAGAAATCACTACAACCCACTGCTCTGGGGGAAGGCAACACATCAGGATCGATGGAAATCCACTGGAGTGGTATCTGCTCTTTTGCCCAGTATATTTATACCTGGCTCCTTTTGCCACAGTGGTTTATTTCCTCATGGCCCCACTTTCCCGTGTGAATGGAAGGCTCTGCACCCCACTGACCCTGGCAGTACTGAGCACGGCCTAGACGCGGTCCCCGCAGCTAGCTATCTGGGAGTTCAGCTGCCTGGCCTTGTGTGCTGGGAGGCTGTCACTTTACCCTGATAGCAGCAAATCCCTGGGAGCGAATGGTGCCACAGCTGGGGGTGATGGTGAATTCTTTTGGTTTCGTTATGGGTATTTCGTCCTTGTTCCAAGAGGGTCCTTGGTTGTCTGAATAATCCCGACAACTGGAAACGCCATCCCCAGGGATACGCAGTTTGAAGGTCATCGGGACCAAGGAGGTGTTATTGAGGGAACATATCAAGGTATGAGGAAACCCTGGAAAATGAAGCATGAGGTGAGAAATAAAACCCCTGCAATAGCCTCCCTTTAACTTCAACCTCCCCCAGCACTGCTAAGCCTCTTAAATGAATCGTCTGTGCAACTCAGCATTACTTGCTTAATTCTAACTCTTTCTGATGTTATTTTCAATTGTAAATCAATAAATACATTTTATGCCTTTATTCACCATCCATTCATTCAGTGAATATTTATTATGCATTTACTATGTAGCATCAATAGATAAAAAAATCATCATCCAAATCCTTCCCAAGAGGCAGCCACTATTACCAATTTGCTGAGTAATATTCTAGAAGTATATCTTGCATTTAATTTTTGCATAGAAAGACAAAATTTTCCCCCAAGTAGAATAATGTTTGCTCTTTTTATCTGCCTGTGTGTGAAGGGAGGAGCCTGTGCGGTTTTGCCCGCTGTGTGACCCAGAGCCGGCCCAGACATTAGATAACTCATTCTGGACCTGTCTGAGGCTCATGCCCTCAGGGTCGAGGACATAAAACCGAGTAACAGCCTCTGCCGAGAGAGGCTTTGCGATCTCTCTGAGCCAGCCAGAGACTGGCTTTTCCCTCCCTTAGATAAAGCTGCTCTTTCATGTGGTATCTAGCAGTTCATTGAGATTCTCCAGTTCAGTGAGATTCACGTTTCCCAAGAGATGTGGGTCCTCCTTGCCTGGTAAGCAATAAACTGAGCTCTGGTTTTCGATTCCTTAGGTGGCCATTGTATCTGCTACCACTTTCAGAACAAGAATTATCTATAACCATAAGAGAACCGATATGCATATTTTACTGGATGCAAACATCACTCTTTCTATTTTGAACCCTATTGCAATATTAAACGACTGGTGTTGGAGTAATTACCCACAGAGGGTATTTTGAACTGATCTGCTTCTCTCCCCAAGTCAGAGCCTTTGTCTATACAGTAGGACTATAGAGGAAACTCATTCTTGTCCCTTCTGCGATATCACACCTGCCAGTCTACTTGGAAGAAAGCTTTAATGGAAAAAGAATGATGCGATTTTAAAGGATTGTTCTTGGAAATTGCAGAACTGCTGGGAAGTCAGTTCCACAGTCATGTAGTTGCTGCATTTGACTTTGCTGAACTTTCCCAACATTGACTCTTGAAACCATAGGTTCCTCACCCTGATCTTACCTGACCCTTTATGGGCTAAGCACTCTTCTAATGGAGGGTGTACGTATTATGGAGTGGGATCCTATAGAGACTCAGATGGGTTCTTCCAAACCATTGCTCAGACTACTTCCCTGACGCTACTAGTTTTTCTGAGAAGAAAGCCAGTTGTAACCTCCTAGCTGGAACAACTCCTGTGCAGTATCTGTAATACTGCTTGTCGAGAAGCCCAAAGGAAAGGGATACTGCCGAAGACGAAAGGCTCATTAATATGAATGTTATTCCCAGGTGTCTGGTAGCAGCAAATCCTAATACTGTTCTACCTGTAGTTTCATCGGAATGTAAGTGCTTTACAAGGCAGACCTCTGTTTTCCCTTTCTCAGCATCTATGAGGTGAGAAATAAAAGTATATAAAAAGTAGTATAAAAAACTCAACTTTTCTCAGCATAATTAACAACATGCTAGGCCCGAATGCCTTGAAGATTCACAGAGGCACCTTCATTCCTCTCCCAGTACTTAAATTTGATTTATAAAACAATATTCTCAAGAGATTTGATTCACACTTAATATGCATATCTTCACTTGACCTAGAAAGCCTCTAAGAAGATTTAAAGAAACTAGGAGCAAAAGATCATAAGGCTACAAAGGAAAAGTTCTGATTCTGACAAAAGATGGTACATTATTTAGAACATGACCATTCTATTGGAGAACAGAACTAAGCTCAGGAGAGTGTTAAATTGTTTCAGCAATACCCAGGACCAAAACTTAAATTACAGTTCATAGATTTGGGGGGACACATGGGATATTTTAGACAATGGATCCCTAATTTTTCTAGTAAAATAAAAATCTCCACAAAGCAAAGGGAAATGTATTGGCAGATCATTATGCAAAATGGGTGGTACTTTTGTATTTATCTATAGAAATACATTGGAAAATGGGAGATCAATAAACACATCTGCACAAGCCAGTTTGGACATAAAAAACCTCAGTCTCAGACTTAGAAAAACAATCATTTTCTAAAATCAGGATCCTCTGTCCACTTCAGTGCTCTTCGGCACACCAACTGTGATGTGCCCCAAAGTCTGAGCCGGCCTCTGACAAAAGTCATAGGTCCCATCAAACAAGAGATAAGATCATCTCCGAGCAAGAGGTGATGGAAAAATTTCTCCTCTGCAGCTGGGTATCATATTCCAGAAAAACTGGGCAATGTAAATCATACTGCGAAAACCTTTGAAATAAAAATGGGCCATGCCCAATTGATATGTTTAAGAATACATCCTTGGAATTGTCTGCAAACTCTTTAGCTGGATTCGAGCCTCTCTATACAGAAAGGCTGCTCCCATAAATGTGACTGAAAAGTTGTACACTATAACTTTCCTTCCTGGGGAATAGGAGTCTTACACAGGAGAATTACTGAGAAGCTTACAGTATTAACCATTTGATCAACAATTTCATAATCCACAATCCCTGGGAAATGTAGAACATAAAAAAGTGTTACCAGTCTGAAATTGTCCAAGCTCTCTGAGGCTCTTGGAGTTCTTTGATGAATTGTTTTGCCTTTAGTTCTAATGTCCATCAGCCCCAGTTAACCTCCCCTGGAACTCACAGACTATTCACCTTAGAAAAGAAAAACTAGAAAATCCATGTAACTACGTCTTTCATCAGCCTGAATCAAGCTTGCTTCATGCAGACATAACTACATATTGTCAAGAACCAACTCATCCATCAGTTCTAGAAGCCTTCCCTAAAAACTCACCCTCGGGAGTTCTCCCTTCTTGCAACCTCAACAACGAACACTCTGAAAAAAATACACCAACAGTCTTCAATCTTTGGAGCCTTCACTGACCCTGTGGTTAACTATAAGGTGGATCTTTGGTAAAAAGATGCCCAAAGAAACTGAGTTACTGTTGACTGAAGACCTGCAGCAAACACTCTTACTGGAGAACTTCAGTGGAAGTCTGCCAGTCACCCTTCGGGCAATGGACAACCCGCGGGAACAGACTGCTGTTCCCAGCTCCTCAGAACAAGTGATCATTCCGTGAAGGTTTTTCCCAAGACTTGTGGAACGAGATTTTGCTAGATGTCTGACATTACTGATTCTCACACTTTCCTTCTGTATCAACTGGCCATTTTAGTCTCTATTTACTATCTTTAATTATATAATTATGATATCCTTTGTTATGTCTCTCTTATTATTAATGATAAGTTGCTTGGGTCTGGGCTTTGCTCATGCCTGCTATGATCTCTTCTACCAACCTTTCTAAGATCTTTTTATGATCATTACAGTTAAGCTTTGCCCTTGACTCTCTATTTTACACTCCCCTAAAGTCGACTGAAATAATTAGGTAAAATAGTGACAGTTCATACCTGGGCCATGGAAGAGGCAATTATCATGCATTTTCATTAATGCTTATATGTACCCCAATAACTCTGCCCTTGTACCCTAATTTCTAAGTCTAAATCATCCAACTGTCAACGACACCGAGTGCCTGCAGGCTTCTAGACTCCTTATTCTCAATCCAACACATTCTTGTGCCTCCTGAAAAAACAGTGACTTCACAGATACTTCCCCACCTTTTGGTCTACCACCTGGCATACCAGCTGTAACATTGTCCGTTTTGTTCTTTCCCCAATCCAGGGATTTATCAAAGCCTCAATGTTCCTTCAGGGACAACCGCCACCCAAAGTCTACAATCTGACTCTCTCATGCTATTGCAGCTTCCATCAGCCTAATTAACTATTAGATATGTCATCCAACTTCTAACCCTATCATCCAAATCTTTATAGCCATACAGCAAGCATTTTCAATACCAATCAACTTCATGGTGTTTATAACATCCTCACCACTCAACCCCAACAGGCCCTGATGCCACATCTAGACCTTCATCTCCAACACTGACCTGTAACAGACACCTCTTCAGGAAGGGGCATCAGTATCCATACAGGGACAATATTACCAACTTTAGTTTGTTTCATGTACTCCCCAGCTCAAAAGCAAACCTTGTTTAACTCCACATAATATACTTGCCATCCTGAAATAACTAAAAAAAATTCCTCCGACTCCTGGCTTACTCTTGTAACAGTTCATTTCTCTTTTGCATCTGGAACTATATGCATCCTATTGGTCTTTCACTCTCGAGCCAGTGACATGCTTACTTTTTTATCTGCTATATCAACACCCTACTTGCACATACAGGGTAATAATGAAAAGTTTCCAATAAATAACTGTCCAATGGACCGTGTTTCTTTGTGATGGGAGGTCAAACAACCTGGAAAAGTAATGATTTTGTGTTGAAGTCATGAGGACTCTAGTGCCCACTTTGGGGTTTAAATTTATAATAAAATAATTGTGAGAGGATATCAAAGGTTATTTCTAATTTTAGCTGTTACGGTACAAAATGTAGAAACATATAGCAAAGTAGCTTGAATTAATTGACCCAAGTAGTTTTGAAAACCAAATAACCTTTGATCGATCTCCTGTTGGCAAACAGAAAAGGTATGTTTTTGTTAACATTTCTTGCTCCATTAGCAAAAACAAAAGAATTTATATGCAAAATAATAAAAAATGCAATTTGGGTTTTGAAGGTGGGCTTAGAAGGGATAAGTTTTCAGGTCTCAGACTTGGGGAATCTTGGGTCATGGCTCTGTAGTATGCTCCAGCCTCTTGTCTAGCTGCTGTATCATCTGATGGCTCAATAAGACATCATACAAGAAAACAAAAATAAGCTGCTTCTGATTTTCACCTGAGCTAGTTTCCAAAACTTCTTGCTGGACCAAGTACGACGAACAGCTATTGGCTTATTATCAGTACAGCATGCATTTACATTAGCATCACAGAGATGAGTGATAGAGCAGATTCTGGATAATGAATCAGGGTGAAATTTCTTGAAGTAATTGGTTTGCGGTGCTTACTTGCACTTTGTTTTTTCCCTCCAGAGTGATGTGACATAGGGCATATCTTCCAGATGTCCTTGTGCTGGACTGGGTACCTAAATGCCTATGGAAGGACCTGCTGTTGTCATGCATCGGTCACCAGACCTCACTGTGGACTCAGTTGGGACTGTCTGCAGGGTGAGTGCATGGGTCAGGGTTCACTAATTCACTTCTCATCATGCATCTGTCACAGTCACCCTATGAGTACGCCTTTCTTCATTGGCCACCAGATGATTTCCTAGTTGAAGGTCACTTCTACTTTCCTTCAAAAGAGTCTATCACTCAAACATGCCTCCAGCCATTTTCATATTCTATAGTAACAAACAGATAGTCAACTTCATTTATATAGATTTTCCTATAGTATGTACCTTTTCCATAAATGTAGATGGGGACACTATATAAATAAATATGTCCTGAATAAATAAAACCATCATAACCCCCCCATCTTAAAGCAACTGATAAAGGCAATACTAGTCAGCTTTTTCTAAAGAACTATTTGCCCCAAGTAGAAGCAAAAGAACTGAGTCAAAATGGGAGGCAATAGAGCAAAATGGAAAGGACTGTGGAGTATGGATTTAGACTAGGGGTTCTGAACTTTTTAAAATGACCACCTCTAAAAAGAACCACTGTGATAAGTTAATTTTAAATCAAATCAAATAAATTTTACTTAATATGATTTAAATTCTATTTAATATCCAGTTAAATACTGGACCAAATACTGGGCCAAGAACCAATTTTTCGCCTCTTTGGGACACTATCACTTGTTCTGATAATAGTGATTTAAATACACGTCAATTGAAACATGCCAATCTGGCCACTACTGTGTGACTGTAGGGAGTTATTTAACTGTTTGGTGCTCAGGTCTTCCATCTCTAAAATGGGGATTTTAAATAGGACTTCCCCATGGGATTGCTAAAAGGTTTAAATGTAGTACTGTATGTAATCCACTGAGCAGTGGAGTAGACAGAAGAACCAATAAATGGGAACTTTTGCTGCTATTATTGTTACAATTTTTACTTTTGGGAAAGCTTAGATGGAAGTTAATAACTCAGAGAAGTAACTGAATGGGAAGATAACACAAAAATACAGAAAAGTCTTCAATTTGGAGTGACAAGACACCTGAATCAAACCACCACCGAGTTCACTTCAAACTTGGGAGCATCTCTGTGAAAAGGCTGCTGTAGCCAGGCTGGACAACCAGAATCTTCCTGTAAATGGAATGTTCCTCATGTTTCGATGGTGGAATGAAGTACACGGCTTCCTGTTGTTCCATGGCTGGAAGAGGGGAGCAGACACGCCCTGATAGCGGTCAGTGCCCAGCACACAGTCACAGCTCAAACATGGAACACTGGGAGGTGACAGCAGAGTGCCACTGCCGCAGAGAAAGCACTACTGTAGGTCCTTTTAGCTACTGCCCATAAAAAAAAAGGTAAGAAAGATTCTTTGTAAACCTTCCTCCTCTCACGTAGAGGAAAGTCATTCTTCCCTGTTTCTAATTTAAAGCAGAAGAATACTCACCAAAGGAAACGTCACCGAAGTGCAGAGCGGGAACATTGAAGTGGAAGGTGGGTCCGATGACACAGCCTCTGGAAACAAGAGCACAAAGCAGGGAGGGGGGACAGGGTCAAAAGGATTCAGGGCAACAGTCAGCAACTGGTCAGTACTGACAACCGTCGTTTGTCATTACATCAGTTACAGAATCTAGGACTTAACAACAACAACAACAAAAGAGATTTTGGTCTATCACAGTTCCTGCCACCAACTAACTGTGATCTTGGCCAGTCACTTTACCTCTACGGGCTTTAGTTCCTGTTTCTTAGGTATAAAAGACAGGACTAAAATAGGTGACTCCAAATGTGGGTCTACTTCTCTCTCAATGCAAGGCCTCGTGATGTTGGAGTGATACTCTAGTTTAAAATAAATACAGGCTGACCTCAGGGATATTGTGGGTTCAGTTCCAGACCATCATAATAAAGCAAGTATCACAATAAAGCGAGCTGTAATCTTTTTACTGGTGGAGGGTCTTGTTTTCAACTTGTAAAGAAACAAACGAACAAAAAATGCAACGTCTTAAAGTGCAATAAAGCCAAGAGCAATAAAATGAGGTACGCCTGTAGCAGATCCTGTAGCTTCTAGATAACCAGCAAACACTCTAAGCATAAATATGAGTATCCTTACTCACCCAGCTCCAGATATCGGTGATGTAGGTGTGACACACACGCTGGATGCATTGGTGCCCTAGTGATATTTCTGGCTGCTACAGATCTGACTATAATGTGGTGAGCGGCTGCCGTGAGTATAGGAAGAGCCATGACAGCTAAGACTCAGTGCTGCCAGCTTCAATTCTGAAAGCCTTTCTCAGGACCATCTATTATATTTCATGCTAATGATCCCAGGAGGTTTCAAAAGAGAGGCTGCTACTCAGCAAGGAGTCAGCATCCTACTGAGAATGAAGTCAAACCAGCCTATGGGTTAGACATTGACTTGTAAAAGAAGTTTTTTTGCAGGGTGAGGGGATGCAAAATAACAGATCAAAAGTGTCTGAAAGGCACAAAAGGCTAAAGAAAGAAAGAAAGAAGCCCACAAATTTGCACAAAGCAGCCATTTAATCAATGAAGTAGAAAGAATCAGAGTTAAATCACATTTGTGCAAAGGCACAAATAACCGAGGGTTCCAATTGTGGCTGAATCCCACATAGATTTAGAGATGGTCACATTCTTTACAACGGGTTCTGGGTTTAGGACAGTCTCTGCCAAGACTGGGTGCTCTGTCAACACAGTGGTCTGTTACATTATGAAGACTACGAGTTAGAATGACTGAATTATTATGACATGGTAAGTGAAATGTTTTGAAGACAAAATATCTGTGCTATGGTTAAACGTTATAAAATCATAGATGTAGAAGATTGAGGGAAAAACCTGCACATGGGTAATTTTTTAATCACCATTTATTAAACCAATTTTACAGTGGTTATCCAACCACTTAAAATACTCTGTCATGTAGTTGAAGGGTAAAAAGAAACAGCAAAAGCATAATTGTTCTGATCTTTCAAGGCCTACCAGCCAAAATTATGTAATGTTGATGACAAGGGATACCTGGTGATAAAAGAATAGAAAACAAAACCCAGAATTCGCAACATTAATTTTACAGAGATTTCTTGGGCCGTAAGGTACAGTGGTATTGCTGGTGAAGTCAGTATTAACGTGCAGAGCTGGAGAAGTACAATGATTTATACATGTATTTCCCTCTTCGTCATTGGACACTTCTTCGTGACACCGACAGTTGCTCAGTTTTCAGAATTACTGTTCCGGTTTGAGATAGAACTTTTGGACACATGCAATTTAGATGAGACCATTTCTCTGAGCAGTTTGTGACTATTTTTAGGATGAACATAAACATGCTTTCCGGAGTCAGGTTTTCCTTCCCTTTGAAGGAAAGAAAACAAGAATAAACATCTAAAATAAGTGGCAGAGAAATTTGGGCAAATGGTAATAATGCCCAGGTGATGAAGTGAGAGACTCAAGCTCTACAGAGCACCTGGCGTATTAACTAGTCATAGTTTCCTTGTGAGATTCTTAAACCCTGTTATTCACAATGGAAAACGTTACGGTTTTAGTATGATTTGAAGAATGTTCACACCTCTTCTCTTTCAGGAGAGATAATATTTTGTAAAGAATTGATATTAATTCTTCATTAAACATTCAGTAGAATTCTCCAGGGAAGCCACCTGTTCCTGGGTTGTGTTGTGTGTGTGTGGGGGGTGGTTAGGGGGTGGGTGGTAGTGGTGGTGGTTCTATTTCAATCTCCCTAAGCTATTATGGGTTTATTCACATTTTTTATTTCATTTGAGTTAGTTTTGATAACTTGTGTCTTTCTAGGAACATGTCCATTTCACCCAGACAATCTAATTTGTTGGCATCCAGTTGTTCATAAATTCCCTAATAATCCTTTTTATTTCTATAAGGTTGATATTAATGCCCATCTTTAAATCCTGATTTTAGTAATTTGAGGCTTTTCTCCATTTTTTTCTTGGTCAGTTTCACTGAACTTTGTCAATTTGTTGATCTTTTCAAAGAACAAACTTTCGGTTCAATTAATTATCTCTATTGTTTTGCTTTTTATTTTATTCATTTCAGTCTAACCTTTATTATTTCCTTTTTTGAGCTTACTCTAGATTTATTTGGCTCCTTCAAGTTTTTGAGGTGGAAATTCAGATTATTAATTATTTGAGATCTTTCTTCATTCTAAAAATAAGCACTTACGGCTATCAATTTCTTATAAACACTATTTTTATTACACTTCAAAAGTTTAACATCCTCTGTTTTGTTTTTATTTATTTCAAAGTATTTTAAAATTTCTGTTGTGATTTCTACTTTGACCCACTGGTAATTTAGGAGTGTGTTTAGTTTTCACATATTTGTGAATTCCCTAAATTTCTTCTTTTTGATTTTTAATTTCATTTTTTTGTGGTTGAAGAGCACGTTCTGTATGATTCAAATCACTTCCAGTTTATTGAGAGTTATTTGATGACTTAACACACCGTCCTGGAAGAGGCTCCAGGGCACTGGTTGGGTGGAGTGTCCCATAGGTGTCCGTCGGGTCGGGCTGGTGTGCAGTGCTGTTCAACTCTCGTCTTTCCTTCATTATCTTCTGCCCGGTTGTTCTACCAATTGTTGAAAGTGGGGTATTGACATCTCCAATTATTGTCAAGTTACCTGTTCTCCCTTTAGTTCTGTCAGCTTAGGCTTCAGGTATTTTAGAGCTTTGCTGGTAGGTGCACATATGTTTATAATTGTTGTAGCTTCTTGATGAGTTGACTTTTATAACTGTAAAACGTCCATGTCTTTGGTGACAATTTCTATTTTAAAGTCTATTTCTTCTGATAATAGTACACCTACTCCAGGTTTCTTTGGTTACTGTTCTCATGGTCTGTCTTCTTCCACCTTTTTAAGTTATAATCGACTCATACTTTCAGATCTAAAGTACATCTCTTGTAGACAGCATATAGTTGGACCACGTTTTGTGGGGATTTTTAAAAATCCATTCTGCTAATCTCTACCTTTTAAATTGAAGTGTTTAATATATTTGCCCTTATGTAATTACTGATAGGATTCGTGTCTTTCATTTTACTATTTGTTTTTTATAAGCTGGAATGCATTCTTTGTTTCTCTATCCCTCCATCATCACCCTCCTTTGTGTTAAATGGGTCTAGTGTAGCCTTTTAATTTGCTTATTTTTATTTTACTAATTATTTTAGTTAATTTAGAAAATAGTTTAGGGAATGGGCAATCACAACCTGAATTTAGATAAACAACTTAAACACTGGCTGCTGTGGCTCAGTGGATAGAATGCTGGCTTATAAACCAAAGGGTCACCAGTTCGATCCCCAGGCAGGGCACATGCCTGGGTTGCAGGCCAGGTCCTCTGTAGTGGATATGCAAGAGGCAACTATGCATTGACGTTTCTCTCCCTCTCTTTCTCCTTCCCTTCCCCTCTCTCTAAAAATAAATAAAGAAAATCTTAAAAAAACAGTTTATGACTGTAGTGCGCTGTCTACACTATGGCACAGAACCCCTGAGGCATATGCCCATTCATTCTCCTTACTTTTTAGGTTTGTACTGTTTTGCTAGGACAGCCGTAACAAAATATCACAGATTAGGTAGCTTACACCACAGAAATCGATTTCCTCACAGTGCTGTAGGCTGGAAGTCCAAGATCAATGTGTTGGCAGGACTGGCTTCTTCTGAGAGACTCCTTCGCTGGCGTGTAGATGGCTACCCTCCCTGTGTCCTCACATGGTCTTTTCCTATTTGTGTATTTGTCCCAATGTCCTCTTCTTATAAAGACACCAGTCAGATTGGACTGGGGCCAACCCAAATGACCTCACTTTACCTTAACTCCTTTTTAAAAGTTCTATCTCCGAGTGCAGTCACATTTGGAGGTACTGAGTGGTAGGGCTCCAACATACGAATTTTGGGAGGATGTGGTTCACCCCACCACAGGGATACTCAGGTGGAAGAATGACCAGAGAAAAAATGCTAATAACTTTTGAACTAATCTTGGGATTTTGAATTTCCAGTGGACGTCTTCAGATCAGTGAGTTTTCCTAGGATCCTTAAGGCCGTTTGTGTCTGTCTCTTCTCTCTGTCACCTTCAGACCCGGAGGAGACCCTCCGCCACAGGCGGAGGGAGGAGGCCCTAAGAGCAGGAACAGCGATGGGAGGGACCCCCGTGGGAATCAGCAACTGCTGCCTTGGGAATCCAGACAGAACCTGCAGTATGTTCTGAAAATGTTATCCTTCTAAGCCCTGGGAACCAAAGTCATAGGTCTTCACAAGGGGCTGGTCATAGAGAACTTTCTAAAACCGGAGGACAAACTCTGCTATTAATGACTTTCAATTATCACAAGCAGCTGGAGAAGCCATCAAAAGAATTCTAGCACAAAAGCTGCAAGTGTCTAGCCTTGGCTGACTGACACTGTTAGTAGACTCTTTTATAATACCTGTAGGCATTATACATAAGAGCATTTAAAGAATTTTATTTAAAAAAACAAAAGGTGAAGGTTTGGTGAAACTGTGATAATCAAAAGATTTTATCCAGGTGTTAATAACTTATTTTTCCCAAACATCCTAAAACAGAGAAAGTCACTAGAAACTAATTTAAGGATTAAGCCCTTGTGTTATAAGGTTATAGCTTACGGAAAAAAACTAGATACCAAAATAGCATCTGTATCCATGTTACAATGATAAGTTACACATTTAGTACGGAAACACTGGTGGAAATTTAAAACACCGAATTAAGTTGATGTGTTCACATCGACAAAGATGGTTGTGGATATTTAAGACATGATCTAGTTCTGAAGTTTAAGAAAACAGTAGGCAAAAAGTTCAGCTAGTTGCCATATTAGTTATAGATGTATCTTACCTAATAGTCAGTTTCACAGGCTCGGGTGACCCATTGACACTGACCAGGAACTCTTCTTCGAAGTGGCCCAGGATGGCAGAACTGAAGGTAATCTGGATAGCCTGGACTCCGGCTGGTTCGATGATGCCTTCCTTGGGACTGAAAACAAAGCAGGCCCCCAAGGCCGAAGTGGCAGGGACCACGTTGAAGAGTGCGTCGATGCTGCCTTTGTTGGACAGGGTTGCCTGTGTCAATAAAAAGGCGAGGATGAAAGTGCAGACAATGGGCCTCTGACTTATTTTCATGTAAGCATGTGGCTGTATTACTGAATACCAACAGAGACAGTGGCAGGAATTAGAGCCAAAGGAAATCTCAAGGGGAGAAACAGTCTTCTCTCTCAACTGTTTAAAGATGTGAGCTCCAAGCCAAGTAATTTCGTGTTTTTGTCTCATCTTTAAAATGAAGTTAGTCATATGTATTATAGTCATGCTATAAGGACTGGTTATAATCACATCTACTGAAGAAGAGCCTTAAAATACTGTTTTTTTAATACTCTGTATAAAGTAACAAAGGGAAGGTAAGAATATCTCTCACATGCACTAGGAGGCTGAGATTAAGTGGCCGACTGAAAAATAAAAAGCAAGTCAGAACAGAGGATCAAGAGATACTTAAGCCTGTGTTTATAATGCAGTTTGATGAGTATAAATATGACATCATTGTGGATTCCAGATTGCAAGAACTGTCTTTGTTGCAATATTAGATTTCATTCTATTGGGATATTTTCATCTCAGAGTTTATTGGGTATGCGTATGCAAGCAATCATTTTACTACAGAAACGTTTTACTTCTATACACTAGTATTCTGGAACCATGTCGTTGCTGGTATTTGATAGCACACTAGGTATGTGTAAAAAACTCACACTTGGCAATCAGAATCTTCCACAGCTGGCTGAATCCACTGCTCCCACTCCCACTCCCCACTATGCCTGTCCCCAAACCTGCACGATAGCTCCACGGTTCTATTCCTGAGCTTCCAAAAGACAGCCTCCTTCTTGCCAATGCTTATACCTAAACCTATGAACGACACGTTCTATTTATCTAGGAGCAGCCCCCAACCTACACTGATAGCCCTAGAGAAAAGAAGGCCAGGAGATTGTGAAGAAACGTTGAGAAAGGTAAGTGGAAAAATACATGGAACCTATGTTCCATGTCAGGAACTTAGAAGCCAAGGGAGGAGAACTTCCAGAAAGGGTCAAAATGTGGACAGAGGTTAAAAAGAGTAAGCTCTGAGGGAATCTTACAGATTTTTTTAAAATATTTTTTTATTTTATTGATTATGCCATTACATTTGTTCTATTCCCGCCCTTCGTTCCCCTCCACCCTGCACATCCCTCTCCCACCATTCCCCCCTTTAGTTCATGAACACGTGTCTCAAGTTCTTTAGATTCTATATTTCCCCTACTATTCTTACCCTCCCCCTGTCTATTTTCTACCTACTGTCTATGCTACTTATTTTCTGTACCTTCTCCCCCCTTCTCCTCCTCCCACTCCCCTGTTGCTAACCCTCCATGTGATCTTCATTTCTATGGTTCTGCTCCTGATCTAGCTGTCCTCTTAGATTGCTTTTGTTTTAGGTGTGGTCGTTAATAACTGTGAGTTTGTTGTCCTTTCACTGTTCATCTTTTTTATCTTCTTTTTCTTAGGTAAGTCCCTTTAACATTTCATATAATAAGGGCTTGGTGATGATGAACTTCTTCAATTTGATCTTATCTGAGAAGCACTTTATCTGTTCTTCCATTCTAAATGAAAGCTTTGCTGGATAGATCCTATCCTATCTTGGATGTAGGTCTTTGGATTTCATGACTTGGAACACTTCTTTCCAGCCCCTTCTAGCCTGTAAGGTCTCTTTTGAGAAATCCACTGACAGTCTGATGGGAACTCCTTTGTAGGTGACTGTCCCCTTATCTCTTGCTGCTTCTAGGATTCTCTCCTTCATTTTAATCTAGGGTAATTTAATGATGATGTGCCTTGGTGTGTTCCTTTTTGGGTCCTACTTTTTGGGACTCTCTGAGCTTCCTGGATTTCCTGGGAGTCTATTTCCTTTGCCAGAACGGGGAAGATCTCTTTTATTATTTGTTCAAAAAAGGTTTCCACTCGTGACTGTTCCTCTTCCCCTTCTGGTACTCCTGTAATTCGGATGTTGGAGCGTTTAAAGATGTCCTGGAGGTTCCTAAGCCTCTCCTCATTTTTTTGAATTCCTGTTTCTTCATATTTTTCTGTTTGGTCATTTTTTCCTTCCTTCTGGTCTGCTCCCTTGATTTGAGTCCCAGTTTCCTTTCCATTACTATTGGTTTCCTGTGCATTTCCCTTCATTTCAATTAGTTTAGCCTTCATATGTTCCTCTAATCTGTGACTAAAATCAATCAGTTCTGTGAGCATCCTTATCACCAATGTTTTGAACTGTGCATCTGAAAGTTTGGCTATTTCTTCATCGGTTAGATTTATCGGCTCTGGGGCTCTGAGTTGTTCTTGAGCCATGTTTTGATCTGTTTGTGCCTGTTAAGTATGAGGAGCGGAGCCTTAGATGTTCACCAGGGCGGAGCCACCCAGGTCACTGGTTTGTGACGCTGTATGTGGGGGTGGGGTCAGAGAGGGAGAAATGGCGGTCCTCTCTGCTCACCTGGTCCGCCTCACTGCTGGCCCCTACCTGTTTATCTGAGCGCAAATGGTCGAGCCCGCCGCCCTGCACTGGGGCCTGCACAGTCTGCCTCAATGCATGTCTCTTCACTGGTTTATCTGCGCACAAATGCGCAACCACAGACAGCCAGCCGTGCCTCTTCCCTGGGTCCACCCGTAGCTACCCCACACCTGGGATCCGTGCCCTCTGCTGCCTGTGCACCACCCTGGTCAGGGGATCTTTTTTGCCTGACCTACTCCACTGCTGGCTTTACCCCTCTTACCGGTTTAGCTGAGCAGTTTATTGTTTTTGAACTCTGTATTGTTTGATTTTCTGTGGTTTGGTCGCATTTATTGTTGTTTAAACTTAGTTGTTTTTAGATTTGGTTGTGCAAGGAAGCAAAGTGTTTCCACCTACGCCTCCATCTTGGCGGAAGTCCCGGAATCTTACAGATTCTTAATTTTTTTTACTTTAAAAAAAATTTTACCTTCACCAGAGGACATTTTATTCATTGCTTTTAGACAGAGGGGACGGGGGAGAGAAAAACATTGATGCAAGAGAAAAGCTTGACTGGTTGCCTCCCATATGCCTGGACCTGGGATCGTAGGCAAACTGGTGGTCGCACAGGTGTGCCCAGACCAGGGATTGAACCCGCAACCTACGTGTGTGCCTGACTGGGAATTGAACCCACAACCCTGCGGTTATGGGATGATGCTCCAATCAACTGAGCCACACTAGTCAGGGCCCAGATTTAAAATTTTTAATTAGAGGTCGTCCCTGTCCTTGAAGAAGGGAGAATTCCAATAGAATGTGATTGTAGAATCCAGAGTACGGATGTTTGCAGAGCGAGTGGGTGCAGAGGAAAGGGCGGTTCACTGTTCTAGATGATGAGACTAGTGGTGAAAAGGGAGACTAGGGGTGGCCAAGCTGTGGGAGGGTGGAGGGAACCGTGTGTGTGCCTGTGTGTGTAGCGATTAGTGTACAGGAGTCAGCTCTGCCCCTGACTCACTAGCTGCGTGACCTCGGAACCTGCCTTGCTTCTCTGTGCACATTTCCCAGTCTATAAAATGTAAACACTACTAACTTCTTTGCTTGTTGTGATGACAAAATTTATTAATTTATGTAACTTTTAAAATAGTGCCTGGCAAAGAACGCTTAAAAGACAGGGACTGCTATTTATAGCCCCAGTGCTAAGCAGAATGGGTTTAAAATTTACTTGTGCTGAAGAAGAAATTTACATGCCCTAGTGGTAACTCAAAGGCAACTCAAAAGCGTTATGGTAACTCAGAGAACCCTTGTTCTTCTCTCTGAGAAGATGCACAGTGCCTTTTTATTTTTTTTCTGATTAACAGCCATGCTTCCCCCAGATTTTCTATAAGGTGCCAGCTCCTTCATTTTCAAAACTATGCATGTCATTCTTCTCCCCCCGACAAAGGAGCACCTACTTATGCGTACAGAATCTGCCAAATTGTTTGGGTCACAGTTCTGAGACCATCTGATTACCAGTAATACCCTTGCCATTCTGTCCAACTCCTTGGAGAGGAGCAAATTTGTAAGAGAACTTCCCCTCTCATTTGTTCTCCTTCTAATTACACTGGGGAAGAGTGTATACCCGTGGGTTTCCAGTTTATTCTTTATGGATCTGCTAAGCTCAGCAATGGCTGAGGGCAATAGGTAGTTATTCAAATTTGTCTCGAGAAGGTAACGTAATAAATTGAAAGAGAGATGCAATGAGGCATCAGCAATAAATATGCAGAGAGTGCAAAATATTCCCATAAGAAGCACCTTACCATGCCCTTCTCTGTCAGTGCTCGGCTCTCATAACTGTCCAATCTGATGCTGCCCCTCATTTAATACTTATTTAGCTGGCTGAGGTTTGCTTTACTGTTCAGATCTGGGAGGGTGAGAAGTGGTGGCCTAAAGGACATTTGTGTTAAATCTGCAAGAAAGTATTATTACATTCAGGGAAACCCTATCCGTTTCGTATCAGAACTAAGGGTTCTTTTCTGACGCAGCATCCGTGAGACACGGTCTCTAAGATGTAAGGGAAGTTCACACTGGATAAATTACAGACAGAATATCAATCCAGTAACAACTACTGCGCCTTTTTATTTCCATCCCTAAGTGACTTTTGTTTTTCAACACAGCACAATGCAACATAGTAGCTGTGCCTCTTTTCATTTTATGACAGTCACATGACTGATTTCTTTAAATTGTTCTCTCATGTATATTCCATCTCATTATGACATTAACATCTTGGTTTACCTTTCACATCATCCCATTTAGGACACTATTCGTCTAGGGAATGTGGGGACAAGTCACACTGTAGAAAACTGTCACATTTACCTCCCTATGAGGTCAGGCTGAGCTGAGAGCTAAGTTGGCCGTAGACGGGATTTGCATATGGTGAGAGTCTGGGGGTGAAAGGCCAGCAGTCCTGCCCAGAGGACAGAGGGCCCCGAACCCACTGCTCACTAACATTTACAAGCTGCGTGACCTTGCCAGTGACTTAACAAATGTGAGAGAGTCAAGTTCACTGCTCATGAAACCCCTATCCTCTTCTTCCTTTGCTTATAGCTTGACTACATTTCCCAGCCACCCTTGCAGTTACGGACAGCTAATGAGATGTGAACAATGTGACATGTGCCACTTCCAGTACCACCTCCGGTACACGTCTCTCCTGGGCAACCCTCGGCGCTCTTTCTCCTGCCAGTGAGGCACATATGAGGCCACAGCGCCGTGAGATGTAGGGAGCCTGGGATCCTCATTCCCTGCTGGAGGAGAGCCGCCTGCTGATTAGCAGCCTTCTCTGGGACTTGATATAAGCAACAGAATAGACTTTTGCCTATGTTCAGAGAATATATTTTTGGATTTGTTTGTTATGGTATTTAACATTAATTACCTTAACTAGGACAGCTTCTCAGAGCCCCCGTCTCCTCATTTATAAAGTGGGTATAGTCACGGTAGTTACTCCACAGGGGTTGTGTGAGGGCTACATGACCGAACAATGCTGTGTGCTCGACACGCACGCAGGGTGACGTTTAGATAGAAATAACCACTATCTGCCTATTTCTTCTTTGTTACGTAGGTACAGTAAAACCTACCTTTCACGGTTTTGTAAGCATTGGGAACTACACGCTTATAAAGCGGCACACACACATAATAAAGCACAGACCTGACACACTGATTAAACCTCAAGCGCTCACAAATTAATAACTTTTATTACTTCTATAGCAATATAAACACTTATAATTTTAAATCCTTCTAAAATAAAATTCCAATGGTTATAGTTTGGTACTGTAAAAAAGTGTCCTAGACACAAATTTATGATGAGGTGGCACTGAGGTAACTTTGATCCTTATAAGCCCATTAGAACATACTTTTAAAAGTATCATTTTCTATTTAATTGGACAGAAACCACAAGGATTGGTTTTTAAATCATGGATTGGAGAGACCAGTGCGCTTAGAGAAAATTCTGAGGTGTGAAAACAGCTCTCCTCTTTAGGACATTCTGGAAAATGTAGGTTCTCTATCCTCTGATCTGCGGGATTTATGTTGTCAGAGAACAAGCATTAAACAGATGGGAAGATGTATTTATGGAGTTCCTCTCTATAATCTACACAGTGATGAGGATAAAACCAATGAAGCTATGGCTTTGCTGTTTTCAGTGAAGTTACAGGGGCTGAAGAGCAGGGAAGGGGTTGCTCCCCTCAGCAAGGCTGCGAAGGGGCAGCGAGGGTCGGGCCACGCTGGGGTCTGAACACAGTATGGATGACGGCAAATGGATGTGATTGCACAAGCTTTCTGTCAATAAAAACACACACAAAATAAAGCAAGCTACGTACTGTTTGACCCTCCGTGAACAATTCTAGTGTTTACCTCATAACAATGTACAGATCCAACAAAAACTTTTCCAATGTCCAGCAATTCAAAGTTGAAGTGAATCTTCGGTCCCATTCCTTCCCCTTTGATTCGAAGGGGCAGACGGATCTCTCGGCCTGTAAACACAATTGAATCTCTGTTAGCCAAATGATTCTTTATCACCCCCAATAATCTACAACTTGTTGCCAATGCAGCAATCTAGGTAATTGTACCTGGTCCCTGCACTGAACTGGAAGAACTGCAGTGCAACCAAGGCTAAGGATTTAATTTAGTTTTAAGAAATAGGAATACTGTTAGTTTTCTACCTTTAGGGGACAGCTAACATTGTGATTGAGGCGGACATTTTAGAAGAAACAATTAAAAAACTTGAAGCCAATCTTAACAGTATCCTTCAGTTTTTCATAAGGGAATTTCTCTAAATCAGAGAACAGTGATCACTGATTGATACTGCCCAAAAAAGGAGTCACCACGCAGCTCCCAGGGACGCTGCTCACAGATTTAGGAACAGCCAAGGTATTACAGAAACTGAGTCTGGGAGGCTTTTCTTACTTTGCAGGTCCTTTCATGCAGACGTGGTGGAACCCACTGAGCAGTACCCTGGCCACACACCCACAGTGGACCCAGGGTCCATACAGAGCACAAGCCTCGAAGGGGCGTCCAACCTGCAGCCGTGGGCTGCATACAGCTCAGGATGGCTGCGAACGTGGTCCGACACAAAATCCTAAATTTACTTAAAATATTATGGGATATTTTTGTGTTTACGTGTCACAATGTATTTAATGTGTGGCCCAAGACAATTCTTTCCTTCAGTGTGGTCCAGAGATGCCAGAAGGTTGGACACCCCTTCTTTAAAGTGCTGACTGGTTGGGGTTTTTTTTTAAACTTTTTTTTTAATACAAAGTATGAACTGGTTTTGCTTTCTTTAAAAAAAAATTGGAAAATCTCCACCTGATAGTACACAATCATTATAAAAATATTATAGAGAAAGTAGAAATTCTCTCATAATTCCACCTCCCAAATATACTATTGTTAGCATTTTGGAGCTGATCCTTCCATACTTTATCACCTTTAAATACTGTTAATATAAATGAGAGCATATGCTATATATTATTTTATGACCTGCCTTTTTCACTTACAATAAATCTGGAACATTTTAACACATCATACTTAACAGAGAGGTGAATCTCTGTAGCCAGTTTCTTTCATGGCTTCCAACTTTCCACTGTAACAAGTTATAATTTAATCGATATCCTCAAACATATGTATGGCCAATTTTCCTACGATCTCTTTAAACACTCTGATTATATCATTCTGTTGTGTCTTGTCTTCCACAATTTCTGCTGAAAACTCAGCTTATCATCTTACTACTCATTTGAGTTAATGTGTCTTTTCTTCCTACTGCTTTAAGATTTCCTTTTTGTCTTTGGTTTTCAGCAACCTTACTACTATGTAATATTCCCAGGTATAGTTTGTATTTATCCTTCTCGGAATTTGTGACACTTCTGGAATCTGTGGATGAATGCCTTTCATCAGCGTTTGGAAATTTTTTAGTCATTATCTCTTCAAATATTGCTTATGCTCCATTTTCTCATTTATTGTATGTATATAAAACCAATATTTATATATTTATAATAGAGTATATAATGGAAATATACATGACCTTTCTGCCACATTCCACTTGCCTCGTGGGTTCTTTTCTATATTTTGTCTCTACATATTTTAGTGTGAATATTTTCTTTTAATTTATTTAATTTCTAGTTTATAAAATCTATCTCTGGCTGCACCATTTAGGTTATTAAATCCTTCTACTGAGTTCTTAATTTGCCATTATAACTTTTCAGTTCTAGACTTTTCTTTAGATTTTCTATAGTTTCCAGGTTTCTGCTCATCTTGTCTTTACTAAGACTATTTTTAAAATCTGTATTTGAAAATTCTGGCATCTGGCTCCCTATAGGTTTGTTTCTATTGTTTATCTAATGTTCTACCCAATTACTACCTCCTCACGTGCATGGTTATTTTGACTGAGTCTGATCAATGTATATAAAAAACAGAAGCAATAATTAAGCCCGAAGATGATATCTTTCTCCAGCTTCTGGCCAGTGACTAGGGAGCATCAGCAATCCCAGATGACCTAATCTAATCATTTGTAGTTTAGTCTGTGAGAGAAGTAAGTCCTGCAGCAAACCATCTGAGTGGCTATTTTCTCTATTCTCCCAAGAAGGGAGTGTAGCTAGTACTATCTTAGATATAAGAGAAGTCAATTCCTCATGCACAATAGATGCCTTATGACATTAGGGATTAATTACTTCTTGGAACCCCAGTGCAAAACTGTCTTAATCAAGATGACACCTAAAAACCAATGCAAAACTGAGCCATTGTGAGGACTGTTCCTTTTCTAGGCGCTGCTTCACTGGGTCCCATCCTCCAGCCTGGGGGACAACTAGGGCCCATTCTCCTTAGGCATTCTATTAACGCCTATGTTTTCTCCCCTAATGCAACTTAACTTTTCAGCCTCCCTGCAGTATCGGCCAAAAAGTCAGTATAGCTAAGAATAAAGAGTCCCTCCCCACGAAGTTTAATTATCTTGGTTCTTTCTTCCCCTGAGTGTTGGACCCATAATTATTCACTGTTCTAGTAGCTCTATCTTCTAAACAGGTTTTAAAAAATACTTCCCCTTGCTCTTCTAGCAGTTCTGAGAGAGAGAGAGTTGATACAAATGACCAAACCCACTATTACTGGAAATAGAACTGCCAGGACGAAGAGATGCACATTTGACATTCTGACAGCTATGGGCATACTGCCCTCCAGAACGATCGCACCAATTTACACACAAACAACAGTGGTGTTTTACAGCTCCTGTCTCTCCACGTCCTCCTTGGCAGTAGCTATATCACCACTTTTAAAAACCTTTGATAGTTTGACAGGTTTTCCTTAAATTTGCATCACCTGAATTTCAGTTATTGAAGGAAAAAAACTACGTATTTGCTTTGTGTGTGATATTCTGAATCTTCAAAATACTTTTGATGCTCTTTTAGATGTATCTTTCAGTGTTACAGCAAATACACTTTGAACAACCAAATGATACTTCTAATTTATTATCATTACTGTAATACCTTGTGACATTTTATGTTCTACCGCCTTCCGGTGCTATTTAGCTTCTGTTTCTTAACTGTCTTTTCTCCATGGCTGTCCTTTTAAAGAGAGGACTACCTATTCTGTGCCCCTCTAGTTTATGGAAACACAGGGATCATCAGGCAAGTATCACTTCGATTCTAAGAAACAAAAGCAATCCCAGCAACGTTTAGAATGGCTGATTTCTTCAAAGGACTCCCCCAGTCCATCTGAATCCTGGAAAAGAGGTTTCTCTAAAGATAAGGTATTAGTGTTTGCAACACTCTAGGACATAAGTAAAATTTTCAGAGAGCCCAAACCTTGCCACCCTACTCCATTATTTTAGTGTTTAAATCTAATGGTAATGATTTGTTCTCCTTGGTCAAGAGCAAACTATTTTGACAGAGATCCAGCTTTTGGAATGTCAAAGAAAGGGAACTGCAAATATATTGTGGAACAAACTGCAAGACTATTTATAACTGTCAGGCTTAAAGCTTTCCCCATCTGTTACCTTGACTGCCTTCCTAAATAAATAAATTTTTAAAAAGGAGATGTGTTGTAATAAAGCAGTGAGCCAATGTTTCTCTGGGAGTTATTAATTACTTCAAAGGAATCTGTCTTACTTGTAGCTAGCCCCTTCCTCCACCCAGGATGAAATGAGAGTACAAGAAATACCCAACCTTGCATTTACAAGAGTTTGCCTCAATTTTAGGAATAAATCTGAAGGGACTAGTAAGCTAAAAGGACAGATTCCTTATTAGAACAGCAAAATATTTAAATGTTTTTTTAAATACGGCAGTCTCTCACCTATGATTACATTAACATCTTGTTTTCACACAGAAGTAGAAAAATTTTAACAGTCCTGAAATCCCTGAATACAGTAGATTGCACTGTATTAAATACCAGAAAATGTAACCATGAGCTTTCAAACACTTGCCATCTAAAATATCTTAGATGTCCAATCTTAGATGCACTTGAGTTCTATTCCTGTGCAATAAGGCAAGAAAAGAAAGGAGGGTGATAAATGGGAAGTACAAACTGCCATTATTGGCATATTTTAGGACTGTCTGCTTGGAATATCCTAAAGAATCTAGAAATAATCTTTTAAAATAAATAAGGTGGAGTATAAATGGATGGTTATCAAGTCAATATATAAAAGTCAGCTACATTTTTATACCCAGCAACAATCAGAAAAATTAATTCTCAAGATGTCATCTGTAACAGCAACAAAAATAAAGTACCTAGAAATAAATCTAATAAAATATACTTAAGAACTTCAATAAAAAAAATGTAGAACTTTATTGAACAATACAAACAAAGACCTTGGTAAGTGGAGAACTAAGCTGTGTCCTTGATAAGAAAGACTCAACATCATAAACTTGTCAATTTTCCTCCAATTGATCTATCATTTTAATGCTTTAATAGACTAAATACTAGCAGGTAAAATTTGGTGAAATTTGATGGTTGATCATAAAATTTAGGTGTAAAACAAAGGGCCAATAACAATCGAGAGATTCTTAAAGAAGAATAAACTGAGGGGTTTGGCCTTTCATATATTAAAATCTATTATAAAGCTACTATAATTAAGATAATTTGGTATTGGGGAGAGTACAAAGATGACTAAGGAAAAAGAATATAGAACTCAGAATAAATGCATACATATCTGTAAATGTGATTTATGACAGAGCAGGCATTGGGTATCATTAAGGAAAAATGGACTATGCACTTTAAATAGCTAAAACAACTGGGCATCCACATGGGACCAGTGGTTAGATGAATAACAGCCCCCAAATTACCCACAGCCTAATTCCTGGAATGTATAAATATTACCTGATATGGCAAAAGGGAAAATATTATATGGCAACAGATGTGACTAAGTTAAGAATTTTGAGATGGAGAGATTATCCTGGATTATTCTGATAACTGTAAATGTCTTGAAATCAGGTAGTAGTAGTCTTCTAATTTTATTCCTCTTTTTCCAAAATTGTTTTGGCTATTCTGGGTTCTTTGCATTTCCATATATGAATTTTAGAGTCAGCTTGTCAATTTCTACAAAAAAAGCAGCTGGGAGTTCAATTTGGATTGTACTCAATCTAGAGATGAATATGAGGGATAAATAACAGCCCTCAAATTATATTATATTAATTATATTGAATTTACCTACCTATTAGGGTATAGGATAGGGTTTAGGTCTTTAATTTCTCTCAACAATGTTTTGTAGTTCAGTGTACAGGTCTTACACATCTTTTGTCAAATTTATCTCTAAGTATTTTCTATTTCTTAGTGCTATTGTAAATGAAACTGCTTTAATAAATTTCCATTTTCTACTGCTCATTGTACAGTAATAAAACCGATTTCTCTCCACATAGATTTTGTATCATGCAACCTTACTACGCACTTTTCGGTCCTCATTTAAAATATTCTCTAGCCACCTCCACATGTTTTGATTCAGTAAAGTACACATGAAACCCCCAAATCTAGAATTTTAATAAGTGGATTGTCCAAGGACATCACCTCAAGAAACACACAAACAGTGTTACCTGTGTTAACTTACGACAACAGGGCAGAGTTAGCTGTCTGTGCCCATGCTTCAATTTTAAATACAAAACTCCAGTGCACAGTTGGTGGGAAGGCAGACTGATGCAGGAACTATGAAAAACAGTACGAGGTTTCCTCAAGAAACTAAAGATGGAACTGCCATTCGAATTAGTGATCCCACTGCTGGGACTATACCCTAAGACTCCTGAATTATCAATTCAAAAGAACCTCTGCACCCCAATGTTCATAGCAGCACAATTTACAATAGCCAAGTGCTGGAAACAGCCTAAGTGCCCATCAGTAAATGAGTGGATCAAGAAACTGTGGTACATTTACATGATGGAATACCACGCAGCAGGAAGAAAGAAGGAACTCCAACCCTTTGCAACAGCATGGATGGAACTGGAGAGCATTATGCTAAGTGAAATAAGCCAGGCGGTGAAAGACAAATACTATATGATCTCATTTATACGTGGAACTTAACAAAACAAACAAATGAGCAAAGTAGAACTAGAGACATTGAGATAAAGAAAAATCTGACAGTAACCACAGGAGGTGGAGATGGGGGGGAGGGATAATGGGGGAAAGAGGAAGAAAGGGCAAGCAAAGTTAACATAAATAGAAGATTCATGGGCATGGACAATGGGGGGACTGACTGTGGATGGGTGGATGGAGCAGGGGAGAGCAATGGGGAAAAAGGAGGGACGACTGTAACTGAACGACAATAAAATACATATTTAAAGGTAAGTAAATATAAATATAAAGTTTATTAAAAGTAGGAAATTATACATTTTAATACTTATCCAAGCTCAAAAGAAAGAAAAAAGGGAAAATACCGGGTGCTAGAAAAGGAAATTCAGATGTTTATAAAGTACATATAGGCCTTGTGGCTTCCATCTTAACTGAACACGCACAGAAACAGGACATAAGGTTTCCTTCCTATCTGGGGTGAGGTTTGAACTTAGATCCTCACACAAATCCAGGACTTTCAAAAGGATGCCGCTTTCCAAAAAGGAAACTAGGAAAACTCCACATATTGGTCTAGGGAAGCAGTGATGAAGCGTGTCCTCTGCCTGTCACTCTGAGAGTGGGAAAAGGCTCCTATGAGAAATCAAAGTTCTATGCACAGGTAGGGGATCCAAATTTACACTATACGTGTTATAGGTGAAAGAATCAGAAGCTGAGGAAGTAGGTTACAGGGTCCTTGTCAAAAGAAACAAAAAACTGCTCTGAAGGAATACTTCCGAGATCCAGTCCTCATGCTGTCTTAGTCTGTTTGGTTGGGCTGCAGTAACAATACCATATACTGGATGACTTAAATAGCAAAAGTTTATTTCCCATAATTCTGGATGCTGAGACTGAGGCACTGGGATATTCAGTGTCTGGTGAGAGCTCGCTCCTTGGCTCATGGATGCTGTCTTCCCACTGTGTCCACACTTGTAGAAAAGGGTGAGGTCCCTTCTGTAAGGACACAATCCCATTCATGAGGGCTCCACCCACATGACCTCATCATGTACAAATACCATCACACTGACGATTAGGTCGTCAACGTATGAATTTGGAGGGGGACATGGACATTCAGCCCATAGCACGTAATAAAAATGGCCCCACAGTATAAACTTTTCAAACCATCTGAAGAAACAAGCCAGTGAGGAAAGTCGGAGGTTACCACAAACATGCAAATTAGTACTCCAGGAGTTTGAGATAACAGAAAACTCTTAAATAAAATCTAACATAGCATTCTTAAAATCTTTAAAGAGATAAAGAAATAAAAACCATAATAAAGGTGAAAAATACAAATGCTAAAACTATAAAGAATTTCTAAAACTAAAAAAATTAAGTTGATAAAATAAAAACTGAACTCATGAATACACCAAGAGGTAGACATAGCTACAGCAATAATAGTCAACTGGAAGAAACATCTTGGAATAATAACCAGAATGTATCATAGAAAGACAAGGAAATCAGAAATATAAAGAAGTTAAAAGATATAGCAATTCCATGGGGAAAACATATATCTAGGATTTTCAGATGAAGAAAATTGAGATAGTGAAATGGAAACATTAAAAACATAATTGCTGAGACTATTCCAGAATCAACAAAAGGTTCTTAGATTGAATAAGCGTAGGGTAAAGGCGAATCATCACAGTGAAACTATAGAACACCAAACATAAAATAATTCTTAATATCAATTTGACAGAAAAGGTAGGTAACCTAAGAAATGACAATTAGACTCCAAGAGATTTCCCCTACCAACAATTTGGTGCGCTGTCCACGCCATGAAGGAGCAACTGGGCACAAGGGGAGGCCATGGGTAGGGATTCCAGCAAACAGAACCTAGCGAGGTTCCTGCCAACAGCCAGGGATCTACTGCCAGACACAGGGACGGATGAGCCATAAAACGGTATCAAGCCTCCTCTACCTTCAAGCTTTTCTAGTTGTCTCCACATAGATCAAAGAGGAGCTATCATTCATGAATCCTGACCAGATTTCAGATCTGTGAACAAAATAAATGACTGCTAGTTGTTTAAAACCACTACATGTAGGGTAGTTTGTTATACAGCAAAAGATAAATGAAACAAAGTGGCTTAAACAAATAAGGACTTTTATTTTGTTCACATGACGAGCATATGGGGAAGTGTGGATTTGGGGGAGGGGAGGGTTTAGGGGATGAGGAGGGCATGTTGGTTGTTGCTGCTGGTGAGGATGGAAAGAATGAATGTTGATAGGGTAGCTACTTTCCTTCATGTTCCAGAACCATGCAATTATATTTGTTAGAACTGCATGTTTATTTCTTTCTTTTGCTCTTTTCTTTCTTTTTTTCCTCTCTCCTTCCTTCTTTCCTTCTTTCTTCCTTTCTTTTCATCTTTTTTTCTATTGATATTGCTTTTAAAATAACTTTTAACACGTGGGGGGGCTAGTCCTCCTACATTATTCTTATTTTACTGAATTTTCTAGGCAACCCTAGTTTATTTATTTCCTTTATAAACACTTTGAAATTGACTTTTTTAAAAAACCTTACTGATATTATCACTGGAATCACATTATATTTATAGGGAGAATTGACCTAGCTATGATGTCAATCTTCCTGACCAAAAACATGGGTATACATTTCCATTTATTCAAGTGTTCTTGTACTCTCCATACAAATTATCTACATACATACATATTTTATATTATTCCCTGTATTTTTATTTGTGTTTGAAATACCTGGTCATTGAAAATATAATTTAAAAAGTAGTTAATCAAGAAAATAATTTCCTATTCATAGGACTAAGAAAACTTATATTATGCAGTTGCAGTTGGATGAGTTTTGAGAAAGAAAAGCTATATACACGAACCATATCACTCACTTACTACTGAAAACCCAAAAGTGTTTTTAACGATTGGGGTGATTTAGCTTTCTGTTTACTAAATCTAATTAAATCTCTATTCTTTAGTTTAATTAGTATAAAAATCAAAAGCCTTAAACTGTGCTAAAAACTTAGATGTTTCTCTCCCATGGTATGTACAATAAAAACGGACAACGAGGCTTCATTTTAATTGGCTGTTTAAGGGAAGCAGGTATATTTGGAATCATTTCCACCGTGCTGATGTTCTGCATTTGACTCTGAAGCACCCATTAACGATGCTATCTAGCAATACATTTCACAATTTAAATGAGAAAGTGTTGCTTCCTTTGAAGTTCCCATACGGTGATCCAAACCAAATATATGCTGTTTCCCTTTGAAATTTTTTAAAAGGTAATCTTCATGATTAAATTCAGAATTTCAACATCCCATTGCAAAGTCAGGATAGATGAAAGATCAG
The DNA here is from genome assembly GCF_021234435.1 of Artibeus jamaicensis. Classification (NCBI taxonomy): domain Eukaryota; kingdom Metazoa; phylum Chordata; class Mammalia; order Chiroptera; family Phyllostomidae; genus Artibeus; species Artibeus jamaicensis. The sequence continues at coordinate 14,429,372 of NW_026521842.1, forward strand.
TTTCAAGACCTTAGATCAAACCATCAGCAAGTCTTTATAAATACCTAATATGCAGGTCTAACTAATTCGGAGAAAACCTGAAATCTTTCAATGAAGAAATTTTCAATCTTAGATTACCTGAAAAGATTGCAATGATGTTATATTTGCCATCATCAGATCTTGCTTGGCAGGTCACTCCCTTGCTTCACTGCCTCTCAGCAACTCCCCACTGCCCACAGGATGAAGTGGATGAAGTCCAAGGTTCTAAGTCTGGCATTCAAGGGCAGCCTTCCATGAACTAGACCCTACCCGCTACTCCAGCCCCCAGCTTCAATTCCTCCCCTCACTGATCCTCTCCCAAGTGTCTCTCTTTCTCTCTGGCAGCCACACTCTAAGAATGTGTGATTGTTTGCCACTTCATGCTCTTGTTACGTGTTTTCAAAGTATATCTCTGCCCGACGTGCCCAGCCACAACCCCTCCATTTTTTTTTACTCAACTAACAAATACTTCAAGGGTCACTTTCTCCGAGGAGCCTTCCTTGAAAACCCTAAGACTGAGCTGTGTGTTCTATACTCTCTTCCATTACCTATTCACTCACTGCAGAGCATCGCAATGTAACTGTTGGTCTGTGTGTCTGTTACCCCTGCTCATTTCTGCATTATCTAAGGGTACAAACTATGCCTCGGTATAAAGCTTTTGAGAGAAAGAAGGTTGCAGTTGGGGATTATGGATTAAATTTCGTGCATCCTGAGAGGCCTCCCTCAAGACCAGTGGTACTGGCCTTCCCTGCAGCCTCCTGTCTCTGACATGCATTCACACAATGGCACACAACACAATAGTGAAAGGGAAACACAATTAGAGCTACGAGCAACACCATGGATGAGACATGCAGATTGATTCCAATGATGTACACTCCCCAAACAGGCAGTACTAAGTTGTATTGTGTAGGGATACACACAGAGGGGCAAAAACTATAAAAGAAAGCAAAGAAAGTACGATCATCAAAGGCAGAATGGTGACTATCTCGAGGGGCGGTTGGGGTGAGTGGAGTGGGAGTGGGAAGGAACACACCAGGGGGCTTCCTGAGGCTGAAAATATTTTATTTTTGATCTTGATGGCAATTACATGTTTGCTGTACCATTGTTACAGTTTATATATGTGTGTATTAATTCCCTTTTGCTCTACAACAAATTACCACAAGTTTTATAGTTTAATGTATAAACTTCTCTTAAAAGTTCTGGAGGTCCTGTCTAATCACTGTGTTGTACACCTGAAGCTAATTTAATATTGTACGTCAACTGTAATTAAAGTTTTTTTAAAGTTCTGGAGGTCAAAAGTCAAAGCTGGGGCTCGTGGGGCTAAAATCACAGTGTTGACAGGGCTGCTTTCTTGGGCTCTAGAGAAAAGCAGTTTCTTGCCTTTCCCAGGTTCTTACACGGGCTGCCTGAATTCCTGCCTCTTTCCATCTCCAAAGCCAGAAATGGCGGTAGAATCTTTCTCATGTCACGTCACTCTGACACTGAGACTGGTAACTTCTACTTCCCTCTTTGACACTCAAGGGCCCTCATGGTTATATTGAGCCACTCACATAATCCAGTATAATCTCTCTAGTTTAAGGTCAGCTCAGTAGGAACCTAAACTCCATTTTCTGCCCTAATTCTCCTTTGCCATATTAGGTAACATATCCACAGTGATGTGTTCTCAGGTGCTGGGAACCTGGACATACTGGGAGGCCATTACTCTGCTCACCACAGCATGTATTATATAGATTTCTGAATCTATGTTCTATTCCTCTGTGACAAAAGATTAAAAGTTAAATAGTGGTAAGTAAATAAAAAGTATTTGTATGTAACCATGAAAAAAATGACACTTTTTAATTTAATGTTATGGAATCTCTGGGACATATTTAAAAACCAACGTCAGAACGTTGGTTTTTACCAACGTTACATAAATTATGCTATCATTTAAGGAAAAAGGTGTGAGGGGGAAGCATATCTATATGTATTCGCTTCTATCTCTCAAAGCATATAGGAAAATGAAAGCAAAATAAAATAAAGCAAGGGTGGGAGCTCTTCAATCTGCCTAAGAAGTATTTCTTAGAGACCTAAAACCAAAAGATTTTACCAGGCCTTTGAAGATAATAATAAGGAACCATTGACAGCCCTTGAAAAGACACACAGAATTGCATGGAATTTACAGGGAAGATAATATGGAATTACTATGTAAACAAAACCCTTCCCTTGAGACTCTGTCTTTTAAAATACCAGTAACAGAATAAAGAAGAGTGTCATGCAGGTGGAAAATTATACTATTCAGTTTACCCAGGATGTGACTCCTGTGGGAGAATTCAGAATTGCAAATGGAACAACAGATCGATACAACTAGTTATGTGATGTTTGGGAACCTCCTGGAGAGCAGCCAACCCCCTTGGAATCTGGCCAAGCACGAGGTCCCAGGGGAGCCGCAGAGAGGAGGGAGACCCCACCACCTGTGGCATGGGGGCCGCTGGAGCATGTCCAGCCTTGTCTGAATACCGATGTACCAACATCTCCTTCAGACCCAAGAAGTCTGGGAGAGATGACGCTGGTCTGAAGTGCAGAAGCAAACTTCTGTCAGCATGGAAGCTCCCAGCGCATTTTGCGCTTATCCTGAGTCCATGCTGAGAATCCCACAGCCCTGGGAAGGAAAGGCTAGATCACACTTAGCTTCATTCACTCATTCCTTCTTTTATTTTCTTTCATTTATTTGCTCAATATTTACTGAGTGGCTTTTAGCTTCCTGGTGCTAAGAGCATAAGACATGGAATATGATTTCAATATATAAATATTTAAAGTAGGCAAACACTATTTTGCTTAGGGATGAATTCATAGGTGATATATGTTAAAATAATAAAATGACTATCACAAAAGTCAAGGTGATAGTTACATCAGTGGAAGGTGAGATAAACATCATCAGGAACGGACACCTCCCTGGGGGAGGTGGAGGGTAGCCCACCCTTCTGCCCTATTCTTAGTCTGCCTGACCCCTTCATGCACAGAGAAAAGTGACTGTGTAGATAGCAACTGAAAACGTTCTGGGTACAGCAGAACAGCAGAATTTTTGCACTTGAAAATACTAAGGATAGTGTACTGTTACCAACCCCTCCGAAGTCTAAAATAGTCACCACAGCCATAATCATTGGAAACTTACACATAAAACAGCAAAGGCCAGTAGTACTAGCTCCCCTGAAAATTAAAGCCATTTTCTCATCCTTAGACACAGACAGACAACCACGGACCCAGGGGCACAGGAAGGGACCCTGTGAATGCACAGCATGATGCCCACACCACTCTGGACTTTTCTAACTAATGAATATCAGTATTGCTCTGGGCTTCCTTATTTAATAGCTTTGGGTGGTATTTAATGTCATTTATTACTCACATTTGATGATTAAAATCTTGTTCTTTAACAACAAACAATCAACCCTGTAGGTCTAACATTGGACTATTAAGATTTCCAAAAGAATAAAATAAAAAATGGAGGGAAGTATGTAAAAATAAAAAAAATTTCCCAGAGCTGAAGGGATGTATGAGTGATCAAACTCAAACGGCCCTAGAAAGCTCAGGAGGATCAATCAGGAAAACCCATTTTTGGACAAAGCTTCACAGAGGGAGATATAATAGGCCACCTATAAAGAAGTGGTAATTAGGTGGTCTTCAGATTTCTGAATTTTTATAACAAAGTTTATGTGATGTCATCAAAGTTCTGAGGAGAAATTAGTTTAAACCTAGAATTATCTAAACTATTAAGTGAATTTGGAGGCATAAGGAGATATTTTCAGATATGCAAGGATCAAAGTTTCTGTTTCACGCCTTTTAGGGAGGCTACTTGGGCAAAGTGAAATGAGAGAAGATGCAGAGGAACACGTATCGGAAATTATTTTTTTTAACTTTACAGTCGACACTATTACAGATGTCCCCCACTCTTTGCTCACCTCCGCCCAGTCCCTGCGTCCCCCTTCCCTTGGGCCACCACTACACTGCCGTCTGTGTCTCTGTGTCAAGCACACATGTCCTTTGGCTGATCCCTTCACCTTCTTTCACCCGGGCTCCCCTGCTGCCCTCCCCTCTGACAGCTGTCAGTCTGTCCCATGCGTCCACGCCTCTGCTTCCGCTTTGTTCATCAGTTTATTTTGTTCATTAGATTCCACCCAGAAATATTAAAGAATCCTGGACAACAACTGTGTAGGAGGTGACGCATCTGAATTAGAATAAGAAGCTGGTGGTCTCTGAGAAAAATGCCTCCAAGAAGAGAATGAGTTCTAAAATTAGACAGCAGGGAAGAAATGGGGAACTGGAAACGATAGGCGGAAAACTCACAAACTGTTCGGAAGCGCCCGAAAGCGCCCCGAAAGCGCCCCGCTGATTATGAAGTACGCTGAAACGAGGCATGACTGAGAGAGACTGAGGGACGGTAAAGACAGAGAATGCACTTGACACAGATTTAGGACCAGCCTCTGAGTGGTTAAAAGTTAGAACAGCTGACCTGCAGAAGATAAGATGCAGTCTCTGAATACGATTTGTCCCTTCAGTGTATAAAATTCAGGTAGACAAAACAGAAGACTCAAACACAGTTATCGATCACGATACTATAAAAGTACGAGCCCCAGAAGGTGAGAGGGAGAAACAGAGCGGAATGGTGTTGGGTGGTTTGGGGTCTTAATATCCTTACCAGTCAAGAGATATAGGGTTGATAAAACACAAAATACAGTTTTAAGTATATTAATTAAGGTTGTCAATAAAATTCACAAAACGAAGTACATATATTGAAGTAACTGGGCTGCCAGGAACTGAGATGGGGGATGGGACTACCTGCAAACGGGCAGGAGGGAACTTTACAGCTGTTGTTGTAGGACTGTTATGGTTTGTGCAAGTTCACAGAACTGTGCCCCCCCGCAGGGTGACTTCACTGCATGTAAATTATAACTCAATGAGACCAGGAAGAGGTAGAGGAGATATAAGAACTAAATCCTCATCTATCACACTGGGGACTCAAAAGTAATGTGTGAGGTTGATAAATTAACAAATAACATAAGAATAGAATTAGCAAGAAAAATTACAACATAAGAAATGGCTAAACATGGACGGCTATTTAGCTTTATAATCTTACAATCTGTATGTTTTACTTATTCACTGGTGTCAGAAATTGTTTAGAATGCTGAAATATTTGTAAAATACAGAAAAGGACCCAGAGTAGTCCTTTGCAAGGATGCAAAGAACCTCTATCATCCTTGGCCCAAAAATCTTTATGGCAAAAGACCCAATCCAGGCTCCCATGTTGCCCTACATATCATATTGCTCTGGCCCTCTTCCATCTGAAATAGTTTTTTAGCCTTTTCTTGACTTTCACGACCTTGATATCTTTGAAGATTATAGTTTGGTGATTCTGTTTTAAACTTCAGTTTGGATTAGTCTGATGTTTCCTCATAATTAGACCCAAGTTAAAGATTGGGTTTTAATAACATTGAAGAGGTGCAGCCCTGGCTGGTATAGCTCAGTGGATTGAGCACTGGCCTGTGAACCAAAGGGTTGCTGGTTCGATTCCCAGCCAGGGTACATGCCTGGATTGGGGCCAGGTCCCCAGTAGGGGGCACTTGAGAAGCAACCACACATGGATGTTTATCTCCCTCTCTTTCTCCTTCCCTTCCCCTCTAAATATAAATAAATAAAATCTTTTAAAAAGAGAGAGAGAGATGCTGTTTTCTCATTGCATTCTAGCAGGTGGTCTAAGAAGGCCTCCTCTATTACTACAGGTATTAAATAAACTCACATCTACCAGCTTTCTTCAGTGTAAAGTTAATTCTCTCCTCTTCATAAATGATAAGTATTTTGAAAGAGAATATTTTGAGACTATGAAAATCCTGTTCCACATCCCACTTTCAGCCATTAGTTTTAAGATCCATTGATGCTTTTTATCTGAATTGGTGATTACTATGGTTGCCAGATGATAAGATTTACTGAGTCAATTCTCAGAGTTCTGTTTATTTAATGGATTATAATCTATTTGGGTCATTATTTACTTTAGTTGTCAACTTGTTCCAGATTTGGTCAGTGGGAGTTCCTTTGCTGGTTTCTGCATCATTCTGACATTTCTCTGTCATTCTTTGAGGTCCCCTTACTTTCCAGCACAAGAGGATGTTCCAGGTTCTCCTCGTTCTCTGACTGCTTCAGTCCTAGAATCAGTTAACTCTCTAAGGTTCCTTTTAGTGGAGGGGGATTTAGAAATTGAGCTTTGGGTTCTAGGTATGCTCATTGCTATTGGGGTCTCAGAGCTTCCAGGACCTCTCAATGGACATGGCTAGGAAACATGCATGTGTATGTACATATACCCATTCGCATACACATATATTTATTTCCATAAGTCTGCACGTTAACAACTGTCATTCACAATGGTAACTCCAATTCCATTCCAAGACCAAAGGGCTCATCTTAGTCCTTCTCCTTTCCATATTTTTAGTTCCCTCTTCCAAGAATTAAAAAATGTTGGCTCTTGGCATCCTCAATATATTTACTTTTTTGCTTAGTTCCTCTCTGTATGTACAATTCCTGAAGCCATCTGGTTGCCACCCTACTTGTACACTCTCCTTGTGGCTCTGGCCACTGCCAGACTACCCTCCGATCCCACCTGGTATACATTATTTTATAAAAACTTAGAAAGAAAAAATAAATAGCCAAATACTATAAAAATAACAAAAATATAAATTGTGAGACTGTTCAAGGAATGTTCTCACTGCTCTAAAAATTGACAAGAAACCCAGACGCATGGTTTCCCACCCCTGTCCTTCCGCACTACAACTGCAGTAAACTGCAAAGTCTGCTCTATTTTAGAAAGAAGTGAATATGTGCATAGCTCACGTCTATTATTCCTCTGCTGATATCGTGCACTGCCCATAGCCAACACTCACTCACACACACTCAGGCACCCCACTTTCTGCTCTGGGCACTTCGTAACTGCCTTCACCGCCGAGGAAGTCTTTACCTGAAATGTCACAGTAAACAGTCATTTGGTAGAGCTTGGCTTCCAGAGGGTTAAAGTACACAGTGATTTCCGCTGACGAGTTGGGCCAGACATCACCTTCCTGAACAACAAGAAAGAATTATTAAAAAAACAATACGATGAAGGGAAGGTGCTGTTTTAAATTAAGTGGTACTATTATTATGTTAGAACTCCAAGAAACTGGAAGGAGATATTTTCATAATAGATAAAAGAGAGCAAACTTTTACTCAACAGAGTTAACTTATGCTACTTGTTATGGGGTGGCACCAATTGGAAACAAGCCTCAAAAACAGTTTCAGTGAGTTCATGGACATATAATAAGCTTATATAACTAATAGTTATGTTACTTTATAATGAGGATATTTAAGGAATTTTAAAAACTTGTGTATTCAATGAATTCATCGTATGTGTGCCCGGCACTGGGCATCGGAGATGAAGAAGGATGCCGTTCAAGACTGTGTGGAGCTCACATGTCGGATGGATGATAAGTATGTACACAAACATTTTATAACACACATGTTAAGTGCTGTGCCTATATAAATAAGGCCCAGATGGGCCTCAGAGAAAGGAGTACCTAACTCCCCTGGTGGAGGGACCACATTCCTAACTTCTGAGGTGACAACACAAGGAAATGCTCTTATTCTATGAAAACATAGCAATGACCCAGGAAGAACAAGGGCCATATCTAACCGTGGTTCTGATCCAGTGTGATATTTCTCATTTTAATTCAAACCACTTGTAATGAGGAAACAAAGTTTTAAAAATTTCATAATGCACATGTAGTAGTATATCAGAACTCCCTTGAAAAATACTTTGTACTAAACATATAACCTGGGGCCTCTTCATTAACTTCCTGGGGTCGTAAAAGTGGATGTATTTATATGCCACTTGGGAAGACTAAGAGGAAAGTATTGGAAAAATTAGGGGAGAAAAGTATGCATTTTTTTCTACAGTTTTTGTAAACAGAGCCAAGTAGGGCATATGTGATAAACACATCCAAAAATCTACTTAGGTGGTGGAGCCTGAAAAGCAAAGGAAAATGAAGGAAAGGCAACATGATAAATAATCACGCTCCAGTTTCAGACAGTCCCCAGTGCATATTCCAGTTCCAGTCTGGCTACCCGTGAACATGGTGCTGGAATAAAGAATCAGAGAACAAAATGGTCTGAGGCGCAGGCATCCACCGGGGTGGGGGCAAGGGGAGAAACCTAGAGCTGGTGTAGGTTTATTTATGAAGGAAACAGTCTGCACATTGTGCTTCTCAGGCAGCATCCCTCAGACTCCAGAATTACGAACAGGCACAGAGCAGAATGAGGGGCTGTGAGTGCCACGAGGGTCCTGGCAGCTTTCTTCTCCTAGATCAGGTTGTGATTGGGTTGGCCAAAAAGTTCATATGTTTTTTTTTTCTATAAAATAAAATACACATTTTTCATTTTTACCAATAACTTTATTGATTTGGATATTCTGAGTAGGTCAGCTATCTCTACTTGGTATAATATTGGTTTTTCTCAATGAATATCTCAATGTGATCACTGTCAACTTCAACTGGTCCACCTGACCATGGAGCATCATCCAGTGAGAAATCTCCAGCACAAAAATTTACAAACCACTTTTGTCACGTTTGATCAGTCACAGCACCTTCTCTATACACTGTACAAATCCTTTTTTTTTTTTTGCATTTCAGTTGTGTCTTTATCTTTCTTGAAATAATAAAGCATAATAAAATGTTGCTTACTTTCTTCCACCTTCAGTATTAAAATGGCTATATAAAAGTTCACCAATTTTGATCATTTTTAAATGCATGCTGATATGACCAATTTTGATCATTTTTAAATGCATGCTGATATGACAGCTGTCACAATACAAACTAACAAAATTGTTTTGAATGAAGTTAAAGACAGCTAAGTGCTATTAGAGCCATATTACAGAAAAAAAACAAATGAACTTTTTGGCCAAACCAATAGAATGAAGGCTGCATGAGTGAAGGCTCTGTTCTATTCCCAACACCTAAATCAGAGGTGACTCCTATAAGTGCTCAATGTGCTTACTGAATCAACTATATCCACTCACTTGGTACACTGTGTAGTTATTAGCAGATGCCTATTTATCTTTGCAGCCTACTTCTGCCATTTTCTCTGCAACTGGAACCACAAAAACCTTACAATTTAGAGCTGGCAGGGACCCTTGAGATCGTGCAGGGAACAGGGAATCCTTCAGTACTTTCACTTATTTAGGCATTTCACTGTGGTGCTTTTCCAAACCTTGAAAAGCATCTGTCCCCTTCTGATAAATTGCAAACACCTGGCCCCTTCAATTATCGGGGGTCATAGTGACATGGAGTGCTAGGAACACTCCTGACCAGAATGGGCAGAGAGGCCAGGCAGGAGAGGCGGCTCATCCATTCACTGGTATATCAGTGGGCATTCCATCTCAGAACACTTGGAGACCTGGTTTTGCTCCCAACACATAAGATAAACTTATTGCCTGGTGGGTTTAGACTCTGCTCTGTTTGGGAATATAGACTGGATAGGAACTAACCTGTTCCTATCCAAGCTAACTAATCAAAGGGGCTACCTTGGACCCCTAAAAACTGCTACAAAAGTCTCACCAGAATGGTAGAAAATGCCCCCCAAAATGATACTGTTCGTTAGGTAAGCTTAGTATATGCAGGCAAATTCAAGTGCTTCTATGATTTTGGGTGGGCCAGATCACTTTCAAAAGCATTATCCCAACAAGAGAACCCAGGGTCCACGTGCAGACAAGAGGACAACACACATGTTCTCTCCCAGAAGCACTGTTGGACCCCCCCCATCACCAAAGAAATCTGATCAGCAGAACTGGTGGGCTGGAACAAGGCAGGATAAACACACTCTAGAGAGGCAATTGGAATCTCCCCAGAGAAGGAAGCCTTGACATCTGGATGTGACCCATAAGAGGATCGTCTGACATGGGGGCTCCCTGGAGGCTGGGAGGCCCCTCTGCTTGGTGAGGGACTCCAGTGCAAGAGAACCTGAGTCCACAGGGTTCAGCCTAAAGTCCCAGAGCAAATGGGACTTTAGGCTCAGTGTTTTCTTATCCTGGGTTGCAGCTGTTTTGTGCTTGTGACATTTGCTAGTAACTTTCGGTTTAACTCAGCCCAGGGACATAATTCAAGGACAATCTTATTCTAAAAGCCTCTCCTGGGCTCGCATCAGGTAATGCGCATTAAGAGGGCTGTGCGTGTCTGTAAAGACAGAAGTGTGGCCATTCAGTTTCCTCCTGCAGAGGGGTGCTTTCAATATTAGGTCATTTGAAGGATTTAGAAACATGTACAAAGACACTTATTTTTCAATTGGGATTAAAATAAATATTAAGTAATGTCTATTTCTTTATAACAAAACCTCAATATAGCATTTTCTAGCAAATCAGAGAGAGCAAACCCCAGACACAGGCCATTGGCCTAAAATGACCCTATTTTCATTTTTATAACTCTGAAAATTTTCATATTACTCCTCTAACACTTCTGAAATTAAGTTCCATGTCATTTTATGTCTCTGAAAAGAATTTTTCTCTCTTTATTGCCCAGTTCTAAAGTTTCTTTCTGAAAACCAAAACAGTCAGAATTTTCCATTCTGGCTCTGACATCGATACCCTTTCTTTCCAGTCTAGGAAACCAGCCTCATCCCACGGAACCCCCTGCTATTCTACTTTCCTTCCACACATGACTCCTCTCCACTGGTACATAATGCCACTGGTTCATGACTGGTGACAAGTACAATCATGAGAAGGGCGTCCTTTAAAAATGCTCTCCATAAAAAATTATATTGACAATGAATAAAGTGACTTTTAAAACAATTCCCCCTTGAAAATCCTTAAATAAAAAATAAAATATTTTTAGCTCAGTGGATTGAGCGTGGGCCTGCTAACCAAAGGATCATGGTTCGATTCCTAGTCAGGCACATGCCTGGGTTGCCGGCCAGTTCCTGGCAGGGGACACACAAGAGGCAACCATACATTGATATTTCTCTCCCTCTCTCCTTCCCTTCCCCTCTAAAGGTAAATAAATAAAAATCTTTTTAAAAAATCAGACATGAACAATTATTTGTGCCTGTAATTACATTAAAAAATATTTTAGAAATGACCTTCCTTCCCCTTTCTCTGTCACCCATTTCCTCCCTTCCTTCCTTCCTTCCTTCCTTCCTTCCTTCCTTCCTTCCCTCCCTCCCTCCCTCCCTCCCTCCCTCCAATGAAGGTTTATTTCTCCCAAATTTTATAAAATCAAAACCTGAACTGCAAGAACATAGAATGAAATATGTTTAAGTAATGGTTTAACCAAGTATGGTTTATCTGGAAAGCAGTTTACAATATGACTTGATACCTATATTTATCATATAAAATAGTTACTTTAATTTTAATTTCCAACTCAGAATTAGAATAGTGATCCAAATGTTTGCCTGCTCAAATGTTCTACTTTCCAATCATCTCTAACCTGGAAAGAGACTGAATCATACCTAAGTACAAATCATAATATTTGCAGCCATAAACTGAGAGCTCATGTTCCCAGCACTGTGTTATCTGGTTCTGCCTTTACAGCCTTGTGAGGTAGTAGTATCCCCTTTTTAAAGATAAGAAAACCAAGGCATGAAGAAGTTAAGTATCTCCCTGAAGACCACACCAATGGTAAGTGGCCGAGCTGGGTTTCTGTGCTTTTTTCTCTAACATCCTCAACCCCACTGCAATTATTACAAAAGGTCAGGCCTTACCTTTCTCCCATTATTAAAAAAAAAGTGCCACAAGGAATTTTAAACCACTGCAATTGATAATCAGAGGTAGATGAAGCCAGCACAACCCCACATTCCTGTTTGGCAAACACAAGAGGATACCCTGCCTGCTCATGTGTTCAGGTCCCCTGGAAGGTGATTCACAGGATGTCCTTTGGATGACACAATTAACATTATTATCTTGCAGCTCTGGAGTCATGTATTGATAGATCTGTACCAAACTCTTGTGGTTGGGCCAGGGTTCAGTCAGCTCATACAAGGTCAGTGAATAATGACTTCAAGAGCAGCTATAATGTGTAATGAATTCCATCATGTTACACGGAAATGAAAATATTCTTAACTACATAAAGAAACATTTTTAGCTAATCTTGTCATATATAAGAAAAAAATTTTAAATTTCTCTTGGGAAATAAAAACATCCTTTCAAAGTCAACTTTCTATCAACCAGGAAAAAAAAAACACTGATTAGAAACTATGTTTCACGAACCAGAGTTGCCCTTCTAGAACTTTCCAGAAAAATGAGAGAAATCATGGGTCACTTTATCATCAGGGCAAACAAAAGTTGTCTCAAAGAGAAATAGAAAAAAAAAAAGGGAAAGCAAAAAAAATAAAAGATGAACTATCCTAGTTATCATTGTGATAAAAGATCTGACTGGAACGTGATATACAAGATTTTTCTGCCGTATTTTATCCCCTCAAACAAGAAACCAAATTCAGTGAAGCTTTGATTCTCAAAATAATGACCAGAAAGGTTTCTAAGAGAGGAGTCTAAGATTTGGTCAGCTGTCAGAGGAAGGTTTACGAAAGGCATGTTTCTCTTGGGTGAAATAGTATAACCCGCACACTTTATGCCAGTGGGGTTTTGTAGAGCTGAAACAGTTATACGTGATGTTCATTCCTTTCTTTGGAGAAAACAGATCTGCATCTCTTCTAACAAGGATGGTGTCAACTTAATAAACCATGAGGAACCTAATACTTCCTTAGGTCTCTCCCTCCACCCACCCTGGTTCTCCAATACCATAGGGAATGTGCCAGCACAACAGGAAAAGGTTTGGCCAAGCACGAAGATCTGAGAAGCCAAACAATAATAGAGAGAGGCTGAAGAAGGGGAAAACCGTACTGATGGGGGAGCCGTGACTTGTCAAGGACAGTCTGCTCTCAGCAGATGCCTGTCCTCCTTTCTCCTTTTCGGTGTCCATTTCCAGGGAGTCAGCTCCCACATGTTTGCAATGTGACTTACAGCTAATGGAACAAGAAGTGGAAGGAGTGTGCAGTAAAAAGCAAGGTCTGCCCTCTTTGGTAGCCATCTGGGCTTCTACCCAACCTGGTTCTGCTGAGCTCACATGCTATGCTGGTTTGGGAAAAAAAAATAAAGTAAACTAAATTTGAGCTGTGCTTTTAGAGTCTGAATTGCTGAACCACATTTTCTGCAGGCTTGGGTAACAACAAAGCATGGTTTACTATTACTTACATAGTAATAAAGAAATGATCAAGTTCCCCCCAACCCACCCTTTTTAAGGTCCCCTTTGTAAGGCTTAGTTAAATTAAGCTGAAGCTTTCCTAGGGATACTGAATGACTTTTTCTCTGATGGCAAAGACACTTGCTAACAGCAGCAGAAATGTTTTCCCTGCTCATCAATGTCAGCCACTCAGCTAAGACCAGTTTGGGCAAATACCTTTAATTTCTCAGACCTTTCTTTATGAAAAAATATCAAGTGTTCAACATTCAGAAAATTGCTGCATCTTAAAAGTGTGACCTGAGCCAGCAGAACCAGAGTTCAAAAACAAGGCCAGCACATCTGTGTGGTGATTCCTCAGAGGGCCCCCGAATGCCAATGGAAATCAAAGGCTTAATTCTCTCTTTTGGCCCTGTGATGCTCTTCTGCCTCTCAATGATCAGAATTGTGGTTTTTGTATTTGAATCTCTCTCAGTCAGGTACCCATGAGACCTACACAGAGAACATAACAAAATGAGACTGTCAGAATTCTTTGCAGCCAGAGTCTATCTAGTAAAATAGAATATTGTATTTCTGAAAGTAGTCAATTCCACTTGCTTTTCTGGAAGGCACAAAACATGCATAATAGACTCAATTTTACACTTCTTTTCCAAAGGAGGGAAAATTATATAGAAACAGGTTGCTTGAGAAATGAACAGTATTCTACAGGACCCAGTGCCCTCCCTAGGTAAGGAATAAATAGAAAAATTTTCACTAATTATATTAATACTCCAAGACTTTATCAAAAGAATTGACTTGAGGAACTTGACATAAATAGTAATAATGTACCGCATGTTTTAATGACCAAAACAATTATGATTACTATTATAATATCAGTAAATTACCAAGTAAAGCTAAAACAAATTACCTCCAGACCTCTGTTCTGTATCTGCCCAGGACTGCCCTGTGGTCACTCTGGGTCCTTGCCTACTCCCTTTTCCACCAGTGACCATCTCTGGGGTCTCTCAGATACGAACTCCCACCTGTGCACTCTGCAACCACGTTGGTACCCAAGACACCCCAGCATAACTCCTCAAGATTCGAACAACAGACTCTATGGCAACATTATGTAATGAGAATGATGAGAAGAAAGTGAGCCAAGACAATGGGACTAACCAGGGGCTAAGTGGTGAACAGGTTACAGAACAGTATAAGAACTTTCAGTTCTGGAGTTTTGGTCAGTTATTCTTCCAGCACTGAGTCAATCTACTTCTCACATGATTTGATTAAATGCAAAACCATCACCAACTCTGAGCATTTTTGGGACAGTGATTGATATCTTGATCTTGAATACTTGCTTTAAATTGAAAGAACCTCTAAAATAGGAGCAATGTTCCCATAAACACACATGAAATGCAGAAAACACAGTAAGGGCTAAACTAGCCTTGGTTTTACCTGAGTTATTTGAAAAACTAAAATATAATGACATAAAAAATAAGTATAGAGTTAGGTGTAAAAAATAAGCATAAAATAAGCATATTGTTTCTTATTTCTTTTCAGACACTAAGGTAATGCCCCCCATACCTTTAAAGTTTATCTCATTTGAAGACAGTGTCCTTCTTTGGTGGGCACAGAGGCCAAAGAGGTCAACAGAAAGCAAGGTGGTCTCTAAACCACTACGTCAACCTTTTATTTTTATTTTTTGAACAGGATATCAATTAAAGATTGATTGTTAGATCAGTAGGTGACACTGTGATTTTAATCTCTGCTTCTGTGAACTCAACTCCTATCAAGAAACTATTTAAAAGAAATCACACTCTCATAGAAAAAAAACTAACTGCTGATACATGGCTCAACTGTCAGAAATTAAATAGTGGCTTTGGCATAATTGCTCTGATATGTGAGCAAAATTCCGAAGAGACCTTCAGTAGAAAACAGTGATGAACCAGCCCTAACAGGGCAGAAACACAAGTGAGACAGGCTGACGGGCTCTGAGCTGGCAGGTGCTCCGCTTAGCCTTCCTTCTCTGTGAATTCACAGCCTCTCCTTGCTTTGTACGGTCTCTAAAGTTCAGTGCACGAGGGCTCTCCTGGGGCCTCTGCAATTTTCCTTCTTTAATCTGCTCATAGAATTTCCATCCACTTTTCATGACTTCAGTGAATATCTGTATAAGATTCTCACATATCTTACCTCCACTCCTGATTGCTCTCCCACAAATTTAGTACTGCATTTCCAAAACTCTTTGACTACTTGTTGTCATCTCAAATTCAACGTGTTCAGCACCAAACTCATAATCATCTACTGTCCTCCCTCCCTCCCTCCCTCCTTCCCTTCTTTCCTTCCTCCTTTCATGGGCCCTGTAGAATGCCCGGGGGCACCAATGGGGATGAGGCAATCCCAACCTTAAGGAGCTTAGACTCTGTTTCCAAACTGAATCTCAGTAACCTACCCTTAACAAAACAAAAAACTTCTTTTGTGTACAAACAACTGAAGCCAAGAGAGATCGAATGGCTTGTTTAAGGTCACATTTGCTATTGGCAAAGCTGGGAGATAAATCCAGGACTCCTGACTTGATAACTTCCATCGAAGGCATCGTAATTCTCCCAGCTACTCTAGTTTAAATTCTGAGGAGACGTGTGATTCCTCACCATGTTGCACTTTAATGCCTTTTTTTCTTTCTTTTCTTTTTTACTGGTCAACTACAGTTAACATTCAATATTATTTTGTATTAGTTTCAGGTGTACAGCATAGCACTTAGACATTTATATAATTTGAAGTAATACCCCTGATAAGTCTAGTACCCACCCGGCACCACACACAGTTATTACAATATTATTGACTGTATGCCCTATGCTGTATTTTATATCCCCATGACTATTTTATAACTACCAATCTGTACTTCTTAATTTAAATGCCTTTCTTTTGAAAAACTCTCACATCTGCCATTTCCTCTATGTTCTGACCACCCTGGTCACCTTGAATTTGCCAGCAGTGATGCCCAGTCTCCCTGACCCCTCCAGCATTAGTGCATTTCTCCTACCTGATCTGCATCCATCCTCCCACTCTCTCTCCACCCTCCTTCAATTTGATCCACACGTGGCTACCAGGACAATATTTCTAAAACACCTGGAACCCATCACGCTCCTGCCCTAAGCCCTACAGTGAGTCTTGGACACCCTTGGCATCCTGCGTGGGAAAACGGGGCTCTGACCGTGGGGAAACTCTGCTCACACTCTACTGCTTGGAGAAAAATCTTCTTTTGAAGCAGCATGTCCCAAGTTTATTTGACCGCAAAGCTTCCTTTCCAAGGAACACACATCACCACCCTTTAGACCCAGTGTGCAGAAATGCACTGTGAGCTAGGGCACAGCAGGCTGCCCAGGCCGCCCAGATCCCCCTGCGCTCCTTCCTGATCTTATTCCTTACATTCTCCACGACCAGCTGCCCCAGAAAAACTGGTCATTTTATTGTTATATAATATGCCATGAAACTTATACAGTCCCTTTTCTTTGTTTTCATAATTTCTCCAACTAGAAACATTCTCCTTCTTCCTCTCCACTTAATTAAATCTTACCCTTCCTCTAATATATAGTTCATATCGCATCTTTTCTGTAAATCCTTTCCAAACTCTCTCATCCCAAATACTACAGCATTAATTTATCTGTATCAGAAAACCAAAATCCCAACAGTGGAAAATACCCATAGTTCATATTTGGGTCAAGAAGGTAATAATATGGTTGAACTTTCCCATCAAATACCTTCAAAAGTAATTTACGAGGTAAGATTATATTACACTCACAAGAAATGTATTTACAAGGTAAGATTATATTACACTCACAGGAACTGAATTTCTATAAAACTTGCAGGATCTTTAAGTAGGATAGGAAAAAGATTTAATATCAATAAATAATTCCCTGTAACTGACATTTAGCTCTGCTGTGTCGACCAGCATAACTTTATGGAGGCACCAGGAAAGTTTCACGCCTTCATTTCCATTTTGCAGAAAATTGCCAAGCACCACCTAATGAAGACTAGTATGAGAAGGAAACCTGAACAGCGGACAGAAAAGACAGAATCATTACAGTCCCATAAACACCATCATCCTTAGCTCCCCTTCCTGTTTCTAGTGATTTTTCCCCATACAATATAATCAAAATTAGTCTCATTTGAAAGGTACCATTTCTGTGTATCACTCTTTTAAAGAACGTTTTTCATCCTCCTGGTGAAATGATGCCTTGTGATAATTAGCCCAATTCAGTTCCTATCTAGAATTCAAAAGCAATCATAATTAAACGCCTTCTTTTGATACACACGTATCTCCATCAAGAAGCCCTGGGTTATGGAAGTGAGCTTGAGGAGAAGAAAATCTGAGGGAACTCTAGTCTTTCCACTTCTGCCCTGGAAATGTACGTGCGAGACCCACCCGCGGGCCTCCCACGTCCTCCTGACCACCCATGTTTGCTGCCCCTGAGCTGCCCACTCCCAGAAGGATCTGAGAAACAGGACAGTCCATCGGCTCAGACCTCTAGCACCAGCTGAAAAACTCCTGGACTGTCCCCACTCTGGACCTCCTGGCATGTCTAAGGTTGTCATGACTGTTTGCTCTATCCTGCTTGGTCATTTGCTTGCTTCTAGACATACAATGCCTTCCTAATCTCTTCAACATCTTTGGGCTTGACTTATTTTAACTGGTATCTGTCTTGTCCTTCCAAGACTGTATGTTCATCTTTATTTAACCTCTTGCTGGTTTAATCCATCACATCTGAAGATTCCTTTGCTCAGTTAAATAGCGGACAGTCTTCTGATATGAAAGAGGATTCAGCTTCAACCCCACTTTTCCAACCTTATTTTCCTATGTGAACCTTTTACTTCAAACAACCTGATCCATTCTTGGGCCCTTAAATGAGCCAGGCCATGCACATCCCCAATTTTGTTTTCCAAAAGTCCGGCCCTGTAAGATCCAGTTCAAAGCTGTGCTCTCAAGGAGCCTTCTCTAGCTTCTCACTCTGATCATCGCCTCGGCCTCTGAACTAGTGTGCTGACTGTCTTCATTAGTGAGTCCTGCAGCAGGTCTCACAAAACCATAGGGGTTTCCAAGGGGCAGGCTCCCTCTCGGAGATTACAATGCATATTATCATACTGTAGACTTTTAGACTTCTTCCAGTCAATGTCAAACAATACTGAACCCATTTTTTTCTGAAGCTTATTTAGCCTCGGCATCCCTTTTCCATGTTATATCCTTTAACAAAAACTTGGAAGTGCAGACATAAGGAAAACTGGTCTACACAAGTCAGTGGTATTTCCCACAAGTGACCTTGCATCCTAAGATGCCCTTGTGGCATATTTTCTCTCCAGCTGGTGTGAATGGCAATGACCCAGGAGCTCTAACCAGCTGTGGGCTTTCTCAGTTCCTATTGCCGTCACTATACTCAGATCACTCTTTGCTTGCTAAGTGCGAGTTAACGCAATGCCTAGCGCACAGTAAATACAGAAGACGTTAGCTACTTTCATTTTGAGACCACAGGGAAAAGTGGTCAAAAGCTTGCCCGTGGAATCAGACAAACCATGTTCTAACTCTGGTTCTGCTCTCACTAGATAGACAGGAGATCGAGGGTTATGTCTGTTCTGCTCATTAGTGTCTGGTATACACAGAGTACCTGGTGCAGAACATGCAGTCAATAAGTATTTCTTGAGTGAGTTAAGGACAAAGTTGTTTTCAATCAAGCAATTTTGCCTAGCAGGGGACATTTGGCAATATCTGGGGACAGTTTTGATTGTCACAACTTGCATCTGGTGGGTAAAGATCTGGGTTGCTATTAAATATCCTACAATCTACAGGACAAAGAATTATCCAGCCCCAAATGGCAATAATGCAGAAGTTGAGAAATCCTACTGTAGAGTCAGGCTAATCAGAGATAAATTTTTAACTAGTAACTGCTTGGTCTTGAGTAAGTTATCACATTTCTCTAAGTATCGATTTCTTCATCTGTAGAATGAGGGACTGACTGTAACTGATGTAACATATATGCAAATAAAATGAACCGAGTAATGCGTACAAGGTGTTTAACAGTGATTGGTGCATAGAAAGTGTGACTATAAACGCAACCTGTGAGCATTCGTACCATTAACCTTCGTTCACTGTCTCCTCACGATGATGAGGCTCTTCAGATGGAGTCTTCGGACGCTCTCAAAACCCACTCTATCAATCCCAGAGTGAGTACTCCTGTGAAAATGAGCCCTGCACTCCCACTTACGTTTACCGTATGGTCAGAGTGTATATATGTGCTCACCAGAGGCTCAGTAATGAAAACCTTGTTCAAGAAGAGCATGCTGTCTGCCTGAACCAGACTTCTCTGATTCTCAAAGGTGCGGGAGAGAATGGAAAGGCGTTCTCGGAGTGAAGGATCGATAATACACTCTTCGAGGAACTCATCGGTCTCATCCTTTTCTTCTTTGATCAGATCCTTACAGACCCTGAAGGAAAACAGAAAATGTGAGATTCGTTTTGGGATTCCCACGAAGACCATTGCGAAGGGCTGCCCTCCAGACCAGCATCCTGGGAATGACCTCATCCATCACCTGGGGTGGTCCCTCCTTGCCCTGAGTCTGGAACATGCTGAGTGACCTTATACTTTAACTTCTCAAACCTCAGATTGCTCTTTAGTCACTTCCTTCAAGAAGTCCTCCAGGGCTTCCCGTCCTCCACTCGCCTACTCCTGTGCCCCCATGAATATTTGGACAAATATTTTATTTTAGCTAATGGCATTTTCCAGGTTGATTTTTAAACACTTAACATCTACTCCACCTCTCACACTTCAAAGGCAATTTTGTTTCTTTTAAACTTGCTTAGCTTTAATTCTTTCTTAGCTGTTAAGTTACCTGGAGAACAGAATCAAGAACCTGTAAGGACTAGGTTTGGATATCGATTCAACTATTTACTAGCTCTGTGGCTTTTGGGAGTTACCAGATTCCTCTTTGCCTCAGTGCCTTTACCTATAAAATAGAAGCTCTCCATCATAAAGATGAGCTGAGCATTAAATGTGATCAAGGACCAAGTATACAGGGACAAAGCAGATACTCAATAAATGCCAGTTTTCTCTGTGCCCACCACAGGCAGCTACCAAGCTGTCAAGCTTATAAAATCCTCAAACTACATCTAAAATTACGTTTTCTCTCTTTCTAGCTCTTATATCCCTTGTAATAAATCAGAGAAGCAGCCTTCCCCAACCCTCACGCAGTGCCCTCACTACAGATATGTTCACATCACTCCTGGTATCAGTTACTTCACCTGAATTTTTAGAAACTGAATTTTATCCCCTCCCAGGGCATATGACCATTTTCTCAACATTCTGGTAGTATTGCCAATGATGAGAGACAAGTTATTTAGCTTTTTTATTGAGAGCCTAGGGTCACTGAATTCCTGTCTCAGCTTCAACTATTAATATTTTTCTAAATGACTTTATGTAGGCACGTGCTTAGTGATGCTGAAGAACTCTTATTCATAACTTTAGTGTTCAGGCTCTATCCTTTCTATGCCAAATGTAAACATGGGCGTATTCCCCCCAGCTGTGAAGACCACAGCTTTTAGTTTTTACTCTCCTTCACATCTGGTTACCATCTCTTGGGGATGGTGTAAAGGAGCAGCGTCTCTAGCACCTGAAGATGAGAAAGCATTACTGGTTCAATGCTACATAGCATTAAGGTGTCAAAGAAATGGGTTCGGTGTGCCTGGTTCCAAGGAAAAAAGCGTCTGTGCTTCCTTTTAATTGCTGTTTGGGAAGCGGTGTCCTGGGTAATAAGAGCAGCAGTCCCTCTATACTCCCAGGCAGAGCAGCGCAAAGTAAAGAGAGCTCAGTCCACAGAAAGAAAGGAAACCATTAATTCTTCTAAGTGAAAGTTATTACACCTATCCTTAGAAATAAATCCTAAAGAAACAATCACAGATATAAGTAAAAACGCAGCTACAGAGATGTTCATCAAAGTGCTAGCAATAATACAGAAAAAGTGGGTAAATTTTATGTAAGAGATTGAAGGATTGGTGAAGCACATAATAGGGGTCATAAACATTACATTTATTTAGAGGTTTAATGGGACTGGGGTGTGGGGATAAAAGGCCTCATATGGACCAAGGATGATAATGCTCCGTGAACTGAGGAGTACGATCAACTCAACTTCTGGGCCAGAAAACAGAGCAAAAATTCCCAAGTACTCCTCTTCTCCCATGCTGTTGGGACTCTTAAATTAATAACAGCTGTATTATGCAAAGAGGGGGGCTGGGGGTGGAGGCAGGTACCAGCTGTCTTCCTCTTTGCCCTCTGATGGAGAACTGCAGCCATGACTGAGAGACAAAGAAGGCAACATGCAACAACACCTTGAGCTGGGCTGACTCCAACAAGGGCTTCTATATACCCTCGTCTATTACTAGGCTGTTTTCCCCTGATGATATTCATGGTTTTCTGTCTCAGAGGTGGTTCTGTCCTACAGATGAATGACACCTCTCATCAGAGAGCTTAACAACACATCAGCCTTCTATCTCAGTGAAACCATGGATTTAACCTATTTTCCAAATGGTCTGGTGCCCACCAACACCCAACACCTCCAGGCATCAAGTATAGTCCAGCCTACAAACAAGAGTCAATAGCGAAGACTTGTGGCTCAGGTACGACAGCACTGAACCAGTAATGCTTTCTCATCTGCAGGTGCTAGAGACGCTGCTCCTTTACACCATCCCCAAGAGGTGGTAACCAGATGTGAAGGAGAGTAAAAACTAAAAGCTATGGTATTCACAGCTGGGGGGAATACGCCCATGTTTACATTTGGCATAGAAAGGATAGAGTCATCCACCCTCAAATGGACCATGGGACCCTGGTTACTGAGCAACTCTATGATGACTGTTATAAGCTGAGGACTAGAGGTCCTCTTCCTGTTTACCATATACCACTCAAGATTAAATTCATTACTACCTGGGTGGCAGGCCCTAAACCCAATGAATACTGATCTACCTAGAGAAAAATCTCTTCTTCTCTTCCTGAATGTGGTAGGATAAATCCACGCTGACTACTTTGTGGGAGCCCACTGAAGATACTAGTAGTTCCTACACAAAGCAAATCTAGAATTACAGCCAGATGCTACTGAGACAATGGTCATGACCTTCATGGAGAAATGGGGGACAGAAATCTTCAAAAGCTCACACTGAGTCTCTGAATATAATAAGCTATGATGAGGATGAGTATGAAAGAAAGTGAGTATGAGTATGGTGGGATGTTTTATAATCCCTCAGGACAAGTATGCACAAGACCATTTAAAACAGATCCTCTGTTCCAAGTTCAGGACCAAAGTCACACTTCCTCTCTACATTTTTAAATACAGTGGCTGCTGAAGGAAGAAAAGGGATGGGTTGCTCACCATCAGGAGCAGGAGAGTCAAACATAAGGAGGATTATTCCAGGGATGCCTGCACTGGCCTCATTGGGGAACTCAAGAGAAGACTTATACTACTAGTTAAAGATCTGATTGCTACTTCTCAGGAATGAGCAAGCCTCTGCCCACAAGCGAGATACCACAGAACATTATGCATTATCTGTCACTGACCTGTGACTTGAGATACAACTTAAGGATTTGTAACTTAGAGGAGAAGGGGCCCGTATCCCCAGCAAGAGCCCTGCCTCCTACAGAGAGGAACAGCTATCCAGAGACAGGACCTGAGTGTTCAGTACAGGACGAACCTCTCTGTGATTGCCTTGCCTTTTGAGAGGATGGGCATCTCGTGGCTGATTATGTCCAGGACAAGAATCCATGACGAATAGTATAAATTGTGACATGCTTGGGGATATATTAAGGAACAAGAGAGAAATGAGAGAGAAGAGACAACCTGGTCAAATAAAATATTAGGCATAAATGGCCTATTTTCCCTCTAAATCAATTTCCCTTCTGCCCCCAGGCATATGGCCCTAGGAGAGGGGGAGGGAGTAGGTAAGGGGCAATGCATTCAATAAACTCTTCATTTAATCAACCAACCCAGTCTGGAGAAACATTAGTTATGCTGCTATGTGTCACCCAAAGCGAAAACAAAGATATTCTTATTTAGCCACCTGAAGCCACTTTTCAAGTTTATTGTTTAAGGGAAGAGCATGATCCTAGATAATAAACTTAGGCTTCTAATCATGGTTATGAAAATGTTATCCCATATTATTCCCTTGCTCCCAAAAATTTTCTAGAAGAACTAACATAAAGAGTAAGAGAGATAGTGAAAGACAAACAATACAAGAGATAGGAATAAAACTCAAAGATAACATTAGAGATAAGGGTGTGAGTACTGGGGGAGGTTGGGTAGAGGGGAAAGAAGAAAAAAAATATGCATCCACATGTGGTTGAAATTACATACTCTATGCCTTAGTATCTCCGACAGCAATTGGTTTGAATTCTTCTTGAGTTTCACTGTTGAAATTAATGTCCTTAAGTATTTTTTGGACACAGGCAAGGCATCAATCACGTCCTTTACATCCAGTCAAAACCACAGACATAGTTGCATTTACAGTGGCCTTCCCCTTGGAGAGTGTACATTCATTATCCCCCAGGGATGATGCTGCAGGGCAAGCAGGGCATTCCAACGTCGTTTCCTGCTGTTCCTTTGTTTGTACCTGCACTCCCATTTCACCTTTAAACCTGCCTGGTACACATGTGGGCAGGGGAATGGGGACAAATGAAGCAGTGGATGAGCAGAGTCCTCTCGCCTTTTTCAACTACTGGCATTTCTATACCCGAGGCAAACTAAAGATTTTAGGCAGGAAAGGCTTTTCTTCGCTCACCTTTTAAAGATGGCACAGTGGCAATCCAGTGATTAAAGCTCACCGGCTGAATGACGAAGCTTCTGGCTCCATTGTGCCCTCTCATTGTCAAGGCTCCTTCCGATTCAAGTAGGAGCGGCTCAGTGGGGGATTGCTGCCTGGTTCCCATGGACCTAAGACTTTTTATTTTTATCACATGCTAACTTGGTTTTAAACAAAGCTTTGAAGCTTGCCAGGGCTCATCTTTAATGAAATTGGAGAGGCAAAGAAAAAAGGCTGAAATAAATTCCAGCGCAAGCAGCAGAAGTGCTAATGCAGGGAGGATGGAAGGAGCTGAAAAGAGGCAACAGTAGATTCAGTGAAAAAGAAATATTAAACATTTCACCATGAAGAGATTAGTTAAAATATTTAGGTTTTCCATTTTATTAACTTTCTCTACTGCCTGAAGTATCATTTTAAAAAGCATATTAAAGGTACCAACAAGAAATCATTATTAAATTATTTGGTTAGTAGGGATTCAGCAACTAAAACTGGGAGTATAAGAGCTATTATATCTAGGCCCTTCTTTTTCCTCATTTTATTTTCTAGAAATAACTTTTTACTGAAAAAAAAATTCCACACTGATCCAACCCAAAAGAGGTTATTTTTATAAATCCTATATGAATTCCGATCAATTTGTTTAGGGCTATGTAATGAAATACAGATGTGTAGATTAGTTTGGAGGAAATAGTGAAAAATGATACAGATGGTCTGTAAAATCTGGTAGTTTGGGTCTGATAAACTGTAACCTGGCTAAGATGAATTGAGAATGGACAACCCCACAAAGCTCAATTCAAGTTCTTTCAATGAAAAAGGAGCACTGGACACTGGAACCAATTTAAAAATCATGGACATTGTTGAGTGCCTTAAAAACTTACCATAAAAGTCATTGTTTTTAATAGTAACTGAGTACTGTGTTCCCTCCAAATTACAGCATCTAGGTGATTTTTCCTACAAACCTGTGCTTTTCTCTGTCTTCCTCTTCCTGAGTAGCAAATATCTTCCACTGGAAATGGGCAATGATGTTACTGCGGTTGTGAATAGTGACAGTTCGCTGATTGGCCAGAGATATGTAGGTTTTCTCAATGATCAGAGAATTCTTGTCCAGCCTTATATTCATGTCTATGGCAGCTCCATACAGGGATACAAACATTTTTTCACCTAGAAACGAACAAAGTAAACACGCTTTGAGATTTACTCTAGAATGATTCTACTAGGCTGTTTCTTTCCCCAAGGTGAAGTTAGGAATATTGCGCAAGCTTTTACACATTTCATTCTTTCTTCCCCATCAATCCAGAGGTCAGATATGATCAGAAACTTAAATAATGTCTAGTGCAATTATAGAGAATCAAACTATCTTGCTGGGTCACTGTAAAAAATATGTAAACTATGAGTTTTTGTGGTGGGTGCTACAAGATGTTTTCTTCTTTGCAATAGTTTCAAATCCTACAGGCCACCATGAGGGCACCTGAGTTCTAGAATTATAACCATATGTCTCATCCCTGTCTCAAGTGTGGGCTGGATTTCTGATTCTTAAAGTAACTGTACCAAATACATCTGGGGAGAGCTGCTGAACAGCAAGGATCTAAGTCCAATCATACGGGATCAGGAAGGAAGGGTCAGTCATTTCATTAATTGAAAACAGACTATTTAAAAAGAAGCCACATCCCTAAACAACAGCAATTAAAACAAAACAAAATAAAACACAATGGTATAAAAATAGAAAGACAAAAGCTATAATTATCATTTAAATGTTTTATTGCTCTTAGAAAGAGAAAGGAGGGGAAGAGAGAGAGAAATATCAGTTTGTTGTTCCGTTTATTTATGCATTTGCTGGTTGATTCTTGTATGTGCCCTGACTAGGGATCAAATCCACAGCCTTGGCATACACGGACCACACTCTAACCTAAATGAGCTACTCAGCCAGGGCCTAAATTTTTTTAATGTTAAGAACACCTTTATTCAACATAGTAATTTATTTCAGACTTCATTCAAGATGCGCTAATTGTCTTAATTCTAGGTGTGTAAATGAGGGCCCCACTCCTAAAAAGACAAACTATACTCTATCTGCCCTCTGCATGTCATGGGAAGTGATAGAAAAAGAAAATACTTAGATGCCAAGAATGTTCTGTTGATCTGTGCTGTGAAGGCTGCAGTCAGCGTCTAGAAAGCATAATCATGTGCACTTTCTTTTTGGGGAAACATTTTTGCTTCATTTACAACTGTATGAGCCAAGCAGCTAGTGAGTAAATTGACAATACACATTGTGAATGTTCTTCAGGCAAAAGATGTTAATTTGAACACAGCAAACTTTTCCCAAATTTTAAAGAAAAACTAAGCATCTAGGCATGTGGCTCTAAAATTTAAATTTTTAATTTAATAATGTACATGTTCAGTAAAATTTTCACGTAGTATAAAAGTATATATCATGAAAATAACAGGCTGACAGGGACCCGAGGGGAGAGGGGAGAGAATTTCAGGGGAAAAGGGGAAGGATTCACAGGAACAAGTATGAAGGACACATGGACAAAAACTAAGGGGGGTGGAAATGGGAGGGAGGTGGGGAGCACTGTGGGGGGGTGGACTGGGATGGGAGTAAAAGACAGAAAACTGTACTTGAACAATAATTTTTTAAAAAGTATATATTGTGAAAATAGAATGTCTTTCTCCCCTTCACTCAATCATAGGCCTACTTTTTAGAGGAAACAGCTGTTAATATTTTCATGTATTTCCTTCCCAAATAAAGGTATGCACTTCTGTCAACTTTTAAACTTTTTTTTTAGTTAAATTTAACTCATTGTTACTGTAATTTGCATATTCTTAATTATGTATGAAGTTGAAGATCTCTGCATGTATTAATTGGAGATATATATATGTATTATTTTTTCCTGCAAGATGCCTATTACAGCCTTGGCCATTTTCCCTTTGAGGAGTTCATCTTTTGCTTATTGATTTGTGGACCCTTTTTGATAAGAGAAAATTAGTGCTTTGTCAGATATGTTGCAATTTTTTTCTCTGTTAGACTTTTTAATTCCTTTATGGAAAATGTTCTTAGTCTTTATAAAATTTAATTGCAATTACTTTCTTTATGGATTTTGAAAATAAGTTTAGATTTTTTACATTTCATTTCAACTTCCACCTTCCCTTCAAAAGTGGTTCTTTTCTTAATGAAACTAAAGTGACCATAAATCAGTCTGGCTCAATACACTATTAAAATGAGACATGGGTGATTTTCTTTTTACAGCAATGGCAAGCTAGGTTAAATTAACTGACTTTCCTGATGAAATAACTTAAAAGTCTGGAAAAATATGAACAAACATCTTCTTAAAAGCACTTGAGAGGCATCGTGATGGTAAGAAACTACTAGGCCAAATTTAAAGGAAAAACAGGACCCAAAGAGACAAATGAGCACAGAAGACAGTTTTAACCTGAGGACATGCTACCCTTGGCAGTTTTGAGCCATTGTTTTTGTGAGGGCAGGAGAGAGAGAGAAGTCAAAGCCCTAAGCCTATAGAAGGGAGAACTTAAGGTGAACAAAACCTCCCCCCACAATAAGGTAGCTGATCCTCAATCCTCAAAGGACTATATACACTCAAAATGAGGGTGAACTAGAAGTAGACTGGCCCTAGTTCAGAGTTAAATATTACACTGGACTTGTCTGTTTTTTCAGAGAGCTTCAAGCCTTTAATTTGGTTGTTATGGACTGGCTTCAAGCTCAGAAACCAGGAAGACACAGCTCATTTCTTTTTGGAAAAAGAAAATTTTTCCAAAAAAAGTTGCACCCAAAGTTTCAAAATCTTCAACACACACACAAAAAAATAGACAAATATAATGAGGGATGGGACAGAAGAAAGAAAAGAAAGAAAAAAGAAAAGAAGAAAAGGAAGGAAGGAAGGAAGGAAGGAAAGAAGGAAGGAAGGAAGGAAGGAAGGAAGGAAGGAAGGAAGGAAGGAAGGAAGGAAAAAAGATAGGGAGGAATGAGGAAAAGAGGGAAGGAAGGAAGGGAGAGAAGGGAGAGAGAGAGAGGGAGGGAGGGAGGAAACCACAATAACAAACTTTGTAAGTTAGAACCTGAAAATACAAGAAAAACAGAAACAGATCCACAAAATATGATAGTAGAATCATCATGCATAGACTATAGTATGCTTAGTAATTTAAAGAAAGAAAGAGTTTAACTACGTAAGCAACAGGAAATTTAAAAATCTAGAGAATTTGAAAAAAAGACACACTCTTGGCTCTTATAGAAATAAAATAACCTAAAATTTAAAAACTCTAATAATATACTTAATAAGAGAATTTTATTAATTTTATGAAAATAATTAGAAATTTCTTTGAAATTTATTTCAATTTATTTTATGAAATAAAAGATGGTTCAGAAAATACAAAAGGCAATATAAAGAAACAAAAATATATGGAAAGTGCACAATGAATGGGTAAAAGCCTAGAGAGATGAAGTGAGATGGTGTAAAAGCGTTTAATTGGAAACTCAGGAGAGGAAAGAGATAATGAAGCAAAGACAGTATTTCAAGAAATATGGGTAAGAGTGTTCTAGGATTGATTAAGGGTATCAGTTTACAATGTAAAAAAATCAATGAATGACAAGTAGGATAAATTAAAAGAAATTCAAGGAACAATTATAAAGGACACATGGACAATAATGGGGGGAGGGGTGGAAGCAGGGGAGGGAGGTGGAGAGGGCTGGGGTGTTGGGCTTGGGGGGAAGGCAGAAAACTGTACTTAAACAATAATTTAAAAAATTAAAAAGAAATTCATACATAAATATATTGCAGTGAAACTTAAAAAAAAACAAAGGCAAAGAATAAATGCTAAAAGTAGGCAGAGGAGAAAAAGATATCTTCAAAGGATCTGTGGTTAGAATTACAGCTAACTTTTCAATTAGACAATGGAGACTAAAAAACAATGAAAGAACTTCTTCAATATAATATGAAGAAACAATGCCAACAAAGAATTCTATAATTTTCCAGCTTTTTTTTTCAAAAAACATTTTTAAAAAAATGTCTTTGCTTTGTTTTCACTCTTTAAGGATATTTTCAGTGGGTAAAAGATTCTAAATGAGTTTTATTTTTTTTAATTTCAGCTCTTGAATAATGCCATTTTATTGTCTTCTGGCCTCCATAATTTCAACCGATAAGTTTGTCATTAGTATTATTAGTGTGCCTTTTAGGCACTGTGTCTTTTTTCTGACTGGTTTTATAATATTCTCTTGGCTTTGGTTATCAGCAGTATTTGTACCACCAAGAATTTCTGAGATTTGTCAACCTTAGATTAATGTCAGAATCATTTTTAGAAAATTCACAGATACTATCTGTTAAAATATTTTTGTCCCATTCTGTCCTCTATTTCTAAGACTCCGACTACATGCATAGTGACATTTTGACTGTGTGTCACACCCACACGGCCTTCGCTTTCCATTTCTTCCCTCGTTCTTTTTTGCTTCTCTCTGTGATTCAGTCTGGGTGTTGTCTACTGACCTGTATTCAGGTTCACAAATCCTGTCTTCTGCTGTATCCATTCTATTGGTAAACTAACCCAATAAATTCTTAACTTCCAACATTATATTTTCAGAACATCATTGTTAGTATAACCTGACAAAGATAAAACAAGTATGCCAATATATACACTAATTACACTTATGAATATCAAGGTAAAATCTTAAACAAAAAATTAATCGTAATGCATCAGCACATTAAAAGAGCAATACTTTGCAACCAAGTGGAGTTTTTTTCAGGAATGCAAAGATGGCTCACTATTAAAATATCTGTTAATATGGAATAGATCCAAGGGGAAACTTATTTATTCTCCACTGATGCTGAAAATAAATCTAACAAAATTCAAAACACATTTGTTAATTAAAAAATTCATTAAAATAAGAACTGATACAATTAAAACATAGTATAAAGTCTCAGTAATTAAAAGAGCATAAAGAGACAGAACAAGGGGTGGAATGGAATAAAAAGTCAAAACAGACCCAAATACATATTGAAATGTATTATATTATCAAGACAGCAACTCAAACCACTGGTGTAATGATAACCTTTGTGAAAAAGGGCTATCGGGACAACTTAATAGCCAAGTGAAAAACAGTCTCAGAATAAAAGCCAAACAAATCAAATATTTAAATGCTCAATAGGAAGCTACAAAAGTAGAATAATATACATAAAAAATTTTTATAACTTTAGAGGGATATTCTTCTAATTTTGACTCTAAATCCAGATCCATCTAAAAAGATTAAAAGAGTGATTACATAAGAATTTAAAAAATTCTGCATGGCACAAATATTCATATGCAAGAACAAAAGAAAACCTGGGTAAATATTTGCAACTGTGTCTGATACAAAGGGATTAAATACCCAAATGTATGAATAGCTCTTAGAAAGCATTAAAACAATCCAATAGAATGGGACAGAATTATAATAAAGGGAATACAAAGGTCCCCTACATGTATTATCAGATGCTCAACTTCACTCATAATAAAATACAACTAAAGATATATTTATATATCATTTCCCTCATCAAATTGGCCAGACCAAACAAAAATCTGAGAACATAATATGTTGTCGAGACAAAGGGGAGAAGGAACTCTTGCACATTGCTATGAGACTACAAATGGTACCATTCTGCATGGAGTCAATTTGGTAACACAGATCAAAATATCTATTAAAACTATAAAACTACTAATCCTCTGCCCCACTTCTAGGAATTTATCCTATAAATGAATCAACAAGATCAAAGGTGTTCACTACAGCACTGTTCTTAATACAATAGAGTGGCAACAGCCCAAGTTCACCCATCAATAGAAGGGCAGTTAAATAATCTGCACTACACCTCAAAGTGGAACCCTGTGCAGCCATGGAATAGTATACTAGGACATGGACAGATCTCCAGGATATATTACTAAGTAGAAAAAACAAGGTTTAGAGCAATTTATAGAGCATGTTATTTTGTGTAAGTGGTGAATGTAAGCATACATTCATGTTTGCATCCATTTGCAAAAAACTAACACAGAAAAGTTATACAAGGAACCAATAAAATAAGAGCAAGTTGAGCTGAATAAGGTAGGGGGAAATAACACTCTTCAACATATACTTTTAAATATTGCTTTAATTTCTCAACATATGAATACATTGCTTATCCAATACTTCAATGTACAAAGGTATTATAGGGCCTCAGAAAAACTGTAGAGCTTCCAGATAGCATTAGTAATGAGAGTAAAATAAAAATACCATTTCATAACTACCAGATTAACAAAAATCAAACAGTTTGATAGTGCTGTTTTGGCGGTATATTGGCAAGGACGTGGGAAGACAAGAATTTTCATAGACAGCTGATAGAAATACACATTGGTATAATCACTTGATTAATCAATTTAGAATCCAGTAAAGCTCAAGATTAATTTGCTCTATAACTTACCAATTGTACTTCTAGACATTTATCTTTAGGATAATCTCACACGGCTACACAAGAAGACATACACAACTCACTGCAGCATTGTTTGTAATAGCAAAAAAAAAAACTAGAAACATCCTAATATTCAATAGGTAAATAAGTAAATTATAGTTCACATGCTGCACTATGTTGCACTAGTTAAAATGAATCAGAGCTATATGTATCTATATGTTCAAATCTTTAAAACAATGTTGAACAAAAAGTCAAATTAGAAAATAGTACGTAGAGTATACCATTTATGTGACATTTAAAGCAACTAACAGCATAAAAATGCACTCAATACAGCTCCTCTAATGATTAAGGCATGTGAAATGAGATTAGGAGAGAGTAACAAGATGACTTCAAATCTATAATCATTTCACTTATCTGTAAAACAAAACATCTGAAAGAAACGTGTACGGCAAAATGTTGAGACATGCTAAGTACCGCGGTTGTTAATTATATCAGTGTCTGTGCTTCTGTGGGTATTTGAAATATGGGGGTGGGCAAAATTAGGTTTACAGTAATTTGTATGGGAAAATATATAATACAACTATAAATAATAATACATACCTGTGTTTTGTGTACCCAACTATACAAGAATACAAAAATAAATAATAATTACCTATGTTTTACATACCCAACTATAAGCCTACTTTTGCCTACCTGTATTTCATTGTTTAAAAAACTAATCCAGGAAAAGACCCAAGGGTTTACTGAGTTCACATTAATCTGGGGTGTTAGAGAGACTAATGTCATCAATTTGAGCTGCTTGCTACAAAACTGTTCCTTCCCAGAAATACAGAAAGAGCCACTACATTTTTTTCAAGAACCACCTAATATTCATTTTTACCACTTTTTCCCAAAGTGATCAGATCCACAAAGGAAACAATAACTTCTGTCTTATCCATGCAGCTGTTGAAGTACTTGCTTTTTATACCCTCCTTCATGAAGACAACCTGAAAAAGGGTCCCCAGCCCCCAGCTGCTTAGAAGAGTGACAGGATGGAGGTGTTAGCCTACAGGAATGGATAAGGTTGCTGTGCCTCAGCATTTCTGTGTCCTTGGAGTGCCTGCTCCTGCAATGGTTTCTGGGGTGGAATGCTGCAACTGCTGTAGATGAGATTAGACACCGTCATGTATTATGTGCTAGTAAAGATGTATTTTGTGGAAGGTCTCATTACCCCTTGCCAGTTTTGCTACTATCAATCTAGCAAAAACAAATACGAATGAAACTAATTTTACCAAAAAATATGAAGGCAGCTATATCCGCAACACATTTCATGCTGTGGTTTCAGTCCTTTCAGACAGCAGAGGACAGTAAAAAAAAAAAAATATATATATATATATACACACACACACACACACACACACACACACACACACACACACACACACCAGTGCAGCTCTAGATTCTCTAGGGAACTAACAAGCTGATGGACAGAGTGTTTATCACCTCTTGGTCTCAGTACGGTCAGATTCACCAGTTAAGTGAATTGCTGAATCAAACTTCTTTGGAAGTGCTCTTTCTTTGAAGGGTTTAAGAAACAAATTGTGGGACTTGATTGAGCTCACCCAGCACGCCAGTGGCAACGCCATCATCAGTATGTCTGATCTGCATGGAAGGCAGCGTAGGACTACAGAAAAGGCGCCGGTCTCAGATGTTGCCAACGACCTGGGTTCAAGTTCCAGCTTTAATTAGACATAGTCATTCAATGCCTTTGGGCCTCAGTTTCTGATCTCGACAATAGAGAGTTAAAGAGATGTCTTCGAATGTCCCTTTAAATACTAACATCTAATGACGAGAGTACTTCCTGTGCAATTCATGGAACTCCCGCTCCACTTCCCTAAACAATCCCTAACCATCTGTATGTCCTAACTTCTGCTACTCCCCACCTTAAGCTATGGAATAAGAACCAAAGTGGGGTTGGGGGAGGAAACCAGATCAAGGAATATTCCCATTGCCTCTAAGCCATGTTGAAACATTTGCTTCTTTTACAGTAACTATGTTTTGTTAGAGTTTCTAACTATAACAGCACACATTTCTAATATAACAGTCACACAATTGAAACAAAGTTCACGCAGGTGAGTCCACGGAGGTGTATTCAGCCACGTACCAGCCAGCAGTTTCAACTGCAGGATATATCCCTCTCAGTTACTTACTACGTTATATTTTGGTATTCCTTTGTTAGCTTTTAGAAGGAAAAAAGAATTTATTTATGGTTCATTAGAGTAGAACATGTAAATGACCATAAAGTTTCCCTGTGAAGTACTAGTATTATTATTGCTTATATATTTAATAATAAAACATCATCATACCTTTGGGGGAAAAGCCTACTTGCCAACATCTGAACTGAAATATTTCCGCTTCAGTAAGAGACATAATACTTTCTAACATGCTGAATTAGCATTTAAATGAATTTAAAATGCATCAGCTCTATACCCTGATGACTGCCAGTGGTTAATGCCATCTCCAAGCTGACAGCAGCCTGACCAGGCACAGGCGGAAAACGCCTCCACACTCCTCCTTCCAGTGCTCATTCGAGCAGCCAAAGCTTCAGTAAGAATCTTTCTCTCTAAAGCCTGTTCAGAATACTAGTATCTCTTGGAACTCTTAGGTACACTGTTTCTCAGTACCCAGTAGAAAAAGTCAAAACTTAAGCAATTAACCATTTGTTTACCTCTTAAAAGTCAAATAATATTTTTACTTCTCAGTTTTATTGAAATGACAAAATCAGTTTATTCATTATCTGTTTTGTTTTGTTGTTACCAACGTAGCCTTGAGTAATTGTGTTAACCTTTTCGGGAGGATTTCTCTATCACAGGTATAAAGTCACTTCAGTTCTTTCTCAGTTTTGGAGAAAGAACTGAAAAGTAAGTAAAAAGGTAAGGTAAAGGTAAATAAAAAGGTAAATAAAGGTAAATAGAAAGGTAAGCCAGTCATCTCTAGGGTAAAATCAACTGTGTAAACAAACTTGACTCCACTGCTGAAGGGAGACACAACATGAAAGGAGAGTTCTAGCTCAGAAAGGCGTTCATACGGTATTAGACACTGGTGAAACTTATACCCAAACTCCTCTTCATTGCTGGCGCACTGGTCCCAACTCTGGCTGTTGAAGAAGCAAGCTGTCCTGGTTGCGTGTAATCAAGATGACACCCAGTGGAGGACGTGGCACGAGCACGGCTGCTCCAGAAACCTGACTGAGCGCCTCCCGCAGAGGACCAGCCAACGCCCCTCCCCGCAGACCACTGGCTGAGGAAGTGTGTGAAAAGCTCGCGGTGAACTGCCTTCTCAAACAG
The DNA here is from genome assembly GCF_021234435.1 of Artibeus jamaicensis. Lineage (NCBI taxonomy): Eukaryota > Metazoa > Chordata > Mammalia > Chiroptera > Phyllostomidae > Artibeus > Artibeus jamaicensis. The sequence goes on from NW_026521842.1 coordinate 14,464,152, forward strand.
CTGCAGAAGGTTCAATCAGATGCTTATTTAGGGAGATGAGAAGCCGATGAGAAGCCACGTGATGGTGCTTAGGCAGTCATTATGTTTTTCTCTCATGAAGGGTTGGCTATGGGTTCTGGTCATTAATAACCCATAATAAAGGTGAATGCATATTCTTACCAGCAGTTTATTTTACATAAGGAAAACTGCTACATGATAGTTTACCTCTGTGTGCAATCTTTAAAAAACGATTTTATCCATGAACTAAACTTGACACCAGAACCTCAGGGTATAGAAATCAACTTCTCCATAGATGATTAACTTTTAATATACAAATGTTCATTTCTTTAGCACAGGAGTATAAATGTAAGTATGGTATCATTCCAAATACATAAAAATGCAGATCCAGGGTCACTGGGAGAATGCAGCTGCATTTCCCAGTCAGTGGATTAAGGGGGTGAAAATGCAAATGGAGTTACAAAGAGATTAGGGGGATGATCCCTGTGGTGGACAGAAGCAGGAGCTGAGTCTGGGTTCCAGATGTCCTTCTGACTAGTTACAGGACCTTGAGCAAGCCAAGTCACTTCTTAGGGCTCCCATTTTTTCATTTGTAAAATTGCAGGACTGGATTACGTTATTACTGAAATCGTGTCTCAAGTTTTAATTTTGTTGATCTGCGCATACTTTTAAGACCCATTGGTCTCAAAACTCAAAGTTTTTTGAAACTATACACCCAACCTATGTATACTTATTTCTCTATAAATTATATACATACACTAGAGTACTCATATGTCAAGTGTGTTAAAAATACAACCCAAAATATTAAAAAGGATAAGATAAAGATAAATAATATTTAAAGTTAATTTACCTAGTACATTTTTCAACAATTAATTACACTGATGAAAGCCAAAAGACTGACTGCGCTTCATTCTTTTTTGAATGCCTAGTTCAGAACCTTGTGAGATACAGTGATCCAAAGGCACTTCCAGGGCCACGTTTTTTTCATACTTAATTATAGGGCCTGACATAAACAAAACATAAGTAAACACAAAACCTATCAAAAACAAAATGGTACCTCACAAAGATATGAAGATCCAGATGGAAGAAGTGTAGGAAACTGAGTTTATTAACACTCATATTTTTTTCACTTTCATCTAATATCAACACTAATAACACAAAGGCTTTCGTTGAAATTCAGCTAATAATCTCCCCGTCATGGTAAGAATTACTTCACAGTCAAACAGAAGATTCCAGCCAAATCAGTAACTGCATTCAACATAAAAAGACTGAATCGTACGTACAATCGAAAGACTAGAATTCTCAGTCTAAATAAAAAACAATCACCCAGTGGAGCCTCCAAATGTTACACTTGAAATAAGAGGAGACAGAAAGTTGAAAAGAAAAAGCACAAACACAGTACACTGTCTACACACTGAGCAAAAGGAAGCTGCCATGTTATATAAATATCAGATCAAGTAAAGTTTAGTGTCAGAAACCTTCCTAACAATTAGAGACATTCTATAATGCTGACAGTTAACTCAACAGGAAGTTATAATAATTTTAAATGTGTACACACCAAGCATTGGAGCCTCAAAATACATAAAATGAAAATTGATAGCACCAAAAAAGAGAAATATCAAATCTACCATCATAGTTGTGGATTTTAATAACACTTTTCAATAACTAATAAAATAAGGAGAAAAAAATTAGTAGAGATAGAGATTGAACAACATGATTAACTTGATCTCCTATTCATGGAACCTGTATCCTTTTCAAGTGCACAGGCTCATTTACCAAAATGGAACGTATTCTGAACCATAACATAAGTCTCAACTAACGTCAAGAACAGAAGTCATATAGCATTTGTTTTCTATCACTAGTGGAAGTCAACTATAAATCTATTTTTTAAAAGAAAGCTAGAAACTTCCCAAATGTTTGAACACACTGCTAAATAGCCCAGTGGACCAAAGAAGAGGTAAAAATGGAAATTCCAAAATATTTTCATTTAAGTGTTAATGAAACACTTATTAAACTTGGGCTAGTGAGCACACACAAGACCATTCTGAACCAGGGTTTTACATTTTCAAAATGTTAGGTAAATGAAGCAATAAATCAAATGGAAAACACTTGGGGTATTAAGTTACCTTCCAGCCATTTACCTATAAATAACCTCAGTCTACTAATGTGACATCTGGGAATAGGTTCCTTCCTGAGCCCTGTATTTCTCAGGCTTTTAAAGTGTTAGAGAAACCAGTCAGGTGGTATTCATATCTGCCTCAACATTCTTTTGTTCTTTACCTTGTGGCTCTTAGCTTACTCTAAAGTAGCCAAAAGAACCATTTCCTACTCTGCTTCATCATGTTTTCCATCTGACTTTTAATAAAGAATAGTGCGTACCTGTGTCGTAATACACAATCAGCCTTTTGCTGTGATTGCCCACGGTCTGTGGCTTGAAATTCACTTCCAGCTGCATGGACTCCCCCACACTAAGAGTTCCAACAGATGGCTCTACGGAGAACGGCCTGCAATACGCATGAGACACACCATCAGGACACATTTCTGACCCGTGTGAGGGGAGGAGGAGCAGATACACAAGCGCTACATCTGGAGATGGCTCAGTCCTGACACCGTAGTTCAGCGTTTCCCGAGTACAGTAGGCTGTTCCCCCTAATGTGAAAGAACTTGAGTTTTAATATTAAAATAACAGTAATAAACTAGCAAGTTTAAAAGAAACTTAAATGATGCAATAATACTCTTGGTTGTGTCCTTGCCATTCAGCCATTTTAACATTCATCGAGGTTCACTGAGTGATTTCAGCAAGGCACCGATTTATAACCTCTATGCAGAAAATGTGATCAGACAGAGAACAATGCCGTCGAAGGAATAAAAATCAAGTTTTGGGAGGGTTCAGAGAAGAAAGGGCTTCATAATGGAAGAAATATATTAGAGTCCCAAAAGGAAACGATAACACAATCACATGAGGATAATTTGAGGGCAGTTTAACAAAGCATCTATTTAGAACTTCTGGCCAAGATGGAGGAGTAGATAGAAACACTGTGCCTCCTCCCACAACCAAATTTAAGGACAACAAAGATTTAGAAACAAAAACACAATCAGAACAGACAGAAAATTGAACTATACCAAAGTCCGACAACAACGAACCCTTCGTGCAGACAGGTAGGAGGGGGGTGGAGTCAGCGGCTGACAGAGAGGGGTCCAGGCAGGAAGAGGCAGTGGTTGGCTACCCAGCTCGGAGAGGAAACCAGCAAACCCAGTGAGGAGCGCAAGGTGGTTGGCTGACTGTGGACACACATTCGCGCACAGATAAACCAGGCAAAAAATGTGCAGTGAGACAAACTGCACAACCCAGGACCCCAGCGACGGGAAATAAAGCCTAAAAGCACCAACTGAAAAAACTTGCAGGGGTTGAGGTGCCAGGAGAGACTCCCAGCTTCACAGGAGAGATCACTGGAGAGACCCACAGGGTCCTAGAATGTACACAAGCCCACCCACCCGGAAACCAACACCAGAAGGGCCCACTTTGCTTGTGGGAAGTGGCAAAGGGACCAAAATCCTAGAGAGCATGGACCAAGTGCCATTTCTCCCTCCCTGACCCCGCCCCCACATACAGCGTCACAACCCAGCGACGTGGGTTGCCCCCACCCTGGTGAACACCTAAGCAAAAATGGACATCAAGACAGACCGAGCAACCCAGGGCCCCAGCAATGGGACATGAAGCCTCAAAGCATTGATTGAAAAGGTGCCGGCTTGTGGGAAGTGGCAGAGGGGACTGAAATCTGACTGAGTGCGGAACAAATACCATTGCCCCTCTCTGACCCTGCCCCCACATATACATCACAACCCAGCGATGTGGGTTGCCCATGCCGTGGTGAACACTTAAGGTCCTGCCCCTCATATGTAACAGGCGTGACCTCACCAAAAAATAATGGCTCAATCAGAAGAACAAATCAAAGCCCCAGAGCCAACACTTTTAAGTGACCAAGAGATAGCCAACCTATCAGATGCACAGTTTAAAACACTGGTGATCAGGATGCTCACAGAACTGGTTGGTTTTGGCACAAATTAGATGAAAAAATGAAGGCTACACTAAGTGAAATGAAGGAAAATGCACAGGGATCTAATAGTGATGGAAAGAAAACTGGGATTCAAATCAATGGAGTGGACCAGAAGGAAGAAAAAAAACAACCAGACAGAAAAGAATAAAGAAACAAGAATTCAAAAAAAATGAGGAGAGGCTTAGGAACCTCCAGGACATCTTTAAACGTTCCAACATCCGAATTATAGGGGTACCAGAAAGGGAAGAGGAACAGCAAAAAGTGGAAAACTTATTTGAACAAATAACAAAGGAGAATTTCCCCAATCTGGAAAAGGAAATAGACTTCCAGGAAATTCAGGAAGCTCAGAGAGTCCTAAAGAAGTTGGACCCAAGAAGAAACACACCAAGGCACACCAAGGCACTCTGCCAAGATTAAAATGAAGGAGAGAATTCTAGAAGCAGCAAGAGGTAAGGGGACAGTCACCTACAAGTAGGAGTTCCCATCAGACTGTCAGCTGATTTCTCAAGAGACCTTACAGGCAAGAAGGGGCTGGAAAGAAGTGTTCCAAGTCATGAAATCCTACAACCAAGATTGCTCTATTCAGCAAAGCTTTCATTTAGAATGGAAGGGCAGATCAAGTGCTTCTCAGATAAGATCAAATTCAAGGAGTTCATCATCACCAAGCCCTTATTATATGAAATGTTAAAGGAACTTATCTAAGAAAAAGAAGATAAAATACATGAACAGTGAAAGGACAGCAAACTCACAGCTATTAACAACCACACCTAAAACAAAAGCAAACTAAGCAGACACCTAAAACAGGAGCGAAGCCACAGAAATGGAGATCACATGGAAGGTTAGCAACAGGGAAGTGGGAGGAGGAAGGGGGGAGAAGGTACAGAGAATAAGTAGCATAGACGTGGAGGGCAAGAGTAGTGTGGGAAATGCAGAAGCTAAAGAACTTATGACACATGGACATGAACTAAACGGGGGGGAAGGTGAGTGGGAGGGGGTGTGCAGGGTGGAGGGGAATGAAGGGGGGGAAATGGGACAACAGTAATGGCATAATCAATAAAAGATATTTAAAAGAAAATGCATCTATTTAAAGGAGGGGAAGAGATACAGGGGAACTACAATTGATGACTCAATCACCCGTGGCTTTTAGCAGCAGGGCTGTTACCACCTCTAGGCCCAAAGTGCTAAGGAGAAAGAATGGTTTTAAAAGCCAGAAGAGTTAGTTCTAAGAGAATGCTACCTTATGAAGAGCAAGGAGCTTTAGTCAAGACAGACAGACAGCCCAGGTGGCTTCACAGGGAAGACACTAGGGGGAAATGCGTCCTGAACTCACTTCTTCCTGTCTGCCTGCCTGCCGGGACCCCACTGTCTGAACCCAACCAGAAGCCAAAGGACTGGAGCCCGTTGCCCTCTACCATATAGGTCAGCCTCCTAGGGAAGGGTGAGCTGGAGATGGGCAGAAAGCACTTGAAAAGGCAAATTCAGGACAAGTTCTGTGTTTTCAAAATGGAATTTAGGAATGTAGACACTACGGGAAGGCAGAGTGGATTTGGAAATAGCTTTGTTTAATTGCCCTGGAAGGGAGGAGGAAGAAGGTAGAACTGATCATGAAGTACCTTACATAATCTAGAGTTCTTCCTTCAAAATAGAAAACCCAGTCTGCTAAATTATTTTCATGCTCCATTTCACTTTTTAAAATTGTTAGTTTTTCAAAGTAATAATTATACAATGTGTCTGGCAAGCTAAGCTATTTCTGATTATTTACTTGTATCAGAAACATTCCTGCCCTGGCTGGTGTGACTCAGTGGACTGAGTGCCAGCCTGTGGACCAAAAAGCCACTGGTTTGATTCCCAGTTAGGGCACAGGCCTGGGTTGTGGGCCGGGTTCCCAGCTGGGGGTGTGTGAGAGGCAACTGGTCAATGTTTCTCTCCCTCTTTTTCTCTCTCCCTTCTTCTTTGTCTAAAAGTAAATAAATATTTACTTTTGTTTAAATAAAATGTTTTGTTTAAATAAAATGTTTATTTTATTTTAAATGAAAATGTTCCTTTTTTTTTAAAGGAACATTCCTTAACTCTTCCCTTAGACAAGGAACTTAACTTCGGAAAGCCTAAGCCGCCTTCTACGTGGGCGGCACTCCAGGCGGGGTCGGCACCTGGTAGAACCTGCGTTACTGCTGTGGGGCCTCTCGTGCTTCCTCCCACGGGCAGTTGTTGGTTTTCTCGGGCGTTCTCCATCCGAGTTGCCCTGTCCTTTCTGTATTTTTCCATTTCGATATTTGTCCTTTTCCCACACCTGCAGCACCAGACCCCCAGTGAACCCCAGACACTGCTGTAGAGGCACCACGGTGCAGTGGTTACAAGTCTGGAGTCAACGCAGTAAGTTCAAAGCCCAGTTCTGCCACGACCTTGTCCAAGTCATGGAAACTTCAGTTTCCCTACCTGTAAAATGAGGGTAACGACAGCACCTACTTCATAGAACCCCACAAAACAGTGAGAAGTTGATATGAGTAAAGTACTTGTAGTAATGCCTGGTGCATAGGAAGTGCTAAGCACGTGTTTATTACTATTGTTGTTGTTACTGGTAGTTTTATCTCTCTCACTGGCAGCCCCTACATGGACGATGAGCCTGGGGACAAACTTGGGTATTTAGAGGAGTTCAAATCTTTATAATTATCCTCTCAATCCTTTACACTGCTCTGGAGATTTTGTAAAAAAGTCTCACAGGCCATAACACATCCATCTCTTGTTCAAACACCTTCAGTGGTCCTCATAATCTATGCCCTAAAGTTCAAAGTCCTAGGCATTTGAAGTCCCACACACTCTGCTCCCAAGCAGTTCTGCATCCTCATTACACACATACACCTGTCCGAGCATCCTATACACCCATCACATCACAAGTTGGGCTGGGGTGGGATGGGATGGGAGGACTTGAGTCTGTTCACCCATAACCCCCCCTAGCACTGCCAGGCCTCTTCCTTCCAACCAGACTGTGCCCCGCCCACCGCAACACACAGACATTCCATACTCCTTCCACAGTCACCTCTCGCAGCCCAGACTCAAAATCACCTCTGAAATAGAATCTTCCCTAATTCTCCCTCTTGATGATAATGTCGCCTTCCTATCAGAGGCTATCACTGTATTTTCTTACTTCTTACTTCAGTTCACCTTGCATTATAGGTAGTTTTTATGCATCTCTCAATAGTTAGAGACTCTTGAGGTGAAAGGAAAGAGAAAGCAAACAAAATTTCTCGAGTGCATACTCTGTGCTGGACACCACACGGACACTTTACAAATGTCAACTCCTCTAATTCCCCCAGAAACCTTGAGAAAGTAGATACTGTTATTTGCATTATAGACATGAAAAAACAGATGCTCCAAAAGGGCAGGCAACTGTCCCAAAGCTACCCAACTAGGTCGTGGTGGAGGGTGGATGGAAGAAGGACTCCAAGTTCAAGTTCTTACTGTGGACCCCCTGAAGGTGGAAGCAACCTGGTTAGATTCATCTTTGTGTCTCTCTCAGTTCTTTACTCACAGAAGTCTCTCAGAAGAGGGTGTCAAATTGAATTACGATAACATTTTAGAGGGAAATAAAAATATCTGTAATAATAAATTAATGTTTATAACATCTTGGTGGAACAGAGGAGGAACAGACTTTCAGTATCTCAAGAATTTCTGCTTCATGTGGAATGAACTTGAGTCTCACAGTCTCAAAAAAGTTCCTTCCTTCCTTGTGGCCTCAGGAAGAATCTAAAATGTTGAGAACTTGACCTAGTTTCCTGGTTTGGGAACAACATAATCTACTGTAATATTTTCTTCTATCTTTGCCTCCCCAGTTCCTAATATTTTTTTCTTCCTATACTGAAATGAAATTGCTTTCATTTTCTTTTCAAATATGTCTTGGTAGCAAAAAAAAAAAAAGTTTTGAAATTATTTGGGCAGTACTACATTGCAGAACCTAAGCTAATTTTCTACGGGGCAAAAAAAAGGTGACCCTTCTTTAGGAAGTCCAGAAATGTGAATTCCATACAGAGGTGGCAGATGCTCTCCTGCTGTGCTAATGGCTGGCTTTATATTACACTAAATTTCTTCACTATGTAGAGAATCACCTGGGATAGCCATTGCTACTCAGAGGTGCCTAACCTCTCTCAATAAATCAGACGTTAATTGGGTAGAGTGTAAGTTCTGGTACTTAGACATTGTCTATAATTTAATTCTGTGCTCCATTTTACTAAAAGCGGACAGGCTGAACAGGCTAGAAAATACCAACTACCAGAAAATGCTCCTACAAAGAAGTAAAAATACTGTTTGTCAAGGGTATAAGGCTGGCTCTTTCCACCAAAGTATTTGGTTTTAATATCACATCCCCATTAATACCAAACACTTGATTAGGGAGAAAATTTGGGTTTGTGAAAAATCATGAGGCATAAGAAAAATTTTAAGGGGCTTTGAAAGATTTTTATTTAATCTACTACAAACTGCTCTAAAGAACTGAAACTGTTCCCTCCAAATGATTCAATATTTTAGCAGAAGACTAACTACTGACTCTATTAAATCAAATATTAAATATAATATTAATATTTTTCTTCAGATAGGCTTTTTATTAACTGGTTCCTAACCTGAGGTTTTAGATTTTTAAATTGCTTCTTAAATCTTTCTACTTTACCTTCTGAAATGAATTCTCCTTTAATAGTCAAAGTTATTCTGGCACCTACTAGGGTGTTAGGTCAAATCTGTAATAAAGTTGAAGAGTAATTGTTCATGTTCTCTATATATTTTATAGCACTTTGTGGCTACTTATATTAGTGTAAAAGACATTCTGCCTATTTTATAGTACTTGGAGCATGCTTTTTATTTTAAATTATTACAGAGGTTTATAGTTGTAGCTTTGCCTTTGTGATATATTGTTGGTTAGATATCCTATAAACATTTATTGAGCACGTACTTATTTTAGATACTTTGTTAGATGCTAGGGACATACAAATGAAGAGTTAGATACAACCCTTGCATTTGAGAAGTTCATATTCTAATGGCAGCAACAGACACATAAAGTTTTATCTCACAATTTATATGAACTTAACCATTTATAAACTTAAACATTAAACTATTATTTCAATGAAAAGAATAGGATTTGTTTCATCCTCACCTGAGGACATTTTTTCCCTTGCTTTTAGAGAGAGAGGAAGGAAGAGAAAGAAACATTGCAGTGAAGCGAGATGCTTCAATCGTATTTGTCCAGATTGAGGATCGAACCCACAACTTCAGCATGTGTCCTAACTGGGAATCAAACCTGCAACTTGCAGCTATGGAATGACTCTCCAACCAAGTGAGCCACACCAGCCAGGGCAAGAATATGATGTTTTTAAAACTACTTCCTATGAGATATTATTTCTAACTGAATATTCACTCAAAAAGTAGCAAGACCAAGAGTATATGCTGGGTTTTTGGCTGACTCCAAAGTCTCAAACTATATCCACTACCCTATCTTGTCTACTGACAATCATATTAACTGAAATAGTCGTCCCCAACCCCATCTGGGCGAGACAATCCTGTGTACGTTTTAGAATGGATACTTGTCAGGAGAGCTACCAGAGATTTAGATTCAGCACAATGTGACCACAAATACAGCTGCATCCTTTTTCACCACAGCTATCAGGTTCTCAGTTGTAAATAACAGCAACCAACTCTGGCTAACAAACAGAAAAGGGATTTATTAGAAGAATTTGAAGCAGCTCACTGAATAGACAGCATAGTTGGAAAACATGCATTTTTGTGGAAATAACATAAAATGACTATATCATGCAAAGTCTAAGCAGGAAAACAAAAATATTTCCAAGCAGGGGTTATAATTGAGAGACTTAGTGACACAGAAGAAGGGAATGATGAAAAGCCCAACTTAAGACAGTGACATGATAGCTCAGGGATTCATTAACAACAGTGAGCCATTTCCACCCCAGCGCTGGAGACATAAGATGAAGAGGAAGTGAGGACCTGGCAGAAGGTGGAATCATGGCTCGCTCGTCCAACAGGAGCTAGACCCACAAGAAAATGCATTTGCTTGCTGGGGACTCTGCTGAAGCCAGAGAGGGAAGAGAACTACCCTGACCTCTTCCTACCCTGTAACCTCCTTCTAGTACCCCCAACTGGTCCAACACAGCTGGTGTCCCGCTGACTCTGGAGGCTGGGGGAGCTAACACAGCCCATGGTGACATTGTAGGGAAAGGCGGGGGATGGGTCTGAGTGTGTGGAAGCCCAGAACTGGCCCATGTTTGCTTTAATCCAGGCTTCGCTATGAATTTACCGGAGGAACTTAGATAAGTCATTTCCCTTTTCAGACCTTATTTCCCTCACCCGTAAAATGAGAATGTTGGACTATAGTTTCTAATGTCTTTATAATTCCCGGCTAGTCCTTAATTTGGCTCACCAGTTAACCTCAGAAGTGTTTTTGTATCAGGAGAAGATGATTCACATTTATAGCTACGGACAGAAAAGTTTGAGATCTTTTCCTGCTGCTTCACACTATTAAATCTGTGGAGTGATTTTGTTTCACCTTATGGGAATGTAATATATGAAGAAGTATTGATGTGTAGTTTTGAAGACTCAGCCAAACAGCCCAGGAAGACATGTTGCCTGCACTTGTTTGCTCACCTTGGGTGGGTTCTCTTTTACATGGAAAAAAGACCCACGCGACGGGGAGTTTTTAATGCATATTATACATGCTGGTTGTGGGGGGCCTTCCTTTAAATAGAAAAAGACTGCTTCTTTCTGAGTCCTGGGGAGCCAGCTGGACAACCTGCTTCCTTCCTTCAAGCAGAATAAGTGCATCTCACCACAGGATGACAAAGGCCCTGTGAGCTGTGATGGGCAGTGTCAGGAGACACTGCTTTTCAAAAGAACATTTTTCCTTTGCTTTTGATGGCTGACTTCTCTAACATGATTCGGCACCCTGCTTCCCGGTGATTAAGGATGCAGAAAGCTACAAAGACTGTCTCTCCTCTCTAACAATGAAGCATCCTGCTTCCTGGTGATTAAGGATGCAGAAAGCTACAAACAGTGTCTCTCCTCCCTAACAATGAAAAAAAAAAACCAGATAAACAGAAAGATCACAAGTTTTCTTGAGCCCATCAGAAAGCTGAGGTTGCAGAGCACACAAGTGGCCTGAAATCTGAAAATGGACAATGCCCGTCCCCACAAGGGAGATGGGACACTTGCTGACTGTCCCACCGAAGATAAACAGAAGCTCCCTACAAGCAGAAGCAGTGAGTAGAAGCAATATTTGAAGAGATATGGCTGAAATTTTCCAAAAACAAAAAAAGATCCAGGAAGCTCAGAGAATTTCATTCAAGATTGAAACTGAAACTAAAAGCAAAATAAGTTTCTTAAATTAAAAAGAAAAAAAACAACCCACCCCTAGAAATGTCATATTCAAAGTGCTAAACAAAACAAATACGGGGTGGCAAAAGTAGGTTTACAGTTGTGAGTACACAACAGAGTTTATTCTTATATTATTATATGTGCACTACTGTATTATTTATTTGTATTACAACTGTCAACCTACTTTTGCCCACACTTATAAGGAAAAAAGCTTGAAAGCAGCCCAAGAAAAAGACATACAGAGGAATAAAGACAGGAGTTACAGCAGACTTTCCTGAGCAAAATGTAAGCCAAAAGACAATAAAATGACGTCATCAAAGCACTAAAAAAATGGGTTTCTATTACTGTCAACTCAGAATCCCATACTGTAGAGAAAATATTTTTCAAAAATGAAGGCAAAATACTTTTTATTAAGTAGACAAAAGCTGAGAGAATTTCAGTAGAACTATGCTACAAATAAATATTAAAAATCATTTTTCAGCCAGGAGAAATACAACACTAGATGGAATTCAGATCAGTGTGAAATGGTTCAGAGACAGTGATGCTCCTGGGACACCTGGAAGAATAAACACAAGTTCTCTGCCAAGGGATGTGCCTTTGACCTGCATTGTGGCGGCCCTGCAGCCTATAGTACTGCAGACTGGAAAACTTGAAAACTCTTCTACCAGAAATACCTAGAAAGACTGGATAAAATAAGTTACATCAAGGAGTGGCTGAACATGCAAGTGATTGAGGCAAATCCACAAGATTCAAAAATGAAGAAAAATCTAAGAACCAGAGCTGTAAGCCACTGAGCTTAATGGGTCTGCCCTAGGTTCCCAATAACCTTGATACCTGGGTTTTAACAGCCAACCCTGAGATGGTTAAGTTAGGAAATTTAGAACAAAATCCCCATATAAAACCTGGAAACTTGAAGGGCTGCCAAACCATTACCAGGACAAGTCCTGTCTTGGTTTTGAGAGAAAGAAACAGTCTCACCAAGGACTCCTGACTTCGGACGTGTGTCTTATGCAGGTATGGGGTTGGAATACACACTATCAGTCCACGAATCCCCAAGCCCCCAAAATTACCAGAAGAGTAGCCTCCATAGTTTAATCATTGTGAATCAGGCAGAATTCTGGAGAGATGGGTCCTTTACCAGCAAAGGATTCCACAGATAAAGAGCCCTGCTGAAAATGAGCTCACAGTCCAGATCAATATACACACTTTTGTTACGTGATGGAAAAGAACTTGACTCTCTGTTTGCTATCCTCCCAAGCTGGTCATTCTTAAGCAGCCCTGGTGATCAGACACTGTTTTCAAGTTCCGTAACAATTGTTCTTTCCCACCTTATAAGAGAGCTCCTTGAGGGCAAGGTTTGTCTCACTGGCCTTCACATTGTCCTATGGTGTCTATTACCTTATAGCTGCTTCTCAAATAATCAGATGAAAATCTAGCTCCTTCACGTATCCTACCTAAGTGGTCTTGAGCAAGTAATACAGCCTTGCTATTGCTCTGTTTTCTCATTTTAGAATCCTGTAAAAGCAGGTTGAGTTTTTCTCACATCTCATTACTCTGAACCCTTCTTCTGCCCACCTCTTCTATTTTAAAGACCCTTGTGATTACATTGGGCCCACCCAGGCAATCCAGGATGATTTTCCCACTTTAAGGTCAGCTGACTGTCAGCCTTGATCACATCTGCAAAGCCAATCCCCGGCTGTCATCTAACCTTACAGACTGACATGTCCTGAGGACTGGAATGTGGGCACATCCGAGGAGCCATCATTCTGCCCACCACACTGGGAGCGGCTCATTTGAAGAAACACTAAAAGAACACCCACTTACTATGTAGTACTTGCTATGTGCCTGCAATGTACACTTATTAATTCATTTATTTCTCACAACAACCCTATTAAGTGGCTATTGTGCTTTTCCCCATTTTTCAGATGAGAAAACTGAGCACCATGAGCCAAAAAACATGAGCGACCCCTAGAAACTGGAAAAAGCAAAGAAATGGATTCTCCCCCAAAGCCTTCACACAAGAACCCAGTGAGGCCTCTGATCTACTGAAATGTTAGATAATAAATGTGTGTTGTTTTAAGCCACTAAATGGGTGGTAATTTGTTATAATAGCAATAGAAAACCTGTACAGCCAGTTATAAAATTCTTAGTCAAAACAAATATGTTTACTAATAGATTCCCATGGGCCATTCTCTATGCTAAGTAGGAGTCTCATCCAGCATTTCAGAAGGCCTTCCATACCCGAAAAGATAACCTTGAAATTTGGTCTCCTCTTGAGAAGAAGAGGAAGTCTGCCCTACGTCAGTGAGACCTCCCAACCTTGCAACTAAAGACTGTAACAAGCAGTTCCAACTCCAACTACTATTCCAGCAAATTACTTGTGCTGACTTGATGCAGCTATAATCAATCAAAAACAAGAGCCAAAGGAACACGTACCTATAAGTTGTGATGTGAAACACAGCGTCTTTGTTCCCAATGTTTCGTACCAGCAGAATCTTCTGAGTGCTGTATTTGACAGGGCAAGTGGAAAAATTCAGCTTGTCAGGAAAATCTAGGATGGCCCGCGCACCTCTGGCTTTGATGGGTACAATAAACTTTTCTCTTTCAGTAACACAGGTCAACATATGGGTGTAATCCTACAGGAGAAGGTACAATAATTACTTGTGGAAACACCAACAAGATCAATGTAACTGGGTGAGAAATATGACCATATGTAGGCACTAGTAAAAAAAATTAATGTATTCTAGGAAAATTTCTCAAGACAATTATAGTTGTACTTTCAATGAAATACTCTTTTCTGACAGAGAGAGAACAGTTCAAGTGTTAAAACCTACAAGCTAACAGAAAGCTTATGTTTCGTGTGCTTCCCGGATACTAGGGAGGTCAGATGGGAGATGGTTGAGGCACATTTTTGCTTAGATCAGAGGAGGTTCACACCAGTTCCCTCACATCCTCCTTCTAACTGTGCCCATTTGTCCTTCAGGAACCTGGGTTAGATTGATGGCTCCTATTAATGGTCGCTCTATGCCCACATTCTTTACCATACAACTTTCACTCCTCCATCATGAGTGGAGTCTCCTTCCACACCCCTTGCTTTGACCAATGGAATGTGGCTGGTTCCAAGCTGAAGCCTCCAGAAGCTTTGGGCATTTCCAGTTTTGCTCTTGGAACACTGCCACTGCCACGTGCACAAGCTCTATCTAGTCTACTGCAAGGTGAGAGCCCAGCTATCCCAGCCATGGTCATGCAAGTCCTGCCTTCAGCCCGAATATGTGAGAGAGCCCAACCAAGAGTCACCTACCCAACCCTGAGTAGGCCTAGTCAAGACCAGCTGAACCACAGTCTTGCAAGCAATAATAAATGTTTATTATTTGAGCCATGAGTTTTGGAGTTGTACAATAGCTAATTGATACATAACCCAGTTTAAACTTCACCTCTTGTGCAAAACCACTACTGACGATTCCAAGTACAAATGCTGAGGCCCTGAGCATCTATCTTCCCCAGTCTTGTGTCGTCTAATTGCAACACAAATGCTGAATTAAGTCACCCTTATCCTCTCTTTAGATAGAAAAACAGAACTCTCATCCTCAGTGTAGGAAAAAAAAAAAGTTAAAAGTAAATCCTCACCAAAAGCAAAACTAAATTTAAAAGGAAAGTGTTAACAGTCCCCTTGAGAATAGGCCTACCGTTAAAGAAATTTGTTATCTAAACCAGGTTTATTTCTCTTCATTTTAGGCTTTCCCATCATTTTACTGTATGTTTTAGCTGCAAGGAATCTTCATACATGTAAAGTCCACTTTGAACTTGAGTTTCCTTTTGGTAATCACGTAATAAATGGTACTCAGTGCAGGTTTAAAAAAATAAAACTGAGCTTTGGCATATAGTAGGAATGACAAAGTCTAACACACAGATTGACGTATAGACCTGGCCATGCTTCAACTTCGTGAAACCCACAGGACACGTAAAAAGCAATGGTATCCCAATCAGTCCACTCATTCAGCCATGTTCGTTAAGTGTTCAGGCACTGAGCTAGGTCTAGAATACAACTGAGTAGGACACGGACACGGATTACCCTGAGCTTACGTAATAACGGAGGAGACAACAAGCAGGTAAATAAAGCCTATCTAATGTACAATGTAATACGTAACCAAATAAAGACAAAAGTCAAGTAGCCGGAAACACTCCCATGACAGAGCCCCTACACCTGCAGTCTCTCTGCCTCCCTAACTCCAAAGCCGTAGCCAGCTGTCTGTCCAGTCAGCATCTTGTTGGATGCAATCTTACCAAGTCCTGAAGCCAAGCCCCTGATCAACTCCACTGCCTGCAACTGCACATGACGATGCCCTTCCAAGGGGAAGGAATGGGGGCTGAAGTCCAGCCCATTCTGCTGGTCCCAAATGCACCGGCCCAGAGAGGGAGCCTTTTTCTCATGCCCACAAAGGCCCCACAGTGCCAGCTGGGGGCCTGCTCATTCACCTTCCCTCCCTGTAACCTGTTCCCTCTCTGTTCCCCATCTCAGCACAAGCATCTCCATCTTTCCAGTGGCCTGGATTTAAAACCCTGGAATGAGGCATCTTTGATTGCTCTGTTTCTCAGTCTCTTAGTAAATCTTGCAGGACCAACCTTCAACATATGCCCAGGCCACGGGACTTCTCATCACCTCCACACTGCTACCCTGGCCCTGGCGACTTCAATCTTTCCTGGCTAACTGGACTCTATTTCCACCCTTGTTCCTCTAAAGTCTGTTTTCCACACAAGGGTCAGGGGGGTCCAGGTCAAATGGAAGTCCATTCAGGTTGCCCCCCGTTCCAAGGCTCCCAAGCTGAGAGGGTTCAGGAGCACCAGAGCCTGGCCCCCGTCGTTTCTCCCACAGCTCCTCCTTTCCCGCTTGCTCGCTGCTCCAGCCGCAGGCTTCCTTGCTGCTCCCTGAGCATGCCAGAGATGCTCCTCCCTCAGAGCCTTCAAATATGATGCTCTTTCTAGAACACACTTCCCTGCAGCTATTCACACATGTGTGTAGTCATATATACATATATGTATGTCTGTGTACATACATATGTATAGTTTTCTTCCTCAGGACTTCGCACAATGGTCCACTCTCTCACCAAGGCCCCCACCCCCCACTGCCCCATTTTAAACCTGACTCTCCCTCTCCTGTCCCATCACTTCCTAGCCTTTTGTTCTGCTTTAGTTTTCCCAAAGCCATCTAACATATTTTACCTTTTTATTAAGTCTATCATATGTCTCCCTCCGATAGCTCCGTATCAACAGGGATTCTGCCCGTCACATTGACCTCACATCCCCAGTGCCTAGAACAGGGCCTAGTGCTCAATAAACATTCAACAAATATTTTCTGAAGGCAGGAAAACGAGTAATATAATGTTGAGTGAGGAAAAATAAAGCACGGTAAGGGGTAAGGGGGAAGAGACTGAGTAGAGTCCTCGTACATATAGGGTGGTCAGGAGAGATGTCTATGAGGAGGTGACATTTCAGCAGAGTCATAAGTGAAGTGGGAATGAAGCCATGTGGATGAATGGCGATCTGGGTGAAAAGTGATTCAGAGCCTGTGGACAAAGCAGAACAAGGTAAGGAGAGGTGAGAGATAACACAGGAAGGTTGTGGGGAGCCAGGTCAGGCAGGATCTTGGAAGCCACTGTTAGGACACGAGGATGGTCAAAAGCATTAATGATGCTGAATGCTGATCATTATGTACCTGATTTACATTTTAGAAGAACCACTAGCTTCTATGGAAAAAGAGAGGCCAGAAGCCATTGCAATAGTCCAGGCAAGAGATGGCATTGACCTGGCCTAGTGTTTGGCGAGTAGTAAGTATCTGATCAATGTTAGCTATCATTATTAAAATGTTGTGTTACATAAAATGATTTATGTAGGGCATACAGGAAAAATTCAAGTTGTGTTTACTCTGGTTAGAAAAATAATAATGGTAATCCTGATAATGACAATAATAATAAAACAAGATAAATTCAGAAAACCACAAGGGCTTTGGAGAACATAAAACATGGTAAAGTGATAAATGTGGTAAGGGTCTGCTTCAGGCCAAAACAACCACAGAAGCCTCCCTGAGGAGGTGACCTTTGCATAAAGACCTGAACAGCAAAAGGAGCCAGTCAGGCGAGATCTAGAAATGGACTGTTCCTGACAAGGGGAATTGCAAACATAAAGGCCCTGAGGTTGAAGCCATTAATAAAAATTAATGGCTAGTACTCATAAAATTTATTAAAATTGAGTTATTGGGATCTTAACTCTTCAACTGATTCTGGTTTTTAGAAGGTAATGCCAGGCTCAAAAATTACATATTCAGATACATGGAAGTGCAACTTATACTAACCATACCTGATCCTAGAAAACCCCACAGAATTCAACAATGAAATAGTATACTCTGATTACATCAGAATCCTAAAGAGAGAAGAGCTATTTTCATTTTTTCTTAGGAGACCAAACCTAGCAAGCAAGCGTTTTGTTGGGAATTAGAAACCAAAAGCTCCTGGCACATATGGAAACCATATCAACTGAGGCTCCGAGAGAAAGAACAAAAGATGCTGCTGAGTCCAGGATGAGAGGCGACCCCAAAGTAATCTGTCCTATTTTATTCCATATGTGCATATTCTCTGCCTTGTTCTGTAGAAAAACCGAACACGACTGGAAAGAGTTTAGGGAGCTAACTGACATGTTCGCTAAGATGTTTTCAAACCTTTTCAAATTGCCAAAGGAGGAAGATGTAGAGTTTGGTTGGAATTATACAGGGGTGGGCAAAGGCAGTCTTGAAGTCAAGGCAAAGGAAGTCAAGGACCTCAGGAGGCAGTGGGGCTAACCCAAGCAGGTCGCTGAGATTCAGGTTAGTTTACTGATTTTCAAAGACTACAAGAACGTGGAAATCATGAAGACCGGCTGTTTGAGCACTTACGAGGTTGTAAATAAGTGCACTGTGCCATTGTGACGTTCTTTTGAGCTAGTAAAGCCCATTTATGACATTCTTTTGCGTTACTAAAGCTATTGTGATCATAATAACCTGCATGTCTTTTTCCAACGAACAACTGTCCACCTACTTTTGCCCGCCTCTGGGTTTTTTTTTAATCAGTTCACACACTCATAAAAGATGATGAAGATATTCTTTAAACGATTCCTCAAAAATGTGTCCCAATCTCTGGAGCTCTATATTTAATATGACGACATTAGATTATGTGCAATCACATATTTGCTAGACTGGCCTAAAGTTAATTCAGACGCTACGGCTGGGGAGGCTCTGCCAGCCTGCAAACTCGGCAATGACGTCAGGTGACGAATCCCTTCCACTGCACTTGGATTCAGAGCCATCATGTCTCGATTCAGATCCAAAATATTTATTCTGAGTTCCGGATAATTACTTTCTATCCTAAAATGTTATCCTACGTAACAATGCTCTCCTGATGAAAATTCCCATCCACTTCTTGTCCGTTAGCCTTCCTTCCAACATGCCTTTCCTCCTGACTTTAAAAAAAACAGCAGTAGAATATGAAAATGGCAGATCTGGCTTTCTGAATGAAAAGAATGTGTCTTTATTTTACAGTAGCTCCAAGATATAAAGCAAACATGGTGATAATTCTGTCCTTTAAGTTTTCAGGCAAGGAAGACGACGTTTTCTGCAGCAAACTCCTCTCAAGGTGCCGGGACGGGGCACATGCCCAGTATATTTGGTCCTCACTATCCTTTCTGCCTTTTCTCCACTCCCAAATTTGATGGGGGAGTGGCTAACATAGTAAAGCCAGATCTGACTGGAATTTAGTGACTTTAAGACTCAGTGTACCTGGAAAATGTTATGAATTTCCCACCCAGTTCAAATTATTTATTACATATCTTCTCAGTCTGAAATTCACCCCTCGGAAGGCAAGAATCGGCTAAGTCTTAATCAGTTTAAAAATGGGACTCTCAGCCCTGGCTGGTGTAGCTCAGTGGATTGAGCGCGGGCCTGGGAACCAAGCAACCACGGTTCGATTCCCAGTCAGGGCACATGCCTGGGTTGCAGGCCAGTTCTCTCCCTCTCTCCTTTCTTTCCCCTCTAAAGATAAATAAATAAAAAAATAAAATCTTTAAAAAAAAATGGGACTCTCATGGGGATGCAATGTACGACATGGGAATTGAGTCAATAATATCATAATAACTACGTACAGTGACAGATAAATTGCTAGGTTTACTGTAGCCATCCCTTCATAAGGGATATGATTGTCAAATGACTATTTTGTACACCTGAAAGTAACATAACATTGTATGTCAGCTATAATTTAAAATAAACTATTTTAAACTGAGTCTGATCAGGTGTCGCGAGGCCCGTCCTCTACCACCCTGACTCTTCGTGTGATGTCGCTGGGGTCTCAGGTCCCTGGAAGCATCTGCGTTTCTCCACCTGTGACCTCTGGCTTGAGAAAAGACCTGAGACTTCCAGATTTACTTTTATCCTTAGTATATACACTGATGATGTGGGTACTTCATGATTCGTGTCTAAATCATCCACTCCAAATAGTTAAATTTCCTCTTTGGCATTTTTGCTTACTAAGTAACCCATAAACCCACCAATCTGCCTCTCTATCCCCATACACTCTCCCTTCACTCCTGTTCCCATCTGAGACCAGCCCCTCCCCTTGTGTACTAAAGCTCGATCCTTCTCGTCTGCCCCAGGATTTTCTGAAGCATCACTTTCCCTCCACTGACCATTCACGCATTAGCTTATGACCATGCTTGGACAGCCTTGCCTTAAATAACCTACCCTTGACCTCAACATCTAGCTCCAGCAACTGCTCATTTTTCCAGTTACCTGTTACAGCAAAACTCCTCAAAAGTGTTATTTATGCTCAGCATCACCCCCTCTGCACTTTCCATTCTCCCTCAAACCCACCTGTCAGGCTTTTATACCCAACATCCCACAGAAACTCTTCTTGCTGAGGTCACGAGGGACTGCCAAATCCAACAGCTAATTTCACATCTTTATTGCATTCTACTTGTCATAGCTTTAGACACAATTGACCTCTCCCTCCTCTTTAAATCTCCTGGTTTGCGTCCCACTCCATAACGACCCCTTCTCAGTGTCGTCCTCTGCTGGCACCTGTCCCTTTCCCCAACCTCTTCGTCACCTACACTCACTCCCAGCATCGTCTCCACCCTTTGGTGAAAAGTGCCATCTTTACACTTAAAAGGGGGATGTCCTAAGTGTCTCTAGCCCCAACGCCCCCCTTTTATCACAGATCTATCTATGTGTCCAACTGTTTCCTTGATATTTCCACTTGGATATACATACAAAAGTTCAAATTCAACATTTAAAAAAAACAGAGCTCTGAATTCCCTACCTTACCCCAAGCCAGCCTCACAAAACTGCTTTTCTCCCACGGTCCCCTACCTGAGTAGTAAATGGTGCCACCATTTGGTCAGTTGCCAACCAAAATACTGAATCAAACTAGACTCCTTTCCTTCTCACACCCTTTATCCAGTCCATCAGCCAATCATGGCTGCTCTACCATAAAAACATGTATCTTTAATCCACCCACTTTCCCTCATCTTCACCGTCACCTCCTTACTCCAAATCACCCCCATCTTTTGCCCAACTATTACAACAGCCTCTTGTCTCTGTTCGGTTCTGCTACATGTAACGGGGAGCAGAATAAGAGCAGAGATAGATTTTATTTATGTCCCACAAAGAAGTCCAGAGGTAGGCAGGCCATGTGGGTATGGGTCCACAGTGTCATCTGAGACGCAAATTCCCAAATTCCTGCTCCACCATTCTAGCACGCAGCGTCCAACTTCAATGTCACCGCACGGGGCAGAGTCGTTCCTGGGATGCCCACTGTCACAGCCCAGCTGCAGCCCCGGAGGAGGAGGCAGAAGGGCAGAAAGGAGCACCTTCTGCTGGGTCAGGTCTCATCAAGGACATGCCTGCAAGTCCCGCTCGCACCTCACTGGCCAACACTTAGACCCAGCTGCAGAGGAAGCTGAGGAAATGCAGTCTTTTACTTTAGGTGGCAATGAAGCCAATCAAAATTTGTGATTCTCTTACCAGTGAGGAAAGAGGAAATGGGTGTCAAGGGTAGGCAACTAGTCTATGCCTCACCCCCGCTTCAGTCTATTCTCTGTGCAGCAACCCAAAATGTAAGTCAGATATGTCACTCCTAATCAGAACCCACCGTGGCAAAGGAAAGGGATCAAGTATTTATCCCATCTTTGCCATATGAACTTGACCTCAGAATCCTCATTGGATCACTATAAAAATGAAACATAAGAGACATTTTGTTCTTCTTGATGTGATGCAATAGGAAGTTACCTAAGAATTATTGACTAAAAAAATATCAAATATGAACCTAATCAAATCTCTAGACTTAACTATCAGTTTATAGGGGACAGAGGACCACTCCACAGAACCTGATAGGGATGCAATTGGCACCTTGTTTGGATCCAGATTTAAGCAAACCAACTAAAAAATTATACTTATATACAATTTTTATACCTCAGTGGGGAGTTCTGAATGCTGACTGTATATTTGATAATATTAAGGAGCTGTTATTTTTAGGAGTAATAATAGTATTCTGGCTATGTTAAATTTTAAAGGTCCTAATCTTCTAGGAACAAAGAATGAAGCATTTATAGATGAAATAGGGTGATGTGTGGGACCTGCTTCAAAGCCCTCTGAGGTAGGGCACAGGACAGGTGAAGTAAGACTGGCCATGCACTGACCGCTGGAAATGCGGGTGACGGCAGCTCACCGTCCTGCCTGTTCCCGCTCCTTTACGTATGAGTGAAGGCTCCCATAACAGAAATATTCTCATATGCACTTTGAAAGGGCTTCCTGTCATACTTTGCATGACTTCTAAGACCCTTACTCTCTGCAACCTTGCCTCCAACCCTTTCCCAGCAGCTTCTCTAGCCCAGCCATGCTGGCCTTCTGCACCTCCCTGGGCCTGCTGCCAAGCACGTCCCAGTCCAGGGCCTTTGCACCTGCTGTTGCTCCCTCTCCCAGGCAAGAATGCCTTCCCTCGGAGAGTCGCACGACTTAATTTAGTTCTCTACTCAGATGTTACTGCATCACCGAAGTCATGCCTGGTCCTCCTGTTGGAAGGAAACAGAATCCTCTCATCCCCCTATTCTCTAGCAGGTCAATATCTGATATTAAATTACATATTTATTTCTTTATATATAGTGGAACATAAGCTCCAGGAAGGCCAAAACGTGTTCTGTTCTCCAAAGGATCCCAGCTCGTAAAACTGGGTCTGGCACAGAGTGAAAGAATATTATCCATTTTTAATACCTTTATTTGGGGAGTAAAGTATCAAGAGTTCTTTATAAAGAGACTTGCCAACATCATCATCACATTGGCCTTTTTATAAAATGATATTGATCAAGGCCAGAAAAGCTGAAAAGCAGTAACTCGATGATGATGTGAAACAAAATGGCAAACAACACTCCTCTCAGAGAAGACTCTCGAACACCTCTCTCCCATCTGAAATGCCAAGAACTTTGACGTCTACTACATCCTGCCACAAAACGACATTTGAGCCCTTTTTGTAACTTTTGCCTTTAATACTTGTAGGCCATTCTCAAGTTGAGAGAACTTTTTGTATTTTCCTGAGATTAACTTTGACTTACTTATCTCACTTGACAAATATCCCCTGTACACCTCCCGTGTGGCAGCCGGCACGATGCAAGGCCCCGGGGCTACGGCAGTGACCCAGACAGAACTAGAGAGAGCTAATCCCGGCAGAAGAAAACAAAATCCCCATCAATCTCTGTCAACAAAAATTGTCGATTGTGGCAAATTTTATGATATCTAAACTTTAATTCAAAATGCTGCCAATATAGTTCATTATTGTCATATACCCAGATAACATAAAATATGTCCACATTTTTCTACTATTCTTGGGCCATAATTTTTTAAATTTCACAGAAACAAATCAAGAAAACTACTTTGACACTTATATGTCTTCTTAAAACATAACTGAGCAATAAAATCGCATCGCTTCATCTTTTATTCATGGCAGCCATTTTCCTATGATAACACTGTAGGAAACAGATGCTGCCTTAAGCCCAAGGAAGTACCTGTTTTTGCTTTCTTACAAAAGCCTAACATTTTTCATTCTCCTTTTAATATTGATAGCAAATACACAAGTGTAACAGGTCAAGAAAAATGCCAGGCTCCAGAATTTTATATTGTCATGATAATATTGATTTATATTTCTACCATATATGACATGAACACTGGGATTACTAGATTGATATAATAACATAGCCAATCATTTTAAAAGTCTGTGTGAGAAGAGATAAGGGAAGCCAAAGTAAATTTGCTGCACCTGTTATCTGGGCATTTGGCATTCGTAACCAGTTAAATCCCCAGGAAGCCAGATTAATAGATGACAGGGGGAAAATGTGAACTGCATTATCATCTTCGACATGCTAATATACATGGGTGCTAAAAATCCAACTGAAAGGGGACTGGCTTATTAAACTGTGGCATGCTGCAATTTACATATCTCACCCTCCAGATGTGAGGAGGGTAAATGAGAAGAGTGTGCGCTCAGATCGGCGGGGGGTAACGAGGGAAAATGATATGTACGTTGGCTGTCAATTTTGCCAACTGAAGAAAAAGTGACACAATGAAAAGACTGACTTTTATTTTTCCTGAAATAAATCTGGCTGTGGTTAGTCCTCTGCTGCATTCTGGAGCAGCACCAACAACAGCACGACTCTCCCTCGCTGGTCATTCTGTGCACAGCCCTGCTGGCTTTCCAAGAGTAAGAGTGAATGTCGATGCCCAGACACTGAACAAACTGCTGGTAGTGGGGCCCTGCTGATGGTGCAAAAGCAACAGGACCTTTGCAGAAAAAAGGAAGCAAAACTAGCAGCAAGGGCTTCCCCAAACATGCTCCACCAGTCTTAGACAGTGAGCAAAAGGAGCAATCGCTATGTCTTCAGAAAAACAAATTCTGCCTGGCTGGTGTAGCTCAGTGGATCGAGCACAGGCCTGTGAAGCAAAGGGACACTGGTTTGATTCCCAGGTCAGGGCACATGCCTGGGTTGCAGGCCTGGTCCCCAGTAGGGAACACATGAGAGCCAACCACCCATTGATGTTTCTCTCCCACTCTTTCTCCTTCCCTTCCCCTCTAAATAAATAAATAAATAATATATTTTTTTAAAAAGAAAAACAAATTCTGTAAATTATGTTACATCCTAGAGCCAAAATGCAAAACAAAATCTTAATGTATCCACAGTTGGATAACTGAATTTCTCATAGGTAGCTACCCCTGTTCTCACTTTATGCCTCCGCATACATGCATGTAACCTCTGATAACTTTAAAATACTTAGAAGAAGAAACAGTAAAAGCACATTTAAATTTTAATTAGGCATTTCCCAACAGACATGCAATGTTGGTGAAATGAAATGGAAATGGAAATAAAAAGACTAGGAATAAAATAAGCAGCCAAAAAACATAGCCAAGTAGTAATCCCAATGGGAATCCTAGCATTTCATATTTATAGACCAAATACAAACATACTTAAAATATACTTATTTATTTGCTGTACAGATAAACAGTAATAAAACTCTCTTTTCTATAAGCTTTTGATTAGGGAAAAGTTAAAACATATACAAAGAACCCTGGCTAGTGTGGTTCAGTGGATGGAGCGCCAGGCTGGGAACCAGAAGGCCCCCCAGATGGGGGTGTAGGAGAGGCAACCAATTAATGTATTTCTTGCACATCAGTGTTTCTCTCCCCCTCTCCTTCCCTTCCAATCTCTCTAAAATAAGTAAATTAAATCTAAAATACACATGTATATATGTGTGTATATATATACACATATATGTGTAAAACAAAGAAAACAGAATAATATAACAAATGTCATATACCCATCACTCAGATTCAACAATTCTTAATATTCTGCAATTCTGGCTTTGTCTATACCTCAATCCATTCATTACATTTCTGTAGTTTTTAAGGTAAAATTTAGATATATTGGACAGCATAAATCTTAAATGTACAGCTTTGACAAGTGAATTCTCCCACAAAACCCTCACATCTATCATGATATAAAACATTCCACCTCCTCAGAAAGTTCCACGTACCCTTTTCTCTGCCAGACTACCTGTAGGGAGAACAATACTTTTCCAACAGAAGGCGCATTTTCTCCAGCACAGGAAAAAAAAATAAGGAAAGCCAACTCCTCAAATCCAGCAAGCTTTATATTTCAAGCTATATGTAGGCTTATAATCAGCTTCCTACGGAAATGTCAGTGTTAGAATTTGACACCCAAACCAAACCCAGGTGCTGTTCTCTTCTCAGTTAGTATTCAGGCATGGAGCCTCAAGAAAAATAAGGACCTCAATAATACAGAACAAAAAGCATTACTTCTGGAGCGATTTATTTTTTCATTTATTTCAACAGTACCCCAAACAAAATGATAGGTCTATGCACAACCCAAGAAATAAACAGTAATGTTACAAATTGGCAAAATAATAACCACAGTGTTGTTATTATTATAATGGAATTTCTAGCCACTCACTACAGTGATGCATACTTGGCAGATCACATTAAATTCTCTATCCCTGCTCTCCAGGAAAGTAGGAGGAATAGCAACAGTAGCAGGAATAGTGGTAACGACATTGACAGCAGCTAATAAGTATTAGTGATGGAGAAGCAGGGATTCAAAACTAGTTCTCTCTGCCCTCATTATGCTCTTTTGATTCCAACCATTATGGCACCGTAGAGGTCAGCACACACACACTATTAACATTATAGATAGCCTAACATATTGCTGTGTCTATTTAAGCCTTTGATCACGCAAGTAAAATCCCTTTCCTCCCCCTCACAAGTCCCCACTTTGACACAGGTGGGGAAACTCAAACCACAATTAGGTCTCTGCCCTCCCTGCCTGCTCTAGTTCCTCCACTCCCACCAGTGCTCGGGTGGAGTTATTATTGATTAGGTCAGCCCCTGGCCAAGGTCCAGTTATCTTCCAGTCACTGGAGAGCAGGAGGGGGTCCCTTCTTAGCCTCACATCCTGGCCACATTCCTTGCCAATACTTAATGAGACTGACACTGTGATTGATATTTGGATCTTGGATCTCTTTCCTGTACTAGTTAGAATCCTGAAAGGTGCAATGTAACTAACTAGGATCCAAAACTTCCAAGAAGCCACAGTCTCTATCTTTTGTCTTAGCTCATTGCACCTGGAGACACCTTTTCCTTTTTGACGTCCCTCTCCGGGTGTAGTCAAATATAAATATGCTGAGGTAGGAGCCGGGGAAAAGGGGAGGGAAGTCATTCAGAAAAATTAACCCTCTTTGCGTCCTCGCCACTTACAGCTCATATGAGGCCTCAGCACTCCCTGACCACTGTTTCCTCCTCCCCAGTGGTATTCCACCCCCCCCCCACCCAGCCTGATCACTTCTTTCACCACCACCACCACCAATACCAACAATACCATTATCACCACCACCACCACCAGCACCAAAGCCATCAACAACTACCACCACCAAACCAATACCACTTCCACCAACACAACTAATGCCACTACTGACGATACCACTGCCAACACCAGCAACGCCAAAACCAGCACCACCACCTCCATAAATGTTCAGAATTGCAAATTGCTAGTGAGACCGTTCCACCGGTGTCTGGCAGCACTGCTGTTACCTTGTTCTGCTCCGGAGTGAAGAGGACTCGGAACGTGAATGGCACTCCGGGAGCTACTTTGTGGCCGATATCTTTGGGGCTGATTACTTTAAAGTAAGGTGAACTTTCCTCAACGACCTTCACCATCCTGGGTACCTGCAAGAAGGACATACAGTGATGACACTGCGCATGTGAAAACACAGAAGAGAAAGCACAGGCTTCGTGGTGAAATACGCAGTCCCCACCTGCTACACACTAGCCATGCGACCGTGGTCAGGTCTGAACTGCACTCTCATCAACTGCACGAGGAGATGACAGCATCTGCCGTTACCCCAGTGTCTGATACAAAGTAAGCACTCAGTGCATTTTAGCTTTAATTTTTATTAACATTATTATCACTCACTGTATTGTTACTGCAAATCCTTCTTCATTTTATTATTTAATGTGAATTATCTTCAAAAATGAACGGCTAAGCCCCCGCTCACTCGGTGGGGTGAAGCTGGGTTTCCGGCATTTGACAGCTGGTCTGGGAGAGGAAGTCACACTCACTGCACTCCTGCTCCGGGCCATCAATGTAGTGACGTGCCACTTGTCCCTGACAATAAACTCTGAGCTGCATCGTGACTCCCATCCTACAGAGGACGAAACATGCACTTGCCCTAAGTGCTACGGCTTCACCGAGCAACGGGTTCCAGTCCCAGCCTGAGCCCACCTTCCCTCTCTGAGATTGGCCTAAGTAAGCCCCACGGTGAAGCAGGAACAAAGAGAGTAGTGCAATATCCCTAAACCCAGTCTCAGAACAGCTTCAAAAGTTCTATTCTTTCACAGTCTTATTCCTCCACCCTGCTGCTCTTGCCTAGAGCAGGGTCTCTATCTCAGCCCACGCAGTAAAGGAACTGCAAATGGGAAGAGGACAGGGATGGTCAGCGGTAGAGGCGCTAGGGGCACAGGCAAAAGGAGAAGATTATTTTTTAAAGACTAAAGGGGGCAGAAGAAAGTGAACTATAGTTAAGTATGATCCAGATGCCTCGGGTGAGAAATGAGGAATAAAGAACTCCCCAAACCTCTCAAAACCGTAACCAGATGGGGAAGGGGAGAAGAAATGCAGACAATTCAGACAGATAAGACTAGAGAGCAGGGAGGTAAGGAAGAGATGTGTGCAGATTCCACTGGAACAGACATAGCTTTGCTGGTAAGGGAATGTGCTGTGGTGTTTATGATGTGCTGAATGATACTGTGTAAGCTTGTTGGGAATACTTTTAATTAACAGCATAAAGAAAACAAAAGTAACACCAATATAATAATAACAGTGATAAATGATACTTACTATGTGACAGGCACTGAGCTGAATACATTACAATCACCTCATTTAATATGCCAAACAACCTATTGAAATGGGTGCTATTATTATCCCAAAGGCTTGGAGAAGGGAAGTGACTCGCCCAAAATCTGCAGCTGGCAGACAGCTGGAATCTGAACCCAGAACCCAGCTCAGCCAGAATCTGAATACAGATTAGTTTGCCTCGAGAGTCTGGGTGCTTATAACTGTATCCCAAGTAGAATCATGCTGTGTCTTGTAGAGCGTACATAGCTTATTTTCAACATGTGTGTTTGAGAGAGAGAAATTATGATTAAATAAGCTATGTCTTTTTGCACTGCATCCAGTAAGGAAGCCAATAAAAGGTGAATGGTACAGTGACCCAAATGTATCTCAGTGGTGCGTTAAGTGCCCATGTACCAGGGATGGAGAGAAACAGGCTTACCTCAGCCATTCAGTACAAGGGCCCTGGGAATAACTCACCCAGAAATAAGTCTGCCCATCCTAGAGGTCTGTCTGCTTGTTGCTAGCTGGACTCCCTTAGATGAGAAGGAGGCTTTCGTGAAGTCCAACACCCTAGCAGCATCTTAGCATCTTATCAAGAGGTGTTGGGTTATCCATGAGAACTGGGTGTCCTCTGGCAGATAAAACTTATAAATGCCCCTTATCCTTGACTTGCCATAAAAACCAACTGTAAATCCTTTCTTGTTTAGGGCTGAAGGGAAGTGGATCAAACTAACTATCCTTTGGACTAACTCCTCTCTGTCTTTCAAAGCCTAAGAAAACTCTAACAAAAGTTTAAAAAGTAATGTAAAAGGGGAAAGAGAGAACTGGAAGTGAGAAACTAAATTGGTTGGCAGCCCTCCATGAAAAGAGGGAATTTTAATGTCTATGTAACGTATCTCTTCTTGAGGTCTTGAAACAGAATCCTGAACACCTGGGGTTTTTCTTCTCTACCCCTACACCTTAGCTTCCATCCATGAACTTCTCTTGTTAACACTCCTGCAGCAAAAAAGTAAATATGCCATTTTCTCCAGGGTCCGATTTTGTTGTCACTAAATCACCCCATGGATCTCCGAAAGGCATCACTGATCAATTTAACAAGCTACTGTACTGAATACATCCGCAGGTCTTCCTATTTGCCTTGGACTCTTGCACAGTCTTCCCTGATTTCCCCTTTTGTCTCACAGTGAGAATTTGTCTCCACATCCTTAGATTCCGTAAGTATTCCTACTTGTCTTTACACCTGAATTTTAGCATCTCTCAGATGCCATCCTCCCTACCTGATTGCTTTTCACACTTAACTATGCTTTATGCTGACCTCCGGCTTTATTCTTTCTTTCATTATCATTAGATGCCAAGAAAATCTTTAGGCATTTAATACCTTTTCTTAAAATAAACTCTAATTTATCTCTGAAGAAAAAGGCATAGGATGGGGAAAAAATCCTCAGCTGCAACCACAAAAAGACAAGGTATAAATAGTGGAAGAAGTCATTCAAAACTATCTGTGGTCAAAATCTGAAGGCTTCTGAGGTAGAAATAAGGAGACAGAAAAGGGGGAAAGGGATGCCTATTTTTTTATTTAAAAAAATTCAATTTATAGAACACAAATGTATTGGCTGAACAGCTGCAATTCATGAGTAGAGTTTATGCCTTTAATTAGGGATCAGAGGCTCTAATACAAAGTATATAAGCATGAATAGTAGTCACCCTGTCTGTCTAAAATGAAAGCCTAGCCCACTAGCCACATGAGAACATCATGACATACATCTAGCTAATCCTGTATTCAACAAAATGTTAGTGCACACGTTGGGAATTTACTGTTGGTTGGGCACTGCCCTGGGATGGAACACAGAGCAACAAACCATCACAGTCTCATCTTCAGTAAGCTCACAGTCAAAGGGCCCGTTTCCACGTATTTTCCTAAGTCTACCAAATTAAAGAACTTAGCTAAGATCCTACAGGATCCCATTTTATTTAACTCCTTCTTACATGTCCATGGAAGGTCCAGCCATCGCAGCAAACATACTCACTTTGTCATTGTTCCTCAAAACCAGTGGAACTTCATAGACTTCACAGGGAGTGTAGTTCTGAAATATAATTTCTGATGGAAAGGGCTGGAATAATGCCTGATCCAGGTCAATTCCTGAAAACTTCAGTTGAAAAAGTAAATTAATCATATAGTCATAAATAGTGGCAGAAATGACTGGGGAAGATAAGAAAACACTATATAAAAGTATGAATATTAATACTAACAACATAGAGAATACTCAAAAGGGGTAATTACTATAAACAATAATTGTTTGAGTTGGTAAGATTATTGTCATCAACTTCTTTAATACAAAAAAACAGTGGAAGTCTTGGTCCTCAGTTAAAAAAAATAGAGGCTAGTTTTCGGCCTTCAGCTCGGAGGAGGCTTAGGTGCAACTTTCTTCGGTCATCCTGAAACCAGGTTCATCCCACGCCAGCCACCTCCACCATGCCATTGAAGTTCACCCCAAAGAGATCAGTCATATACCTGAGGTGCACCTGTGGAGAAGTCAGTACCACTTCTGCCCTGGCCCCCCAAATCAGCCACCTGAGCCTGTCTCCAAATAAGGCTGGTGATGACATCGCCAAAGCAATGGGTGACTGGAAGGGTCTGAGGCGCACAGACAAACGACCACTCAGAACAGACAGACCCAAACTGAGGTAGTGCCTTCTGCCCCTGCCCTGATCATCACAGCTCTCAAAGAACCACCCCAAGACAGAATGAAGCAAAAATACATTCAGCACAGTGGAAATATAACTTTTGAAGACATTGTCCACGTTGTTGGATAGATGAGCAGCAATCTTAGCTAGAGAAGTTCTGGGACCATCAAAGAGATCCAAAGAGATCTTGGGGATGGCCCAGGCTGTAGGCCGCTGTGGTGCCATGGCCCCACCCCATGGAGTTAGTTGTAGCAACAGTGGGGCAGTGGAGTGCCCAGCTAGGAAAGAACTACAGAGGGAAATATTCCAATTAAAGACAACCAACCAATAAACAGATAAATAAGGCTAATTAGAACATTAATCCAAAACTTCCATTTCTGGTAATGGTGAATGAGGTAATCTGACCAATTACCCTATGAGAATAACAAGAAAAGTTGTATCAACAAATAACTGCTTGGAGACACTAAAGAGCTAAAAAGACAGTATGATCTAATATTGAAACTATGAATTACCTCAAGATGATAGCTTGTATAATTTCCAACAAGTTTTAAGCATTGCCATATTTCCTTAAAAATTTAGAATGCCCCAAGATGCCCTGTAAGTTCAGGGCTGTACCCTGGAGCACCTCGGCACACAGTTTGGAAACTGAAGATATAAGCATCCACCTCACTAGTTTAGAAAAACAATAGCAAATATTTTTAGAAAAACAAATAAAAACCCAAATAAAAAAATGAAATTACAAAAGCAATACCAAACATTAATGAAATAGAAAGTACAACAAATACGATAGAAACAACAGAGCAAAAAGATGAGCCTAAAAAGACTAATGAAATTGATAAAATACCCAGTGACTCTAATCAAGAAAATAAGACAGAAGGTACAAAGATCCCATTAAATAATGAAAATAGGGACATTACCACAGAAACTTAACTAAGGAAAAAGAGAACAAAGGGATATTATATAAATAAATGTGAACAATTAGATAAGAAGTACAAAGTGTTAGAAACATACAATTTATCAAAACTAGCACAAAAAATAGAAAAATGGAATAGTGCTATAACTATGAGAAAAATTGAATTTGTAAGTAAAAACCTTTCACAGAAAAAATTCTGGTCCAAATAACTTCACAAGCAAAACCCAGGAAACATTTAAAGAAGGTACAACTGAAATATTATAGAAACTCTACCAAAAAGAAACAAAAATTAAATATCTCCCAAAGCAATTGATGATGTTAGCATAACTTTCATATACCTAAGAAAGA
The DNA here is from genome assembly GCF_021234435.1 of Artibeus jamaicensis. Classification (NCBI taxonomy): domain Eukaryota; kingdom Metazoa; phylum Chordata; class Mammalia; order Chiroptera; family Phyllostomidae; genus Artibeus; species Artibeus jamaicensis. The sequence continues at coordinate 14,496,489 of NW_026521842.1, forward strand.
CAGTAGGAAAAGGGGAAATTATCGGTCAACATTACTCATAAACCATACATTCAATAAAAGAAATAAAACATTAGCAAACGAAAATCCAAAATATCTAAAAAGGAAAACATCGAGACCAAGTTGCATTTATTTCAGAAATTTAACATTTCAAATGATCAAGAAGAAAAAAATTGTCATTTTCCCCAAAAGAAAAAAAATTGTTTGTTTAGAAAATTTGAAATAACCAGATACACTATTAGAATTAATAAGTGATTTATCAACGTCAACATCCAAAAAACAACTATATTTGTATGTACTAGCTATGAACATTTAAGAAGTAAAATTTATAAACAATACCATTTAAAATAGCATCCCAAAACATAAAATGCATAGGAATAAGTCTGATAAAAGATGTGCTAGACCTTTATCCCAAAAACACTATAAAAGATTACTAAGAGGAATTTGAAAAAGACCTATATAAAATACAGGAACAAAGCATGTTCGCAAATTGAAAGATTCAGTATTTTAATAATGTCAAATACTCTCTAGATTGATATAAAAAATCATGCAACCCAATAAAAATTATCCCAGCAAAATTTTCTTGGAAATTAAAAAGTTGATTATAAAATTTAAATGGAGCCCTGGCTGGTGTAACTCAGTGGATTGAGCACAAGCCTTGAAGCAAAGGGTAGCCGGTTGGTTTGATTCCCAGTCAGGGCACATGCCTGGGTTGCGGGCCATGTCCCCAGTAGGGGACACATGAGAGGCAACCACACATTCATGTTTCTCTCCCACTCTTTCTCCTTCCCATCCCCTCTCTCTAGAAATAAGTAAAAAAAATATTTTTAAAAATTTATATCGAAAAGCAGAGGACTAAGAATAGACCAGATCCATTTGAAGAACAAGAGAAAAGAACTTGCTCTATCAGACTGTAACACTTACTATAATATTATTACAATACATATCAAATACTGTTACTTACCTAGCAATTAAAATAGTGAGATATTAGCACAAGATTTATTGGAAATACAAATCTACCAAATTAGAAAGCCCAGAAAAAAATCCTTAAACATATGGACATTTGATTTATGATGAAGGTAACGCTAAAAAGCTCTGGAAAAGGGACATGTTTTCTTCAGCAAATGGTATTGGGCTAACCGGATAGTCCATACAAAAAGTATTAACCCCTATCACACTCCATTGCATGTGTATCAAAACTCTTGAAGCGAAAGGTAAAAAATAAAGTTTTCAGAAGAAAACTGAAAGGAATATCTTCATGATGTTAAAGAATGAAAAATTTTAATTGGACATAGAAAATACAAAACATAAATAAAAATATTAGTAAATTTGGTCACAATGACTTTTTAAAATATATATTCATCAAAAGATAAGCACTAGGGAATAAAAAAGAAAGTCAAAGAATGGGAGTAGTTACAATACATGTAACTGGTAAAGGACCAGTCTCTAGAATACTTGAAAAACCTTTATAAAATCAGTAAGCAATGGACAAAAACATTAACATGCAACTTATAAAAAATGGTATCCAAATGGCTAATAGAGTGTGGGAATGCGCTTTACCTCATTAGAAATCAAGAAACTGTACATCAAACCTCATTAGAAATCAAGAAACTGTACATCAAACCTCATTAGAAATCAAGAAACTGTACATCAGTGAAACTCTCAGCAGGGTGACAGCACCACACACCCAGTGAAACGGTGTTGAAGAGACTGACGATGTCACCTGCTGGCATGGATGCAGTAACTACAATCCCACACACAGCTAACAGCAGTGTAAACTGGTACAAACACCTTAGAAAAGGGGTCACTATATACCAAGGCAAAACATATGCCCAGCCTGCCACCTAAATATTCTAGTTTTACATATATGCCCAATAGAAATGTGCGCATAGTCACTAAAATATATGTAAAAGATTGTTTATGACAGCATCATTTATAATGGTAAAAATGTGGGAAAACACAAATGCTCATCAACAGTAAAATGGATTTAAAAAGGTAGTATAGTCATGCAATGGAATACCATACAGCAAAAGGAGCTGAACAAAATAAATAAATCTCAAAAAAAAAAAGACTATAATATTGAGTGAAGTTGGCCAGATATCAATTGGATATATGAGCTGAATGTATGATCCATAATTCAGGGGATAGGTCATAGCAAGAGGTGTAATTATGAAAGTAACAGTTTAAAGTAACATATCTACCTATGCTTCCATTTTGGCCAGAAGCTCTCAACAACCTCACAGCTCAGCTCCTTTGTAGTAAAGAAGGCTTAGTCTCATTTTCCTCCACTCATAGGAGTATATTTGAAAGATGTCTTTGATATAGCTCTTGAATTTAGGCAGAAGAATAGTGCTACTACTGGCAGCAATTTGGGGGCACTTACTTTATGCTGTACACCTTACATTTATTTTCTCAATGAGTGTTTAAAAGGGGGGATTTAAAGCCTTATTTGTAGAAGGGGTCACCTAAGGAGTGGGTTTAGAAGAGAAAGAAGAGGTTCAAGGACCAAGTGCTGAAGAGCTTCAACATTTAGTGATCAGGGATAGGAGAACAATCCAAAAAATAAAGTAAGAAAAAAGCCATCAGTGAAGTAGGAAAAAAACAAAGGAGTGTGATATGTGAGATACAAGTGAAAAAAAGGTACGAAAAGAGCCACTAACTGTGTCGAATGCTATGAGACAACCCAGGTGTACTTAACTGGTCAAGCTTCAGAATAAGTTTTAAGAGAAATACACACGCACAAAACTCAAAGAAAAGGACTCAGAAGATAGCCCGGGGTTTGTAATTACAATGAAATGAAAATGAACTCAAAGTTAAAAGTAGATTAAAGGCAACAGAGAAGATGCAGAAGGGCAGACAAAGAAGGTCCAACATGTTTGCAACTGATATTCTTTAAGAAAAGAATAAAAAATGGCATATAAGAAAACGGTCTAGAAATAAAATAAAGGTGCATCCTAATAAAATTACTGGACTTGAAATAAGAATAAACAATCTTTGGGCATACACGCTAGAAGATTAAAGTATCTATCTTTTATCTCGGGGAAAATCAAGTTGGCTTCATACTTGTACATACCATTATTTAAAGCCAGTTGGGAAAAATGTGCAGCCCAAGAATTTTACAGGTAACAAAACTGAAGTTCAGTATAAAGGCAATAAGTAAGTATTATCAGACATATAAAACCACAGAAATAGTTTCCATAAGCTCTTCTCAAGAAATGAGTAAAAAGGAAGAAAGAAGAAAGGAGGAGGAGGAGAAGTAAGAGAAGGAGAAGAAAGAAGGAAGAAGAAAAAGAAATTAGTAGAGTATGACTGTCACCCAACTGAGGGACAAATGAAACTCCTAAAAATAACCTACTGAGCGGAGAGATGAGCTGTAGTAACATATGCTTATTTCCTCATCCTTCACCGCAGGAGCCAAAATACATTAAAACACAGGCATTTTGCACAGAACAATACACATGGTCTGGTGTTAGTTATGCTATGGGAAAGGAGCAAACAGCGCTTAATTAGGATGAATTAGCTTTGGGAAAAGCCCTGTTCCCTGACCTCAAAGTCAGAGAATGTTTATGGAGAAGATAATAAATAATAATGAAATGATCAGGGCTCAGTGGCAGAGCAAATTTCTGCGCAGATCCTTGACAGGGGAGGCAATGACACGGCAGTAAGAGCAAAAGAGCCTCAGGGACTCACTCGCCTTGTGGGAAATCAGTGTGAGAAACTCTCAGGAGCAGCTGAGGAACCCTTCCTTTGAGAGGAGGCTGACTCTCCAGCACTCCAACTGATGGCGGTTCACACCATAATTTCTACATCAAAACTCAAGGAGTTAAAAAGTGGAAAATAAAGACTTCGCTTTATAATCATATTCTCCTAAAGCTTAGAACATACGGTTTACACTAAAATATAGAAACATGCTAAAATAACTATTTTTTAGAGACCAAAAGAAAACACTTGTTATTGGAAATGAGCCAGAATGTACAAGTGCCTACTTTAATATGTAATTCCACCTTTCTTTTTAGTGACGACAACTCAGGTAAGAAGGGATTTCTGGTGCTAAAATGATAACTTAATTAGGTGTGGCTAATGTAATTCTTGGAATTACCCCTAAATCTGTAAATAACGGTGTCTAGAGGTGGCTAAGAAAGAAATGTGAGAAGTCAAAAGTTATCTGTACTAATTAATTTTAATTCTCTCCATATCGAATCACAGATATCAAGGTCAACAGAGGGAAAAAAAGGATGAATTAAACAACCAAATAAAAGATTAATTAGCTCAGAAACAATAACTATTACTTAGTGGCTCGATTAAGAATGTTCACTTTACACCAGGGCCTACTTTACAGGCTATTATAACAGAAAGCATCTACCTTTTGATGTGTTGTTTCCCCCATATCCAAAAGCTCCACGATCTGTGGTCGGCACATCAAGCGTGTATTGGCCAGTCTCTGTTCTGTGGTCTGGGACATTTCCTTCAGGAACTCCGAGGGTGTGAGCTAGAATTTAAAACGGGGGCCACAGAGTCATAAACAGTTACACTGAAAGAGTATCTTCATAAGTTCCAGTAATGAATAATTTGTGTTTGCAGCTTTCAGGATAATTTTGGAATGCCACGAAGTTCCCTCATGAAATATTTAAAATAACTAAATAATACAAGAGAAGTACTCATGCACTTTTGAGCTCTCTGCACAGTAATCTGAAGTGACATGTGGTTGCTGTTTCCTTCCGATCTTGAAGGAATCACACGGAGGGACCTGGGGGGCGGGGGAGTCAGTCAAGTGCACAGGGACGTGTCTGAAGAGCTTACCGGTTGTGCTCAGAAGAGGCATCTGAGCATAAAATTCTAAGTTTCTAAAATCACTTTCTGGCTTAAGAGCTAAGGAGCCTGAAATACTTCTATTTCTCAACTGAAGTTTCAATATGAAAGCAATGCTTCCTATTGCTATCAGGGTGTTTAACTATCAGGTTCTACCAGGTTAGAGAGTAACCTCATAAACTGTGCGGGATCTGGGAAGTGCGATCACGCTGCTCGGGAATAAGTCTGAAGCTTTTAGAAACCACGAGAGTCCATTTAGACCTTGTTTTTAAAGAGATCTAAGACAATCATCATATCTGGCAGCTGGTCATATTCACATACCCAAATAAGAACTCGAAATGCGCTTAACACTTCATAAAGTTATGAGGGGAAAAAATGTAACCTATCATTTAACATTTAAATAACCAAACAAGGGCTTAGGTACCCAGGACCAATCACTATTATTTAGTTTGTTGTGCTGGAATGTTCACATTATTTCCAGGACCTTCTTTCTTTCTTTCTAGGAAAGGGTTTTTTTTCATTAAACTTGTAATTTTGAGATAATTATAAGATTTACATGCAGTTAGTTATTAAGAAATAATAAATAACAAGAGAATCTAGGAACCATTTGCCCAGTTTCCCCAAGAATAGTGTTGCAAAACTAGAGCCCAGTATCACAACCAGGCCATTGACAATGATACAGTCAAGATACAGAACATTTCCATCACCAAGGCCTATTTCAGATGCAAGGAAATCATGATCACTGGCAGCAACATAATGCTTCAGTATGTGCCAAGATGATGAAAAACAACCAGAGGAACATAATTTAGCTAATTTGTTTTGCCTTGAGTTAAAATCAATGCTTTTCAAATACCGTACAAAATTCTTTTCTATGATTGAATCCAATTAAATGAAGTCATGTTTCTAATATAGCTTCCAACTTGGTTTTTTAGGTTTTAAAAAATTGGAGTCCAGATTAGAATACTAAAATGTTAATGAGGTATCAGCTCTGTAGTGATTTAAATAAAAAATAACATCTTACAAATGGAATAGTCAGGCATTATCTTAAATATGAAACAATAACCACCACAAAAGAGAATAATAATAGATTTTATTTTTCTAATTGAAATGTAATTTGAGACTAGTTTTTAAAATGCAGTGAATACTATATTTAACACTGTAAATTGTTATTGATATTTTCTATAACAAGTGGTTTATAATTCAATTCTTACTAAATCATTATAATTCATTAAAAATTTCTTAATTGTATGTCAACTGTAATTTAAAAATTAAAAAATATAATCCTAGCTGGTACGGCTCAGTGGGTTGAGTTCTGGCCTGTGAAGCAGAGGGTGGCTGGTTCGGTTCCCAGTCAGGGCACATGCCTGGGTCAGGTCCCCAGTGGGGGCACTTGAGAGGCAGCCACGTATTAATGTTCCTCCCCCTCTCTTTCTCCCTCCCTTCCCCTCTCTCTAAAACTAAATAAGTAAAATCTTTTAATAAAAAATTAAACTATATTTTTATTTTAAAGAAAGAAAAAATATGTACTTTCTTACAATATAGTCATTATTTTAACATTCTCTGTTCCACAAATGTACAAACAAAAATAAGTCTTGCCAATCAATAGGTAATAGACTGTTTAGGTTAAGACCTACTTGATTGTTTTTGAACTACTCAAATGACAGTTTCTTAGGGTTCAACTAAGTGTTTAGAAAGCCTAATAATTTGCTCACGTAGTCCTACTTCAGCTCATTAACTGAAGCGATTCAAGCTACTGTCACAATACATGTGATTTCAAAACCTTCTGAGGCTCTAAAAGGTGCCTCTGCTCTGCAACGAGCCCCCATGTTACCTAACGTGTATCGTCAGCAGTAATTCTCTGATACGCAGTGAGTGCCAAGGAGCAGCTGTCACCCTTCTGAGGAGAGAGCAGGAAGCATGTCGCCCCGAAATTCTCTGATACGTTACCATTTGGTTCACTTCTTCTTCGGTGACCACCTTTGGGCTCAGGGGCGGCAGAACCTTGCTCTGGAACCCTTTAAGCATCCTGACCAACCCCATCTGAACGGCCCCCATGGACTCCTCAAGTCGTCTACTTGTCATGTTCAGCTATTGCCTTTGCTCACCTGAGGGAGGAAAAAAGTTTTAGAACAAATACAGTTAATTCCTGAATACGGGTCACAATTTTTGTATTTTTAAACTTTTCAAATACAGAAAGGTTTAAAAATACTGATCTTCAAAATGACATCAAATGCTTGGAACAAATGCCTTCACCAAAGGCACTGACCATGTAACTGGTCTCGATTTAGCCTCATCCCAACGTTTAGAATCCCTTTTAGGCAAACCAAGTGATTCTGGACAAGGCTCACAGAAGACATGGAAGTGTATGCAGTTCTGACATTTTGGCACTTTTACCTCCCCCAGATTAAGCAAACACTGCTCAATAAATATGCTTCATAATTTGCTATTTTATCTGCAATTATCCCTATTTGACAACTGTCTCTCATGACACCCTTCAAACAGAAGAAAACATAGGGCTTTAGGTCTTCACAGCTGGGCAGAGACTCAAAGGCGGCAACATGAGATAAGATGGGAAATAGGAAATTTCTGGAAAAGTTGTGGAGCTTAGTCATAAATAAGGCATTAAACAGCCACCCAATACCTCCAAATCAAAGAAATATGACACCTCCTTTGCACATCCTTCTTTATACTTCAAGCAGGACACAGGCAACTCTGGGGACTTATGACTAAGTAGGGATTTCAGTTTTCAGTAATAGCAGGCTAGGTTATTCAACCCTTCATCAAAACCAAAGCAAACAAACAAAACTGCTCAGATGTCTGTAATTAACCTGGATAATCTATTCACACACATGATCCAAGATTTATAAAGCTGCCATCTTGACATCTTGATTGTCGAGGTATACAGCTGAGATACAATTACGTACACAATTATGTATAATACTGTTAGGTATGATGGACACTGAGGGTTTTAGCACTGAGCAGCTACTTGAGGAAACTTCAGTGGTCAAAAACAATAATTTTAAATTTGTCTACAAAGCAATCAAGGGCATATTTTCCAGCCCCTTTCACTTGAAGAGCCCAAAAAAGCAATAAAGTTTTGAAAAGGTACATTAAAACTGAGACTCTCTAAGCTTTAGCTAAACCTTCTTTCAGAAGGAGTCCTGACCCACGTAGGAATACAAATTACGAGACTTACTATCTCGGACACCCTCAGATGTCCTGGAACACCTGTCTCTGGAACACCTGTCCTCTCCTTCCAAGTCCATTAACCCTACTAGCGTATTCTGTCAACCTTCTTTCTAGGTTCTCAGGCTGCCGTTTCCCCTGATCAAACTACAAGGTCATTTAGAGGTAAAAATCTCTGGAACCCTCTCCTTCCAGCCCACCCCATTTCCCAGGCTAACGCAGACTCACCTTACAGGTGTCAGCTGAAACATCACTGCCTCTAGTAAGGAAAGCCTTTCCTTACCTCCCTAAAGCCCCCTTGTTATATGTGTTCATAGCAACTGCACTTTTCACATATTGAGTAAATTTTGGGGGTGACTTAGATGTCTGCCTTGTTCACCAGAAAGCAAGTCCCATAAAATCAGAGCCCTTGGCCATTGTGCTCACTACCAATATGTGTGCCTACCATAGTGCCTGGCAAGGAGTCAAAGAACATTTGCTGAATGATTGGAGAGGCAGTTAGATTACTGAACTATTTACTGGGTTTTCCTTCTCAAAGATATCTTCATTTTTTAAAAGAAGAATCGCTTGTCAGATATTGTATTGGTTGGGTTTTTACCCTTCTCCTGGGACCACTATCAATTTTCCTTAGAAAAACGTCCCACTCCTGCCCTGGCTGGTGTGGCTCAGTTGGTTGGAGCATCGTCCCATAACCAAACAGTTGCAGGTTTGATTCCTGATCAGGGCACATACCTAGGTTGTGGGTTTGATCCCCAGTCTTGGCATGTGCAATCCCCAGTCTGAGCGTGTATAGGAGGCAACCAATTGAAGCTTCTCTATTGCATCCATGTTTCTCTCTCTCCCTTCCACTCTTGCAATGAGCAATGAAAAATGTCCTCAGGTAAGGATTAAAAAAAAGAAAGAAAAACCTCCCATTCCTTACTCCAATCCAGGAGTGGCTCACCCCAATATTACATCTCCCTGGCCATAGAGATTGGTTCAGGACAGTGCAAATGACCCAAGGCAAATGAGACTTAATTATGACTTTATTTGAACTGCTAAAAAAGGGATTTGCTTTCTCCCTATTGAGGTTGCTAAGAAATAAGATATGAGCTTGAAGCTCCTGGCAGCCTTCTTACCCCTGCGAGGGCAGAGGCTGTCTAAGAATGAAGACACATCAATGAAAAGCTGTGGCAAGAGACTGAGTTCCAATGACATCACCTGAATCCTTAAATCCAGCCAAGAACGTTTGAGCTATCTGAGCCAGTTAATGTTCCATGACACAAGTGCCATCTGAGCTGTATGCTGTGGCCAGTCTCTTGACAAAGTGAATCCCTCATAAATAATTGCAGTCCATCTATTATTTGTAAAGTATCACCATAGCACGAATAACTTGAGAGCCATTCAGACCGTTACTTGCAAAAGCAGTTTTTGATGGCCTTGTTCATTTTGTCAAATACGCTAATTTCAATGTGACAGACAAGCTATTTTAAATCCATGTTTGCCTTACTAAAACATAACAACTTCTCATTTATATGCCATTGACTTAGTCACCACCAGAGTCTAAAGACCAGCAGGCTTGCAGTAACACACAGCGAGAATGCCTTTGGCTTCTGCAGCTATTATACATGATAAATGTTTCTTTGGAGAACTTGCTTCAATTCATGCACACACACATCACTCAGAGTAACCTATTTTATGTTTCTTATAAATGTCGGGCAATTCGTATTATTTCACTGCAGCAAATTCATAAGTAAATGAATATTTATTTATGAATATGCTTCAATGAAAAAGAGACAGTAAAATTCCCATTCACTGATAACTAAAATTCCTCATTTTGGATCCAACCATCAAATCAATGAGGGTTTATTCATACTTTAATATCAACAACAGATGTAATGGCCCCCTCCTACAAAATTATTTTTTTTAATGTTTTAAGCTGCTATTTACCATTTCTTAGTGACTCCTTTGTGAACAAAATTTAGGCAAAGGAAAACTGGAGGCGTATTACTATCTTTTCCTAACACAACAATCTTTAATTCAATTGAACTTTCCTCCAGTATGCTGTGTCGATTCTTCTAATTTATGGAATTTTCTAATATGAGAAAATATCTCCTTACATGCCTATAATGGGTTTCATATTCTTAAATCTATTTATCTTACTTGAATCCAAGAATGCACCCTCAATTAGGAACACTCTTTTAACAGCTTTTAAACCTTTTTAAACAAGCCACTCTTGTAAAGGACTTGTTTTGGCGGTCCAGTAAAAGTTCCCCTTCCCATCTCCTACTGCCTGTGAGCACTGAGTAGCCAAATCTGGCCGATCGCAGTATCCTATTCTCCTATGCTCTGATTGGTCTTGGTGGGAGATTATGACCCTAATAATGCCAATCAGAATTTTTTCCTTGAATGATGGCAAGACTTTGGGAAAGAGAAATTTTGGGGGGGGACTTGATGGGCTGAAATGAATTTAAAGCTATTGGCAGCCATTTTCTTCATCATATGCAGAAGGCTTTCTGCAAAACAAAACTGAGGAGATAAAGGCAAAAATGTGAGCAGGGCCTTGTCTGGTGTGGCTCAGTGGATTGAGTGCCGGCCTGCAAACCAAAGGGTCAAAGATTCGATTCCCAGTCAGGGCACATGCCTGCGTTGCAGGCCAGGTCCCCAGTTGGGGGCGTGCGAGAAGCAACCATGCATTGATGTTTCTCTCCCTGTCTTTCTCCCCCACTTCCTGTCTCTCTAAAAAATGAATAAATAAAACCTTTTAAAAATTTTTTTAAGAATTAAATGTGGGCAGGGTGGATGGATGACAGGAGAGAAGAAAGATGAACATAAGTGAATCAGAGTGTACTGAAAGCAGCTCTAAACTCTGAGGCCTGGGACCCAAAGCTCCTCTTTGGGCCCCATGAGCCATCTAGTGTCTTAAGGAAATGAACTCTTAAGTTCCCTGTTTTGATTAAGCTGTGCTGAAATTTGAAGTAAATTTCAGCCAGTTGAAATCTAAAACTCTCTAATGATAATTGTTATTTTTTTAGAAATCACACATTTACCTAAAATTTACTCCTGGAATTTACTAGAAAGATCTGCAAGTAACTACTATGAAATGGTGTGAGCTGCTATTTCCAAAGCAAATTGAGAAAATGCATCATTTCTATTAGAAGAGAATAAGCTTATACATCCTATACATAATGTATAGACTAATTCATTTGTACCATCAAATGTAATATCAAGGATGACCAGAAATCTGGAAATCATTAAAACTTATTGGGTATTTGGACTAGGTTATTCAGGACAGGTAATTCTATATGCAAATTATTCTGCTCTTAGTAAGCCCACATTTGCATATAACTAGCATACAGCAAGATCTTAGCAGAAGTTCACATGGATCCAAAGGTTCTGGATCATCCAGAATGTGTGACTCCAGAAGAGATCACTGGAAATATTTGATTTTCAGATTTTGAAGATGAAAGTCTATAGAGGGTTACAGAGAAAATCCTTCACACAAAACCTGTCATTTAACTTGCATTTTCCAAGTATTAATAACTTAAGAGTTATCTGCAAACATTATTTAAAAGTGATCTGGTTTGCTGAGCAAATCCTTCTGACAAAAATAATGCCTGGAATCAGGTTTCCTTTCACAGAAAATGTTTGGAATTCCTTTAATAAAGCCATCAACACACACAAGAACAAACCTGGATTTACTCACTGACCCTTCCATGACTCCCACGAACATCTCTGAAGAAAGGGGCTGGTGCTTTCATCAGTCTCCACCAGCCATTAGGGATGTGGCAATTCCCAGAAGCAAGTGAAGAGCAAGCTAGACTGACCCTGCTCAACTGAGTGCTTTCAACACTGATCACAGTCTTACACATTCTCACTAACAGCTGTTAAATGCTGCATGTCTACCTTTTATTAAAATGTCAAATGTAATTCTTGTCATTCATATTGGGTAGCTGTCATAACAGAATTCAGTAATGAAAACCAATCACAGAGATGGGTTACATTCTATACTATTATGCTTGAGCTGTCTAGCATATAATAGGGCCATTCTTCTTCTCTCAGTTATCACACTGGTAAATACTGACCACAAAATTCTTAGTGCATTGCTTTCACGTGTTTGGCCAGATTGATTCCCAGTAAAAGTATGAAAAATACCTGTATCCACTCTATACCTCTAATAAGAACAATAAAAATTTCTTCTAAAATTAAAGAGGATTTCCATTTCCAGTAATTTCAAGTAACAGTTGAACCAGCCATTCATGTGAACACAACTAAAAGCTCTAGGTGAAAAATTTCTTCAACTAAAAAATTTTTAATCTCCTTAAGAGTATTAAAGAGCTGTCAAGATAATAAGCAATAACTAGTCCAAGATCTAAAGGAAATTAAACAGCAGAAAGTAAGCAAAACACAACAAATCCACAGCCACTTCTGCCCTTAAGGCATTTTGCTAATCCAAAAAATCTCTGGGCTTTGTTTTTGGTGGCCTTGCTGGACAATGAGATAGAAGTCAATGATTAGAGTCTGCTCAAAATAGAAAATACAGCCCTGTCTGGTGTGGCTTAGTGGATTGAGAGCTGGGCTGGGAAGTAAAGGGTTGAAAGTTCAATTCCCAGGCAGGGCACATACCTGGGTTGCAGGCGCAGTCCCCAGAAGGGGATGCATGAGAGGCAGCCACACATTGATGTTTCTCTCCTTCCCTTTCTCCCTCCCTTCCCCTCTTTCTATAAAATGTTTTTTTTTTAAAGTAGAAAATACAGTGAGAGATCTGCTTCACTGCAGGCTGGGACCCAAAATTAAAACTGGCCACTGCATCACTATCCCCAGAAAGACATAGTAAAACTTGTTACAGTGCTAAGCAGAGAAAGTGAATAAAAACAAAAAGAAGGGGGAATAGCCCTGGCTGGCATAGCTCAGTGGATTGAGCGCGGGCCTGTGAACCAGAGTATCGCGGTTCAATTCCCAGTCAGGGGACAAGCCTGGGTTGCAGGCCAGTTCCCAGCAGGAGAATCACCAGAGGCAACCATACATCGATATTTCTCTCCCACTCTTTCTCCTTCCCTTCCCCTCTCTCGAAAAATAAATAAAAAAAATATTTTTAAAAAGAAGGGGAAAATACCCCAAAGTCGGGGTCACTTCCAACTCGTACTTGCAGTCCAGGTTCATACCACTTAAATTGTCTAGGATACTTCAAACCATGAGCTAGGCTACTCCCAAAATAACAGATCCTGAGTGGCCTGGCAAAAACAAAAATAAATCTATAGAGGAAGGCAGAAAAATATCAGATACACAAGAAAGCAAGATACCATGAACAAAATTAGCAGAAACTAAAGATAGCAGAGAGACCATCAAAGACTTCATACAGGATTCATACAGGTGACTTATCAGATACAGACTATAAAGCAACTATGTTTACTATGTTTAAAGTACTAACAGACAAGAAGATGTGGCACATACATACAACAGAATACTACTTGGCCATATGAAAAGATGTAATACTGCCATTTGCAACAACATGAACAGACCTTGAGAATATCATGCTAAGTGAAATAAGTCAGACAGAAAAAGTCAAAAACCATATGATTTCACTCATATGTGGGACATAAAAGTGAAAGCAACAAATGAACAAATATGAAAAACAAATAAAAACTCACAACACAGACAACACTGTGGTGGTTACTGGAGGGAATTGCGGTAGGTGGGCAGTGGAGGGTCAAGGGTCAAGTATAAAGGGACAAAGGACCTGAGTTGGCTGGTGGGCACACAGTGCAATACACAGAGGATGTATCATGGAATTTATGCTTGAAACCAATGTCACCCCAATACATTCAATTTTTTAAAAAGGTACAGCACTTCTGTAAAACAACTGGACTCTTCAAAAACTTCAGTAAAATTTAAACTGTTAGGATGGTGATTTACAATTCACATAAAACTATAAAAAGCATATGTAATGTACTTTCTAATTCTAAAAATTTATATTTAGAAATTTCTACTTCCAGCATTCTACTTCTGAAAATTTATATTTAGAAATTAATCATAGAAACTCACAAAGAATTAGGAACAATGATGTTGATGTAACATTCTTCATAATGGTTCAATGAATTAAAAATCATATAATAGCATCTATTATTCATTAGTTGAATTCCCACTTAAATTCCCACTTTAATTTTTCCCAAAATTAAATTTATTTTGTGTCAAGTACTGTAAAAAAGCTTTAAATCACTATAAGAAACATTATTGAAAACTTGAGGAAATATGAATATAAAGTATATATTAAATCATACTGTAACAATTTAAAGTTTATAAACTATGCTAACAGTATTGTGGTTACGGAAAAATGTTCTTCTTCTTAGGACATACTGTATATAGAGAAATATCATTATAACTCCCTCTTTTAAGTGATAAGCTTACTTTCAAATGTTTCAAGAAAAAAAGGGAGGAAAACAAACAAAAATGTGGCAGAATGTTAACAACTGATGATTTTAAGTAAAGGGTATGCAGGTACTATTATTTCAAGTTTTCTTTACATTTGAAAACTTTTAAAAACAAAATACTGTAGGGAAAAGCTATATAGGAGACTTTTTAAAAGATCCAAACAGAAAATACAGATATGAAAGATACAGTAAGTAAATTTAGAAATTTCTTGGGTAAGTATAAAGCATATTTTATTTATTTATTTGTTTGTTAGATTCTATAATTTGTATTTCTTTAATTTTTAATATATTTTATTAATTATGCCATTACAGTTGTCCCATTTCCCCCCTTCATTCCCCTCCACCCTGCACACCCCTCCCCCACCATTCCCCCCTTTAGTTTATGACCACGTGTCTCAAGTTCTTTAGCTTCTACATTTCCCACACTACTCTTGCCCTAACCCTATTTTCTACCTACCATCTATGCTACTTATTCTCTATACCTTCTCCCCTCTTCTCCTTTCCCACTCCCCTGTTGCTAACCCTCCTTGAGATCTCCATTTCTATGGTTCTGCTCCTGATCTAGCTATCCTCTTAGTTTGCTTTTGTTTTAGGTGTGGTCGTTAATTACTGTGAGTTTGCTGTCCTTTCACTGTTCATATTTTTTATCTTCTTTATTTTTTGAGGTAAGTCCCTTTAACATTTCATATAATAAGGGCTTGGTGATGATGAACTCCTTGAATTTGATCTTATCTGAGAAGCACTTTATCTGCCCTTCCATTCTAAATGAAAGCTTTGCTGGATAGAGCAATCTTGGATGTAGGTCCTTGCCTTTCATGACTTGGAATACTTCTTTCCAGCCCCTTCTTGCCTGTAAGGTCTCTTGAGAAATCAGCTGACAGTCTGATGGGAACTCCTTTGTAGGTGACTGTCCCCTTATGTCTTGCTGCTTCTAGAATTCTCTCCTTCATTTTAATCTTGGCTAATGTAATTATGATGTGACTTGGTATGTTTCTCCTTGGGTCCAACTTCTTTGGGACTCTCTGAGCTTCCTGGATTTCCTGGAAGTCTATTTCCTTTGCCAGATTGGGGAAGTTCTCCTTTATTATTTGTTCAGATAAGTTTTCCACTTCTTGCTCTTCTTCTTCCCCTTCTGGTACCCCTATAATTTGGATGTTGGAACATTTAAAGATGTCTTGGAAGTTCCTAAGCCTCTCCTCATTTTTTTTGAATTCTTATTTCTTCATTCTTTTCTGGTTGGATGTTTCTTTCTTTCTTCTAGTCCATTCCATTGATTTGAGTCCCAGTTTTCTTTCCATTACTATTGGTTCCCTGTGCATTTTTGCTTCATTTCACTTAGTGTAGCCTTCATTTTTTCATCTAATTTGCTACTAAAACCAACCAGTTCTGTGAGCATCCTGATCATCAGTGTTTTGAACTGTGAATCTGATAGGTTGGCTATCTCTTGGTCACTTAAAAGTGTTGGCTCTGGGGCTTTTATTTGTTCTTCTGCTTGAGCCATAATGTTTTGGTCTGTTCACACCTGTTATGAATGAGGGGTGAAACCTTAGGGGTTCACCAGGGCACATCAACCCAGTTGCTGGGTTGTGACTGGGGGTGGAGTTAGAGAAGGAGAAATGGTGTTTGTTCCTCTCTCTCAGATTTCAGTCCCCCCTGCTGCTTCCCACAAGCAGATTGGGCCCTTCTGGTGCTGCTTCCTGGGCGGGTGGGCTTGTGTACATTCTAGGACCCTGTAGGTCTCTCCAACGAACTCTCCTGTGAGGCTGGAAGCCTCTCCTGGCACCTTAACCCCCGAAAGTTTTTCCAATCAGTGCTTTTAGGCTTTATTTCCCAGCACTGGGGCCCTGTGTTGTGCGGTCTGTCTCGCCGTCCATTTTTTCACCTGGTTTATCTGCATGTGAATGTGTTACCATGGTCAGCCAG
This sequence comes from Artibeus jamaicensis, assembly GCF_021234435.1. Classification (NCBI taxonomy): domain Eukaryota; kingdom Metazoa; phylum Chordata; class Mammalia; order Chiroptera; family Phyllostomidae; genus Artibeus; species Artibeus jamaicensis. The sequence goes on from NW_026521842.1 coordinate 14,512,814, forward strand.
CCACCTTGTGCCCTCACTGGGTCTGCCCGTTGCCACCTCACGCCTGGGATCTGCCAACTGCCGCCTGCGCACCTGGGTTGGTCCGGTAGCCACCACTTGTCTCTGCCAGGACCCCTCTCAGAAGGTGGCCGACTCTGCCCCTCTTACCAGTCTGGATGAATGGCTTGTTGTTGTAAGACATCTGTACAGTTCAATTTTCTGTCTGTTTTGGTTATATTTTTGTTTCTAAATCTTTGTTGTCCTTAAATTTGGTTGTGTGAGGAGGTACAGTATTTCCACCTGCGCCTCCATCTAGAAAGCATATTTTAAATAGCTGAAGAGACTATGACTAACACTATTGGGTTGGACAAAAAGTCCATATTTTTTTTTCTGTAAAATAAAAGACAAATTTTTCATTTTCACTAATGACTTTATTGATTTGAATATTTTAAGTATGACAGCTATCTGCATTTGGTATAACACTGACTATTCTCAAATGCTGTCTCAATTTGATCGCTGTCAACTTCAACTGGTCTACTGACCATGAAGCATGTCCAGCGAGAAATCTCCAGCATGGGAGGACTTCCGCCAAGATGGAGGCATAGGTGGAAGCACTTTGCCTTCTCACACAACCAAGTTTAAAAACAACAAAGTTTTAGCAACAAAAACGCAGCCAAACCACAGAAAATCGAACTACACGGAAGTCTGACAACAACGAAACCTTGAGCCAAACCGGTAAAAGGGGCAGAGCCAGCAGCAGAGCAGGGTCGGGCAAGAAAGATCCACCAGACTGACCCGGGTGCGCGACCCAGGTGTGCCATCAGCCATGGGCGGATCCCAGGTGTGGAGAAGCGGGTGGACCCACTGAGGTGCAAGGCGGCGGACCCACTGAGGGCAGACTGTGGTCACACATTCACGTGCAGATAAACTGGTGAAGGAGCTAGAGGTGGTGAGATGGACCACGCAGGCCCCAGCAGCAGAAAGCGGCAGAGAGAACTGCCATTGTCCCTCTCTGACCCCGCCCTCACATACAGCATCACAAACCAGCCACCTGGGTGGCCCTGCCCTGGCGAACACCCAAGGCTCTGCTCCTCATACATAGCAGGCACAAACAGATCAAAATATGGCTCAAGAACAACTCAGAGCCCCAGAGCTGATAAATGTAAGTGAGGAAAAAATAGCCAAACTTGCAGATGCACAGTTCAAAACACTGGTGATCAGGATGCTCACAGAACTGGTTAATTTTAGTCACAAATTAGAGGAACATATGGAAGCTAAACTAATTGAAATGAAGGGAAATACACAGGAAACCAATAGTAATGGAAAGGAAACTGGGACTCAAATCAAAGGAGTGGACCAGAAGGAGGAAAAAAATGGCCAAACAGAAAAGGATGAAGAAACAAGAATTCAAAAAAATGAGGAGAGGCTTAGGAACCTTCAGGACATCTTTAAATGTTCCAACATCTGAATTATAGGGGTACCAGATGGGGAAGAGGAACAGCCATGAGTGGAAAACTTATCTGTCAAACAATTAAGGACAACTTCCCCAATCTGGCAAAGGAAATAAACTTTCCAGGAAATCCAGGAAGCTCAGAGAGTCCCAAAGAAGTTGGACCCAAGAAGGAACACACCAAGGCATACCATCATTACATTAGCCAAGATTAAAATGAAGGAGAGAATCCTAGAAGCAGCAAAACATAAGGGGACAGTCACCTACAAAGGAGTTTCCATCAGACTGTCAGCTGATTTCTCAAAAGAGACCTTACAGGCAAGAAGGGGCTGGAAAGAAGTATTCCAAGTCATGAAATCCAAAGACCTACATCCAAGATTGCTCTATCCAGCAAAGCTTTCATTTAAAATAGAAGGGCAGATAAAGTACTTCTTAGATAAGATCAAATTCAAGGAGTTCATCATCACCAAGCCCTTATTATATGAAATGTTAAAGGGACTTACCTCAAAAAATAAAGAAGATAAAAAATATGAACAGTGAAAGGACAGCAAACTCACAGTTATTAACAACCACACCTAAAACAAAAGCAAACTAAGAGGACAGCTAGATCAGGAGCGGAACCATAGAAATGAAGATCACATGGAGGGTTAGCAACAGGGGAATGGGAAAAGGAGAAGGGGGGAGAAGGTACAGAAAATAAGTAGCATAGACAGGTAGGTAGAAAATAGATGGGGGGAGGGCAAGAACAGTAGGGGAAATATAGAATCTAAAGAACTTGAGACACGTGGTCATAAACTAAAGGGGGGAATGGTGGGGGAGGGGTGTGCAGGGAGGAGGGGAATGAAGGGGGGAAATGGGACAACTGTAATGGCATAATTAATAAAATATATTAAAAATAAAAAATAAATTCAAAAAAACAAAATTGTGACACAAAGGGGCCAGTCTAGCCTGGGAAAATCTAGGAAAACAATAATACATATAAAAAAAAATCCCCAGCATGAAACTTCACAAACCACTTTTGACACGTTCAATCGTCACAGCACCTTCTCCATAAACTGCATAAATCTTTTTTTTTTTTTGCATTTCAGTTGCATCTTTACCTTTCTTGAAATAATAAACCATGGCTCTAACTGGTCTGGCTCCATGTATTGAGCTACGGCTTGCAAACCAAAGGACCACCAGTTCAATTCCCAATCAGGGTACATGCCTGGGTTGCAGACCAGGTCCCCAGTAGCAGGTGCATGAAAGGCAAGCACACATTGAAGCTTTTCTCCCTCCCTTCTCTTCTGTCTAAAAATAAATAAATAAATAATCTTTTAAAAAAGGAAATAATAAAGTATAATATACCAGAAATGTGCATTTTCTTCCATTTTCAATATTAAAATGACTACACAAAAACTCACCAATTTTGATATTTGTTAGCGCACGCTGATATGACATCTGTCACAATATAATCTAATAAAATTGTTTCAAATGAAGCTAAAGACAACTAAGTGCTACAAGAGCCAACTTACAAAAATAAGATAACAAACCTTTTGGCCAACCCAATAGAAATTAAATCAGAAGAATTATGCAAGTCAGTACGTGGAGTGACAAAAAAAAACAGAAAACACACAAATGAAATTAAGTGACACCAGGGACAGAGATCTGATTTTGTTGGAACCTTAGGTGCAGGAACAGAGATGAGTCAGAGGCAATATCTAAAAAACAACAGCTGAGAGTTTTACTACAGTGTTGAAAAAGAACACATTGATTCAAGCCCAGCGAATCCTAAACTAGATAAGAAAAAAATCCACTCCTAGGTACATCCCAGAAAGGGTAAAGAAAATCAAAAATAAAGAGAAAAATCACTAAAAGAGCAAATAAATAAAGACAGATTGTCTTAAAAGGAGCCATGGTTAAATTAAGAGCTAATTTCTCAAAATAATGGAAGTCAGAATATGGTAGAATAAGATGCATTCAAATGTGCTGGAAAAAAAACCTGTCATCTTTTAATTCTATAACCAGCAAAAATATCTTTCAAGAGTAAGGGCAAATTAAAGACAATTATAGACAAATATGGGAAGATTCACCTAGCAGACCTTCACACATAGTTAACACTGACTATGAATTTAACCTACACTGAAGTTTTAAATTTAGCTCTCCAGTATTCTCCTATTCTCTCAAACAAGCCATCCAATAAGTCATAAGAATAACATAAAGCTACTGCTTAAGATGGTTTTGAAATGGATAATGCACAAATCTAACCATTTGAAGTCTCAGTGATGCTCCAAGTTGTTGTTCATACAAGTTCATGACTACACATACATCCATACTGATGTACCACTATTCCAAATTGAGGAACCCATATAATTTGAACTTGGCAGGGATCTCATTTGTCTTTGGCTCATAATAATATAAGTCTGCCCTATGGTTCTGTATTAATTAGTTTACAAATAGAAACACCATTAGCCATATATAATTTTCACTTCTGAACAAAACAAAATGAAAACCTGTAAGTAGTGACCTCAAACTGATTAAATTTCAGGACTCATTTGTAAAGGTCCATGTCCTTTGCTACAAATCCACTTCTTATGCAGATGAGAAGTTTAACCTGCCCTATGGCACTGGGCATAATTAGCCAGCTGCACCCTCATAATACGGTGCAGATGGTTAATTACACCAGCAAATAACTGCTTACTTGTGGGCACAAAGGCTTGTGCCTAAAAATCACAGAAAGTGTACTTGGGCCTATTTGTGCTCATACAAACAAAACACTTATTTCCCAGGCCTCATCTGTGAACGGACCACCACAGGCTCCAGCTCCACTACTCTGGGGGAGACCCATTAACACTGCCGGGGTCTGGCTCAAGGGAAGCACCACTGACCACAAAACCATGTATCAGCTGTTGAAACATTTCACGGGGTTCTGCATCCTTGTTGCAAAATCTCCTAAGCTTAATTTGTTGTAATAAGAATTGTAAATAAGGTGAGAATTTGGTTCCCTAGAGCCCAAAGTAAATCCTGTATTTTTTTAGATAACAAGCCTGAAATGAGAAAATGTGTTTTACGAGCAAACATGTCAACAATGGTAGTCATAAGAATAAAGAAAAAAGACTAATTTACCTGTGCCCTTGAGGAATTTCTTGGGCTAGCTGAGCTCCCAAATTTAAAAAGCCTTGTTAGATAAACACATCCAACCATCAGTTGTTAGAGACTGTTGTTAAGATCTTATGTTTAAAAAAGTATTCTACTCATCCCCCTATGGCAAGAGGAGGATTTGGGGAGAAAGCAAAGAAAGGCTAACTACTTCCTAAAACCCATGTTTGGAAGTCCCCTGCCAGCTGCCAAGAGCTCTGTTTGTAGGGGTCCAAATGACAGGGATGGGGAACAGAATACTAATCTACTTGAATCCGCACAGAATCTTTCCTCTGAAGAACCCACAGGGCCTGTGAGTCTATTCAGTTTAATTGTATGTTGGGGAAGAGGAAAAGCTGCTTGCCATGGTTTTAATTGCTAAGAACACACTATCTTTTTAGGCACCATCTGTTTAATTGTAATTACAAACATTGATGTAAAAACACAAGTGATTAACAAGTACAAAACTTGCCTACCACTAACAGTTTTAATATAAAGAGCCATCTTGTGAAAGAGTATGTTGTCTTTTCCCTCTCTGCAATATTTCATGATTTAGCAACTGACAGCCTACCATTTATTACAGAATCTCACTTTGGTAGAGCTAAAGTTATTAATTAGTATTTTTAGATTATATCCCTCTGTTATCCCTTTTTATTAAACTTTAATTCCCTCTGAGAGTGACAGGGATTATATCAGAAATGAAATACATAAGGCCCTTTCTTCCCTCCTGCTAAAAATCTTTGAGGTTTCTTATAATATACATCACCTGTAATTAATTACCAGGGACATTCCAAAGTATTGCAAGACTAACTTTTTGCCCCTGATAAACACAAATTTCTGCTTTCCTGGTTTTGAAATATGCTTACCAGACGGTTATTACTTTAAAAGCCACAAGTATTGGTAATTGTTGTCAGACATGAATAAAAATAGTTTAACCTTGAAATTTATTTTAATTAGGGATTTTTTCAAAGCCACTGCTGCAAGCTTGGGTGGATTGTTTATAATACCAACTAGCACCAACAATGGAATTACACAGAATATAGAATTAGGCAAAGTGATCACACTTGGGCTTATAATAGTAGTTTAAAGGAATAAAAACATACACATATGCAGTCAGATCGTAATGTTATTAGTGCAACTTTACATTCAGGACATTTTAGATAGTCTATTAAAGCATGGAGATTTAAAACTAAAATCCAAGAAATTTATGAACTGTCAGTGAAGTGACAAGAGATTTCTTGTCTGTGTGTGTGTGATATTTTTTTATTTAACTCATTTCGCACTAATCTTTCTTTAAAGTCAACTCCATTGACTTGACTTTTTTGGTATTTATTTCACGATGAAGAACACTACTTTAACAGTATCATATACTCTGACAAGCCCTTCAATCAAGCACAGGACTCTTTTTAAAAGCCCACTCTTCTTCCCGATCACCACAGGGATAAACATGACCCATAAAAAAAATCAGAGAACTAAAGCACTTTAAATCCTCAGGAAAAAACCAAGCACACTGACAGCAGTTTTTCAAGTTAAGTTGCAAGAGAAGCATTTTGTGATATGTCAATTCCTCACTCATTCTCTGCCCAACCTCAATCCTCCTGACCTTGACCTTACCACTGTTTTTGCCTCATTTCAGGCCCACATCCCCCTTGCCACACATTTTCTATGAAAAGCAGCCAAATGCTAAGTGCCTCTGCGGTGTTAACAAGGAAACAGATCTTGGAAGAAATCACTTGGGAGGAAGAGACTGCCCTCAGGAAACAGCTGCTGCCTCACTTCTAATGACCAAGCATATTATGGTCCCCAGCCTGCTGCAATGTGCTCATCCTAAACCAGTGATCATGAACCTTTGAGATCTAAGTCCTACCGGGAGTCAGATAAGAACTACGAACACTGACCCCCAAACGATGAACATAAACAAAATCTAAAGATCCACATACCTAGGATCAAGAATCTGTACGGTGCCCAGATCCCAAAGTGCACCAGTTAAAAGGCAGTTTCAATGGTCACAGGCTAGATGGTTTTCTTCCACACTTGATGAGTTTTCATGTTCTGAATGTTTTTGCTGCTAACAGGGAGAAACATTCTCAAAACTATTTTGAAGCTTGTGAAAGCTTCACAAGCATCACTAATCAGCATCACTAATCAGTGATGTATACCACTGATTAGTAACATAATAATTTCCCCTCTACTTTGTGACTACATGAATCATTCTCATATACAAGGCAGGGGTATTATTGTGCCTTCCCCCAAATAATTCTAAGTTTGATCACATGCAAAATGTGAAATGAAATGTAAAACCTAAATCTATAAAATTCGGAGAAAAAAATTGTGCTACATTGGACTAGGCAAAGACTTTCACAGAACACAGTCCATAAAATAGAAAAATTAATAAATTAAACCTCAAAATTTAAAAAGTTTTTTACTTTAAAAGGCAACTCAATAAGAATACAACTAAGTAAGACATTGGTAAAGATATGAACAGATACTTCACCAAAGGAGAGATATAGAATAACAAATAAACACATGTTGTTCGACATCATTAGTCATCAGAGAAATGCAAATTTAAAGCAGAATGAATACCACTACGCATCCACAAGAAGAACTAACATTAACAAAACTGTCGCCTGCTGGTGAGGCTGTGGAACAAGTGAAACTCTTGTTCGCTGGTGGAAACTCAAAATGGCACAATGACTTTTGAAAACTTAGGCAGTTTCCTATAAGATTAAAGAACACACTACAGAACTTAGCAATCCCATTCTCAAGTATTGGTAAAAACAAACAAACAAAAAGAACAAAAAGCTATGCTGTACAAAGACCTGTAAGTGAATGGTTACGGCAGATACTGGAAGCAGCCCATCCACTGGCGTGACATCCATTCCATTGAACAGTGCTCAGCAATACTAAGGAATGAAATACTGTTACGTGCAACGACATGGATAAATCTCAGAACCAATGTGTTAAATAGAATAAGACAGACAAAAAGTGCTACGTAGTTTATGATTCCATTGATGTGATCTTCTGGAAAAGACAGAAGGAGAAATCAGATTACTGGAGGTGGGGAAAGGAGATTGACTCCAACTGGTTCTAGGGAATTTCTGAGCCAATGCAATCATTCTGCACACTCCTGTGGTTACATGGCTACATTTTTCAAAACTCATGGAACAGCACACTTAAAATAGATGAACTTTGTAATATGTAAATTACATATCATAAACCTGACTTAAAAATAGCTAAAAACATACTGGGAGAAAATATTAATTTAAATTATATTTCAACACAGCATAAAACTATTAATATTCAGGGTATGTACAGTACTCCTATAAATCAATACAAAAAGAACAGTCAAATTTAAGTTGGGCAAAGATAAAGACAAATAGTCCACAGAAGATCAGTTATCAATAGTCAATAATCATAAACGCCTGGCTCTCACTGGTACCTGAAAAATGTAAATTATAACAAACTGATAACCATCATTTTCCCATCAGAAGCACAAAGTTTTAAAAGAACACCAAGTGTTGATGCCTGTGCAGGGCACATAGAATCTCTACAATAATACTCCAATAGAGTTACATCAGTTGTGAAGATGGAATTTCAACTACATCCTATATGTAGCTAACTACATGTATTCAACTATATGTAGCTAAATCAAAAGACCAAAAAACCCTTTAAAATAGTTGGGTGACTGTCTTTGTTGTCCCAATCAGTGGGCTGTAGACTGCAATGAGATGGTAGTCCTGAAAATTCTCTCGTCATTTCATCAGTGCTGGGACAGACAGTACAGCACAGACTGGAGAGACCACACAGGATTCTAAAGATTTACCAGCCCACCAAGCAAAGAGGTGTCCAAGTAGCCACTCAAATGGTGACAACCTCAACATTCTCAAAGAAGAAATGGAAGTATGAAATGGGGGCCATGACAAAATTTAGACAAAGACATAATGAAACTCATAGATTTACCCTTCTATTAATTTATGATGACAAACTGGAAAAGCCTACAAATCACAAATGTGTTTCAATATTCCCAGAATTAAAGTTTTTCACTGGTTCAATTTCTGAATTGGGTTGCTCCCAGGTGATTTAAAGAATTTCCCCATGATATTTTTGACTGCTCAGTTTTGACCTTAGCACTGATTTCTGAACCTCATACAATAAAACATGACTCTATTGTATAAGCTCATCAAGGTCACAGGTCCTGCCTTAACAATATTTTGTTCCTGCAAAACACCTAGGTCATACTAGTCATGATGTAGGACCTCATTTACTTTAAGGAGACAAGAAAGGGAAATAATTGCATGGTGAAATAAATATGGGTTGTGGTATTCTGAAATGAAAAGGACAAGATGCAACAGGCAGGAGCAAGGTGAGCACACCCAGAAACCAGGAAGGACATCATGGGTAGCCAGCACAGGTGGTGGTTAAGAATCATAGCAACAGCCACTCACTAGCCCCTGATCTGCGCCCAGGTTGCTCAACCATAAATCATTACTCACTTCATAGGGCCATTGTGGCTGTGAAATGAAACCGTATAGTGAAATATCTGAAGGTGTACTGGTCTTGCATTTGATTTTCACAGTCATTCTGAGAAGGAAGACGGGGAGAGATGTGCCCCCCCCCCCCATTTTCCTGGCTAGGAAATACAGAAAATGGTTTGTCCAAAGCCTCATAGATAGAAGTTAGAAGCAATGCTATCACCCTTGTCCTCTATCCTTCAGGCCAACGCCTGGCGCTACCTACATGTTTGGCTGGGGAATCCCCAAAACAGAAATCAAAGGTCCTGCTATTTTCATTGGGGTGAGAAGAAGGGACCAGGGAAGGCTGGGGAGGAGTAGAGTTTGGAAAACTTGGGGAACCCCTGGGACTAAGGGAACAACTCAAGGAGGAGATGCCCCGGCCAGTCCCCCTGCCCTTCAAACTGTGACCCCATTATCTCTCACTGCGAGGACCTCCGGCAGAACCACGTGCACCCCACCCCCTGTCAATTCCGTGCCCGTTCCCCTCTGAAATCCCCGGTCCAACTCACAGACACCCCAATCTAGTGGCTCCCCACCCGGCTCCAAGCCGCAGGCGAGCTCTCTTCCCTTGCGGTCTGGGTCCCAGAGCTGTTGCTGTCCGTTGCTACAGCAACCACGGAGTGCCACACAGCCCAGCAAGCCGCATGATGATTGGAGAAGGCAAGCGTCCATAGCAACGTCCAGGCAGAGAGACTGGGTGGGAAAGAATTTGGTTTTCAGGAATTCTTTGGACTACGTCTCTACCCAAAGGCTCCTGTCCTAGTTCTTTAAAGGTGCTTCATGCATAAACTCATTTAACACTTGTCTCCCTGTGTTGCTGTAAGGCTTCCAATTGCTATAGGAATTTTTGACTTGGCATCCTTTTACCTCTTCAGGAGGTCCATGAACCCCTTACGTTACATGCAAAAGTTCGTCCATTTCCCCAGTAGGATAATCCAAAACTGTAGATTCTCAGAGGAGCCAGAAACAAGATCCAGGTCGCTGGATGCCCAAGGAAGTCCCAGAGAATAACTTATATGCACTAACCCCATCTTCTTTCTCAGAGAAGAGATAAAATAGTGCGGTTCTTCCTAGACTTCCTTTAGACTGTGGCCTCATTCAAAGTCTGCCTTGAGACATCTCCCAAAGACTTTAACTAACTCTTTCATTAATTCATTAATTTATTCAGTAAGTATTTATTGATTTCTAATCATGGGCCATAATTTGTCATACAACCACTTTTCTAACCACTGGCACACAGCAATTGTAGAGACATCGTCCCTAATTTCTCAGAGTTTTCCCTGTGGTAGGGGAGACAACTGATGAATAAATAAGATCATTTCAGATTGATAATAAACAACATGCAGGGATACAGTGGGAAATGTGTACGGTGATGGGCCCTGTAGACAGGGTGGTCAGGGAAGTTCATCTAGAGGAGATGGCATTCGTGCTGAGGCATGAGAAGTCGCCAGCTATAGAAAGGGCAAAAAAGGCAGCAGCACAAGCAAGGAAATAGAAAGTTAAAAGAAATACACTTGGGTTGTCAGAGAAAATCAATGGCCAATGTGGGTGAAAAGGAGAGAGCTTGCAGGACTGGGGCGAGACAGAATCAGATTGCCCCTCCCCTAGCTCTTTGAAGGACTGGCTGCTTCTCTCTGCTCGATTGCCCCACCAGTCCTGGTCACACCCTACCCTGTCACCCCAGCTTTTTCCTTCATAGCCCTTATGTTTTATTGTCTCTGAACTCCACAGGACAGAGACTGTGTGTACAGTGTCCAACACGGTTCTCCAAGCACCTGAAATAATGGCCCCAGCATGGATACCAAATGTTTGTTGACTGCCTGAGTCTCCATGTCGCCACACTAGGAACTGTGGTAGATTACGGGGGGAAAAAGACAAAGCCACTCTCCCCACCATGGAGCTTAAACGCTTCTGGATTAAGTGAATTACAAGCTTTGTGGGCAAGCTAAATGTGTGTGGAATTGAGTAAATTAGAGTGTTGGTGCAGTGGGAAGCTGTCAAATAATTCCCTTGATAATTTCTTCATCTGTTATATTTCAGTTCAATTTCACAAACATCAAATACCTCCTATATTCCAAGCACTATGGTATATAGCAGTGACCAAGAATAACACCAATATTATTTATTAAAATGTAATTTTAAATCTATTGAATCTAATAATTTTTTTAAAAAGAACACCAATATTACCTGGAGAGCTACTGGTCTACTGCCATCCTGTCCTACAGGAGCCAATGGGCACTTGTGACCACAGAGGACTTGGTGTGAGGACAGTGTGAATTGGAATGGGGGGCAAGTGTACACTACAGATTTCAGAGACTTGGTGCAAAACGAGAATGTAAACTACCTCATTGATAGTTCTTAATATTGATTTCATATTGAAATAACATTTTGAATACAGTTTGGGTTAAATAAGCTCTAGTTTAAAATTAATTTCACTTGTTTTTTTTTCAATCTTCTGCTAGAAAATGTTATACATATGAAACTTGTATTATATTTCTACTGGGCAGAACTGGTCTAGTGGGAACTTAATCTTATGTGAATAAACCAGGGATGTCTCATTACAGAGGTCAAAATAGACGTTTCAGCTGAGGCAAAATAGGTAGCAAATTTCGAATAAAGTAGACCAAGAATTTACAGAGAAAACAGGTTAGACAACTCTTAAACCATTCGCACCCTGAGTGTATGAAAGGGCCAGGAGTAGATGATTAGGGAGGATTTCTTCAAAGAGCGCTGAGATTGAGCCCCATCTCCTAACTTCCAGTCAAAAGAAAGGGGCTTTGAGAGGACCACCTGTGAGAAGATGTTAATATATATGTATGGTTTCTGTCATTGTGGGGGCAGTGGGCTTGTATCTGAACCCAACGACAGGTCCTTGATGCAGACACCGGTCTGCAGTGCCCGTGGCATTATGGATGAGACATGAGACAAATTCACATGGACTACTGAGTCCTGTGGAGGAAAAGACCAACATGGCTACTTCCTCATGGAGGGAGTACCCCAACCCTTGCTTTGACCGGTTTTTATTGGGTTCAATTAGTACAGGAATAGAGGAAAAGTTCATTAATCATTGTCAGGCAGTAAGGATCAAACAATAGATAGTATACAAAGAACTATGAGGGCCTATTCTGAGCCAGGGTCTGTTATCTAAAGGGCTATAAAACTTGGGGAAACAAACTCATTTCCTGCTTGGATCCTGATCATTTAATTAAGAGCATTCTTAGCAAAGCAGGTGTCACAGGATTTTACGTATTCTTTCTTAGGCCTGATCACCTGGGGAGCCAGCCTTTTCCAGCCCGGGGCTGCACTGCCCACAGTTACTGTTTTTAGGCTTAAGTGGGGCAGAGGAGGTAGATAGCCAAGGAATTCTAGAAGACTTTTCACAGACAGAATGAGGACTCAGGCTATGTCAAAGCCAAGGGGTGAGGGTCCATGTCCCCCTTTCTCCACAGCCCCCCAAGTCCTTCCCTGGGGCCTCCATGTGATCATGCCTGTCTTAGGTCTTCCCCTCCTTGGGGAATCTTAACTGTCATTGGCTAACTGATCAAGCATTGGAGGCCAGTTATGGAAAAAGTAGCAGAAGCAGTGCTCTTACCAGGGAGATAAACTTTGTCTCCTTAGTGGCTTATGGTACAAAGGTCGCTCACTCAGCCATAGCCATGGGTCGGTTACACCTCCTGAAACCAGGCAGGGTGGTTCCCAACAAGTCCTAAAAGGCAAGAGATAGGCAAACTCATCAGCAGACAATAGAGCAAAGGAAAACTTACTTGGCTGGAAATAGCCTGTCCCTTTCCTCTAGGATTTATTGAGGTTAAAAAAATGTATAAGTGGCCCTGGCTGGTGTAGCTCAGTGGATTGAGCGTGGGCCTGCAAACGAGACAATTGCGGTTTGATTCCCAGTCAGGGCACATTCCTGGGTTGCAGGCCAGTTCCCAGCAGGGGACACACAAAGGCAACCATACATTTATGTTTCTCTCCCTCTCTCCTTCCCTTCCCCTCTAAAGATAAGTAAATAAAATCTTTTAAAAAATGTATAAGTGTTTTCTATGAAGATGTGAGCCACTCAACAGAAATGGATAGGGTCATTTTGGGTCCTTTCTAAGAGGGCAATCTGGTGGGACAAAGAGGCCTCAGCAAAGGGGAGCTGAGGATATTATTAGGTTACTAGGGTCCAAAGAAAAGCAAAGAACCAGACAGGAGAGAGATGCAGGGTAAAGATGCCTAGTGATGAAGTTAAGTTTTCTGAAGGACTCTTGAAATTGCCACACAATAAAAAGTTTGGCTTAATCACAGCAGTATCAGACAAGTAACAACTTTCTTACCATCTTTTCCTCTCTTTTCTTCTCATGTTCTAATCCCAGAGAAGCCAGAAAACACTTACCCATCTGGGAATGCAGGTAGAGAGGCTAGCAATGAACCCAAGAAGACAATAGGAAAGAAGGGAAAAGGTGACTGTGTTTTCATCCTCCAACTGCAAGTTTCCAGCTTGCAGCAGGCCTGAAAAAGGAGAGCCATAACTTTAACTCAGAAGTGTTGATTATTGCCTTAGACAGAACATCCTAACAACTATATTGAGCCTGTGCTTTGACCCCCAAGAGGGTCCACAAACGTCTCAGCACCCAAGTTCACCCAGCTTGCCCCACAGAGACATTCTAAGAGACACTAAAAGTCAAAAGTTAACTTGCTTTATGACTGCAGCCCACAAGTCATGCTTGTGTGATTCAAGGGTCACTTAAGAAAAAGGAGACAGGCTATAAATACAGGCAGAAACATGTGTTATTCTTAAAGTACACAGAACAGTAGAAGATGTATGAAGCTGAAGTCACAGAGCACCTCAACCTCAGACCTGAGACTAGCATTTACAACCCGATCCCCAGAGGCTTTGCTGGGGCTGCTGAGAACTACAGCCAGTGACCATGGCAGCTACTCCCTGAGGGCCCATCTGTACCTGCTGCATGACGGTGGAAGCCTGGTTTGCTCTCAGACAAACAGGCAGGCAGACTAACACAGGGGAAAACAAACACAAAAACAAAAGGGCTATGCATCTGAAAAAGGATATCCCACTGAAGGCTAATTACAGAACTAAAAATGAGATCAAATTTAGGAATCATTTTTGTTAGCTTGTATTTCTTTTTAAGCAAAATGGCTAATGGGAAGGATAAAGGCTTCTCCATTTTTTAAGCTGCTGACCCTTGAGAGTCAGGACAAGAGAGATGAGGCCACAGTCTTGTTCTTTCTAAGGCATGAACAGATTACTGGGTCAATGAACAGTGAAGACTATAAAGTCTGAGCCTTCTTCAGACTTCAGAGTGGTAAGTAGGCCACCCTGAGGGCATCCAGGCACCTTAGAAAACCCTGGTCCATGGGACCCATTGAAGGAGGGCCTTGGACAAGAACTTGGGAGGCAGATACCCAGACATCTCTCACCATTGCCAAGAGCTTTAGAAATCGCTGTGTATAAAACACTTAGAACAACCTGGCTGGTGTAGCTCAGTGGATTGAGCACAGGCCTACAAACCAGAGTATCACGGTTCGATTCCCAGTCAGGGCACATGGCTGGGTTGCAGGCCAGTTCCCAGCAGGGGACACCTGAGAGGCAACCATACATTGATATTTCTCTCCCTCTCTCCTTCCCTTCCCCTCTAAAAGTGAATAAATAAAATATAAAAAACAAACAAACAAACCTCTTAGAAGATCCCTGACCAGTTGGTTGGGCATCATCCTGGAAAGAAAAAAGTCACAGATTCATTCCTGGTCTGGACACACACCTAGTTTGGTCCCTGGGCAGGGCGCATGCGAGAAGCAACCGATTGATGTTCCTTTCTCTCTCCTTTCCCCTCTCTCTAAAAATAAATAAATAAAATCTTTTCTTTAAAAAAACTTTTAGAACATACTAGTTGGTCAGTACATGAGCAATGATTTTTCTTTCTGTTATGAGTTGACTCCAGTTCTGAATTTATTCCTTGTGTGGAGCTTGCTACTTAACCCCTCTGTGCTTCATGTAGTTCCTCTGTCTGTAAAATAAGGGCAACTACTAGATAGGGTTGCTGAAGATTAAGTCAGATGATAAAATAAATCAAGGGCTTAAGAATTAATGGCTATTAATATTAGCACCATCCTTCAGTTCAGTTGTCTGTCTCTTCAACAACACCCAGTACTAGAGACCAAATGATTGTGTCATTATTTAAACCTCACAATTCACTAAGCCCCAGTGTGACGGTATAGGAGGCGGGGTCTTTGGAAGGTGTTAGGTCATGAATGGAATGAGTGCCCTTACCAAAGGGGCCCTAAAAACTTCCCTCATCCCTTTCTCCATGTGAGGACACAGGGAGAAGACAGCATCTGTGAGCCAGGAGGTGAGCTCTCACCAGACCCTGAATCTGTCAGCACCTTGATCTCAGACTTTCCAGCCTCCAGAGTTGTGAGAAATAAATGTCTATTGTTTGGCCCATCCAGTCTATAGTGTTTTTGTGTTATCAGCCCAAGCTGACTAAGATACGCTGTCTCTCTTTAAACTCTTCATTCTTCCATTTATCGAGTTTTGCCTGAGCACCTTCAGCATTAAACCCTCTGTTTAGGTACTGAGTCTGCCCAAATGAACAAGATGCAGTCCCAGCCCTCACCAGGCTCACAGGATTTTTTTTTTAAGGATGCTTACTTCCCATGCCTTCTCAAATCTAAGATCAAGCATCATGCCACTCCATGTTTGAACATCTAAAACTTTTGAAACCTTCTTGAATTAACCCAGAATGTGACTCCTAATAACATGTCTAATTCCTCTTTTACATGACAGTCCTTCCAGTTCAGAAACAGTCCATCATGGACTTCCAAGTCCTCCATTTTCAAACTAAACTGCCCAAGTCTCTTAAACAGTTTCTCGAGCATCATGATTTCTGTGTGGCTTCTTTATATCCTAGTCATGCTGCACAGGACAAATGCCATTGGGCCAATGTCCTCCCTCACTGTTGCTCAAAATGGAACACAGTTCTCTCAAGTGGTCTGACTAGTGTGTAAAGTGAGATTATTATATGAAAGAAATTGAATTCCTCATAATCTGAGATAGTAAATAAATTCTAATCAGTCTCACTCAATGAGTAGCCACCATCAGAATTTCCTGTTGATGCTTGAGTGGCAAATATCAGTCTTGAGAACACTGAAGTTTTGACAAAATTTAGACTAATTTCCCCACCCTTTTGCTATTTTGCCTTAGTGAAGACTCTTGGTTGCAAATTAGAGAAACCCACTGACAGTAGCTTAAGCAAATGGGAGGATTTGTTGAGATATCAACTAAATTATAGAACCTGAAGGAAGCTGGGCTTCCTTGGGGACAGGAACCAAGAAGTGGAAAGTTGAATAGAACCAAAGCATTGCTGGTCCCTCTGCCTGCCTCTCTCTCTCTGGGCCTAAGTGTGTCTTAGTTTCTGCTTCTTTACATCTATGTCATGTTCCTCCTTCACCTTGTACTTGCATTTCTCCACCCAAATCTCACGATAATCACTTCAGTGCCCCACATGCCCATCCTCACAGTGCACGTCCATCTCTTAAGTCTCAAAGTATAGAGAGTTAAAGGGTGGCTCTGAAACAGAAATGTCTGCGTCCTAATACCTGGATTCTGCGAATGTTACCTTATTTGGAAAAAAGAGATCTCCATAATGTAGTTAGGTTAAAGACCCTGAGACGAGATTATCCTGAATTACCCAAGTGAACCTTAAGTCTACTGAGCTCATAAGAGACAGAATGGGAGAAAACATAGACACATAAAGAGAAGGTGGCAGGCAATGTGGCCACAGAGACAGAGGTGGGAGTGACATATGGGTAAGAAAGCCAAGCACCATCAAGCTCCACCAAAAACTGGAATAAGCAAGGAAGCATTCCCTCCAGAACCTCCAAAGTGATCGCAGCCCTATCTATGCTTTTATTTCAGACTTCTAGTCTCTAGAACTGAGAAAGAATGAATTTCTGTTGTTTGAAGCCACCCAGTGAGTGGTAATTTGTTTCAGCAACTGTACGAAACAAAGACACTAAGTCTTAATTCCAAATTCTTGGGAGAGAAAATCTGACTGGATTGGGCTGACTCAAATGCAACATATTCCCCATGTCCCGCCCCCTTCTGCCAGCTAGAGGAGTCACACAGAAGCAATGCAGCTGCCAGGGCCACCCCTGTGTGGAGGATGGTTTGTCATTCTCAAGAAAGTTAAGGCGGGCTGGCCAGGCATCCCGAAAGCCAGCCTCTACATGGGAGTTCTCCAGTCACCCAGGTCCCAAGCTTCATTTTCAAGCCTCTCTCCTCCATCTGCACATCCTGGTCATTCAACATATTCGGACCAGTTGTCCTGGCCTCCATTTTTCATTTCTACATATCTTCCAATTTTCCCACTTTTTCTCAACTCCCCTGCCACCACCCGCCCTCTAGCCAGCATCGTATTTTGGTCTACCGCCTTGGTCTGCTGCCGCAGTTCCTAAACTGTGCTGAAGTGCCTGTGAGTGCCACAGTGAACTCACAAGGGTGTTTCGGAACTTTCGGAACTTTCACGGGAATCACAGCAACATCTGTCAGAAACTGCTAGCTTGAGGTGTTCACAGTTTCAATACTATGTTGTACTGCTTCCTGTGACCCAATATTTTCAAAGCTGGATTTTTAGTAGATGCTGTGATGAAAGCAAGTACCACTTGAAAATAAATATGGAATAGGAAACGAGGGCGGTAGTGTCCAGCACAATGCCAAGGCTGGAGAAGGTAAGCTGTGGTCAACAGACACAAAATTGTTAGGACACAAAGACCTGTGAAACCATTTGGACCCAATTACTAAATAAATGGAATTGTCAGCTATTTCTTTTGGCCCAGAGTTGCTGTGAAACAATTACTAAGATACTAAAAACACTACTCACCTCTTCACTCTTATTGTATCAAGAGCAGGAGATGGAACTGACTGCCATTTCAAAGATGAGCCACGCATAACACATCATTAAGGCCCCTGGGGAAGAAGACTAGCCGGACTCTTCTGAATATAACAACTTTCTGAAATCATTTGTTGTGTCACTTAGAAGATACAAACTTGCTTTGCTCTTCTTGTGCAGATGTCCAATATATTCAAGTCAACACAAGAGCATATACTGAGTAGTTACTGACTGGCTTACAACAAAAAGCAGGAAACAGGTTGGAGACTCAGCTCTACCACCCATCACCGTTAAGTCCTGAGACTGCTCCTTCACCTCTCTGAACCTCTGTCTCTCCAGCTACATTCAGTCACTCATAAAATATTATTTATGAGTCTAATCTGTGTTCAGCACTGTTCTACACTAGAAAGCTGTGCTCTCAACATTTTTTTTGTATTGCTCCCCTAAGAAGCCTTTTTGGACATTATTATCCTAGCTATAACTAGGATAAAGTATATATGATATACTTTAATACCATGTACATATGTATATATGTACCCTATATAAATCTGTGATTTACACATAAAAAGAGTGGGGTTTTTTTGTCCCCTCTAGAACCAATTTTGCCCCTGGGGAACAGTATACTCCCTAAGGAAACAGAATATTTCTGCTCTCACAAAACCTGCATTTTAGTGTGAAAACTTAATTTTCTTTTTAAAATAAAATATCAGATGTAAAAAGTGCTATCTGTGGAAATAGTCAATTAGGATGCTATGATGGAGAATTACTGCGAGGATGGGCCAGAGGCCTCTCTGAAGAAGCGACCCCTATGGTGAGCTTGCAATGACAAGTAAGGACAACCGGGCACTGACGAGGGAGGAGCCACTAGTATGGTGGCCTTGCTGAGCACGAGCAAGAGGTGACAGAAAGGTGGAGCACATCGGACTCTGGTGACATCACCAAGGCAGGGTCATTTTGAAGACTGAGCAATGCCACATAGAAAACACTTTGCAAATAGCACATTGCTAAGTGAACGAGAGGGATCATCATGCACAGAATGCTGCTTTGAGGCTCTATGGGCAGAACATGAAAATGAGTAAGCTCTGGCGCTGTTATCAAAAAGAGTTATTTTTGCCCTGGCTGGTGTAGCTCAGTGGATTGAGCTTGGGCCTGCGAACCACACGATCTCGGTTTGATTTCCGGTCAGGGCGCATGCCTGGGTTGCAGGCCAGTTCCTGTCAGGGGACTCACAGGGGGCAACCATACACTGATATTTCTCTTCCTGTCTCTTTCCCTTCCCCTCTAAAGATTAAAAAAAAAAAAAAGAGTTATTTTTGAAAAACAGCTAAAGAAGCTAGAGTCTGGGAAAAGGTTTAAACCGTGAAAGATATCAGCTATCCAGGACTCTAGATAGACCTAGAAGAGAGAAATGTCAGAAGTAAAGAAACAGTAATGTTTCTGAAGTGCCTGCTATACAGCTCCGTGCAGAGCGCCTCACGCATGTGGACCCTCAAGACCCCGTGCGGTATGCTCTTCACTTCAGGATTGAGGGGCCGAGGCTCAGAGGGCATTAGAGGACTTGCCCAAAATCACACAGGCAGTAAGTGGCAGGCTGAAGTGTGTCTGACTTGAGTTTAAGGTCTTAATGAAAATGACGCAACCCCAGTGTCCCCATTGAGTCCCTTGCAGCACCCCAACTTCTAGTCCTGCCCTTCTGTTCTATCAGTGACCAATATTATTCAATTTGCAGAACTGCACTTCTACTAAGACATCAGACTCAGCCCAACAATTAAAAGACGAATTACAATGCTCTTATAAGACCTAGGAACCATGTTTAATTACCCACTGTCTTGCTTATAGGGGGGAAATATGTCTTACCTCATCCTGAGAATTAGTCAGCATGGACTGTGTCTGGGTTAGAAGAGAATTTGAAAGCAGATTTTATTCTGTCTTGAACTTCCTAAAGATGCAGATCCATGAACTGCCAAAAGAATTACACTGCCACTGATTAACTGCCAAAAGGAGACCCAGAGAGGAACATTTGCCAGGAGGAGACACCAGACACTGTCTGGTGGTACAAGACATCATTTAAAGAGTAGTAGAGGTGAACATCCAGCATCAGGCTCTGATTCATGATGTGAAAGGGTCATAAGACTTTGGAACCAAAAGCATCTGGTTGAGAAGACATGCGGTTTAAAAGGGGTGAAACCACAGCTAATCTGTGAAAAAATTTTCAATACCCAGTCAAAACCTAAATTGTCTCCTGGTAGGAAAATACTTGATAATGCGGTGCATACAATTATAGATATACTATACTTTTTTTACTTTTTGATGAAATGTCACAAAATATAACCCGTGTTTACAGGGCCCAAAGTGTAGCGGTACTACGGAGAATGAAAATGTGTGTGTGTGAGGTAGCACATGGGGTGTGTATGCCACTACACATAACAACAATGCCACTTCATGTCAACATGCTAAGAAAACACTGAACTGTCTATTCTCTGTAGAAACAGATATCACAAAATCATTGTTACATGAAGGGGCAGTCAGAGATTACACAGACAAAAATGTAGGAGAAAATGAATACAGAAATGTGGCAGGCAGCTAATGAATAAAAATGCTACTTTTAATTTTGTGATGTGTTTGGTATTCACAGCTTTTTAGAAGTTATAATTTGCTATAACTCACCCTAAAAAATTAATATTTGTATCTAATCTATATTTATGTAATTACAAATCCCAAAATGGTTTATGCCTCAAATTCCACAAAAATGAGCCCATGAATAGAGCATGCAGTCAGATGGAGGTAAGGCACACAGACATGCAACACATCACACAATCAATACCACTATGATCATCTGTAAAAACATTCAATAAACACAAGGTTGGTTAAGAAGGGAAATGCCATGACTGGCTGGAATTGTCAGGAAAGCCTGAAGCGGCCATTGATTTAAGATTTTAGAGAGAAGGGAAGGGAGGGAGAGAAACATCAATGTGTGGTTGCTTCTCCCACACCCCACACTGCGGACCTGGCCCTCAACCCGGGCATGTGCCCCAACTGGGAAGTGAACCAGTGACCCTTTGGTTTGCAGGCCAGTGCTCAATCCACTGAGCCACACCAGCCAGAGCCAGGACCAGTGAAATTTTGATTCACTTAATATGTCTGTCCTTTGATGGATTCATCAAATCCATCACTTTAGAGCAATCAGACCATGCAGTCACGGGGGGGACTGGGGGAGGTGGTCACTGAAAGCTCCAAGCCCCCTTCATTCATTTAACACATTCATTAGCTATGGATGAGTACTGAGTTTGTGCCAGGCACTGAGATGCCACTGTGAACAAGCTAGAGCCAGAGAGAGCAGAGGAAAAGGAGAGGGAAGACTTCCAGGTGAGGGGGCATCCCTGGAAACAGATCATCAGGGCTTACCCACGGGGGAGACGACATTTTCTGAGGTAAACCTGAACCTTAGGCATTGCGGATAAAAGACTGAAGAGTGATAGAGCCAGGAACCACATTAAGGAGAGAATGGACATGGGCTAGGACTTTGACTTTAGTGGGCGGGGCATGCAACAAATCTCAGATTCTCTTCTCTTTCCGGCAAAATGAGGAAGGATTTGTGAAATGCCCAGAAGAGAAGAAAGAAATATTTGATATGAGTCCACATAAAAAATTTTCTCTGATAATTATAACATCTTGTTACAGAAATGGAGCGGAATATACAAGAACTCAGCCATTCATTCACTTAAGCACACGCTTCTCAGACACTAGGTATTCAAGACTGCATGTACCAACTGTGTCAGATACTACGGACAGACAAGAGCTCTCAGTTGTTTCCTCCCAGTGAGATGAAACATAAAGAGGTATAACCTCTATAATAATGACATGTGAAGGGGGCCAGAAGGAGGCAGGCGCTGAGCTAGTGGTCTTTTATCAACTAAATATTAGAATGAAACAAGAAAATCGAATTTAAAAGCACCCCATTGCCCTCATCTGCCCATCAGACCAGCCCAGAGGCTTTGGAGAGTCCTCAGGTCCCTGGTCTCATTAGAAACGCAGATGGACACATCAGAGGGGTTAATAGCATCCGGGGACGACCCTGATATGGTTTGGTCCTGTACCAGGGTCAAACCATATGGTTTGCTGACCCTCTGGAGATGGTTATGACTTTGAAAACTGAGGGCAATGACTTTTGGTAGGGAATGAACCACAAGATAAAACCTAAAATTATGTTAAGATTTAAGAAAACTAATCCATCTACAGAAATGGGGAAAAAAGAAGAAATGAAAATTAAAACAGGGTAGTAACAACATTGCCAAATGTTTATTAAATCAATTATTGGCTACCTGGACTAATAAATGTAGTCAAGACATGGATAATATACCCAGAAAAAGTGTTTCAAAACAATCTTAGCTATTCCATTAATGAGAACAAAATTGGGAGTCTAGTGGAGAAACACAGCTGACACATACGTGGGTGGATATGTGTGTTGGTGTGCACAAGTGCACGCACACATTTCTTGAGAGCCAAGACGAAGATGAACACATGAAGTCTAATTCCACATGACCTACTGGAATTATACAATTTCTTCTATCCGTGTGTTCTCCCCATTTCTGACTGACTGCCATGGTCTGTCAGTGCCTACGCCGCACTCCCTAAATCTTTTTAATAAACTGTCTTTATTTCTGCTGCTAAGAACACAGAATTGTCAAGCGTCGTGTAAGGCTGAGGCTTTCTATACCAGGGATAAATGGGATTCCCTAAGAGCGGCAATCACCAGTGGTTACAGCTGCTGCTTTTGTCAGACAATCTGTGGATGTTTTCCATCCCAGAATAACAGCTTTTATTCCATTCTCAGAGAATAGTATTCTTATCTAGGAAATGAAAACAGTTTCTGCACAGTCTCTGTCTGCTAACAGTTAATATTCATAAGTATGCAAAGAGACCATTAATCTTCCACATTCACTAATCCAATGACTTATCCAAATTCCTGCCTGTGAGCACCCTCAAACCCATGGCTCCTGGCTCTCTCCACTCCTGTTTCCTACCTCTGTTAGCCCTTCTCCTGTCTGGTGTTGGGCATAGAAATAGTCCCTGGTCTAGACTACTGTAGCGCAGGAGCCCCAAATCGTGGTTTGTGATCTTCCAAAAACACCACCCAGAGGACTAGCAGATGTGGACATGGGGTTTATTACTCACATTACAGGGTGGTGGGTTGGTGCAAGAGACACCACACCCACTGAGTCTGAGACAAGTTTAACGGGGTCCCAAATGAAGGAGACGCATGTCCTACCTGCAACTCTAAACTACATTACCTCAGTGTAAAGAAAAGGTCAAGAAGCAGTCACAGGACTGGAAGCCATTCCCCAAAGGTGACGAGGAAGAAGTTACAATCCATTCCCAAACAATGCACATTTCTTCTGGCCAGCCCTCAGTCCTGGAAGGTGGAAGGGACATGTCCTGACCCCAAAACTACTTATGAATTCCTCAGCAGACAGCCTAAGAGACACAAATTCCTCGCGTACTTTTTAAAAAATATATTTTATTAATTATGCCATTACAGTTGTTCTATTTCCCCCCTTCCATTCCCTCTACCCTGCACACCCCTCCCCTACCACTCACTCCCCTTTAGTTTATGTCCATGTGTCTCAAGTTCTTTAGATTCTATATTTCCCCTACTATTCTTACCCTCTCCCTATCTATTTTCTACCTACCATCTATGCTACTTATTCTCTGTACCTTCTCCCCCCTTCCCCTCCTCCCACTCCCCTGTTGCTAACCCTCCATGTGATCTTCAATTCTATGGTTCTGCTCCTGATCTAGCTGTCCTCTTAGTTTGCTTTTGTTCTAGGTGTGGTTGTTAATAACTGTGAGTTTGCTGTCCTTTCACTGTTCATTTTTTATCTTCTTTTTCTTAAATAAGTCCCTTTAATATTTCATATAATAAGTCCTCGTGCACTTTTAAATTTTAATAATGAAGACTGTGGACTTCCATGAATAATTGGCAGATGAATTTGAAAGCCAATTTCTTCTGCTCATTAAAATGCAGGACAGCCATATTATTCGATCAAGCACAATGCATTCATTTCGCATCCTGTGACACAGACAACTCGCTATCCCATGCAAGCAGGAATGCAATTTACATTTAAATGCCATTCTTGAGTGACAAAAGCTCTCTCTGCACTACAGAGTTTAGCCAGCGAATTTTAGAAAGTGTTTGTGATTGAAGTGCAAAAATGAGTAGAGAGGCTAATACCTGGTTTGCAGTCTTGTGAGAAACCCTGAGCCAGAGGAGCCCGCTAGGCTGCGGCAGGATTCCTGCCCCACAGAAACCATGCGATAATGGACGCTGCTGTTTTAAACCACTGGAAAAAAAAATGAGTGAAGCTTTGGTTGTACACTCACACACACTTCTGGGCAAATGTATTATCTCCTTATCTTCTTTTTCCTTTTCATCTTTCTAACCTGATACAAACCACGCTGGGCTGGTCCTATTCATACCAGATGTTTAGCAGATGTTAACAGGTAGCACTTTCTCCCTGCTACAGCCATGACCTGGAGCAGTGCGCATTCCAATGAGGGTGTGCACATTTCTCCCTCCCTCCCTCCCTCCCTCTCTCACACACACACACACAGACACACACACTGTTTCATTTACTCTTCTGGGGGAGGGGAATTATTTTAGATAAATTCTCCAAAACACTAAATATAGAGGAAAGTAGCTCATATTTACTCTGGCCAATGAGGCCATTTAGAAAAAGCACCAGAAGAGTTTCTTAATTCCACGTCACGAAATTTAAGCATTATCCCATATTTGGTGGTGGCGAGCAGGGGGGCGGGGGAGCTGGGTGCCGTTTTCTGAGATTTGTGAAGATGGAGTGGATATCAATCCAATAGTTAACTATTAGGAAGAATTAAATGGAGAGGTAAGGAAGCAGAATCGGGAAGACCAGTTAGGGGACTATGGTAACAGTACATGGAAAAAATAATACGGACTTAACCAGAGACAGTGTGGATGAGAGAAGGGGAAAATACAAAAATACAAAGCCACTGAGGCAGCAGCATCTTCATAATTGATGGCTAGTTAGATAGAAGATGGAAAAGAAAAAGTAAATCCAATTTCTAGCCTTCATGACCATGTGTATGACAATGACATTAATTGAATTAGGAAATACAGACGGGAACAAAAATTTAAGGAGAGGGAAAGGTGACTATATGCTCACATTTCTTAAAAGTTTGTTTATACTCATGATATGACATGATGGATATGATACCTTACCTCTGTGATTGTTCTCCCCCAAATCCATAACCCCAGTCTAATCATGAGAAAAACACCAGACAAATTCTAATATTGGGACGTCTATAATATACATGACCTTCAATTCTCAAGAATGTCAAGGTCATCCAAAACAAGG
This sequence comes from Artibeus jamaicensis, assembly GCF_021234435.1. Taxonomy (NCBI): domain Eukaryota; kingdom Metazoa; phylum Chordata; class Mammalia; order Chiroptera; family Phyllostomidae; genus Artibeus; species Artibeus jamaicensis. The sequence continues at coordinate 14,538,159 of NW_026521842.1, forward strand.
AAAGTCCAAGAAACTGTCTCACCAGGCAAGAACCTAAGTAAACATGATGACTAAATGCAACATTCTATCCCACATGGGATTGTGAAACAGCAAAGAACATCAGATAAAAACTAAGGAAATCTGAGTAAATAATAAGCTTTAGTTAACTGTTCCAAAAGATAAAATCTGTTTTTTAAAAGTTTGCTTATTAAAGCTTTAGATATAAGCTAAACCATCATGGGAGCCAGGGGGCACAGAGAACAAACAGGTGCTTGTCCCCACCCTCACACACCCCTTACTGTATCACACCCCATCGCTGACAACTCGGTCACCTCCCCACCACCCACCAGCATGAGAATGCTGAGATGGAGGTAAGTAACTCACTGTCAGCCCTTAAAAGCTAGAGTTTTGAGTGCTAATGTTGAGATGGCAAGAAGAGGCACATGTGGGTAAGAGAGCGTTGTCACAACAGAGGGCAAAGCTGGCCCGAGAAGAGCTTTCTCTCAATGGCTGTGTTGGAATAATGGAATATGCCACAGCTCCTACCCCTAAGAAGTTCACAGTCTACTTTAGAGACAGGATGGGAAATTATTACAGTACACTGTTCGACCTGGAATGTTATGTGTTAAGAAGAAAAAAAATGTTCTGGGAGAGCTGAGGAAGGAACAATGAATTCTACCTAGGGATGTGGTCAAAGAGGGCAACGCCTGGGACAGAGCTCTGAACTGGTCTTTCAAAGACAAGAGGCTCCTGCCATACTGAGTGGGCAGACTCGGCATGTGCAAAGACCTGCTGACATCTGACAGCATGGTGTGCTGGGGGAAGCTGGCAGTGGGAGCTTTGGGGAGGAACTTCCTTCCTGCAGGCTGTGAGAAAGGTCAGTCCGGGAGCAGAAAGGCTGGAGTTAAGGTAAGTTGAAGTAAGAGGTGACTGTAATGATTCAGGCTGGAAATGATGAAACCCTATAATCAGAAGGAAATTTTTAAAAATGCCTTCAACTCTCCTACTTTCATTCCTTCAACACATGGAATCAAAAAAACCACGAGTCCCCAAAGTCTTCTGCTCTTGGCAATGCAAGATGGCCTAGCATCTGTTTCTCGAGCAGTCAGTGGCTGAGGTTGCCAGTGTCTAGACCTCCTCTCATTAGAGCACACTGGAGTTCAGGCCGTGCCCTTGTCAGCGCTCACTGGGGAATTCCATGTGCACCCCACCATCTGCTAAGTAACTCTCCCTTTCTCCCCAGTACAAGGCCGCTCAGCTCTGGCTGTTAGAGGGGGTAGTGCTCACAGCCTGCCTTGGGAGCACTTTGGCATAGCTTCAAAAACTGATGAAATTACTGGCTATCTTTTTTTGTTTCCAGGAAGACATGGTCATGGCCAGACTTCTTTCCTGGAAAGTAGATAAAGGAAACCTATGGCAGATATTTTGCTCAGAAGGCTTTTTGAAACTTCTGACAGTGGGGTTCATCTTCAAGGGATTTCATCTCAAATTATCACTGTTTTTGTCAATTGATATAGCTCAGGGAACTCAAGACCCATGACCACAAGCAGTGGTTCTAATTAGGACTTTGGCCCCACGGCCTCGCTGCCCTGTTTGGTGCTGAGGAGAGGCATGTGATGGAATGGTGAAGGACACAGACTCGAGCACAGATATGGCTTTGAATTCCAGCTCCATCACATACTAATGATATGACCTCAGCCAATTATTTTCTCTCTCCATATCTCCCCATTTTTAATAGTACCCACCACGAAGGGCTCTTAGGAGGATTAAACATTGTAGTCTAGGTGAAACACATGTGCACAGCTTGGCACATAGTAACCAAAGTTAGCTGGTAGGTGCCTTCTGCGGGAACAGCCCACACCAGCTGCACCCTGTGCCTCTGAGTATGTTAAACCAAAGTCAGAACATGGACTAAACACCTGCAGCTTGGACAGCTAGAGGTCAAGGGTAGTGAGTGGTACATACAGTGTTGAAGGGTTGGAATTCAACTGCCAGAGTTTGAATCTTAGCTGCTTCACATCCTAGTTTTACAGCCTTAGGCAATAACTTACCCTTTCTATGCCCAGTTTCCTCATCTGTAAAATGGGAATAATAATCAGAGCTACTTTATAGAGTTACTGTGAGGAGTAAATGAGATTCATCCACAGTGTTACATGAAGAAGAAGCTCACTATTCTCATTGCTGTATAATAGTCTATTTTGCCAATATTCTGTGCTTTCTTTATCTGTTCTACTCTTGATGGAGATTTAAGTTGTTTCCATTTTGGGGCTATTGCAAGTACTACTGCTACGAAATTTCTTGTACATACCTTTGGGTGAAAATATGTAAACAACTTCCAGGTCAAGTAGAATTTCTGGGTCACAGGGTATCAGGTTTAGCAGATAACTTCCAACCAGTGGAAAGCAGTCGTTTCCACGTAAATCCCTACTAGCAGCATGTAGATGTTCAGTTGCTCCTCATCATCACCAACTTGCTATTTCCTGACATTTTCATTTCAGCCATTTGAAGCACTATCACATTGTAGTTTCAACTTGCACTTCCCTGATAATTTAATAAAGTTTAACACCTTCATGTGTGCATGAAACACTGTGTCTGCCATCTAGTCAGCATGCAATAAATGTTAGCCATTATCACTATTATTCTTTGATCGCAAAAGCACAGCTTTTCAAGTGAGGACATGGACAAGACTTCTGGAAGCTTCTAAGCATTTTATACTTTCTTGGCCCACCTTCTATCTCCTATGAATTCCTTCCCCCATTGCTTCCCTCTTCTCCTGGCTAACTTCCCTATAAATAACACTTCTTGACTCTCCCAGAGTCTAGATATACTGATAGGGGAACTAAAAGCCAGCTGAGACTTCTGACCTCCACCCCAAATAGCTTTCCACCCTTGCTCAGATTTGTCAGTCCCAAGAGAAGCAGAAGGGATCCTTATTCACAGGCTCTGTCTGGATTGCCCAGTCTCCTCCACCTGACCTGACCTCCCTCTAGCTCTTTCCTGATAAATGGTTTTGACAACATTCTCATTATTATGGCCTCTGGTCCAAGTCAGACTTGAACATTTAATGCTCTCCCTTAGGAAAGGTACATCACTTGTTTTTATGATGCACACACAATTCCCCTTGTAAAGCCAGTATCCTGAGGGGTTTGTCAATGCATCAAGCCACATACCTCTGAGGAAAATTCCTTGACGTACCTAAAACAAGAAGACAGTTAAGCTCTACCCTCAGTTTAGCCCTCACTGATAAGCTCAAGGAAGAAAGAAAACACATGGCCTTGTGTAACTGGGGGTAGAGTTGCATCTTACAAGATCTTGGGAAAGAGAGAAAAGGAAGGCAGCTTAATAATTCCCAAACCAGGTCAAAACTTTTCATCTATGTTTGTACAAAATATTCTTCATGACATAATATAGTAGACACAGTGTTATCCTCTAAGTAGCAGAGTGAAGAACTCCTCTTAGTTGAGACCCACTTTTGTTGAGAAAATTTCCTGGAATATTTCCATGGAATAAAATGAGGAACCCCTTGCCAACAAGGACCTTGAGGGACAGAAATACTCTGGATAAGACAAGAGAACAAATTTGCTAACTGTAGCAAATATTGAAAGGAAGGAAAGTAGAAAGATGCTAAGAAGTCAAAGGGATGGTTAAAAGTTGTTAAATGGAATACGTGACCCTGTAAGTCTGCAGGAAAGCTGCTTATTTCATTAAACGCCTAGTACTGAGTGAGTCTTTTGTGGAAATTTGTGAGGGAACTGAGATGTGCATGCAGGTCAGCCCAGGACAGAATTAAGAAAGCCCGAATACAAAAGTCACAATAAGAGGGCAGAAAAAAATTAAGCAGTTTGGAATTTGTACAAATTGCATTAAGGGCTCTGGACTTGGCCAAGCTTAGAGTAACCACACAAAGTTGTCATGGTTTGTACAGAAATTTTTCAAATGACAGCGTTGGAAAGCTTGCATTCCAGGAACTCCCTCTGTCTGCTGAGAAAGGTGAAGGGACCAAGGGGGGGAAAAACACCTTCATGGATACAGACAACAGTACAGTGATTACCAGAGGGGAAAGGAGGTGGGCAAAGGTAAGAGAAGTTAAAGGGGGGATAAACTGTGATGGCAGGAGACTTGCCTTGGAGTGGTGAACACAATACAACATATAGATGATGTATTATAGAATTGTACACCTGAAAGCTACATAATTTTATTAATCAATCATCAAAAACATTCAATAAAAATACATTTTAAGACTTCGTATTTGGTACAACCCCTTGGAATAGCATTCTGGTTGCTGGATGGGACACTGCCTAACTTATGAATCACTTAAAGCCCATTCGATCTTCAAATTTATTTGGTTGAATTTTGTTTTTTAATACTTCCAAGTCCAGAAGCATGTCTCTGTTGGGTTCCTGGGTATATTTCAATCCGGCAAACCTCAGCTTTCCTTCCTACCAGTCCATGTGGTAACACAAGAAAAGCAATTCATTGAGAGAAAAAGATAGGCCCCAGAGCAGGGCCACTTTGGAAAGGAAAAAGGAAATGCAAATGTATTCTGAAACAGATGGCATCTGGAGAAGAAAGTGGTTTGGCAACAAGAAGGGAAAATCACAGGGGGAGAAGAGGAAAGCAGTAAAAGAGAAACAGCCAAGGGAGGTGATAAATTAACTGCAAAGCTGAAGACTTCCAAGGGATTTTTCAGCTTTGATAAGAGTCAGGCCTCTGGACAATTCTGCCGAAGTACGGAGACATCATTTTGTATTTCCTTTATTAAAAGTATTCCACTGGGGCAGCAGCTCCAAACCATGATATTTTGACACTAGTTTGTTATCCATATTCCAAGTATTGAAGTTTTCAAGTAATTTACCTTTCTTTATATTTAAGGAAGACCCAAGGTTAACCCCTTCACTCACTGGCACTCTGATATGCTTCCAGGGGCAGGAGACAAAGGTGACATCTCTGCCAGGGTTGAAGAAGTTGTGTACAACCTGAAGACTATTGGTGTCCCCACCTCCTAATACTGTGGCTCTTCTTTCTGGGCTCTAGAGCTCCCCGGAGTAACTAATTAGGTAGGCAGGATGATAATAAAGTCGAAAGTTTGCAAGACAATCAAGAGTCAGGCCACTTCCCACCTCATTTACAATATGAACCAAGGCACAGGTGCCTAAAATATCCAATAACAAAAAGATTAATTGATGGATTATTTTGCACTGAACTACTTCGTGTTGCAGCTGCTCAGGATGTCAAAGAGCATCCAGGAACTATGATAATTCCAACAGGGACCAGCTGTGGGAGCCAGAGGCCAGCTCCCCATCCAGTGAGGAAGGCAAGTCCTTATGTCTGTGTTGACATCTCCTGTCACACCAGCAATAGTTTGCAGACAAGATTATGAAGGACAGATTTTGCATTTGGTCCTAAATAGCATTTAATGTCACACAAGCTGAACCAAAGCTAAGAATATATCATGACATCTCCAATTATCAGTTCTATCTTTGGGATGAGATACATATCCCAAAGATACAGGCACCAAACTGGAGGTCAGGAGACAAGTCTCCTCCAGACATGGTCAAAATGTATCTGGGTCTTCAAGAATAACTGACAGCTGTCAAAGGGGAGGGAGGTTGTGGGGCTGGGTGAAAAAGGGGAAGGAATTAAGAAAAAAACTTCATAGATACAGCCAACAGTATGGTGACTACCAGAGGGAAAGGGGGGTAAGGGGAGGTAGAAGAGGTTAGAAGGGAGATAAGTGGTGATGGGAGGAGACTTGACTTGGGGTGGTAAACACACAATACATTATACAGATGATGTATTATAGAACTGTAAACCTGAAACCTATATAATTTTGCTAATCAATGTCACCCCCAAAATTCAATAAAAAATAAAAATAAAATGTGGGAAAAAAACCCTATCTGGGTCTTATAAAATGGGGTTAGTGATACAAGTTCATTTCAACAGGGAGCTTTTGGATTACTTGAGCTCTAGACATTGGGCATAGAAGGCTGAGATTCCAGCTACTTATATACCAAGCTCAAGTTTAATGTCAAATTATATATTTATATGTGTGTATCTGCATGTATGTATTAATATATACATATATAAGGAATAGTAAATTATTTAGATAGCCCTTTCTGCCTATATTTTCTCATTTAAACCCCTTGAAGGCAGAGTTCACTTATATCAGTTTCCTCTCTAGAAAAACCAAATTTTAAACATAATAAAAATGTCTTTATCACACATAACAAAATTTACAAGTCCTTGATATCATGTAATTCCAAGTCCCTATAAAATTTCCCCAATTGTCTCAAAATGTCATTTGAATCCAAATACAAAGCAAGGTCCATACGCTGCATTACACACACACACAGGTACTTTCCCTGGCTCTCTACCCACTGGGAGAATAAGGGGTCGGGAGCAGCGATACCCAACAGCAGTAACACCTGATCATGGTTTCTAAAAACTATTTTCCACTGAGAAGAAGCAGGAAAGTGGCTGGTCCGAGGGTGAGAGCAAGGAGAGTACAAGATGTGCTTGGGACATCTTGTGCCAGAAAGTAAGGAAGTCCTCAGTGAATGATGGGACACCCCAACAGACATAAAGACCACATTGATGGGGAACCTGCATTTCTAATCTGAGATATTTGAGCAGCAAAATAAATAATGATAGTAATAGATTATAACCCACTGAATAAAATGATAATCCATTAACTCATGGATTAAATAAATAAATGAATAAAATTAATGTTTGATAAACGAAAGTATATTTAACTATTTTCAAAGTACCTCCTCATAAAATACTTATTAATTACAAAGACAAACAGTAATTTCATAGTGAAGAAGGCTGATAGACCCCCAACCTAATCAAGTGACCAAAGTGAATATCCTTTGATAAAATCATGTATCACTTGACAAAAAGTTGCAAAAGGAAGACAGCTTCAATTCTGTCATATTCCTTCCAAAAAACGCATGACTTGAATGTAATCACAAAGAAACACCAAACAAAACCATTTGAAGGGCAGTCTACAAAATAATGAACCTGTGATCTCCAAAAATGTCAAAGTCATGAAAGCCGGATCTTGAGAGACTGCCCCAGAATGAAGGAGATTAAAGAAACATGATGATTAAAAGCCACATGTGACTCTGAACAGGACCCTGTTGCTATAAAGGATGTTATTAGAATGGCTAGATGTCAATGTTAATTTCTTAATTCTGATGACTACATTGTGGCTATCTAAGAGACTGTCCTCATTTATGAGAAACGCAAGGTATTCAGGGGTGGGAGGGCGTCAGGGTAGTAACTTTCAAATAGCCTGGGAAAATAAAGTCATTCATTGTAACACATTAGACATTTTTGTAAGTTTGAGATTGTCTCAAAATAAGAAAAAATTATACAACAAAGAATAACTTTCCTCATCAGCTATTTTTCCCTGAACATAGGTCACATATGCAAGATAGAATAACTGCTTGATTGATTCTGTATCTATATTAATTTCAGTAATAAGCTGATGCCACAGCAATTTCCAATGACAATTTTTAAGGTATCAGTTTGAAACAAGACACTTTTGTATTCCGTGTACTTCAACCAATTGCAGCGATTCTTTTTGATTCTCCAGTTTCCCTGAGACCTGCTGCTCCAACCGCAGAAGTCACTGCTGTTCATGCATTCTGTGTAAGAAGATGCACCAGGTTCAATGTTCACATTTCCTGCCCCAAACTTGGAATCAATTATTGGACCATGAAAAACTTAGAAGAGAAATTCTTCCCTCTTACTTAATTCTTTTTAAAAATGTGTGAAAATTTTCAGAACCCCTTGTTTTCCTAACCCCCTGCTGAAATCTGTCATTTCGTCATTTTTTCCCCTTCAAATATCTGACCAACTTTGAACTCCTTCTGAGAGGAAGAGCAAACCAACAAGAGGACACTTGGAGTCCAACTAACCAGGTATTACAAATACCTGCTTCTTAGATGGCATGGGGAGAAGGTGTTTGGGGGGTGGGTATTCTGGTCCTTTTATTAACTCGTTTACATCAGAAATTCTTCCTCAGCTTTGATAACTTGCTACAACACCTCACGGAATTTAGGGGAATACTGGATTATATGAACTGGCTTATTAGGACACACAGATGTACAGCCCGACAAAGAGGTACAGAAGGCAAAGTCTGAAAGGGTCCCAAGTGCAGGAACTTCTGCCCCCCTGGAGTTGGGGTGTGCCACCTTCTGGGTATGTGGCTGTGTTCACCAACCCAGAAGCTCTCTGAACCCCTTTGGTTGGGGTTTTTATAGAGGCTTCATTACCTGAGCAAGACTGATTAAATCTTAAGATGCTGGTGATTAAACTCAAACTCCAGTCCCTTTTTCCTCCAAGGAGGTGGGGGCTAGAAGTTCCAACCTTCCAATAATCATGCGGTTAGTTCCCAGGACAACCAGACTTCCACTTTCCAGAGTCACTTCATTAGCATAAACTCAAGTATGGCTGAATGGAGCTTGAATAATAAAAAGATGCTCCCTATCACTCAGGAAACTCCAAGGGTTTTAGGAACTCTGTGCCAGGAACCTGAGATGAAGATCAAATATACATTTCTAATTATGTCACAATATCACAATGACTAAGTTTATTACAACTTTTTTTTATCCCAGGCACTGACAGACAGATCTACAAGTCTACCTGTTTGTTTTATTTCTCTAACAAAAACATTTAAAAGTAGTAAGTAGCTCAATTTCCAGAAGTATCTTATCCTAAAGCTAGAGCTGGCCAATGTTGCAGTCTTCATTCTAGTCTCCCAACACTCAAGTTTAATCTTCTTTCTTCTAAGAAATGCTAACCCCAAAACCACTCACCGATGCCAAAGGAAATCCATGCATTCATTCGACAAACTGTACCTTCACTGTACAAACACTTTTATTGGTACTGGGGATACAACAGTGAACAAAAGAGAAATAAATTGCCTTGGTGGAGTTCACTTTTAAATGGAGGAAAAATAGACCATAAGATAAATAAGTAAATTATAAAGTACAAGAAAACAAAGCAGGAAATGGCAATGGAGAAGGAGATACAATCTTACTTTATTTTTTTATCCTCACCTGAGGACATGCTTTATTGGTTTTAGGGAGAGGGGAAGGAGAGAGGGAGGGAGGGAATCATCAATGTGAGAGAAAAATATTGATCTGTTGTCTCTTGCACATGCCCAGACCGAGAACTGAATCCACAATTAGGCATGTACACTGAGCAGGAATCAAACTGGTAACCTTTTAGTTTATGGGACTACATTCCAATCAACTAAGCCACACCAGCCAGGGCTAGAAAGATACAATTTTAAATAAAGGTTTTCAGTGTGGACCCCACTGGGAAGGTAACATCTGAGCAAACACTTGAAGTGAGAGAACGAGCCGTGTGGATTTCTGGGAGATGAGATTTCCTGGCAGAGAAAACAGCTTGTATGAAGATCCTAAGGTATAAACATGCTTTGAATATTTGTGAACATTAAGGAGGTTACCATGGCTGGAGTGGAATGACCAAGGTGAAGAAAGGAGAGGTTAAAGAAGTAATGTAAAGGTCGAAGGGGACAGAGCACCTGGGACCTTAATTAAGTGCTTGGGCTTTTACTGTAAATGATACGGTAAATCATCTGTGATTTTTGGAAAGAGGAATGACTTTACCCGTTTTATGTTTTACTAGGATCACTCTGGCTGTACAGAAGGGAGGGGAGCAAGGCTTAGCCACACAGAAACAAATCAGGAAGCACTTGTAATCCGGAGGGGAGGAAACAGTGGTGAAGACGGGGTGATAGCAGTGAAGGAGGTGAGAAGCAGTCACATTTTGGTATCTGTAAAAGTAGAGCCATTGGGAGTTGATGAAGGACTAGACATAGGTGCAAAGGAGAAGGAGTCACAGAAAATCCTTAGGGTTTGGGCCTGAGCAATAGGGTGGTTCCATCAACTGACACAATAAGAAAAGTTTTGGGAAAGTTGCACAGTTGAACAAATGTGGTTTGAGCTTGTATACATCCAAATAGAGATGTCAAATCGGTGGTTGAATATATAGGTCTGGAGTTTGGGAGAATGGTCTAGGCAGGAGACATATCTGGGCATTGTGGCAGACAGAACATTCCCCCCAAAGATGTCTGTGACCTAATCCTCAGAACCTGTGGATATTTTACCTGACATAGCAAAAAAAAAACCACTACAGATGTGATTAAAGTATGGCTTTTAACATGAGGAGATTATGCCAGATTATAGGAGTGAGCTCAATCTAATAAGGTTATTAAAAGCAGAGACCTTTCTTCAGCTGTAGTGAAAGACAGAGCTGAGGAAGGAAGGAAGGGAGGGAGGGAGGGAGGGAGGAAGGAGGGAGGGAGGGAGGGAAGGAAGGAAGGGGTTAGAGAGGAAGGAAGGAAGGAAGGAAGGAAGGAAGGAAGGAAGGAAGGAAGGAAGGAAGGAAGGAAGGAAGGAAGGAAGGAAGGAAAGTCGGTCTGAGAGGTAAGATGATGATGGCTTCAAAGACAGGGGAAGGGAACCACAAACTAAGAAATGCTGGAGGCCTCTAAAAGCTGAAAAGGGAAAAAGTAAAAGAAAGGAAAAAAAGGAGAAGTATATGTTCAAGTCCTTTGCCCATTTTTTAATTGGGTTTCTTGTCTTCTTAGAGTGGAGTCATGTGAGTTCTTTATATATTTTGGATATTAAACCCTTGTCTGAGGTATCATTGGCAAATATGTTTTCCCATACAGTTGGTTCTCTTTTTATTTTAGTACTATTTTCTTTAGCCATGCAGAAGCTTTTTGTTTTGATGAGATCCCATTTGTTCACTCTTTTCTTTATGTCCCTTGGGTGCCCATCAGTAAATGAATGGATAAAAAAAACATGGTACATTTACACTATGGAATCCTATGCAGCAGAAAGAAGGAGCTCCTACCCTTTGCAACAGCATGGATGGAACTGGAGAGCATTATGCTAAGTGAAATAAGCCAGTCAGTGAAAGACAAATACCACATGATCTCACCTTTAACAGGAACCTAAACAACGAAACAATCAAACAAGCAAAATATAACCAAAGACACACTGAAATAGAGAACAGGCTGACAGTGTCCAGAGGGGAGAGGGGAGGGAATTTCAGGGGAAAAGGGGAAGGGTTCACAGGAACATGTATAAAAGACACATGGACAAAAACTAGGGTGGGGTGGTAATGAGATGGGGGGGGCTTGTGGGGGGTGGGCTGGGAAGGGAGTAAAAGACAGAAAACTGTACTTGAACAACAACTAAAATAAAAAGAAAAAAACGTAAAAAGAAAAAAGGATCCTCCCCTACAGCCTCCAGAAAGGAATGCAGCCCTGCTGACAGGTTATTTTAGCCCCATGGGGCCCTGTCAAATTTCTAACCTAAAGAAGTGAAAGATAATTAGTGTTTTTTTAAAGCCACTAAGTTTATGTATTTGGTTACAGAGCAATGGAAAACTAATGCTAGCATCATCAAATATATAGGTAGTATTTAAATCCATAAGAATAGGATGATTAGAGACAGAAAACAGATGAGGTCTTGGAATTGACTTTGGCTAATTTGAATATATGTCAGAGAAATGAGGAAGACCCAACAGAGATGACTGAGAAGGAGTGGACATGAGCTAGCAAGAAGACAGAAAAAAGGGGTGCTCTAGAAGCCAAAGCAAGAGTCTGTGTCACATGCTGCTGAAGGGTCAGATAAGATGAGGGTACAATTAGGAAACAGAAAGAATAGGAGCATGAATGCTCAGGCCAGCAAAGACACAGAAGGCAAAGAGTGGACCCTGGTCCCCACTCTCAAGCCACGTAGACGGGAGGGGCACACGGATGATACCCACCCAGAGTGCTGGCTTCCTCCCACACAGGGACTCTGATCACTAACAAACCTGGCCCAGGTAGTTGTGGAATGTTTCCAAGCAGATAAGCACTGTTAACCATTGTGGGAGGGAAGGTGTGAACTTCTGTAGTCAGAGGAGGGGTGAGGAGCAGGAAGGCTTTCACCTTTCTCTTACAGAACTACATTATTTTTTCTTTCTACCATGTAATGCAGTCTTGGCCCTCCAAGGCCCTAATTTGTTACAGGCCATATATCCTCAGCCCAAGGGAATTAACATAATTAATTCAAGACCAGGAAATAGTTTTTTCTTAGAAAAAAACATGACTTCATCAAAATAAAAATACACAACTGTCCAGGACCTGACAGTTCATGTCACGTATAGTTTCAGACAACCTGTATGTTTTGCTTTCCTTCACCTCAAATCCAAGTGTGAGGTGATTATCTACAAAAGACTTAAGTTATGCATGAAGGATCCTTGTGGCCTGAGATAAGCACAGCTCTGCACACTGCTTCACAGACTTATAATTATTTACCTTTTTATCTTTTCCACTAGACTTAGAAGTCCTCAGAGGAGAGGCTGTGCCCTTTCACCACTGAATAGTAAAAACACTAATTCATGAAATTCCCATTCATTGAATTAATAATATATGTCAGACATGGTATTTATTATTTTCAGGCATTTAATCTTCACAGAAACCTATGAGATGGCTATTATTTACTCCATTTCCCAGATAAGAAGATTGAGATTAAGAAAGTTTAAGAAACTTACTTAATAATCATATTAAGTAGAGAGTGACAGAGCTGTCCAATGTCAAATTCTGTCCTATTTTAAATGATGGCCCCCTCAAAAATGTCCACTTCCTACTTGTGGGAACCTGTGTTACCTCATATGGAAAATAAGGCTTTACAGTTGTGATTAAATTAAAGGTTTTGAGGTGGGGAGGTTTTCCTGGATGATCCAGGTGGGCTCAGTGTAATCATAAGAATCCTCCTTGTAATCACAAGAGGGAGGTAAGAGATCATGTTGAGTAGTGGGAGAGGTGACAACAGAAGCAAGAGTCTGAAGTAATTTAAGGATGGGGCCATGAACCAAGGAATAAAGGTGGCCCCTAGAAGCTGGAAAAGGCAAGGAAACAGATTTCCCCTAGAGTCTCCAAAAGGAACATACACTGGCCAGTACCTTGACTTGAGACTTCTGACCTTCAGAACAGTAAGATAATAAATTTGTATTGTGTTTAAACCACTAAGTTTGTGGTAATTTCTTGCAGTGGCAACAGGAAACCAACAAAGTGCCCTTTGCACCCGTCCTTTATATGGACTTATCCCCGGGACCTACGGCGATGAATGTTTGCTAAGTAAATTACTGAAGGAGAAAGGTTTTTCCAAGGCTTCTCCACCTGGACCAACCTGAACTCCCGAACAAGAGAATCTAGCCTTTCTCAGAGAGAAGGAACCCAGGTATACCTGGAATGGTATGTGTTTTCTTAACTGCTGAGTTAATAGATGTGCTATTAATAGTCTGAAGCTCATTCTACACCAGTCAGTGTGCCCTTGGAAGACATGACAAAATGCAACTCTAATTTACAGCTGTGATTTAGAGCCCCAGGGCTAGAGGGAGGGAGAGGAGGGCGAGAATATGGCACCAACTTGGGCTGTTTTTTCCATTTCCTATAACAATGATTAAATATCACAAATGATATGTTGAAATTACAAGTTGCATTAGTAAAAATAAGCAGAAATCATATTTTATAATCTATTTCCTTTATAAAGATTATTTCATGACGAGCTGGAGCAATGAATGCTCATAGACATACTGCTAATGCACATAACTCTACTTCCTTCTTTCTCCAAGACTGCTATGGCCCATTCTTTAAACCAGGAATATGTTATTTAATATATTAGTATCAATAAGAGGATATTTTTCCAAATTAATAAATTCAATATACCCTATAGCTTAGCTGCTTCAGAAATGAAAACATGGAAATCTAGAAATTGTTCAGGATTCACAAACGGCTCATCATGCCACGAAGAGTTAGTTCCCCTTTCTGTATCCCAGTTTCTCTACCAGGTTAAAATCCTACACTTACTGGGCCTTTACCTGTGGGCCTCTCATAGTGTACCCACGTCAGAGTAAATTACAACCTTGAACCATTGCCCAGCCTCCTCATCTGTGGGCTGTGAGCAGTGAAGGGGGTTGTACAGTGTGAAAAGAAAAGAAAATCCTACACTTACAAAGTAAAAACTTCAAAACAGCTTTTGATATTTTAAGAAATACTACCTAAGCAGAAAGATGGTTACAATTCCAACTAAAAGCAATCATTTCAAAGTGAATTTCAAATTCACATATGTCTATATTCTATAATCTATTTGTAGTTGACATAAAAGGTTCAATAAGTTACTGTGGAGGTCTAAGGTAAAATCAGTTCCTGCCCTCAGTCTAGACTGTCTGATTAGATCGGCAATTCCCATGGCACTCCCAGCTTGCCTGGTTTTGCAGCCAAGGTTCCCAGGGGTCCTGAGTGGCTTTGGAATCTGAATAAATCACACACTCTAGGTGTCCAACAACTCAATTTATTTGTGACCTAAGACAGGATCTTATTGCTTCTCAGATTAACAGTTTGAAATGGTTTGCTTTTCTGCCTCAGGAGTATTAGTTTGATGTATGAGGCAGGGAGATTATTAAATCTTCAGTGCCATCCAAAGATGTAAATGAACCAACAGCACCTCCTTAGCCACCCTTCCTGTATGAGCTAGGTTTATTATTAACTTGTCACTCTTGCATGCTTATCAAAACAAGCAGCACTATGATTAATTGCGGCTGTTTATTTAAAGGTACCTGTCATTCCAACTTTTTGTGGACAGGATATTACAAAGTCTTCTGAATTCTTTGCAGAACTATAGCATGAGGACTTTCACAGGGGAGAAGAGAATGACTGTCCTTTTCTAATCATGTTCATGAACATATGTTAAGGAAAATGGCATTTATGTAACTGTATATTGGTCTTTTAATTTTAAATGAAGCTGCATTTCATTTTGGCTTCCTTTGCCTGTTCATAGATGTCTCCTTGTCTGATTCTGCTCAGCTGGACAGCTCTGGCGCTAAATGGACAAAAACTCTAAAATTCTCTTTTGAATTCTGTCACTCACAACTCAATTCAACAAATACAGTATTTATGAGGTTCCTTCTATGTGGCAAGCAGCAAATGTGAATTTATTCATTTCTTCATCCAATATTTATTTAATGTCTTTCATGTGCCAGTAATGGTACTAGGTGTACATTCACTGTTCAAAACAGTGAACAGTCCTTGCCCCCATGGAGTTAACAGCCTTGTTACTCCTCTTCCCAAGGCATTTTTCTCTCTAAATTATAAACAAAGGACAATGGAGAGACAATGAGAACCTGAATAAAAGGGAAGAAAAGGAGAGTGCATCCCCTCTAAGATAAGTTTTACAAAATAGACCTAAGTTAAGTCAGGAATAAAAGACATCTGCAAGGTTCATTCCCCCTTCCTGGACCAGAGTAGGGCTGCAGTGCTGAACTGCCCTGAAACTATGGCATTTCACCTGTTTTTTCTCCTTGTACCTATTATATCACAGATTATTGGGTTTGCTGAATCATCACTGAAGCACAGAACGTTTTCAAATAAACTTTGAGGCATGGCCTCTGATCTGCCACTAGAAAAAAAATCCTCTTTAACAGTTTAAATCGTAGGATAATTACCTTTTTAAAAAAAGAAAAAAGTTCCTGAATATATACTTTTCTACCTTAGTAAACAAGTTTTTACTAAGGAAACTGACAAAAGTACAATAAAGGTAAGAAAATAAAACAATAAACCTGCATTTAGCTATCACCTAGCTTCAGTAATTATCAACATTTTATTCTTCTTTTTATCTATCACATTTCTCTCTCCACATTTTTTGTATTTTTAAGTAAATTCCCATTGTCATGCCATTTTACATCCAAACAAGTATTTATCCAATAAATAAGATTTTTAAAAAACTTATAAAAATAACTATAATATCATTGCAATAGTGAACAAAATAACAATAATTCTTTAATATCTTCTAAAACCTAACCCATGTTCATATGTCTTTGATTGTCTAAAAAAAATCCTTTTGGATTAAAACATGATGGAAACAAAGCCTACGCGTTAGATTTAGTTGATGTGTCTTTCATTTACACATTTCCTCCCCATGTCCTTTGGAATATCACTAAAATAATCTTCAATATTTTTATCTAGAGTAAACAAATCCATCCAAACTTAACATATGCTCCTAATGATACTTAATTATGTAATATTTTCAAGGACAGGGTAATCATACAATTTATCATTTAAATAAAGAAACTCTTGAGTGTAAAGAGGATGCTATTAATAATTATACTGATCTAAATCAGAACAAATAGTCAACCTACCAGTACAGATATTAGAGGTTAAAAATGAGGACCAGGTTCCTGGTTTCTACTTGGGTACAGAGAGCTAGAAAAAAGCTAGAAAGAATGTGACTGCCACCCTTACAATGAAAAAAAAGTTGAACAATCTGCAAGTTAACAACTTTTCCTGGATCCATCAGAGAGTTGAAGTTGAGAAAGTGCCAACTGAACCAAAATCTGAGGAGAAACAATGCCGTCAGGGAGACAGAATACAAGAATTTGTTTACTTGGGGCAGTTGAACACCAGTAAGAAGCATTCACCTAGAATTGTTAACAAATTGGTAGGGGCTGAGTATTGGCTGGTAACAGCACAGGACCCTGAGGTTTCAGGTATAAGGAGAGTTCACAACATTCAGAGGCTTTGCGCCCTAGATTCCAATGAGTACTCACCAAAAACGATGGCAAAAGTCCTGAGAAAGCATCCTTAATGGTACAGGCTTAGGAGAGGGGAAGAACAGCTGCTGCAGGAAGGCCGTGGAGCGCTGCCAGATTCCTCTTCTCTATCTCCCCTATAAAAGAAAAAAATCACTGGGAATGTGGTGTGCAGGAAAAAAAAAAAAAAGGAAAACACTCCATAATGCCGAGACAAAATAATCAACAAATCAACAAAACCAGACTCATATACAACACAGATGTTAAGTTCCCTATCAAACAGGGAATTTAAAATAATTATTAAAATATGCCAAAGCCTTTAATAGAAATGGACATCACTCATTGTCAGATGAATAATTTCAGCAGAGAGATTGAAACTGTAAGAAAAAAATTAAATGAAGATGCTAGAAGTGAAAAGCAGTAATAGAGGTCAAGATAGTCATCAACAGCCTCATCAGCAACCTTAACAGAGCTAAGGAAAAAACCGGTTACATGAAAATATCCAAACTGAAGGACAAAGAGAGTAAAAAATAAAAACAGAACTGCAAGACAAAATCAAATGATCTAACAAATGTGCAATTAGAATTACAAAAGGGAAAGACAGAGAATGGGATAGAATAAATATCTGAAGGGATAATGACTAAAAATTTCCAGAATTAATAGCATGCATCAAACTACAGATCCAAACCACCAACAAAGATAAACACTCAATCCAGAGAGAGATACATTATACTCAATTTCTGAACACACAAATCAAAGAGAAAATCTTAAAATCAGCAAAGAGGGAAGAGGACTCATTCCTAGAGAAAAATTAATATAAGAATCATAACAGCCATCTTGTTGAAACACCATATAAGCTAGAAGACAAGAGAGTGAGATTGTTTAAATTATTCATATTTTTATTAAAAGTTAGCATACTAAAACATTATAGTTATCTAACAACAACAAAAAAACCCTGTGACAGACATAATACTTATAAAATATTTGATGCACTAAAGCCAGGCACAGCACAATACAATTTGTTGCTGTCATTATTCTAGAAAAGTTAGTGTAACAAGGCAAAAAAATTAAATAAAGAGACGAAATTTTTTATCGGATACCACATAACTATCAATATACAAAGTACAATAGTATAAACAGGTAAGCTTAGAAAAATAAGAAAGCTCAATCAATTTTCTAGATGTCAGGATAACATAAAATCAATAGTATTTTCATAATTCAGTAATAAGAAATTACATAAAACTTTACACAGCATGAAAAACTATAACGTCTCTAGGAGCAATTCTAACAAAAGTAGAAAAGACTTTTATGAAAAATATTTCAACATATGGCTAAAGACATTTTTAAAAGACCCAAATAAATGGAAAGGTATAATACCTTCCTATCACCCAGCAACTTCCAAGGGATTTAGAAGTTGTGTCAGGACCTGGAACCAAAGATGCTCCTAGTGTTCTTAGGATATTAGAATATTACAATAACAAAATAAAAGTTGTTCCTAGTGTTCTTGTCACTTGGGAAATTACAAGGGGTTTAGGAGCACTATGCCAGGAACCTGGGACAGAGACCAACATATATTTTTTCTATTATTTTACGACATCCTTCTATCAGAAATGGGAAGATCCAGAGGCAGAAAATCAGTAAAGACATAATTTAATTCAATAACACCATCAATCAAGTTGATATAATTAACACCTATAAATGATTTTATCCAAAAGCAAATTACACATTCTTCTCAAGCTCATGTGGAACATCCACTCAGATAGATCACATTGTGGGTCATAAAACAAATTTTAATAAATTTATAAGAAGAGACATACAATCTCTCCTCTGAGACCACATGGTATTAAACTATAAGTCAATAACAGAAAGATAGCTGGAACATCCCAAAATATATGGAGGTTAAACAATATACTTCTAAACAACAAGTGAGTCAAAAAAAACTCAAAAGAATTTTTAAAATTTTGAATTACATTAAAATAAAAATAAAACATGAAAACTCATGGAATGCAGCAAAAGTTGTGCTTTACAGGGAAATCTATAGCCATGAATGCATATTTTAGAAAAGAGAAAGAACTAAAATCAATAATCTAAGCTTCTACCTTAGAGAACTAGAAAAAGAAGAGCAAATAAAATCCAGAGTAAGAAAAAACTATCTAATAAGAATTAGTGTAGAAATCAATGTGACTGAAAAAGGAAATCAATAGAAAAAAATCAATAAAATCAAAACCTAGTTCTCTGAAAAAAATCAGTAAAATCAGTAAGCCTCTATCCAGGCTAAGAAAAAGAGAGAAGACTTAAATTACTAATACCAAAAATGAAAGAGGGTAAATTACTACAGATCCTACAGACATTAAAAGGATAATAAAGAAATATTATGAACTCCATGCCCACAAATTTAATAACCTAGATAAAATGAACCAATTCCTTGGAAGACACAATTTGCCAAATTTCACAAAAAGGAAATACATAGATAATTGGAATAGGCCTATATTTATTAAAGAAATTTGAGTCAATAATTAATAACCTTCTAAGTAGTAAAGCATTCAGCCCAAGTGGGTTCACTTGTGAATTCTATGAGGCCAGCATTATCCTATTTCCAAAACCAGACAATGCTTTTACAAGCAAAAGTACAGAACAATATTGCTCATGAACACAGATGCAAAAATCCTCAACAAAATATATCAAAATAAACTCATTAGCCCTGGCTGGTGTGGCTCAATGGATTGAGCACTGGACTGTGAAGCAGAGAGTCACTGGTTCGATTCCCAGTCAGGGCACATGCCTAGGTTGCAGGCCAGGTTCCCCAGTGTGAGGAGTGCAAGAAGCAATCACACACTGATGTTTCTCTCCCTCTCTTTCTCCCTCCCTTCCCCTCTGTCTAAAAATAAATAAATAAAATCTTTAAAAAAAATAAATAGCCCTGGCTGGTGTAGCTCAGTGGATTGAGCATGGGCCTGTGAACCAGAGGATCGCGGTTCAATTCCCAGTCAGGGCACATGCCTGGGTTGCTGTCAGGTTCCCTGCAGGCCAGTTCCCTGAAGGGGATGCAGTAGAGGCAACCATACATTGATGTTTCTCTCCCTCTCTCCTTCCCCTCTAAAGATAAATAAATAAAATTTAAAAATAAATAAATAAATAAATAAATAAATAAATAAACCTATTAATGCATAAAAATAATTATACACTACAATTAAATGGCATTTATCCCAGGTATGGGAAGCTGGTTGAACATTTGAAAATCTATTACTGTAATCCATAACATCAACAGGCTTAAGTAGAAAAATCACATGATTATATCAATAGATGTAGAAGAAGCATTTAACAAAACCCAATACCACTCATGATAAAAACTCAGCAAACAAAGAATAGATGGGAACCTCCTCAACTTGACAAAGAATATCTACAAAGAAAACTAAAGTTAGCATCATACTGAATGGTTAGAAACTCGAAGCTTTCCAGGTACTAAGACCAGGTACAAGGCAAGAATGTCCCTTCTTTTTTTTTTTTTTTAATTTTATTTAGTTATTTTTCAAGTACATTTTTTTGTGTATTTCTCCCATCCCAGCCCCCACCCCCGCCCAATGCTCCCCACCTCCCTCCCATTTCCTCCCCTCCTAGTCCTCATCCCTGTGTCTTTCATACTTGTTCCTCAAAATCCCTCTCCTTTTTCCCCCTTAAATTCCCTTCCCTCTCCCCTCTGGTCACTGCCCACTTGTTCTCAGGAATGTCCCTTCTCATCACTGCTTTTCAACATTATGCTGGAAATCCTAGGTAATCTAATAAGACAAGAAAAGGAGATAAAAGATATATATGTTGGGAAGGAAGAAATAAAGCTGTCTTTGTTTGCAGTTACCATGATGGTCTATGTAGAAAATGGAAAAAAAATTGACAAAACTCCTGTAACTAAGAAGTGATTATAACAAGGTTGCAGGATTACAGTGAAATTTTGTAAGGGCTGAACAAGAGTGATATCATCAAGAAGGCAAGAGACTCCAGCTTCGGTCTCACACAAAGAACAACAATTAGACACCTATCTGCAAATGAAAATAGCTTTGGGATTGCTCAGGAGTCCACTTAAGAAGCTTCAAACAACATAATGGAACCAAAACCCTGAGAATAACCACACAAAAAGTGTAGGAGAAAGTTTCATTTTGCCTGCATCATCCCATCCCCTAAAAGGGAACTCCCCAGCCCAGAAGAGTTCTCCGTAATAATAAAAGGACAGCAGGGTGAGCAATCCACTTCAGTTTTACCCCACCCAGAGACCAGCAAAGCTGAGATGTCTAGAGATGGCTAGGAACAAAGAAGGGCAGGAGCTACCAGTAACAGCCAGGCAACATGAGCAACAAGTAGATAGAACATCAACCTGCTACACCAAGTACACGGGTTCAATCCCCAGTCAAGCCACATACAAGAAGCAACCAATGAATGCATAAATAAGTGGAACAATAAATCTGTTTCTCTCTCTCCTTCTTCTCTCTCTAAAATCAATGAATAAAATTTTCAAAAAAAAAACTGTGACACAGAGCCAAGATCATACAATGAGGAAAGGACAGTCTCTTTAATAAATGGTGGTGGGAAAATTAGACAGCCATATGCAGAAGAATGAAACTGGCCAACTGTCTTACAGAACACATAAAAATCAACCCCAAATTGCCTTGGTTGGTGTGATTCGGTGGGTTGAGTGCTGGCCTGCAAACGAGAGGTTTGCACGTTCAGTTCCTGGTCAGGTCACAGGCCTGGGTTGCTGGCTACTTCACCAGTTGGGGGCATGCAAGAGACAACCAGTTGATGTTTCTCTCCCTCTTTCTCCTTCCTCTCCCCTTTCTCCAAGAATAAATAAAATCTTAATTAAAAAAACCAACCCAAAATGGATCAACAATTTTAACATAAGATCTGAAACCACAAAACTTCTAGAAGAAAACATAGACTAAAAGCTCCTTAACATCTGTCTTGGTGACGATTTTTTGGATTTGACACCAAAAGCAAAGAAAAGCAAAAATAAACAAATGGGACTACCTCAAACTAAAAAGCTTCTGTATAGCAAAGAAAACCATCAACAAAATGAAAAGACAACCTACTGAATAGGAGAAAGTATTTGCAAATCATACCTGATAAAGGGTTAATAACCAAAATATATAAAGAAGTTATACAACTCAATAACAAATATATGATTTAAAAATGAGTGTGTATGTATATATGTACACACACACACACACACACACACACACACACACACTTTTGATTTAAGAATGGGTAGAGAATCTAGACATTCTTCCCAAAAAGGCGTACAATGACCAACAAGTACATGAAAAGGTGTTCAACATCACTAAGCATCAGGCAAATGCAAATCAAAACTACAAGGAAATACCACCTCAGTCCTGTTAAAATGGCTCGTCAAAAACAAAAGTTAAGTATTGCTAAGGATGTGGAGAAAAGGGAACCCTCCTGCATTCTTAATGGGAATGTAAATTTGTGTGGCCACTATTTTACTCCACTAGAAGAGAATATAGATTCCTCAAAAAGTTAAAAATAAAACCACTATACGATCCAGAAATTTTTTTAAATTTTTTTTTAAGATTTTATTTATTTATCTTTAGAGGGGAAGGGGGGAAGGAGACAGGGAGAGAAACATCAATGTATAGTTGCCTTTCGCGCGTTCCCTGCTGGGAACAGGCCTGCAGAGAACTGGCCAGCAACCCCAGTATGTGCCCTGACTGGGAATCGAACCGCAATTGTCTGGTTCGCAGGCCCACGCTCAATCCACTGAGCTACACCAGCCAGGTGATCCAAAAATTTTTTGATGTTTATCTGAAGGAGGTGAAAACACTGTCTCACAAAGATACACACCCCCACATTCCTTGCAGCATTATTCACAATAGCCAAAATTTGGAAACAACCTACATATCTACTGATAGGTGAATGGATGAAAAAAATGTGATCTATACACAAGAGAATATCATTCAGCTATAAAAAAAGAAGAAAATCCTGCCATTTGTGTCAACATGAATAGACCTTGAAGGCATTATGCTAAGTAAAAAAAGTCAGACAAAGGCAAATACTAGATGATCTGACTTGTATGTACAATCTTTGAAACATTTTTATTTGAATAACTGAGCTCCCAGATGCAGAGAACAGACTAATGGCTGCCAGGAGCAGGGATATACATATATAAAGTACATAAAAATAAAATAATACTATATTGAATATATATTGTATAAATAGTGTATTGTATATTTGAAAGTTGCTACGAGAATAGATCTTAAAAGTTCTCATAAGAAGAACTTTGTAACTATGTAAAGTGATGAATGTTAATTAGATTTATCGTGGTGATCATTTTGCAATATAGGTACATATATCAAATCATGTTGTACATCTAGAACTAATACATTGTTATATGTCCATTATATTACAATTTGTAAAAAATAACAGAGAAATTGCTGAGTTAAAAAAAATATGTAAAACAAAAAAGCTGGTTCTTTGAAAATTAATCAGCCCTGGCTGGTGTGGCTCAGTAGATTGAGTGCTGGCCTGAGAACCAAAGGATCACTGGTTTGATTCCCAGTCAGGGCACATGCGTGGGCTGCAAGCCAGGTTCCCAGTTCAGGGCATGCAAGAGGCAGCCACACATTGATGTTTCCCTCCTTCTCTTTCTCCCTCCCTCCCCTTGTCTCTAAAAATAAATAAATATTTTTAAAGAAAATGAATCAACAAAATATAAATAGTTACCCTGATTTTTAGAGGATTGGGAGAAAGCACAAGTACACAAACAAAAGAAACAAGCTCAAACAGGAAATTTTTTTAAATCATGAGATGACTTTGTACAGTTCAAAGAGGAAATTTTATTTCAAAAAACCTAGATGAAATAAATAGCACTCTAGGTAAATATACCAAAACTGATACTAATAGAGATAAAAACTCTAAACAAATGAATTTTGTAAAATAAAATACATGAAGTCATAAGAGTTTCCCTGACAGAAAAACACCAGAGTCAGATGGTTTCACAAAGAAATCTATCAAATCTTTAACGACCAGATGATTCAAATGCTACTTCAACTATTTCAGAGGATAGAAAAAAAATTTAAATCATTTTTATAAAGCAAATTTAACATTGATTCTGAAACCAAATATTGCTTAATAAAACAAAATTATAAACTGATCTCACTTATAAATAATAATGCAAACAAATTTTAAATATTAGTAAACAGAATCCAATAATCTACCATAATCAAGCAGTGCTTATTCCAGAAATGTGAAAGGGATGCAATATTAGGAAATCCATTAATATAATTAATCATATTAATAAAACTAAAGGGAAACATATGCTCGTCTCCGCAGATTTAAAATATGGATAAACTAAACATGCATTTGTGGTTTTAAAAAGCCTTAAAAATAACTCTCCAGTTCTCTTTCCCATCAGATCTGAACACCAACCGGTCTTGGTGGTTGTAAAAGAAGGGAAAGTAACACTGAAGTTGGCCTCACAGTTCTGTACTGTGTGGGCTAGTTTCAAACAAGGTAAAAAAAAAAAGCCTTAAAAATAGTAATTAATGTCTCATTAATATAAATGAAAATAATACAAAAAAATTTAAAAATCAGTGGCTGACATAATGGGGAAACACTAGAGCAGCAGTTGTCAAATATGGTCTGTGGGCTCAAGCAACATTATTTATTTCCTCTTTTCACTACGTTAATAGTCACATTGGTGATACAAAAGCAGTAGGGGCAACATTTCTGGTGCCTGAACCCACTCAAGGTAGTGGCACCAAGCCAGCTGAGTACCCACTGTAGTCCTCATCACACATATTGACAATAGGGGGAAGTGTCATTTCTACTTAAGAATATCCTTGATGAAGTAGTAAAAATTATTTTATTAAATGTTGACATCTGGTACACGTCTTTGATATTCTAGGTGAAGAAATGGGAAGCACAGGAAATACACTTCTGCTGTGCACCAACACAGGATGGCTGTCTCCAGGAAAAGTATTTGTGCAACTGAGTTGCAAACAAGCTGTACATTTTTCATGGAATACCATTTTTACTTTAAAGAACAACTGGCAGCCAAATTCTAGTTATTCAGACATGAGTATCTGACAGCTATTTTCTCAAAAATTAATAAAGTCAGCTGTCACCACACAGAAAACAACCTTCAGTATTTGTTGAAGTACAAGCATTAAAGCAAAAAGTAGATTTTAGAAAATTTTGTTCGATACCCTAAGGTTGACAGCTTGTCAATACTTAAGATTTTTTCTGATGATATCAACAGTGATGTTTAAAAATGTGATTTCTTTTTGATACCATATAGTCAAATGTGTCAACATTTGCAAGATTTGTATAACTCAAAGAACTGGTATTTTCCAAATGACAAATTCATGTGTTGCAAAATTGTATGTCCATACATGGTCCAAAGTGCAAGAGAGATAATGGATTTAGTTTAACAGAGTACAAAAACTTCACTGATGTAGTTTCAGATTCTTCATTGCAACCAACTTTTAAGAAACTATCACCTGTCAAGTTTTGGAGTAGCATCAAAGAATACCCATAATTACTTGAAAAGGTTGTTAAAATGCCCATCCCTTGTCCAACTACATAACTATGTGAAGCCAGATTTTCTTAACTACTTCAACAAAAACTATGTATTGCAACAGATTAAATGTAAAAACAGATCTGAACATCTAGCAGTTTTTCTCTTATAAAGACAAGATTTATAAAAATGTAAACAATGTCATGCTTCTAACTACATTATGTTTTGAAGGTTATTTTTCATTTAAAAAATGTATTAACACATAATGGTTTTGTCATTGTTATTTTTAAATTAACTAACAATACATAATTTTTCTGTTTTAATTTCTGATACAGAAATTAAGCAGCTATAACTACCATAAACAAAAGCTCTTTGGATTCTTCAATAATTTTTCAGAGGGTAAAAGGGTCTTGAGACCAAAAATTTGGGGAACTGTACTACAAACAGACATTCTCATGCCAGGTCTGAGCAGAACATATACGAGATGATACCGGCATGTGTGGTATAGAAGGTATGGAAGCTCTCACAGACTATTCAAGTTCTGTAAAAAAAAAAAATGATATAGGTATCAACTAGATGGAGCCCCTCCCCATCTACCCAAGACAAACTTGGATAATTTGAGCATCAAGTGAGAACAATAGTTGTAACTGACTAACATACATCAAATACATAACCATCCATGAGTTCCTAAAGATAGTTAGTTAGAAACAATTACAACCCAAAAAGTCTCATTGGTCACCTTTGGAGGTTGCTGACACACCAACTTATTTTTGTGAACATATGATAAAGTGTTTTTAAAAATTAAGCATTTCTCCAGCTTTCCTTGAACAAACTTTCAGAAAATAATAGCTGAAAACCTCAAGTATTTATTATAAAGCCTAATTAAGACAGAAGAAATATGGTTAGAAAATCACTAATTTGAAACCCCTAAAAAAGCTAAGTATCAATATTCAATAGATATTAAAGCTATTAAGTGAAAGATGAAAAGAAAACTTATAGCTCTGGCTGGCATAGCTCAGTGGATTGAGTGCAGGCCTGTGAACCACACGATTGTGGTTCGATTCCCAGTCAGGGCACATGCCTGGGTTGCAGGCCAGTTCCTGGCAGGGGACTCATGAGAGGCAACCATACATTGATGTTTCTCTCCTTCTCTCCTTTCCTTCCTCTCTAAATATAAATAAATAAAATCTTAAAAAAAAAAAGAAAAGAAAACTTAGTATTATATAAATAAGGTTGACATCTGAACCTCCAATTAACCCTAATGTCACTGAGAGGGGACAACTAGGTATTTTGTGCTTTGTGATGTGACTAATAAAAAGGAAGTACCCACCACCACTCATGAAGTATTCTTGCCAAAAGGAATCAATCATCTAGATCTAACCATCACACTTTTATAGAAATACGTGGCATAACCAGGGTGAGAGCTGGGAGCAGCTTTCCCAGACAGAAAGGTGGGCAGAGGCCACTGTTCCTTTTCTGAGCCCTGCCCGCACAGAACCAGAGCCAGTAGGTGGGCACCGTATCTGAGGCTCAATCAAACTGGCCCCCGCTGTTTGCCCCACCCTAGTGATTCCCTGAGGCTCTGTCCCACCCAACTTGCTGGCCCACACAAGCTGTTTCCAGTGGCTTTTCCATATGAATGGCTTGTCTTGGCCCATGCTTCAGATTTTCTTAAATTCTCTTGAATAAGCAGCATCTGGCTTCAGCAAGCCCCTGTACCTTCCTACCTGTCACTAAGTTGCCCCAGGTCCAGCACTAGCAGCAGCCAGCTTTGGCCTTGGTTCACAGCTTGGCCTCTCCTGGACAGCTCCAAGCCCAATATATGTAGCAGCCATCTGCAGATCATTTTGTACCTTATGCTGTGTGACCTCAGACACATCACAGGCAGCAGCTGACCTTGAATGTGTCAACAGCAACTAAGGCTCCATTATAACAGGACAGCATACACAGCCCACACAGTGGACATACCTTAAGCACTCAGCTTGGGTAATAGGGGAGCTGTGCCACTGGACCCTACAGGACACCTACTACATTAGACCGCTCTACCAGGGCTCGGGGATGTACAACTCTACCTAATACAGAGAAACAAACACAGAGAGGCTGCCAAAACATGGAGTCAAAGAAAGATGACCCAAATGAAAGATAAAACTCCCCCAAAAAAGAAATAAATGGAGACAAGCTGCTAGATGCAGAGTTCAAAACACTGGTTATAAAGAGGCTCAGTGAACTTAGTGAGAACTTCAACAGCATAAAAAAAAGGGCATGGAATCTGTAAAAAAGAAGTCATCAGAAATGAAGGATACACTAACTAAACAAAGAACAGTTTACAGGGAATCAACAATAGAGTGGATGAAGCCAAAAATCAAACCAGCAATTTGGAATATAAGGAAGCCAAAACCACCCAAACTATAACAATAAGAAGAAAAAAACCCATAAAAAATTAGGACAATGTAAGGAGCCTCTAGGACAACTTTAAGCATACCAACATTTGCATTATGGGCATGCTGGAAGGAGAAGAGAGAGAAAGAAATTGGAAACCTATTTGAAAAAATAATGACAGAAAACTTCCCTAACTTGGTAAAGGAAAAAGGCATACAAGTCCAGGAAGCACATAATCTCAACCAAAATGGATGCAGAAGGCCCATTCCAAAACAAATCATAATTAAAATGCCAAAGTTTAAAGATAAAGAGAGAATCTTAAAAGCAGCAAGAGAAAAGCAGTTAGTTAGCTAAAGGGGAGTTCCCATAAGACTGTCAGCTAGCTGATTTCTCAAAAGAAACTTTGCAGGCTAGAAGAGTTTGCCAAACAAGTCAAAGAGATGAAAAGTAAGAACTTACAACCAATATTACTCTACCCAGCAAAGCTATCATTTAGAATAAAAAAAACAGATAAAGAGCTTCCAAGACAAGAAAAAGCTAAAGGAGTAAATCACCACCAAACCAGCATTATATAAAATGTTAAAGGTTCTTCTTTAAGAAAATCAAAAATATGAACAATAAAATGACAACAAATACATATCTATCAACAAATGAATCTTAAAAACAAAATAAACAAGCAGAACAGAAACAGAATCATAGATACAAAGAAAATTTTGATATTTTGATGGATGCCAAATAGGAGGGCTGGGAAGATGGGTGAAAAAGATGAAGGGATGAAGTACAAATTGGTAGTTACAGAACAGTCATGGGGATATAAAGTACAGCATAGGAAATGGAGTAGACAAAGAACTCACATGCATGACCCATGGATATGGACAATGGTGGGGGGTTTGCCTGATGGAGGGACTGAGTGGAGAAGCATAAAAGGGAAAACATTGGGACAACTGTAATAGCATAATTGATCAAATATAATTTTTTTAAAAGAGTGTATGTAGTACAGAGATATAAGTAAAAGGATAAAATAAGTTAAATGCAGAATGTGAACACAGCATGGAAAAGAGAATCTTGGGACTGGGGAGTGGAGAGAGGAGCTCTTTAAAAGATAGACCTCAGGGATATATTAAGTAAATGGAATGTGCGATTTGGATCCTTATTTGAATCAACTGTAATAAGGCACTTTTTAGACAAGCTGGAAATTTTAAACACAGACTAAATATTGGGTGATATTAATTTTGTTAGGTGTGATAAAGTCTTTGTTGTTAGAAATATTTCATGAATTTGAAATATTTCATGAATTTGTTTTAAAGTACTCTAAGAAAAAAAGTATAGGCAGATAAAGAAAGTTCAACAAAATGTTGACAGTTATGGAATCTGGGTGAGGATACATTTCAATTTTGTGTATATTTGAAAGTTTTCTATAATAAAAAACAAATTCAAAAAGTATTCTGTATACATCTATACTGAAAACATCAGATACAAATAATTATTATCTTACTCATAGTGCCTTGCTCTTGGGTTTGTAATCCTGGCAAGAAAATAAAAAAGTGGAGAAAAAAATGGCTTAATTTAAAATAATGCTCAATTAAATGATTCAAGCAGTAAGCACAATAGCTCCAGGAGGAAATTAATATTACTGGAATTATTAGATAGTTGCAGGAATGTTTACTGTAATTTAAAAAATTCACTAGGATGTGTTTGTGATTGTTTTGAATTTACTCAGCTAGTCTAATATGTAGACTAAATCATTCATCCTGGAATTCTCCAGAAACAGAACAGAAACTCTCAAAAGTCTAGACAGTAAAAGCACTTCTGTCTTGCCCAGTAAAACAATTTGGTGCTGAAGCATAATCTTAAATAGCAAAGAGATGCAGATATACCGGTAGCATAAGTAAAATAGGTTTATCCACAAATATCTGTAGAATCTTTTTAATACAATTATCTTTTCAGCATAATGTACAGCTTAGAGAAAAAGAAAAATGTCTACACCTTTTCCTTAATTACCATATTTTTTGGAATATAAGATACACTTCCCCCCCAAATTTGGGAGGAAAGGGGGGTGAGCCTTATAGTCTGAATGTAGCATACCTGGCTCACTTGTGGGGGTGGGCAGAGAGGGGCAATGGGTTAGTTATTATATGAAATGTTAAAGGGACTTATCTAAGAAAAAGAAGATAAAAAATATGAACAGTGGAAGGACAACAAACTCACAGTTATTAAGAACCACACCTAACACAAAAGCAAACCAAGAGGACAGCTAGATCAGGAGAAGAACCATAGAAATGAAGATCACATGGAGGGTTAGCAATAGGAGAGTGGGAGGAGGAGAAGGGGGGAGAAGGTACAGAGAATAAGTAGCATAGATGGTAGGTAGAAAATAGACAGGGGGGAGGGCAAGAATAGTAGGGGAAATATAGAATCTAAAGAACTTATGATACATGAACATAAACAAAGGGGGGGGGAATGGTGGGAGAGAGGTGTGCAGGGTGGAGGGGAATGAAGGGGGGAACTAGAACAATGTAATGGCATAATCAATAAAATATATTTTTAAAAATACATTATATATTAGCATTGCTCTTTTTAAAAATATCAAAGAAAAGTATTTAACCATGGAAAATAAGATTTTGGTTAGGTTTATAACCAACATTTTCATTTCTAAACTATGAAGGATTAGATGATTTCATACACCTACACCAGTGCACTGTAACTAATTTTAAAGTTAGTCCATTATGATCTCATCTGGAAATAAAGAGTGAGGTTTAAATATTTTTAAAGACCTAGTAGTCTTGTCAAAGATAAATGAAACAAAATACATCAAGGAACATGGCTTTTCAACTCAAATATTTTAATCTTGCTTCTTTTATTTCAAGAACTTTGAAGGAGAAAAAAATTAACACAAATCTTTTAAAACAAAGTAACTATTATAAAGATGGAGTAAAGTCCACACATTTGGACTTTAAATTTATTTCAGAAAAGATATTTTCAACATACTCATGTATTTATAACACTAGGATAATACATAAAATCCCAAACTGATATATAAAAGACTTTTTCCTGGAAGTGACAAAAATTAAAATTAAAGAAATGAAATTTATAAATTTTTTTCTCATTTAAGTATTTAAGAAACACATTTATAAAATTTAAATATTTGGAATGTTATAAATTCTTTTCAAAAAGCATCACAATTAAAAACCTCAAGATCTGTGAAAAAATTTTAAAGAGCAGTAACTACCTTGATAAACTATACAAACCATCTCATACTTGTCCTCCTCATTTTCATTTATTTTGGGAAAGCATTTTTTTCTCCCTTTTCTCAAAGAGAAATTTCTGTAAATCATTGGCATCTGTCATCTATATCCAGTTCAGTGTACATCTTCCTCAAGTCACTTCTCACCTTTAAAGCAAATTTGAATCTTATCAGATGAACAGCAACTGATTCCAAAAGCCAAGTTAAAAACCAAAAATTATAGTATACACCAATATATTATACATACCAATACAGGTTAGTGTTAAAAACCTAAGTATTAAATACTTGTTTAAGAGGCTCAAAAGGAAGCTTTAATATTGGAACCTGAACTTAGGCTTTCAACTTCATTCTAATGAGTGGTTAAAGTAAGAAAGAATGAATAGCATCATTATGTTGGACCAAATCAACCAAAGCATAATAAAGACTACCAAGTACAGAAGGGTTTTCTAAGAGTGGTTTTAATTCTTTCCAGGTAACTAGTTTTCTACCATTATACAACAGGAACTGCTTCCATAAAATCACCAGTAGGAAATCACATTTCTTTCAGAAATCTACCTCCAGGCATCCACACACTCCCTGACAAGAACTAAATCTACCCCCATCCTCTCCCTCCCTCAAGTATTCCATTTCTTTCCCAAAGTAGAGCTTCCATAAATAATACAATATTAAGGACTAAATTTTAATGAATACAAATCAGAGGAAATGAAAGAACATTAACTTTCATTCAAACCTTCCTTAAAAAAATCTGTTTCCAAGTTATATTTTTAACTTCCCCCATGATTCTCTTTAAAAAAGATGAACACAAAAATCTCTCTGCTAATGACTTTATTCATGAATCTATAATGGAACTCAAAATAGCAAAGAACATGAAAAAAATTTCAGATTAATATTTATCAACCAAATACATCAAAGAATACATCTATTTTTCATATAACTAACAAAAATGTCTAAAATGCACCTGTTAGAATATAAATATTCTCCATTTTGTGGAATTTCAAAGTAGAAAAGATCTGCTTACTAGTTTGCCAGAAAAGCTCAGTTACACTGAGCTTTTAATTCAAACATATAATTCAAAAGAAATCAAACAACATAAAATAACCATCCCATGGTTAAACTTCTGATAAAGTGCTACTTTCATACTGAAAAAGGAAAACTGTAATGACGACAAAAATGTTAAATGCTGAACCATCATTATAAAAGTGTTAAAATTTTTTTCAGTATTCACTACATTTATCACAATCATGTGTTCCCAATATAAGACCATAAACATTATTTTGAAATTTTAAAATATCTTTTAGTCCACAGATTATTTCCTGGAAGTTAAAAATTACTACATCATTGCTAAATCGGGCTTTTCATGATACAGAAATTTTAGACGGAATAACTTTGCATTGTTTTAAACATGATCTTTGGTTTGAAGCTGTCCTGATAACCCTTCTGGTTGATGGCTGTGGTTAGACTATTCATGAAACAGCACAGTAGCTTCATTTGAACCATAAAAGTAAACTGGGTTAATGGCAATGATATCACATAACAAGAAATCTGGTAAGATGTTTCCTAAATCCATAACTGACACGGTCAGTGTTAAAAGAAGTCAGTGTTGCTCAGGAGTGACTCACCTCCTTTCACCAGTTCATTAACAGCATTAGCCATTGAGAGGAAATTAGTTGGAGAAAAACTGAATAAAGGCACTCAGTAAAAACCTTAAGCAGATAAAGAAGACCAACTAAACTGCATATGCAAGCATGTTCACCCCAAGCACACACACACACATCTCATGTTTGAGGTTGAATATCAGTACTCATAGATTCTACCAGGAGGAAAACTCTATGCCTGTGTATGTATATATCCTAGAGATGAGAACTAGCTGATGGTTTTCCAGAAATAATGGTCCATTAAATGAAGCAGAAGTTGGCTTTTCCCTAAAATGAAAGGTTACAAATTAATAGCGAAGGGATGCAATAACAATGGAAACTATGAGAAGCCATAAAGTTAAATGTCAGAAAGACAAGTTCAATTTCACAACTAAAGGCTGTTGATGATTTCTTCTCTCTCTCCTTGAATAATCAAATGCAAATGCCTTTTAGCAATGGCAGCATTCAAGTCCCACAAAAAATCAAGTAGTGCCCCCTTAAGGAGCAGTCCCATTGGCACAAACTGTAACACTTGCTGGGGTGCATCAGAGTTAAGCAAAACACTCAACATTTCATTCACATTCTGCAGATACTGGAAAACTGCATTTGGAAGGTCCTTGAAACCGACACATATCAGGACTGCACAGGTCTTCAGGGGTGCAGATGATGTGGGACAAGAAAACGTGATGAATCTAAAACAGCTGTGGAGTACAAAGATCAAACCAGCCATAAACCTTGTAAAACAAGAAAGTACAGGCAAAATCATAACATCGCCTGTATTAAGTTGCTGTAATGAATGTAGAAGGCAGTCCAAAAATAACTGCTGGTAAGCTGGGTCTCCATCATGAAGCAATGAA
Organism: Artibeus jamaicensis; assembly: GCF_021234435.1. Taxonomy (NCBI): domain Eukaryota; kingdom Metazoa; phylum Chordata; class Mammalia; order Chiroptera; family Phyllostomidae; genus Artibeus; species Artibeus jamaicensis. The sequence goes on from NW_026521842.1 coordinate 14,571,393, forward strand.
CAGGTAAAAGTCATGAGTTGGACTGATTCAAGGAGTTGAACTTCCAAAGGTATACTCATTTTCTTATCAGGAACAGCTGGAAAACCTACAAGCAGGCACTTTTTTCGGTTGCTGGGTTGTACAAACTGTTCATCTTGAAGGCACTTGGTAAGGCTAAACAACTCAGAAATTATCAGTTCTTCAGAAAAAACATGACAAGAACAATGCTGTTTTGGTCTAATCTTGGAATCCGAATCTAAGGCTCCTCCTAATGACTTTTCAATTGCTTCATTAAGAGCCTTTAAAATTTCACCATCACAAAAAGGAGAACACTTTACTTTGGGCAGTCTCTTTCCCTCTAAAATATGCCATAAATGACACTCAAGATTGGAGGCTGTCCCCTCTGTAAGAGAACTTTTCCCAGGACGATATGAAGCATGCTCCTCAGCCCAACTATTCAAGTATCCTTTGGCCACCTTATCCTTCCATGAAAGGGTTTCTAGCATTTTCCTTTCATTATAGGTTTTAAAATATCTGTTCCTCTGTCCAAACCATTTTGTATTTGTACTACAACCAATATTAGATTTTTTTACTAGCCAATTAATTCTGGAAAGAGGCTTCAATTGGTACTTTTGCATGAAATGTTGAACAGCACAGTCTCTTAATTTATTCAGCCTTGCTTGTTCCTCTTTTTCCATGCACTCAAACAAACGAATGTTCTCAGAAATAGTCTCTAGCTGGTATTTATGAAAGAACACACAACATTCTTCATGTCTTTTAAGAAAAGATTCAGGAATCACATGATGGGGAAAAAGAGCTTTCCTGGTCATTTCAGTCCCAAAATTCAGCACCATCTTAGATAACAAAGGATGGATTACCTCTTTCCCCTTATAGTGGAGACACACCACATAGACTTCTGAGTTTCCTGCCTTGCTTGTAGCAGGTTTAAAAACATGGACTTGGTCAAAGGAACAGTTTAGCAGGTACATCAGGTTAATGGAACAATGTTCAAATAAAGTAAACATCTTCAGAACAAAAGAGCCACCATTTCCAAGAGTCGTCAGAGCAGTGACTACTTCACAGTAGTGCAAAGAAGAGACTAAAGCTTCTTGTTCACCAGGATTTCCTTGGCAATCAAAACTCCCATCAGCAGTGATCAAGTGAACAGTGCCCATGTTGCTTACGAAATCCTGAAGTCCAGTCAGATATTTCAAGGTCATGATATCACCAGTGTTATCTGGGCCAAAGTACCAACAATGCAGGGTATTCGCAATAAGTCGGTCATCCATAATCATCATCAGATTGTCATTTGCTTCATGGTAGGGATTCAGAGTATTAGCCACCCAATTCCAATCACAAGGGAATCGATGGGATTTTAAGTAGTGATTGAGACTTGCTATAAAAGCTCCAGGAGCTTCACAAAGGTGTAGAGAATTCAGTTCTCCACTCTGAAAAGCTTCCTGTGGAATAATTGGAAAGCTGCACAAAATTTCATGAAACTTACACCATGCTTGAGTACAAAGTTCAGCATTTGCATATTTTCTCACATGAGAAATTATTTTTCCAGCTTTATTAGTGAAAGCAGTGTGCTCATGCCACTCATCCAGTTTCTTATCGCTCAGTTGGTTTTTTACTTCATTTAGGGAGTTCTTCAAATCAAGAAATGCATTAAATTCCAAGTGGTCACAGGTGAAAATCTCACTGGGATCTGGTAAGTACCACTCATTATTAAGTGGCTTACCATAAGAAAAGTTCTTGGCAAAGAGTTCAAAAATGGCAGCAACAATATCTGGGCTGAATGTCTCAGGACTTGAACCCAGTGGTGGCTTTCTGCACTTACTCATTTTCAAATTAAATTAAAATCTAGAAAAAGAAAACACATAATTAAATACATCAAATTTATTAGTGAGTGAAATCTCATCCACAGCAAATCAGATCACACTCATGACAAACCGCATAAAAAGGAGACCTGGGCTCAAATTTCGCTCTGCCACTTACAGCATAATAGTGGCCTTGGGCAAATAACTTTACATCTTTGAATCTCAGTTAGAGGAGGAAAAACATGATAGCATATACAAAAAAATACTACAGAATATTCCACAGAATGAATATACAGCACAGAAAATATCACAGAATGCACAGAATGAATGGTAGCTCTTATTACCATAGTAACCTCTTTAGTTTTCCTGCAGAGTCCTCCTCTACCCATGACTGAGATATTACCCACAGAGCTCCAAACTCACTTAGACTAAGATTCATCACCAAACATGATGACCTTTGATCATTTGATCAAGCTCCAACAAGTGACTTTTAGCTTCTTTTTTTTTTAAGCTCCCTCCAAATTTCACTTCCTTCCAAGAAAGGATCCTGTACCTGATTCCCATACTGGTCCTGCTACCAGGCCTCTCTGCCACAAACCACTTACTCATCAGCCAGAATGCCAAATATGTTCTCTGTCCAGATCTCACTCTTGTTAAGACATGCACTTTGGTTATACTAAATTATGTTTATAAGTCACCAACTAACCTTCATCCACATACTCTAAATATGATATACTTGACTAGTTAGCCTCCTTCTGCTCAGTGCTGAAACTGACCTATAGTTCACCCTTGCATGTTTCTAAACTATTACAAAGTCTTGCCTCAATCTGGTCAGACAGCTTCCACTATTTTATGCTCAAACTAAAAAATATTACTTATTCATGTCACTAAAACTGAACATACTTTGACAGCAGAATTTTAAAGTGAAGAATATCCTTATTGAATATACAAATTACACAGTCACCTTATATTTTGTGTTCCAACACTTCCTAAGAAACCAAAAGCATCTGTCCACTGGAAAGGGAAAGGGATATAAAAGAAAGGATAGTTTAATGCATAGTGTTGGAAAAGTTCTAAATTCCAGCAAATAGAGGAATAAGTATTACATATTACGGTTGACCCTTAAAAACTGGGTTGAAACTGCAGAGGTCCACTTACATGTGGATTTTTTGTTTCTATGAATACTCTAAATGTATTTTCTCTTCTTATGATTTTCTTAACATTTTCCTCTAGCTTATGTTATTGTAAAAATACAACATCTAATACAGAAAATAAGTGTTAACTGCTTATGTTATCAGTAGGGCTTCCAGTCAACAGTAACCCCTGTGTTGTTCAAGGGTCAACTGTACTCAGCACAATGTCAATCAACAGATTATTTAGTTCATGAGTGCTGCATTTATTTAGTATATCCAATGCATCCTACACAAGTTTTCAAAAAGAACCTAAATTTGTTAAACATGAAAAAACTGACAATCACCATCCCATAAAAACCCAATGTTTAATGATTAAAATGAGAAATAAAGGTGAGCTACTACAACAAATAATATCCAGAAGACTGCACTCTATTAGCATTTGCTTTTACTGTTCTTTAGCAGTATGTTTACTAATTTATCATCCCGAGGTTAGAACAGTGCATAGTGCACTGAAAGTACTCCATAAGTTATTTATCCAAAAAAAAAAAAAACCCAGAAATATAGCATTTAACACAAAAGGCACTCCTCTGAGTCATAACAATGAACTTCAACTTCAGTCCAGCGCTTCAATGCATGACAAAAAAAAAAAGGTTTAAAGAATATAAAGAAAGTTTCCAGTATGTGTTCCTATAGCCTTTCATTAGGCACTCATAGAACTTTGTGGCATCGTAATTCTCCTCGGAGGGAATTCTTATTTTGCAGACTTGAGTAGGAAGTCACGTACCCCCTGCCCGCAGTCAAGAAACGAATACCTGTGAACTTCATGTAAGACAAAACCCACATGACCGTTATTACCTTCCAATTAACACAAAGGAGTTTTAGAACTGCTTCCGCCAACCCCTCCTGTCAGCAACAATTAAAAGTAACAGCTAATGAGCATCCAGTGCTTCACTTTGGGCCAGGGGAACCCAAGATTTCTCAATTGGTGGAATTAAGTCCCAAACTCCATTTAAGAGGTTCGTTCTCTGGTCTGGAGAAACCTCCCTCAGTGGCAGCACCAGCCTCCCCCACTGAACTATCAAAGGATGACCCGCGCCCCGAATTACCTTTGCTCACGCCCACCTCGACCCCGGAGTCTAGAGAGGCGGCGCTTCACTCGCTCTCCTCACTCAAGGGAGCCATTCTCCACTTCTGCTCCTGAGGGTCTACAGCAACCCCTACCATGTAGGAGTGAGGTGAGTGCCAGGAGGCCCCGACTCGCCCTCCGGACTCCGGGAGCAGAAAACAAACTCCAGACCGGGCTGCCTCTGCGGCTGACAGCAAGCAGAGGCCCTGCCAAAACACACTGCGCACGCGCCTTGAGGCAGGAGGACGTCGCGCGTCAACGTTACGCACGCTGGCGATTCTCGAGGGGCACAGGACTCCGTTCACTACGTTTTGCTTCTTCTTGGGGTACTACGGCTGGGAGGCACCAGTCTTTGTACCTACAGCATTTATGGTAGCAAAAGCTGTGCGCGCGCAGACAGAGCTCCTTTCGTACCGCCCCCTCCCCGGAGGGGTGGGCTGGGGCGGGGCAAATCTGTCAGGGAAACTCTGGTTCCGCCCACTTGGCTGCTGGAACAGGGAGGCTTTCTAAAGCTGCTGGGCAGAATTTAGTTTAGTACAGATTAAATTAAAACTGGTGTGTTTTAGACAATGTGAAGTTAAAAGCCAAACTGAGGAAGCTGCGAGGTAACGCTCTATTATTCTATATGTTTACAAATTAGTAAGAAAAAGACAACCTCAGAGGGAAAATGGGCAAAGATTTTAACAGGCAGTCCAAAAAAAGTAAAATGGTCAATAAGAATAAATAAAGATTTATTAAAAAGATTTGGAAATGAAAGCAATAGGTATCTTTCACCCAATGTAGCAAAGATTTTAAATAATAGTAGCCACAGTTGGTGAGAATACAGAGAAACAAGTTTATAAACTGTGGGTGGGAATAAAAATTGACATAAACCTTACAGAAGGCAAATCCTAAAATGGCCTTATATCTTAGTCCAGAAATTCCCACTCCTAGCAATTTATCTTTAGTATACAACTGACACTCACTTTGCACAAAATGTTTATCTCATCACCTTAATACCAATAAAAATTGGTAATTAAATTCTTAATGGTACAGCCATATAATGAAATGTTATGCAGTCATTAATAGGCTATATGTGTAACGCTACTGCATGAAAATAGGAGACTATAGAACTGTATGTAGAGTTTGAACTATTTTATATAAATTTGAAATATGTAAAATATATTTCTTACAAGTCTTCCCTGGGGTGCATCAATGGAAGAAAAAAATGCCTTTTCAAAAAATGGTGCTAGGTCATTTGAAAATCATATGGAAAAAACATTATTTGGATTCTTCACATAAAAATACAGTTCACTTGGATTGCCAACCTATAGTTTAAAAGTCAAACAATAACTAAGCAGAAAATATAAGAGAACATCTTTGTGAATGGAAAGTAGGCATAAAGTTTGTAACAGGACAGAAAAGGCACTAATTATAAAGGAAAAATATATAAATTGAACTATATTAAAATTAAAAACAAAAGGTAACCTATACATTGGGAGAAGATATTTACAATCATGTACATGTGTCTGACAAAAGATTTGTATCCAGTTTTTTACTTATACAAGTAAAAAAACTCCTATGAGAAATATAAATTTTCCCAGTGGAAAAATGGGCAAAAACCTGGAACACTTCAAAAAGATGAGATCCACGAGGCTGATAAAATATGAAAAGATGTTCAACTTCATTAGTCTCTGGGGAAATGTAAACTAAACCATAACGAGATATAATTACACATTAGACTGGCTATAACGAAAAAGACTGAAGATATTAGCATTGGAGAGTATGTGGAGCAACCAATTGAAGGTGACTGGAAGAAAAAGATCATCCATGATCTTCCAAACTCATGGATTTGTTGCCTCCTTTTTTCCTTAGTTGTTTTGAGGTGTAATGTATATACAGTCAAATGTTCAGATTCTAAGTGTACTAATTCAACCACTTTTGCCAAACAACTATGAAATATTTTAGAAAGGCCACTTGAACCCCATCCCTATCGATCTCCCTCCCACGAGAAGCAAACACTGATCTGTTTTCTGCCACCAGAGTTTAGTTTTACCTCACAGAATTTCATATAAATTCAGTCATCACAGTTTAGTATTTTTTGTTTCCAGTTCCTTTCCATTCAGTGTAAATAATATATATTTATATGGTAGAGGAGGGATTTTTTTTCCTTCTACCCATCTGGGTTCTCAGCTAAGACTCTGAAACAAAAGATAGATTAACAATTGAAAAGCATATGAATTTACTAATATATTTTATGTAATGTGAGAGCCTTAACAATAAAATGAAGATCCAAAGCTGAGTGTTGTTATAGTAAGTTGGAGGAGTAGTGGGAAAATGTGACAGATGGCTGTGAGCTAAGAGGGGCAAACTGGGGAAACACCCAAGGCAGTTTCATTCAGATTCCTTTTAGAACACTTGCATCTTCAGAGAGAAGAACGTTCTTTACCTTTAGGTATAGGGAGAGCATATCTCATATGAGAGTCTTATGGCCTGCTTCAGGGCAAGGTCAGAGAGTCCAACAACTACCATTCCTCAAATTCCTTCAGCTTAAAATATCCAGTATAATGTTATAGGAAAATGAAGCAACCAGATACCGAGGGATTCTGGAGTACGAGGTTTATTAATGTGCACGGGCCCAGAGGGAGTCAATCTCCAAATTCTGAGCCCCGAACAAAGGATTCTTGGGGTTTATATAGCCTACGGGGTCTTCCTGTCTACGTAGCAAAGCAGGGTACAGAGGCGGAATGCGGTAATCAGTTCTATCTATGGGGCAGAAGTAGATAGAGTACAAAGGCTAAATGTGAAAATTAGTTCTGTCAGTGGGGGTGCTAGCCCACGGCCTTATCACTCTCCCAGGGCGCCTGGGGTTTTGGGTGAGCAAAGGTTTTTCAAAGCTTCCCACATCAGTATGCCAAGTCACCATAACTGGGGGTGGCATGTTCTGAGCCCTGTCGATTTTCCTCCACGTTGTGTATCCATCTGTAGCATGTTCCTTTTTATTACTCAGTGGTATGTCATTGTATGGCTAGACTACAATTTAATTATCTGTTCTCCGGTTAGTGGACATTTGAGTTCTATTTCCAGTTTGGGCTTATTATGAATAAACCTGATAGGAACATTCTAGTACAAGACACTTTTGTGAGCATATGTTTTGGGTTCTGTTTGTTGGTTTTTTACTCTTGGGTAAATACGTTGGAATGTCTGTGTCATGGAGTAGATCAGGGTTTCTCGCCCTCAGTCTTATTGTCTTTTGGAAGTCACTGAGGTAGATGTATGTGTAACTCTTTAAGAAACCTCCAAACAGTTTTCCAAGGTGCTTGAACCATTTTACATCCCTACCCACAACATGTAAGAATTCTGGTTGCTTCACATCCTCACCAACTTTTGGTGTTATGAACCTTTTTTATTTTAGCTATTGGTGACACTTGGGTGCTTTTACATGATTCTTAATAAAAAATAACTAAGAATGAAAATCTGTGGATATTGCTCTTTTGTGGGACTAAAGGCTAGGTGAAGGATATGTGATAACCCTGAACACAATCACTGTGTTCACTGGAGTTTGTAAACATCCCGAACAACAAAGCTTATAGTGAGCCAGTCTTCACTAAAATAATCACAACTCCATGAGGTAGATTCTTGTATTGTCCCCATTTTATAAACAGGGAAATCGGGGATCAAAGTGATTAACCAACTTGCTGAATGAAGGTCGTGTAGTCAGTAAGTAGCAGAGTAAAAGCTTGGGTCTACGTTAGCCTGATTCCACGGCCAATCTGTTCTGAAGAGAATTACTAGAAATTGCCTCCAGTCATTTAAAAACAACTTTATAACCCATATTCATGGCCAGAAATACTTACAGCAGGCCAGTAGTTTTTTTAAAAAGATATTTCATTCATATAGTCTTAAATGCAGAAGGATAGTTTGTTGCAAAATTTTTTAAAAAGATAAAATGTTATGAATGAATTAGTACCCAAAACTTTAAAAAGTTGAAAGAAAATAACCAAGCCCCATACTAATATATTTACAAATATGGATAAAAATGCACAGCTATGTGAATGCTCTTAGTATCAACTTTTACTTATATATTTTACAAGCATTTATAGCAACTGAGTGGAAGCGAGCTATAATCATTCTTTCCAACTCCTGAGTGTTCTTTACACTCTTCAGCATGACAATGAGAACATAAGTAGCATATTGAAATTAAAACAACCTACTCCTCAGCCTCTGCTCTGATTATATTTCTCTGTCAAAGTGAACAGAAACTAAACTGCTTCTCTGGTCATTTATCACCGATCAACCTGCTGAGTCTCTAATTACATTCTCAGAGAGATTCTGTGAAGTGACAACATACAAATTCTAGTTCCAAAAAACCAGAGGGAGTTTTCTTGGATGATGGGAATGTTAAATATTTTGACCAGGGATTTAGGATAGAGGTATATGTATATGTCAAAATTTATCAAATGATATAATTAATACTTGAGCATTTTATTAAATATTTTTACCTTAAAAAAACCCTAAACAAATATTGAAACCTATCTAACCATATGCATGCCATGTTTAGGAAAGAAGTATGTACACATTGTTGCATCCACCAACGCGAGAGACAAATTGTCAGAAACTTTCAGGATTCAGAAATGTTATTTTATTGGCCAAAGTTTTAACCTGCGCAGGGGCGGACCCTCAGAGTGTCCGGAGACATGGCGTTCATAAGAGCTGCAAACGAGAGCCGCCCTAAGCGCTTACAGCTAAGTCTTTTTATAGACGCAAGCAAGCAAGCATTGTATAGAAGCAAATGTGGCCGTTAGCTATTGGCTACTTGGGTGGAGCAAGCAAGCAAGCATGACCTAAGCTTTCTGGGTTTTGAGTAATGGGAAAATGTTAACCTAGACACTTGAACAGGTGGTCCTCTACTTGTTCAGCCCCACTGGTTTTGTAGTTCCGCCTTCTCCACTCCCTATGTTCTTTCTTAACTTCCTGTGGTTTCTGCTCTAAGTTCCTTGTTCCTCCAGGCCAAGTCTCTTTAAGGCAGTCCCTATTTTATTCGCTATTTTTCTGGTTTCAACACACATCTACACCTTACTTTGAAATGCATATTAGATAAAATGCACTGATGAATGGATAGAGGACTGAATCAATGATAACGTAAGTAATCGCAAAATGTTCACAATTGTAGAATCCGGGTGGTGAACGCATGGCTTTTTGCTATGTAATTCAGCTTTTCTCTGAAATTTTTACATAGTAAAATATTGAGGGAAAGAGATTCATATCATAAAAGGCAAGAATGGAATCTCTATTAAAAATTAAATACATACATACATACAATGTGTATCTAGTATTTCCCACTAACAAAGGAAACAGCACTTGACTTGCTGGAGAGAGACTAAGCGAAAGTTCTTATGGCTCACTTGATCCACTTATCTGATTTGGTGAGCTCCATCAGGCTTGATTTTCACCATGAGGAAATCTTCAGTTTTTCCTGTTCTTTGTCCCTTAGTGCTCCACTTCCTCTCTTCTTACCACCTGAACTGCGCCACTGTTTAAGAGCAGGAAACTAAGAAAACACTAAGTGCAGAAAACACTGATGTTAAAATTCCAGAAGTCAACGAAGGTTTATAAACCTGGTAATAATTCTTCCAGTTTCCCTCCTGATAATCTTCACTAGATCTTTAAATTGCATTCTGATTAAAAGTGTCTGCAGCACCTTAAGTTGTCAGAAAACAATGCTATCAAAAGAAAATACAGTAAAAATTATAACTACTTTGTCTATTCAGCAATTGGGTAGAGCATCTACATTGTGGTATTTGTAGGGCAGTGCTTGAAAACAGCAGCCTGAAACTTTTCCTACTGTTCAGAAACTGAGCAAAAATTATGAATGGAGGTCATTTAATTTCTAAGCATAAGTGCAAGAATTCAAAGCATCAAGTCATGAAAGCAGTTTTTGTCTATTGTTGGTCCTGTAACGCACAGTTCAACTTCATTCTGCATTTCATACACATTCAGGGTTAAAACAAAATACAAAATTTCTTTCTCAAAATTGATTTTTTAGCAATTCATATTTTTTCTTACCTAGTTAATCTTAATTAAACAGAGTGGGTCACTTGCTAAATGGGGAAACATTTCAAAATGTATTTTTATGTTACAAATATCATTAAAGATTATATTTAAAATAAACTTTAAAACAAGATTGATAATACAAGTATGAATGATATGCTGACCTAAAATGTTTTTACTTTAAATCACTTTTTATGTTCTCCCATGTAAAAATGACCAAATTTACTTTAAAAAAAATTAAAGGTTTAAGAGAGAATGAATGTTACTGTGACATGGGCTCAGGAATTAAAAAGAAAAAGGTTGAGAAACACTGACATGTGGACTAGAGTCCAAGACATGGCCCACCGTTGAAGCGTTAATCATTTCACTGCAGACACAAGATGTTTAAAAATAAATAAGATAAGACTAAATGTTATGTCCTGTGATACAAATTAAGTGTTGCAGGAATCTAAAGGAGGGGTAATTAGTAGGAAAAATGGGGGAAAGAGACTTTAATTTTTGTCTTAAAAGGTTGTTATTTGGGGAGAGGGAGTAGCAACCCAGCTCAGGAAAATAACATGGGTGAAAAAAAACAGATAAGAAGAAGGGTAATTGCAGAAAATGAACAAAAAATGTGATTAAAATGCTACACAGGTAGTGTTTTAGTTTAGGCTATTGTAACAAACTACCATGGACCAGTGACTTAAATAACAAAAAAGTTACTTCTTACCATTCTACAGCTGGAGGAGCCCACAGTCAAGGTGCTGGCAGATTTGTCTCCAGGTGGGGCACACCTCATGGCATGCAGCTGGCCACCTTCTCATTGTGTACTCACAAGGCAACCAGAGAAAGAAAGAAAGCTCTCGGTCTCTCATAAGGGCACTAATCCCTTCACAGGGAATCCATCCTTGTGACCTCGTATAAACCCAATTATCCCCCAAAGGCCCTTTTCTCCAAAATACCATCACATTTGGGGCTTCAACATAGGAATTTTATGAGGATGCAATTCAGTCCATGGCAGGAAGTGAAGAGCAGAGTACAGAGGATCGTGGAAGCCAGGCCAGGGTGCCAGAATCTGCTGTGATAAGAATCGGTCAAGAGGGAAGGAAATGATTAAGTTTGGCTTTTACAGAGTTAGGAATGATAGTGGAATTGTCAAGTGGAAATATCCAGGAGGGAGTTGGAAATCAATAAGTGGCTGAAGTTCAGGTGAAAAAACTAGTAACACTCAACCCTGTGAATTTTTAAGTAAGTACTTTATTGTTCTTGATTATTTACAGTCATTATGACACTTCATTTAGAAGTGAAATCAATACCAAAAGTTGTCGAAACACTAGCCCTGAGGATTCTTCCTGTTAATAGGTCACCTAACGCTGACCCTTCTTGATCAATATGGCTTCTCTTTCTGAATAACTGAAGTGCATCAGCTGTGGCATCTGAGTGCCTGGGTTAAAATCTCCACCTACTAGCTATGTGACCTTGGGCAAGGAAGACCTCCCAGGGTGGTATTGAGAATTCCAACTGTAAAGTGCTTAGCACAGGTTCTTGCATTTAGCCACTGTCTGATACTCCTGAAAAATGTCTTTTCCTTCTTGGAAGACAGGGTGCTAAATTCAGATCCTCTTTCTGAGATTTCCTTCTTGTACTGTTTATTTTTATATTTAAAAAAAATCCTTAATAGAGCAGGAGAGGAAAAGAGGGAGGGAGACTAAGGAGAAGAAAGGGAGAAAAGAGAAGACAACTGAGACCAAATTACTTTGTATCTGCCACTGAGAAGCTGTCAGATATATCTGCTTTCTGTCTTCAACAATTTGGGCAGGTTTCAAAGAGCAGAAAGAAGACCAGCTGCAAAATAAATGAACACATGGATCGATGTGGGTGCGTTTCAAAAGCATAATGTAGAATGATAAAGGCAAGTTGCAAAACAATTTTTACATTGCCTTACCATTTATGTAATGTTTAAAAACACACGAAACATTTCTGCTTAATGTTTATTGATACAAATGTGGTAAAAAAATAATATAAAAACCTGAATGAGGGAGATACATACTAACATCCAGAGTGGTAACCTCTGGGGAGGTTGAGGGGACAGGAAAGAACACAAGAGAGACAGCAACTGTATTTATAATGTCTTTATTCTTTTTATTAAGCTCTGAAGCAATGGCAAAATATGAGCACTTTTAAAATCTAGGTAGTGGATACATGGGGTTATCTTGTTCTCTTTTCTGAATGCTTGAAATTTTCCTTAAAATTTTAAACATAAAAAGGAGAACTGTCTACCTCACTCTGCAATCTGTTCAAATTCCTACATACTTTAGAAATGCACTTGTTTGGTCAAATCACATGTATGGTTTTCAGGAATCAATATCGTTCTCAGATTCAATTCTAAAAGAGTATAATGAAACCATTAAAACTAGGTTATGTGTTGAGTTATGTTTATAGATTTAAAATTCTGGTGTCTGGGTTGAATTACAGCTATCCTTTGACTAGGTTATTTATTTATTTTGTTAATAATTGGTAGTAATAGCACATTACATTTGGGGGTGCTTTGTAGTTAACGAATTGCTGTGTACCCCTTAAAACAGCCTGTATATGCATAAGATCACCAATAGGTTTTATCTCGGGGGCAAACTCCAACTGAGTGATGGTGACCAGCCAGAGGGCTCTACAGAAACAGGTGTAAACCACGTCCGTGCTCCACAGGGAGGGCAACGACCAGCTAGGGAGGCATTTCAAGGGCAGGGTGGTGAAACGGTGCCCTTCATGTCTCATTGGCATTCCTCCTTGATTCTCCTCTGCCTCTCTCACTGTTCCTTCCCCATCCCTCTTCGCCTAACCCTTCCATCTTGGCATTGCCAAGCATTCCTCCTCCCTAATTCCCCGTGATCTTTCCTCATGCCGCAACAACCCCTGACTGATTTCATTCTCCTCCACAGCAACCCTCCACGCTGACAAGTCCCTCCTGTTCAGTTTTTCTGTGAAGTCTTTCCTGCCCCATGTGGGCCAGGTGGGACACCCCCGCTTCTGCCCAGGGCGTGCACATGCAGCATTTATCTCAGCTATCTGTTTACCCATCTATCGCTGCTGCGGGCTTGAAAGGACAGGGCTGGCTCTTATTGATCTCTGCACTCCCAGCTTCTGGCACACAGTATGCAATCAATAAATGTTTGTTAAATGAAAGAATGATTTAATGAATGGTGTCCTCATTTTGCAGGAAAGGAAACAGACTCAGAAGTTGGGACTTTTCTCAAGGTCACTCTTCCTCTGAAACCTCGCTGTTTCTCCTCTACACCAGGACTGACAGACATTTTCTGCAAAAGGACCAGATAGTAAATATTTTCAGATTTCTGGGACATAAGGTCTCTGTCATGACCATTCAGTTCTGATGTTGTAGCTGGAAAATACCTATGGAGATGGCTATATTGCAATAAAACATATTACTAAAACCAGGCTGGATTTGGCTTGTGGGCCTGACTTGTGGACCTTGCTGTAGAAGACGGTAAACAGACACGCCTACATGTCTGCTTCCTCCATTGAACATCCTCTCTGCCTCAACCCAACCCCCAGGATCCTGATTTCGATGTTTCTACAGGCCCTGCTGGGGTTATACTGACAATCCTTCCAGAACTCTAAGCCAAGGAGTTGAGAGGCTCATGAGAGAACTGGCTTCAAAGCAGAGACCAGAAAGGATATGAAGAGTTTGTTGACATGGCTCTTAAGGGTCCTAGAGGAATGTAAGCCCAGCTTATCCACATCCTCTTTGATCATGCATTTTTGAATGCTCTTAACATTTTTAAAAGAAAAGAGGTCCAGCCCTGGCTGGGTAGCTCAGTTGCTCAGAGTATCATCCTGATACACCAAGGTTGCAGGTTCAGTCCCCAGTCAGGGCACGTACAAGAATCAATCAATGAATGTCTTGCTCTTCCTTCCTCACTCCTCTAAAATTAATAAACAAAAAAGTTTCAATTAAAAGAAAAGTGGTACATTTCTTAGGTGCAATGAACAAAATAAATGGAACAAATAATCACCTTTCATTCCCCCCTCCCTCTCTCTTTTCCAGAGACAATTTCAAGCTTCTTCCACTCTTCTCATATTTCCTACCCTACTGCCCTCTCAATCATTGTCAGGAAATGACCTCACCTCCTCCTTCATACAGGAAACAAAAGCCGTCAGAAGGGAACTTAGAATTCTGCCACTCATCACTAACTTATCTGCGTCTATACCCGCTCTCTTATCCTTCCTGCCATAATAATGGAATGAGCATCTAAGGCTCATCCCTCCTTCTGTTCTCTGTGTCCCAGGTCTTTCCACTTTCTCAGCAAACTGATTCCATAAATTGGGGAGAGATATAGATATATAGATAGATAGATAGATAGATAGATAGATAGATAGATACACACATACACACACACACATATATATGAACTTTATCCCAAAGGCACAGCAGAGCCTCTCCTCCCCTGGTAACTTTCCACTAACATTTAGATGTGCATGCTCTACCATCTTAAAAATAAGTCTCTCAAACCTGTGTCTTCCTCCAATCATTGCCCTGACCAGGGATCGAGCCTGCAACCTTGGCATATCAGGACGACGCTCTAACCAACTGCACTATCTCTGCCCCACCTCCTTCATGGCCAAAGTTCTTGGAAGAGTTGTGTTATTATGGCTTCTACTTCATCACCTCTCAGTAATCCTTCAAATCATTAAAAATTTGCTTCTCCGCCATTATATCCTCGAAACTCTTTCATTGGACACTCTCAAACAGCCTCCTTTGTTGTTACACTCAACCCAGAATTTTTTGCCCTGTTTTTACTGAATTCCCGGCACTATTCAACCCTGTGATCTTCCTTCTTGAAACATTCTCTCCCATTACTTTGGTGAGGACATGATCTCCCGTGGTTATTCTTTCCTTAAACTTCTTTGCAGGTGCCAACACCCTGCCTATTTGTTAACTCCTGGTGTCCTCAGGGTCCTCGACAACGCCCTGTCCTCTTCTCTGTCTGTGTGCTCCTCTACCTTATCCAACGATCTTAAATATGTCGAGAATTCCCGGCTTACCCAACCCAAAGCTCACTGCTCACGTACAGCTGGCTGGCCAACTGCCTCACAGAATGAGAAATTCCCTCTCTTCTCCTTTGCGCCCTGCACCCAGTCCCTTTTTTAGGAAATGTCATCTTGACCCCACAATCACCTGCCACCCCTTTGCTATGCCACTTGTGCAACTCTACCCAGTTCTTCCTTTTTAAAATTTTTTTCTGCTCTGATAGAAAGAAAACTGATTTTCATGGGCAACTTCCTAGCCTTATCCAAGACTTTATTTTCCCTCCAGTTGCATTTTGAGCCCTAGCAGCTGCATTACACCCACTTTCTTCTGGCCTGAGGGCAGGAACCTGAAAAGAGCTTGGCAAACTTCCTGCAGCCTTTGATGTAGGACTGGGCTGACTCTTTCTTCTAAGACTTTTTTAATGTCCGGGCTGGGATACCTCCTCCTCCAGCGGGGAGGGGTGGATACCCTCCCCTTCAATCAGTCCCCTGACTCGGCCTGGAATCCTGGCAGATGAGCACGGGTGGGGGAGGGGTGCTTTTCTGGCTCAGCCGTGATACTGAGATCATAGTGGGAACCTCCACTGTTCAAAGACATTTCCCTGACTTTTCTCTGAGCTCCCTACACCCAACTTTATTACCTTCTACCTAAACCACAGGCATGGGTGAGAATTCTCAAGGTTTTGCAACTCACTTCCTTCCCTTGTAATCACTTCTAGGGGAAAAGAATGGTGTAGGAGCGGCACTAATCCCTCCAAATCTTCTGTGTGCCTTTCCAGTGTACAGCATGAAAAGACCTCTTCCTTTGCTTGGTTGTTACTGGCAGTTGTTTTTAACTGTTTTGTTTCATTGAGTGATGGGCGAAGGTGCGTCTGGAAGCAGAAAGTGTTGTGTTTTCATCGTGAGGGAACTACCCCATCCCTAGGGACACGGTGGGGCGGGGGTGGCAGCGATAAGACTCGGTGACTCAGGCAGACCCAGCCTCGTGGCAGCAGCGGGCCTGCCTCAGGGAGCCTGGTCCTTCTTATGAGGGGTATCTGGCAACTGCGCTTCTCATTTCCTCCTTCTGATGCCCTTTGTTTTCTCAGCAAGGAGTAATATCACCCTTCACACAGAAAGGGCTTTTGTTGCACTTGACTTTAGGATAGCAAAACTAAAAGGAAGCTCAGAAAGCCGCTCCCCACTCAGCCACCAGGCTCAGGAAGGAAGCTGACCAGTGTGAATGGATACGAGGGCGGGCAGGCTCGCCACCCGCCCCCCCTGCCATAAGAAAGACCCAGCCTGGCAGAGGGAAACAGGTGGGAAAGGGAGTGGTCTTGGGATGGAGCACTGAAAAGGTGGAGGTGAGGTGGGTGGGAAATCTGTAAAACTGACACCTCCCACCACCACCTGAGGGCCACAGCTCCCACTGGGAGGAAGCAGCACCCCGAGGAGAGAGGAAAACAGGTAACTGAACGTTCAAGCTTGGAGTTAATGAGCAAGTTTCATCAAACCTTTGTCACTGCGGGCTCTGGCCTCAGAAGGCAGAGCCTTTTAAGTGCCACGATTGCCTCTGCACCCTCATCCACAGGCTGCGTCTGTGATGGATTGGCACCTGCATGGTGCCCTGGCATTTCCACGCACACAGTAATTGGCTGCCGAAGGTGGCTGGACACCTTTGTGTTAAAGGAACTGCAAAAACAAGTTCTTTTCTAGCAACTCAAATACTTTTTGATATTTTGAATCTAAGAGCACACATTCTGGTTTTGATTTCTCTATGATATAAAACTGTTCTTTATTATAAAACCAAAATGAATAAAATGAAAATAGTGCTCTACATTTAGTAGTTAAATAACCCATTTGCTTCAAAGAGATTTTGGGGTATTTTATGTTCATCTCTACATCATTCCTTTAAGGGCACAGAATTCTCCAAACTTCTTTGACAAAGAAACCAAGACACCAATAACCCACTGTACAGGGTTAGCAGAACTGTGAAAGCTCAATGACAGTAACTAAATGTTATTGATATCGCTAATATTAGTTAACTAATTAA
This sequence comes from Artibeus jamaicensis, assembly GCF_021234435.1. Lineage (NCBI taxonomy): Eukaryota > Metazoa > Chordata > Mammalia > Chiroptera > Phyllostomidae > Artibeus > Artibeus jamaicensis. Next base: position 14,588,535 of record NW_026521842.1, read on the forward strand.
AATTCATATAGCTAAACTAAGTGCTAGCACTGGATTATTCATTTAGACCTCACGACAGCCAGATTATCACTATCATCTCAATTTTACAGTAGAGAATGTACCTTGAAGAGGTTTAATACCTTGCACAAAACCACACAATCTGTCACCTGGTGAAGTTAGGACAAGGCAAGGTCATCTGACCCCAGAGCCTCTCCAAACACAAGGTGTCTATATTAGTTATCTATTTCTGCATAACGAACTACCCCCCAAATTTAGCAGTTCATGGCGGGACTTCTGGAATGGCAGCCCCGAATGCAGCAGTTGCAAACCCCGGCTGTTATCTTGTAGTCTGTGGGAGTCAGGAGTCTGAGCACAGGGGGGCCTCTGGCTCTGGTCCCTCACGAGGCTGCCATCCGGGTGCCAGCCAGGGCCATGGCCATCTCAAGCCTGACTGGGAAAGGACATGCTTCCAGACTCGCTCCCCTGGTTGCCGGCAGGGTTTGGGTGTCTGCTGGCACTTAGCCAGACACCACCCTCAGTTCCTAGACACTGGGACCTCTCCACAGGGTGTGACACCACAGCTTGCTTTATCAGAGCAAATAAACAAGAAGAATCAGAGAGAAAGTTTACACAAAATGGAAGTCCCAGTCTTTTGTGACCTAACTTTGACACATGCTATTCCTTAGGAGGAAGAGTCACTAGACCCCAAGGGTAGTCACTAGACCCCACACTCAAGGGGATTACACAGAGGTGGGGATACCAGGAAGTCGCCATCACCGGGGAGGGGCGAGGGGGCGGTCATCTCAGGAGCCGCCTAGCACAGTGCCCTGCTCAGGTAACTGCCCCGACTTACACCACTCAGAGGGGCAGGCTTACCGGCATAATGGATCATGTGACTGTGATCTCCTGGCCACATCTGACTGGAGATGGACACCTGGCCCAAACCTGGCCAGTTAGATTCTCCCCCCTGGGAATTCTGAATTGCAATCCAGAGACCCTTTTTGGTTTCTGTTAGAGGCTTGAAATGAAACGATACAATGAAATAATCAGGAATTAGCCATTTTCTGCTATGCTCAAAGAAAAGGCAGGTTATGAGTGGGGAGATAGAGGGAGAGACCAGGGGTGATAATTATAATATTCAACAACCAATAAGACCCAAACACCAGTCAATCAGGAGGGAATTCACCTTAAACATCTGGTGCAGCCCCACTGCTGGACACTGGGGGCCCACCAACTATTTGCCACCCAGAAGCACACTGCTCTCTCCCCCCGGACACACTGCTGCCCTCAGGGAGTTAGGCTGGGGGAAGGCCTGGCCAAAGAGCCTCAGGATCACTCAAATGGGTGTCACAGTGGGCAGCCTAGCACAGAATCCTCAGCATGATCACAGAGTCTCTCCACAGCCGACTGGGGAGTCAAGTATCTCTGCCGGACAAGTCACAGATGGGTTTCTGAGATAATGTCAAGTGCATTTGCTGGATCCCTGAGAGAACACACACAAGTGACCTATACAAGGATGAAAAGCCTCCATCTGATCTGTACAAGAAGGAGCCGGAAAGATCCGCCACTGGGTAATGGGATTTGGAGAACTAGCCACTTCCTCTAAAGCAGGACAACAAAACTCCCTGATGTTTCAGAGCCTGCAAACCCCTTCGCCCTATGTGCAGGGTGTCATGGCATTCACAGGTCTGCAGCTAACGTCAGGCACTCCAGTGATGTGACAGAGTGAACAAACAATAACGGCCAAGAGTCAGAATTTAGGGAAAGGGTCACTTTTTCATTTTTGTTTTTAAATTAAATCAACTGAGAGTCAGTAAAAATCAGCAAGTACTCACACAGCTTGATTCAGGAGCAGGAAATTGACGCAGCCTGTCTCTCTAGTCTGAGAAGAATTTCTATTCTGACTCCCCATCTCCCCACAAATTTCTTTCTTCATTAGAAAGAAATGTTGATGAGTGCCATCTGCAAGCCGGCGAGGAACTGATCATCGAAGGAAGTTTTGCCCTGAACATTAAACCTTTTGAGATCTTTCCAGTTAAACCCCGTAGGAGAGCTGTATATTCAGACGATTGTTTCCACCTTAGATGTCATGGGTAATAACTCTGCTTCCCTGCTCCATGAAATATGAGGTAAATTGTTACAACCTGCAACAAAGAGAGATTTATGCCCCTGTCTCACAATTGAACACAGTGTGCACATTTCCTCTCTAAGAAAATAAGGTTTACTTCCATGCACTGAAGCTGAGTTCAATATTCGTAATTATAAGTCATAACTCATGGTATAAATTTTCTCTGAATCAGGAATTTTGCCCTAGAAGAGATTTTGGATTAAGGTATATCGTATACGTTATTTTTGTGATTAAACAAAGGAGGAAAAATATATATGCAACAGTAATTCTTCTTTTTTCAAAGCTTTAGATGAATTCATTGCAAAACCCTGTCATGGGTTACCAGCTGGACCTGCAGGAACCACATGGCTGTATATAGAGATGTCCCTTGGAGATTAAATTGATCATTATCAGTAAGAATGCTTAACATTTATTGAGAACTCACTATGTGCCAAGCACCATATAAACACTCTGTACACATTATCCCATTTTATCCTCCCAGCAACTTATTATCCCAATTTTACAGACCAGGAAATTGAGTCATAGAGAGGTTCAGAAATGTGACCGAAGGTGCACATTTAGTAAGTGGCAGAGCAGAGATTTGGAACCAGGTCTGTTTTATTCCAGCATTTAACTACATGGCTATCCCTGAACTTGAGACTCTAAGACTTAATGCCTTATGCACTCAAAGGTATAGTTTGTATCCTTCTAAATAGTCTCACCCAGCATTACCCCCTCCTTCAGTTAATCTACATGTAACTTTAAGTAGTGCACCAAACAGCCATTTCTGCTTAGTAAACACTCCCCCAACTAAGCAACGTGAAACAATAAGCACTTGTTATTGCCCATGAGGCTACATGGGTCAGCTGAGCGGATCTTCTAGTCTCTGCAGGGGTTACCCATGTAGCTGAGGTCTGTGCGGCTCTCGTCCTCCAGCACGCCAGCCTGGCCTTCTTGCTGTGTAGTGGCAGGGTTTCAAAAGCAACCAAGAGACTGAAAAGAGTGCAAGGCCCCTGAAGACCCAGGCATGATGCCACATTCTATTGGCCAAAGCAAGACACAAAGGCCAGCCTGGGGTCAGAGAGGGCAGGGACTAGGACTTCTCATTGCCAAGGGTGCCATTGATGAAATCCATCTCCCACAGTGAGTAGCTATCAAAAGAGTAAATCTGTTTAACACCAGTAGCAGTACTGGTTGAATGCAGATTATGTGGGGACCCTGTCACAACTGCTCTGTGACAACCTCCCCTTATAGGAGCAGAAACTGAAGCTTAAAGAGAAGAAGAAACATGCTTACAGTGCAGTGCTTCTTCACAAAGAATGTAGACTTAGCTTTCAGTGGCTCAGTCCAACCAATGGAGCCCTGAGTCAGGGACTCTGGTGGCTTTTCTTAAAACGCACAAAGATCGATCTATACCCACCTGAACACCTGGTCTATACCCACCTGGTCACAAGTGTGTATTTCAAGGGGTTAGCCCTTTGGCTTTTCACCTTTTCAGAAGAAGGACTTGTGAAAAATTCACAGTGCCCCCAGAGTCCACGACTGTGAACAAGCACCTTCGCAGTTAATTGCTTTGGCAGCTTTTGCTCTGATTCCAAAGCCGCGTGTGGTGCTCTGGTGGCATAATAGCTTTCTGTAGAACGATCAGCAAGAAAAACCTCTGCTATTGGCTTTCATGTCCTGTAAGTATATCGGAGGAAGAACAATGGCAATGGATCAGACACCTCTCTAGGCCTCTGTTTCTTCATCCGCAAATGACTTATATTTAACCTGACTCTGTCTCCCTCATAGAATATTTTGGATGACTACAGGAATCAGTGAGTGTGAGCAAGCTTTACAAAGCAAAAGGTCAGGTCTGCGGGTATTCAGCAGAGCAGAGGATGAGAGGAAGCAGAACAGAACAGAAGAAGGGAGGAAAGAGGGAAGAACAGGATCCTAGAGAAGAGAAAAGGTGGAGCTCTCCACCCAGAACCTGCCTATGTAGGCGCTGTTTTAAGCTACATAAACTTTCCCAGACCCCTGTTTGAAAAGCAGGCAGCCCCTCACTCACAAGTAACACATTGGCTACACTGCCCCCTGCTGACCACAATGTAGAAGCATACAGATACTAAACAGCCTTCAAAAAACAATGAACTTGGGTTTCAGAGACCGCAAGACCACACAATGTATCAAGGAACCTATGAGGACTTCCTACCTACCCAGCCCCAAGGCGGCTTACTGGGCCTAATTCAAATCCCCTTCCCTGCCCTGTTTGCTTTTCCTTTTTCCCAGGGATTCAGAGAATCTGAGTCTGTTCCTTTCTCTCAGGCACTGGTACATCCACTCTCCTGGCTATGGCTATGACAAGGACCCTGTCTTCCCAGCTTTTCCATTTTTTTGCAAATACAAAACCCAAGGATTGTATTTTTCCAGAATTGTATTATTAGTCACCATGGGGAAGTGGTGGTGGGAGGAGAGAGAGAAGCAACACAGCAAAAATTTCAACCACATTGCAAAAACTGAAGTGACTTGCCCAAGGTCATGGAGTCGGTAAGCAAGAGGGCTGAGATCTGAACACGGGCTTTCTGGGTCCAACACCCACCTGCTCAACCATTAGGCACACTGGCCCTCACTGCAAACAGTGAGAGTGATCCTTGTGCCCTGTGGACTCGGGGAGTTAATTTGACTTTTAATACCCACCCTGCCTTTCTGTCTTTGTTATCTGTATGAAATTGGATACCCAAATTACTGAAGCTGTTTCCTCATCCGAAAAATAGGAAGAATAGATAATTATGACAACTTCTAAATAACGTGATGAATAGAAGCACATTGCACAGAGCCTGGCAACACTAAGCACTTAGTAAATTATAACAACTCCTTTATTTTTATATTTTTAACTTTACTGAATCCTATTTCTCAGCTAGAGAAGGCTTATTTATTTATTTATTTTGAAGATTTTAGTTGTTTATTTTTACAGAAAGGGGAAGGGAGAGAGACAGAGAGGGAGAGAAATATCAGTGTGTGAGAGATACATCGATCAGTTGCCTCTTGCACATTCCCAACTGGGAACCAGGCCCACAACCCAGGCATGTGCCTTGACTGGGAACTGAACTGGCAACCTTTCAGTTCATAGGCCAGCACTCAATCCACTGAGCCAAACCCGCCAGGGCAGTAGAGAAGCCCTTTAAAAATCTTATCAAATCACATTGCTTCCCTGCTTTAAGCTTCCCAATGATTTTCCATTGCACAGAGATAGAATCTAAAACACTTGCCATGAGTTGCAAAGCCATACGTGATATGACCACTGCCCATCTCTCCCGCCTCATGTCTCTCCTACCCCTTCCCTCACTGTGATCCAGTCACAGTGGCCTTATTTCTGCTCTTGAATAGAACAACTTATTCCCACCTTATGGTATTTGCCAGAGAAGCAGCAAGAAATCTCTTCACATTGAGCTTTAAAAGCTTTAAGCCTTCTTGTCATTCAGATCTCAATTTAAATGTTCGTCATAGAGGCATGTTTCCTCATTTCATGTCTGTCCACTCTCGGTCAGTCTCATCACCTTGTTTCACCTTCTTCCCAGTCTGCACCACCGTCTGAAACTATCCTGTTCATATATTCATTTGATTGGCTTTCTCCGTGTGTCAGTCCACCAAAATGTAAACTGCATAAGAGCAGAGAATGTAGTTAGGAGGACTTTTCTGTTTTGTTTACTGCTGTGGCCCTAGAGTAACATGAGCTCAGTGCCTGGTATCTAGTAGATCTTAAGACATAGAGACTGAATTAATGAATAAATGAAGGAACTCAATGAGCCCTTCTCCAGCTCTAAAATTCTAAGAATGTTGGAATATTTTGGGATAGTGAACCAGTGCAGACAAGAGAGAGAAGTCTATCTGGATTGTGGAATTCTAGAAGATGTTATTGATATTAAAGGTTTGCTCAGTTGTGAGAACAAGGCTTTAATCCTCTTCCACCTAACTCAGAAGACACATTATGCCCCAATAGCTCCCCACACTTCTCTCATTCCTGTAGTGGTCCACAGCCCTCTCTCAGGTTTAGACTTCTTATCCCATCAGTCCCCATAGTCACAGCCCAAAACAAGCAACAGGGCACTATCGGCAGTTGGCGGTTGACACTGGCTGATGTGACCATCACCTCTAACCCAGAGATGTTTGCTGACTCTCAGAGTTCCTCTCAATGCTATTCTACCTTATACTACCCATGAACAATAAAAATGCTTTCTTGATAGACTTGGGCTTTATTCAACGTCTCATTGATGAATCTAACAAACAAGTCAGTATTCAGCGCCCACATGTGGCGTCAAAGGGAGATCAAAAGAGATGTTAGTACCTACCCTTGGGGACTGTCAATCAAATGCCACACTTATGTAAGTGCTGCTTGTCGACTGTGATGAAGATGATGGCAGAAGAGTCTCAGGAATCCTGTTCCACAGGTAAGAGAGTGCAGACTGAGAGCAAATCAGTACTTACTGATGAAGAACAAAGGATAAGAAATATGAACCCACCACACAAGTAGAGTTCAGAATAGCTTTCCACGACCACTTCAAAGCCGCCCTCCCCCGAGCCTTAGACTGTTTGTGGCATTCTAATTAGCATGTTTGATTAGAACTTGAGAAACCACAGGGACCTGTGCCTGTCATTTTTCTGCACAAGGAAAACTGGCTTCCTTAAAATCCTGATGTCATCAGGTGCTGTTCTCCCACACACACTTAGTTTGTGCTCATCTCTGGGAAAAGTAGGGCCAGGTTTGCAAAAGCAGAAAAGAAGAACAGAAAGAGACAAGAGAGGCCTCAGGCAATGCACAAAAGCCCCGTCACAGGCAGTGGTGAAAAGGGGTGAGCGCATCAGCTCCGAAAGCAGATGAGCCTCGTGTTATTTTTCTTTGCTCATCTTACCAGGTACTTCATAAATGTCAGCCAGAGGAAGAGAAGTAAACACGTTATTATGAAAAAAGAAGGGAGCCATCTGGTTCATGTCAGATGTCTGGACTGTAAAATACTGCAATGCCCAGGTGACCTTGGGGAAGCTCGCACTGGTATAATATCAGCCATTTACATAGATATATTAAACTCTGCCGTTGGAGCGAGTGAATGTACTTATGTGGATTGCAAATAGAGGCGCTCTTTGCACATGCGTGCCCTCTTCCTGCTCTCGTGAGGTAGCTGTGTTCTCTTCAGCTAGGTTTGCTCTAAGCCAACATAGAGGCATGTGGAAGATACGTTTTGAGGCAGGAGGGCCTGCTGTGTTTAGAAATCCCTCAGAACACAAGGAAGCATTTCTCCAGATAGCAGAGTGCTTGGAGTTCAGAGAGGAATGTGTTCTAGGCCCTCAGCAAGGCCAGGTCACCGATGCGGGTCAGCCACCCACGCAGAGCCTCACGGGCCGTTGTATTCTGTGACGATCCACCAGAGGTCTGGGCCCCAGAGCTGCGAAAAGTAAATGCCATGCTGTGGAATTGGTCTAAATCATTCAGATCCCATACCTCGACATCTTAGGAAGAAATAAAAATTTCTCCTTAAGATCTGGATTTAAATCACAACTCTATCTGTATGTAACTGTGTGACTGTGAGCAAGTTGTAAAATCTCCTTGAGAATCCCCTTATTTATCTGAGAATGGAGATAAGAATGTTGCCTGCCTCTTGTGAACAGGGCTCTTACAAGGGTTGAGAGAGACCACATGTCAAAGGGCCCCAGACTGTGCCGGCTGCTGGCCAGGGCTGTCTCAGCTGCACACGACTACGCCTTGGAGCATGCACTCCTAAGAATGTATCTCAGGGTAGGAGAGTGTAGAAGTGAGCATGAAACTGGCTAACTCAAGAAGTTCTAGGATGCTTTTTCTTACCTACCAAGCCAGTTTAGTGGGTAGAAATCAGGACTGTGGACAGCGCAACCCATGGCAAATAGGGTAGAAGGTGCTGGCCTTAAACTTGAACTATCTAATTCAGTGTTTTTAAAATTGTGTGTCAATGCAAACTGAATAAATACTAGAGGATTGTGACCAGCATTTTCAAGAGAAAATAAAATAAAAATGGAATAAAAATGTATAGTCTTTTCTCGTAGTCAGAGTAAGTGTTGTTTCATGAACCACGTGTGTGTGTGCTGACTCGATAAATAGATCAATAGATAGATAGATATCAAAAGCTGGAAAACCACTGACCCTTTAAACCACTTGCTCTAGAAAAATCTTACACTATTTCTGGCTTGCTTGACTATTAATGTTTCCCTTTGATGGAAGTTATACATGCCATTTCTCCTGGTCTAACACAATGAATGAAGCATCCCCAGTGGTCTAGCAAGCTGCACTTCTGGGAAACTTAAACTAGCATTCCATATATTTAAAAAAAAATATCAAGTGAAAAATCCAGTCAGTCGCCCTGGCTGGTGTGGCTCAGTGGATTGAGGGCTGGCCTGCAAATCAAAGGGTTGCCGGTTCAATTCCCAGTCAGGGCACATGCCTGGGTTGTGGGCCATGTTCACAGTAGGGGGCACTCAAGAGGCAACTGCACATTGATGCTTTTCTCCCTCTCTTTCTCCCTCCCTTCCTCTCTCTCTAGAAAATAAATGAATGAAATCTTTTAAAAAATAATAAAAATTTTTCAGTCAGACATCTGGAGTTTGATGTGCTTGATACTAGATAATCAACTGAACTACTTTTCCCCAAGGCTGATAAACTGGGGGCTCCTGCCTAAAGGCTGGCTCATTTTTTAGACATCAGCAGGAGTGCTTATAAACTGGGGAAACCTCTCCTGACTTGTCTGCCTTAGAATACCAGCCTGGGTAACCGTCAACGCAGGAGAGATGTTGGGAAGTTTGTCTTGGTCTCCGGACCACAGAAAAGTTTCCTAAAGAAAGCATCTCACCAAAGATGTCTTCTTAAAAGCTGCCCAGAGCCCTGGCTGGTGTAGCTCAGTGGATTGAGTGTGGGCCTGTGAACCAAAGGGTCCCAGTTTGATTCCCAGTCAGGGCACATGCCTGGGTTGCAGGCCAGTTCCCAGTAAGGGGCATGTGAGAGGCAACCACACATTGATGTTTCTCTTCCTCTCTCCTTCCCTTCCCCTTTAAAGATAAATAAATAAAGTCTTTTTTAAAAAGTTACCCAGAAAAAGAGCTGGAACTCAAAGACAAACACCCTGTTCATTCAACCCCACAACTGTTGGGAGGGGCTGTTTGTTAAGCTCACACTTGAAAATAAGGGAAAAATGAGAACTTTTCACTCCAAGTACAATAATCTTCCTCATTAAGTATGAAAGTTCAATTAGTATGATCACATAATAAGGTTTTCACTGAGAGAGAAAAAGACATTTCTTTCTCATAAATGGCTAGAGGGCAGATATGGCCATTCTTTTCTAACTTTATTATTATGGCAAAACTCATCTTCCCATTTCACAGTATTCCACTAAATAGCAACAGACCCCGGATCTGAAAAGGTAGTAAGTTTGGATACGTGTTGCCTTTAACCACCCAGAATCCTCTTGCCTTTTCTAAAATCACCTCTATTTCCTCTTCTCTTCAATCCAGGCCTTGCCTTTTGCCACTCGAGCTATCTCAAGTTGACCGAAGCCCACTGCAGTTGGACACTCCCTCTTCACATTTCAGTCATGGCCAGAGAGACGGACCATTGTGGGGTCCATTCCCGACCAGCACCAGGCCCTGACCACGCGGGTGGTGCCTTCATCACTGCACTGCGGACTGGCGTGGTGCTGCCCAACCCCCTGCCTGGTTCTTTAGCCTCCCCAAATTCTGTGACATCTCAGTTCCTGCTGATACAGTCTCCTTGGCTTGAATTAATTTGAATCCATTTCTACTGCTTGCCACTAAGAGTGGTATTGAAAATACTTAACCGCCAGTCCCTCTAAGTCAGCTGCACTGAGCCATCGGGGTGGACGTCAGCGGTCAACAGCTGGTCTGACCGTTCAGGTGTGTCCCGCTGGCAGAGCGGCCCAGTGTGCAGCCAAAGAAGCACGACAGAAACACAGAGCAAACGTCTCACCTTCACGGCCCCCAGGAAGAATCTCACTTAAGAGGGATCACAGAGATGGGAACCTCTGCCTGGCCCAGGGCAGGCAGCTAACGAACGTCGAGTCAATGAATGAATGAATCAACTAACAGCTTCCCAGAAAAAGGTACAAGAGAATGATGAACCTGGCCTGTTGCCTGTGCATGATGCAGAGCTAGGCACATTCTTCTTTCCTCATGGAAGGATTCAGACATACTGCATTCCACCGATGGCATGCAAGGTAAGTGTATTTATCTATTTATCTATTTGTTCACTTATTCATTCATTCATTTAGAGAAAGGGGAAGAGAGAGGGGGAGCGAAACATCAATGTGCAACAGAAACATCGATCAGTTTCCTTCATATATGACCTAACCAGGGACTGAACATGTAATCTAGGCATGTGGCCTGACAGGGAATCGAACCAGCAACCTTTCCCTTTCTCTGACAGTGCTACAACCCACTGAGCCACACCAGTCAGGGCACAAGGTAAGTGTATTTAGTACACAGGTGAATATTAATAAAAGTATAATGATTATGTAACTTATCATGCCTTATTATTACCTTCTCTTTATGGCAAGTAATAATGGTTTTGGATTAGTGGAAGTAAAATAAATTTTCCTTATAAATTATTTATGCAAAATTAATGGATTACTTGTTTTAAATTATATAAATAAAAGCACAGGTGGTGCAAAGATGCAGTAAGAATCATCAGGGCAACATAAGAACACCTGATGCATAGAAAACACTGTATTATACACAGTATGCAAAGCATCTAAATTCAAGACCAAACTTAAATCTCGGCTTCCCCGTGACTTCCCTACACACAGCACCTCGTCATCCCTCCACCTCAGTCTGCACGCCCGCTGGACAGGGAATGGCAGTCCTGCCAGTATTCACATTTCTGTTTTGAAGGGTGACGCTTAAGCATGGCCACAAAGTGGTAGAGAAAACCCCCAAATGATAGCAAATGACATCCCCAGTCCCCCACACACGGTCTACCAACTAGCCACTGACACTCACGTGTTAGACAGTTTTGCCTCGGGCTGGCTTCAGTGCAGTGACCTAGACATGAGAGACTGTCTGCGTCCCAGTTCCACCTCTGAGTGGTGCTGTGCTGTCCCTCGGCCCCACCGTTCGTATCAAAGCGGGCTGCAAGAGACCAGAGTTGTCCTATTATCCATTTCTTCCTGACATTTTCTTAAACAAGGCACCTTCAAAAATGGGAACAATACCCACATAATCCAACATATGTTTATACCTGCGCATTCTAGGTACCCTTTCAGTAATCTTACTAGCCAGGAGGCATATTGCAAAGAATTTTTTTATCAAGGGTTGATAGTTGTAGGACTAAAGTCCCAATCTTGGATTCTTAAGTAGATCAAAGAGTAGCGAAAATAAAATAATATCTGTCAAATAGGGACTGACACTCTCATCCAATATACTGGGTTGCTACAAAGCAAAAATTGTAAACCAGCAGCCAATAGTTTGAAGCAGACCCCTAGATGGGAAGTAGGGAAGGTGGGGGAAGGCAGACAGGGGAGGACTGCCCGAATCTTAACCTTGGCAGATCTTGCATAAAAATGTTCACTTCCACCTTCTTTCAACAAGACACAAAGATGTGACCCTCCCGGGTGTCAGGAGCACGTCCAGCTGGACCTGAGGAGCAGCTGCCCCCCATAGGTGGGCCATGCACCTTCCCCTTAACCAGTGTCCACAGGTACCTCTATTATACTATACCCAACGCCTTTGCCTTTATATCTCCTGTCTGAGAACAGAGGACAGTGAAAGGTCACTGCCACTTTGCATCATCAACTGGCCTCTTTGTCCAAAGGTACTCGGGCAGGAGGCAGTAAGTGTGGTGAGGGCAGGCACTCATTTTCTTTTCTATTGTATCCCTAGCATCTAACATATATTGGGTGCTCCATGCATGTCTGGGATGGGTGGACAGATGGATGAAAAGATCGTGGGCCCCTCACTGGAGAAGAACACATGGAGCACCCCAAGTCATCCGAGACCATTGCCTTGTTAATGTGGCCGGGAGAACTATGGTGGATCCAGAGTCCAACCACAGAAAGAGCTATCAGCCTACACTCTTATCCATTGTTCTGAGGACTATTTCTCCTAAAGAGGAAAAAGCAAATAAAAGAAAAAGAAGAGAGAATTCCCCAAAGACTTTAGTGTCAGAAGAACCTGGATTTGAATCTGGGATCTGCCACTCACCAGCTGTTTGACCTTGGCTAAGTGCTTGACTCTCTAGCCACTCTGCACATGCAATGTCTCAGACAACTCTGTAAGTAGCCCAAGAGTTAGGGACAACTATTGCCCCATTCTCCTGATGAGGAAAGTGAATCACAAAAAGATGAAGTTACCTGAGGTTACCCAGATAACACGTAGCAGAGATTGGATTTGAACCCAGAACCATTGGACACCAAAGCTCATGGCCTCGACCACCACACCAGAGCCCCCAGAGCCCGGGAAGCTGCCTGTGATGACACAGGACTGGGCAGCAGACCAGCGCTCAGAGAGGCAAGTGCTGGGAACACCCACGAGCTATTTTCTTGAGCTTGCACTTGCCCCGACGCCTGTACAGCTAATGGTTAAATGTGAGTTCTCAGAGTTTCCTGCAGAACTTCCTGGCTTGGAAGTCATTGGTTACAGAGGCAATTTGTTCATACATTCATTTATTCATTCGGCATTTCTTCGTTGAGTGCCTAGGGTGTGCCAGGCATCGAGTTATTTACATCTAAAAAAGATTCCCCGTGGGTCTGGTTTGCCGTGGTTCGGCCCAGAGACCCAGGGGTGAACAAGCATTCCCTTCCAGCTTTGGGTCTGCAGATCCTGCGTGATCCTGAAACAGGCCAGGGAAAGCCTCCGAGTGATTGACAGGACAGATGACAAGCTCCACAGGGCTGCACTGCGGCCCAGCAGCCCTGGCACCCCAAGTGCCTGGTTGGCCACAGTGCCCACCGCCCTCGAATGAGCCCCATGCTGCTCCCTGTCAGGTCTCTGGGAAGATTTGCTAGGATCCAACTGGTATTTTCTATAAAGATCTCATAAATGTGGGCCTTCTTACAGCTGAGATTCTGGAGCAGCTGCCCTGCCAAACAGTGAGGAAGAGAAGTCACACTATGGGCTGGAACCAGCCAGACACTGCCTGTTCGGTGCTGGCAGAACAAAAACTCCATCTGCCACCTGCTTTTCCTCAGGGGCGCTGCAGGGCCCATGCAGGAGGGAGTTGCAGTGCCAGGGGACAGCAGCAAGTTCAAGAGCTACTGCACACGGGGCGTGGCAGGGAATGCTTCCATGGCCCTAACCAACTTACTCCTATTGGTTTTCAGATGAAAAAGGCTCAGCTCACAAACCTAAAGATACCTCTTGCCCCCTGCTGCTAAGTGTGCAGCCTCTCCCAGACACCTCAAATCCTCCTTTGGCCTTGATTAGCCTGGATGCCTCTCAATTGGAAGCCCTGTGGAGGGGAAGAGATCTGAGGGTAATCTGGGCCTCAACAGCTGGCTTGGCACAGGCGCTGCTTTGCAGCCCAGGGCACTAAAGCCATGTGGGTCACCGGCGAGAGTGCTGGGACCCTGGGGCCTGCTGTGGGCATCACCACCCACTTGGTGTGTGACGGCCCACGAGCCACTTGGACTCTCTTAGGGCTTCTTCCTCTCAGCTGTCCGATGGGAATAAGAGCCACTCTAGCCTTGGTTAGGGTGCTGCAGGGTCTTCAGAATCAGAACTGGATTCAAATCCCAGCTTTATCCTTGGTGACTTCAGGGAAGTCAGTTCACTTCTCTAAGCCTCCATTTCTTCACCAGAAAAATAAGCTCCCAGCAGTGCCAGCCTCTCAAGCCACGGTGAGGATGAAGGGAGAGAATGAGCATAAAAGTGCTCAGCACGTCCAGGGCCAAGGGTAACACCCATGAGCACCACCCGTTACTGCTTCCCGGGCTGTAGGAAGAACAGTCAGAACCATATGTGTAAGAGCACTTGGAAAAGTACAGAGGACTAAAACAAACAAACAAATGAAAAACAACCTCCAGAGCTTTCTGGAAATCTCTCTTCCACATTTTGGAGTTGAGGTTTGGGAGGATGTCCTTCAAAGAAGGGTCAAACATAGGACAGACCAGGTCAAGAAGACGGAAGCTGGAGGAAACCACTGCAGTGAAGGACAGGCGACTTTCCAGGACCCCAGGGCAATTTCTTTGTGATTGTGACACTGATGTTCCCCACCTCAGCACACTGTCACCCCCGGAAATGCCCATTCGTGTCACCTCCCCTTACAGGGGAGGACACGGCCTGCCAGCAGAGCCTCCCAGCTGAGGCCGGGGCTGCTTGGTGCTTACCCAGCAACCGGCCTCACGTTCCTCCTTTATAACAGGATGCCAACTGTATTTGGGTACCAATATGTCCCAGACCCCCTTGCATCTAGGTATGGGCAGGTGAGTGAGTTCTGGCTCACGAGATGTTAATGGAAGTGTTATATAAGACTTTTGGAAAGACTCTTCAAAAAGGAAGACATTCCCCACCCCACACCTCATTTCTGCCTCTTTTTTTCCCCCCTCTATGACTGGCCGTATGGCCTGGCCTGGCTAGCCAATGGCTGGTGCACTGGCAGCTATTTTAGACCATGAGATGGCTGACAGATGATTGTGCACTGTAGGCAGCAAAGTGGAGATCTACAAGTCGGCCTGACAGCTCTGTGGAGCCTCTATTACCAGGCCCCAACCACCCACCTCTGGATTTTCTCTACATGAGAAAAAGTCTCTTATATGCTTAAATCTGCAATTTTTTCAGCTTTTAGATGATGGGAAAGAGTCATATGAGTTTGAACTGTTTAAAATTCTGTTCCAGGGTCTACCTTCTGGGTAAATGGAATGATCAGAAATGACTTTTCTTTTTCTATGTTGTATTTTTTCCCTATTTCCTAAAGGCAAAGTCTATTGTTTTCTATTTATATTGTGAAATATAACACATTTAGAAAGACGTGTATGAGACACAAATTCGCAGCTTGGTAAATTACAGAATAAACACCTGTGTAACCACCACCCACACGGGGACCCCAAAAGCCCTACCTGTGTCCTTTCTGACCGTAGCCCCCTCCTCCCTCCTAGAGATAACCATTCCCTTCCCTGCCTCATTGTTCACATCCTCATTTTTCCTAAACCATCAGCTAATCATGTGTCTCTAAACAGCACAGTTAAACTCTGCTCTTTCTGAATTCTATGTAATCAAGCAGGACAGTCTGCAGGCTGTTACATCTGGCTCCTTCCGTGCAGCACTATGTCTTTTCATGATCTTATTTAGTGACATGTTAGTAAGATTGTTATGTCCAGAATCTGAAAAGAAAAAAAAAAAGCATTCATTGTATAAAATACTTTAAGTCTGCAATCGCACAAGCACTGCCAGAGCCTGGATCAGTTGATACCTCCCCAGTGATACCTTCTAAGTAGGGACTGAACCACCTTAAAAACTGGGATTCCTTCCCTTTGAAGACCATGGCCACAGAAAAGAGGGGTCGGGGCCCATAGCTGGTTCCATTCCCCGGCTCCGTCTGCGGTGCCATGCTCACGGCCGCCCTTCCACCAGCCCGGCTCAGCCAGCTGCCTCTAAGTGGATTTTCCAATTCACTGCCATGATTTCTGACTCACTGCCTAGGTCACCCACCATCATATGCTCCTCTGCCCCAGAGGCACAGGGACGTTTGGGGCAGTGGAAGTGACTGTGCTCCTTGGAGGTACCTGGACTTCTCTCTCTGAGGATAACCTAAGATCCCTTCAACCTGGAGACCTATGAAATGCACCTTCTTTCTCCTCCTCCTCCTCTTCTTTCCACTTCAAAAATCTTGATGGAAATTTTCAGACGTATTCAACAGTACGAAGAATATAGTACAGTGAAAGCCGCTGTCACCGGTGATTAATACACGTCCAATCTTTTCCATTTTCTACCCCCACCCATTTTTCCCTTCACTTTTACCAGGTTCTTTGGAAGTGACTCCAAGCGTTGCCAGCTCTGAGCACGTCAGCGCGCCTCTTTAAAAGATAAGGTCTCTTTAAAAACATAGCCAAACACACTGATCCCATTTCCTTAGTTTTGTCAAATAACAAATTAGTCTTCAGATTTTCCTGATCCTTCCACAAAGGTTTCTTTAAAGTTGTTCTCCTCGAGCCAGAATCTAAACGAGCCTCTCACACTGCATAGTGCCGAAATGGGCCCTTTTCGTGGGCGGTGGTTTGGGGGACTTGGAACCGGGTCCTGGCCTTCCCATTGCTGTGCGGTTGGTCACTGTTCTAGGCTTTGCAGGGACACATATAGCAAATACAAATTCTGTGTGTGTGTTAAAAGAGAAAACAGGTCATAAATTTAAACTATTTCTGACTCAAATTTTAAATTATGGAATTTTTACTTGAAGCCTTTAATTTTATATTTGTATCTCCTCTCTTATGCTGATAATCTTGGTGTCTAACAACATCATTATCTATTTCCTTTATTTTACTATATGGGCATGTGAAATTATCTGAAATCATAATACCAATATTATTTCTGGTACAATGACATTTTTAATGAAAAGAGTTTAAGGTTGTTTTTCAATGCTTTTGTCCTTCGGACATATTCCACTGGGTATGTAAAGTTACATTACTGTGTTTTAAAAGCCATTTGAAATCATTTCTCTTTGTGTGCCTCCAACTTGATACACCATTAGGTTCACGTCTCTCGTGTTTCCTTCAGTGGTGAGGGATTATTATTTGCATTTTTTTAGTTAATTTGGTTTTGTAATCATGTGAAACATTTACACTGTTCCAAAGTCAAATCTATGGAGAAGGCACATTCTAAAAAGTTCAGCTTTAGACCCTGTCCCCTCCATCAGGTCCCTCCTTTCACCTATAAGTAACTGATGTTACCATTCTTACCATCAGTATCATTTCATCTGTTAATATTTCTAAGTGGCAGAGACCCCCTTTTAAAACAATAATCACAGAATGCTTTTCCACAAAGAGCTATTTGTTTCAAGATCATTCCTCTGAGAAGTGGAGAGTCACTCACAAGAAGAAAAGAAACTGACCCATTTTTATGGGTAAAGAAGCAGGAAAAAGAGTAAGAAATATTCCCAAAAGCACAAGGCAAACTCAGCTAAGAAAGATTCTCATTGGCTACTTTTTAGGCACTAATCTCACCAATGGACACAGACCTGCCCCAGCAGAGGTAGTCTGGCTCTCCAAGTCTAAAAGCTCACGTGTGTTTGTCCAAGCTCCCGCGTGATTCTAAGTAGAGCCCTGGAGCATGACTGCTAGTATAAGCCAGTGACACCAAGGAGGCTGCTTTCAAGAATCTCTAAACAATATGTTGTTGCGAGAACAAATCTTGTGCACAAGACTCAGGACTGAATCAAGAAACATCACCCCATTTTTCCTTAATGCAACTTAATCTCTAACCTGAGCTCTCTCATCCTACTGGAGAACAGACAGTAAATCTTGGCCACATTGAGGAACCCCCAGCCCCACTTCCCCAAACACTCGCATTTAAGTTCCCAAGAGCAAAGAGGGGTGGAAGCGGAGGGAGAGTTGATTCTTGCTATCCCCATCTGCCCAGACCGACTCAGATTTAGCCATCATCACCCCGTCCACCCTCATCACTGGCCCTCATGAAGACTGCTCAGCCATGGCCCATCCTGTTTCACTCAGCAGCTCCCTGGCCAGCTCAGATGTTACATTCTCAGCACTGAAATCCTGCTGCTGCTTAACCTTGGAGCCCTGCGTGGAAATTTGCTGTGCAGCCCTTTCTTTCCTGGAGCTCCACCTGGGACATTGGGCACAAGTCTCTGAGACTCTTGGACTCTGCAAACTGACTACAGGTTTTTGGTATATCCCCTTACCCTAACTTGGACTTGGCCCAGGCAGCAAAGTACAGGGTCTTCTTCTCAGTGAGCCACTAACTTCTACGCATTCATCTCCTCTGGCAGCACAAGGAATCTTCCTTTATTTAAACTGGGCTTGAAGAATTTGTGTTCTTAACTATCCAGCATTCTCTCGTCCTTTTATCTATACTTCAAGTTCCTTTTGTTCTAAGGCCAAGAATTTGAATGCAAAGTCATGGAAGCAATTCCTTTCATCTCTGCTGTCACATCCTTTCCCAGGGCTATCGCGTTGCCCAATTCCAGGGAGCATCGTGCACATGACCGCCTGGGTGGACTCACACAGTGCAAGACCTAAAGAGCTGTAGGCACATGCACAGCTGCGCATGCGCAGATGGGTGGCCCGCGCAGAAGGGTGGACCACACAGCCATACAGTCTGAACAAGGAGGGGGAAAATGCCACAGGGAAATAACGTTAGTTAATGCTTTAGAAACATTGTCCTGCCACTAATAAAGCCGCAGGAGGAGCAAGGGCCCATGCATTTGGATGGTTACTTGAAAGTCTGACTGGGGCAGAATGTTAAAGGTGAGTGTGACCGTCCCTCCCCAGATTACCATGACTCCTCTGCTCCGGTCTCATCACCAAGGAAAATCTCAGCCTGCCTCATCTGAGCCCCAAACGACCTGGGATTCAGGAGGACAAACTGGGGACAACACAACTGTGATCAGTAAAAGGCCTTGAAGCTCCGGTCCCAAAGAGGGGGGAGCACTGAGTATGGTCATTGTGGGGCACTTGGGCAATGTCAGTCCTCCTTGTGGAGCTTCCAAACACCAGCACCGTTCAAAAAAGAGCCTCTTACAAGTGATCTGGTTCTGGCTGGTGTGGCTCAGTAGACTGAGCACCAGCCTGCGAACTGAAAGGTTGCCAGTTTGATTCCCAGTGAGGGCACATGCCTGGGTTGTGGGCCAGGTCCCCAGTTGGGGGCATGCGAGAGGCAACTGATCTCTTACACACGGATGTTTCTCTCTCTCCCTGTCTGTCTCCCTCCCTTCCCCTCTCACTAAAAATAATAATAATTAATAAAATAAAATCTTTTTTTAAAGAAAACATAGGAGAAAAAAATTTAAGTTATCTGATCTCTGCTCAGTTCCCAGTCCCCAAGTTCTTAGACTCAGCCCGTTACCATGGCAGCTGCTGCCCATTTAAAATGCTCACATTTATAGAAACTGGCTGAAGCATTTGAATCTGACTGGGCTGGAAGACCCACTAGAGAATGTCACTCCCCAGACACATAGGACACTTTACTCAGAAACTACACAAGTGTCTGGCCTGAGGGTCAGAACCGAGACTCCAGGCCCGGGTGCCCACTGACCACATGACCGTGAGCAGGCATCTCACCCAGAAGACATCCCCCCCTGACACCTTTGAGCCTATTTCATCATCATTAATTCATTTGCTCAGCCCTGCTGAGCACTTTCTCTGTTGACAGGCAAGGCACAGAGGATGGATGGTAAGCACCGCAGAGTCCCTGGGTCCACCTTGGCAGTTCAGGAGGGGAGGCCAATAAGAAAACAGAAAATTATAGCACTGTGGGAGAAAAACAATGGGAACAGAAGCGTGAGGGCTGCTGACGTACCAGTCGAGGGAGTGGAGATTATGGGTACTCCCCAGGTAAAACTTAAGCTGAGTCTTGAAGGATGAGCAAGAGTTAGCTGGGATGCAGACAGACGGGAGGAAAGGCACTCCAGACAAAGAGAGCCATGTGTGCAAAAAGCCCTGGGATGGGAGCGAGCATTCAGGATGCAGCAAGCACGTCGGTGTGCCCACAGCGTGGACAGCAAGCGTGGAAAGAGGAAGCATGCAGCTCAAGAAGAAAGTGAGGCCCTTGGTTTTCATGGGCTTCCAGCTGCCTACCTCAAAACCCAGCTGCCTTTAAAATCAAATAGCCCAGGAAGGAAATAGTTAAGAGGAGACACTGGGTTTGGGGAAGGAGGAAGTGTCCCCAAGGAGAAGGGAGCTAGAAGGGGACACCATGGCCACACCAATGTCCTCTCCAATGTCCATCAGCCCAGCCAGTGCCAATTCCTGTGCAACCAGGAGCTGTCTCCCTCCCCCTCCTGTCCCTTCAGGATGTCACTGCTGCTTGGCTTCTCAACCATCCCACTCGGCTCTTTGAGTAGGTGCAGTGTAACTTATGGTGCCCTGGCGCAGGTTTGGCACTGCGCTCAGTATGTCACAGACTAAGTTCATTCACTCCAAAAATTATGCTTGAGCACCTTCTATGCAGACAGGCAATATAATTCATGTCCTGGGAACATGGCCATGAAGAAAATAACAAACTCCTCGCCCTCAAAGAGCTTATACTCTCCAGGCTGGAGGGAGAGAGGAAAAAAATAAATAGGCATGTCACATGTCAGGAGGTCACAGCAGTCTGAGGAAAATAAAACCCAGAACAGGGACAGAGAATGGTGGAGGGGAAATGGTCAGGAAGAGGGGTCACCTGAGCCAAGACCTGAGGGAAGGGAGACAGTAAACTAGGTGGAAATCTGGAGGGAGAATATCATACTTAGGGGGCAGCAAGTGCAAAGTCCCTGGGGTGGACACGTCACTGACATGTTCCGTCAGTGGGGGTGGGGGAACAGGAGCAAAGACAAGGGCAGGAGGGGATCAGGCCAGATCCACGGCAGAGAGTCGGGTCATTGTCACAGTAACATGAAAAAGTTGGTACCAGTGTTGTGCCAGCATCACCGGTGGAGCAACTGACGTTCAGTAACATGCTCAGGGTCCCAAACCTTTCTCAGACAGAGCTGAGAATCAAATCCAGCTGCTCAATCTTTAGAACACGTGCCCTTCACTGCTCCCTGGGAACATCTTATGAAAAAGCTACAGACAACAGAACAGATCAATAAGATTCCGGCCTTCCCACCGGCTACCCCAAGCCCTAGCAATTCCACACCAAAAATGGAAAGGGAGCATCATGTGCTTGAACAAAGATTTTGCTACTTTGTTTATAACAGCAAAACAACCAGGAACGAAACCTTTTCCCTAATAACAGAAACAGTAAGTTGTGACACAGGCGTGCAAAGAGTGTAGCGTGCATAGGGATTTAAAACGACATTAGAGAAGGGTATGCAGTGACCTGAAATGAAGACATATGCACAGAAGGATCCCATTTTGTAATAAATAAATAATGTGTAAACGGATGCATAGGAAAAAACTAGAAGGAATTAAACCAAAATTTTAATAAATTGCTAGCCCAGGGGCTAGAATTGTGGGTAGTTCTTCCTTTTGTTGAATGGCATTTACTACAAATAAATAGAAATGATTTTTGCTAAGAAAAAGTTCACACACACACAAGGCTGGCCAGAAAGCTTCCTGGGTTGGCCAGCCACCGGGTGGCCAGCCACCGGGACAGACCAGGGCCCCTCTTACCCATACCCCAATGCCTAATGTGCGCAGAGAGAGGTCCTGCCCATCCCAGTGAGAACTGCATTCAGCTCCCTGGCCTGAGCTGGAAGATCCAGACATACTGGCAGCCTCACCTCACTTCTCCACAAAGACTTCACGATTCAGAGCTGGGGGAGGCTCCAGGCCTCTGCCCGGCACGTCTGCTGGGTGCCAGAGCATCGGGGTGATTAGCACTCGACTTGTCAAAGGACCCGGTGCTATTTTTAAAACCTTTCCAGCACATAGGTTTCACAAAGGATTCCAGGAGTCTTTCTCAGTCCATCCAGTGCTTTAGGAAAGCAAATGAACCAATTAATAATTTAATGGAAATCACCCAGAACTTTAGGGGAGATGCATCCCCCTACCCCATTTCCTACTGGTCCGTCTGGAAATGGAGGGGAGGTAAGCCAACCAGAACTTTTCCCCTGCACCCTCTCTCCCGTTCCCCCTGGACCACACCTGAAGCCACTCAATCACTAGACCCCTGCTGTAGGAGGCAGTTGGCCCAGAAGCTTCGGAGCCCGGCTGCTGGCCCTGCCACTCACCAGCATGTGACACTGGGCCGGTTACGTAACTTCTCTGCACCGCATCTAAAACACAAAACAGCGTGGGCAAGGTAGAGCACAGAGCTTCCCCCGGCCCAAGTCAGTAAACGTGGCCCCCCTACTGAATCCTACCTACCTCCTGCCCCTGTGAGTAAAGTTTTATTGGAACACAGCTGAGCGCTCTCACTGACCTGTCGCCTATGGCTGCTTCCCTGCTACAATGGCAGCTGCTAAGTAGTTACAATAAAGACTATGTGGGCTGCAAAATCCAAAATATTTATTGCGTATCTATTATCTGGCCCTTTGCAGGAAAAGTTGGTCAACCCTGTATTGGGACTCTCCCAGAAGCAAAACTTGAGACAAGCGTTTGGGGGCAAGTGATTTATTGAGGTAATGCTGCCCAGAGGTACCAGTAAGGGGCTGGAGGGAGCAGGACGAGGAGGGGAAGGAGGCCGAGCCAGGTGCAAGGTCAGATAAAGTCTCAGCCTCAGCCTCAGCCTGGGCCCCTCAGCAGCACTTCCAGTTCCCTTGCAGGGGAAGTGGCTCAGGTGGTCCCTGAAGAAGAACGTGGGCAGAAACAAAGGCCACAGGAGGTGTTTCATGCACAAGTCATTGTACCATGCACTTCAGCTGCGTTCCGATGCCTATTCCTTGCTGCGGCCTTGGGAGGAGGGAAGTGTATGGTGCCCACTTTATGGCTGAGAGTTGAGGGAGGTCCTACAGGTGAAGTGCTCAGCCCAGCACCGACCTCAGGGAAAGCACTACAAAGAGGAGCCACACCTGGGTCAGGTGCCTGGCCGTGTGCCGAGTTCTGGGGCCACAGAGATCAACGAAGCACAGTCCTTGTCCTCTAGGAGGGACTGCCCTGGTTGTTGAGGAGTGGATCCAGCATATAACTCCCACCAAAGCGCTGGCTGGTTTCCCTCTCAGGGAGTGGGGAGGAGGTGGCACTGGGAAGAAGACAACTTGAAGGAAGGATGGGAGTTGCCAGGTGGGGGAAAGAAGTTTCCGACACAGGACACAGCACATGCAAAGGCTTGGTGATGGGGAATGACAGTGTCACACTGACAGCTGCTGTGAGGTGGGTATGGGAAAATTCTGTGTCCAAAATTTTCCTTCTTATGAGGACCAGTCAGACAGGATTAGGGCCCACTTGGACAGTCTCATTTTGACTTAATTACCTCCCTCGAGGTCCTGTTCCAAAATACAGTCACAGTCTGAGGTACTAGGGGTCCGGACTTCAACATATGAACTTGGGGGAACACAGTTAAGCCCTTAAGAGCTGACGTTTCTGGAAGCTCACCCTGGCTCACCCTGGTAGGGAGGTCAACTTGGAAAACAGAAACAGAGGTGGCAGGCTGGGAGGAGCCCCACTGCCACTGTCCAGCGGTTAGAGCCCGAAGTCACAGTGGCGGAGGCCACGGTCTGGGGGTGTCCGAGCAGCAGCCCCAAGCTGAGTCGGCCCTGCCCTCCAGCTGTGACTGCCCTCCAGACCCAGCAGCAGAGAGAAGGGGAGGACAAAGGTGCACTGACACAGAACGGCACACGGCTGGTCCCCAGAGCATGAAGGCCCAAGGGCAAGCATCAGGGCCAACAGAGGCATAAAGCTGACTGTCACCTGTCCTCTGATCAACCCGTGAGGTCTGACCTCCTGGGCAGTACCCCAGCATTGAGGTGGCACCCCCATTGTCCTGACTTGTTCACACAGTCCATGTCCTCCCTGCGCCATCTGGCCACCAGATACAGGTTGAGACCCGCCTTGCACCATGCAGGTTTAGAGTTCACATCAGAAAAGGTGGCACCTTCCCTCCCCTGTCCTCAGAGGTTCCAGGAGCCACTAAAATGGGCTCCATTCTTCACTCCCAAAGGATCTATTTATTTCCTTCGGGCCAGGGCTCTGCATCTCCCATCCTTCGTAATGATAAATTCTTCTCTTTTTTTTCTCTCTCTCTCCCTCTCTCATACACACACACACACACACACACACACACACACACACCATCCACAGTTCCTAAAATTCTACCACTCAAAGGTTTATTCCTTCAGTCCAATCTCCTGGGAGAAGGAGGGTGCGATACATTAAGTCACCAACACCTTAGTGTGATTTTATTAATCAGATTATCCCCTCTACATGAGCCAAGTGTTAAGAAAGGATCGAACATAATTTTGAAGGAAAAGGTTACTGAAAAGAGATGGAGATGGAATAGCGGAGGGAAAAAATGAAGCAACTGTCCTTCCTGCGCCATCTCGGGCAGCCTGATGCTGTACGTCAGGATCGGCCGACCTTTTCTGGAAATGGCTTTGTGGGCCAGAGTCTCCTTTGAAGTCACTCAACTCTGCCTTTGCAGCATGAAAGCCACCACAGGCGATAAGTAAATGAATGGGTGTAGCTGTGTCCCAGTTTTCCCAACCATTTACAAACATCAAAACCATTCTCAGCTTTCCTGCGTGCTAACACGGAGGGTGGCCGGACATGCCTGAGAGTCGGAGCCTGCGGGCCCCGCTCCTCGGCAAAGACAGAATCTGCCCAAGAGTCTCCTCTGCAAGGACAAGCCCTTGGACACCTTCTGGCGATTCTCCATTCTTGCCTCCCCTCCTGTAGTCCGAGAGGAGAAACAGTGACTCCCTGTGCTGTGTGCCTTGTCCACAATCCCTGGGGGCCTGCTTTCCAGTGTGAAGGAGATGACAGGGTGACAAATGCGCGGCCACGCAGGCAGCTGGAGAACTGGGGCCTCGAGGTCCAAGCCAGATGACCGGGAAGCGAGCCTGGATGGGTTCCATCTGCCCACCCCTCCCCAGCCCCGATCTGAGGCACCAGGGCCCACGGGTTCCATCTGCCACACTTCTGGGGCGCCTCTCTCCAACTACCAAAGGTGTTTGCTATTATTATTACCATTGGATTTTAGACATATAATCTCCATTAATAAAAACAACACCCACTCGGTACTGAGTTTTAGATCTGTGCCCGGTGCCCCCAAACTGTCTGTGGGGGCTGTTCACTGAGTGGGCCGGGCTCCTGTGTTGAAGGAATTGCTTCACTGGCAGTTGGTGCTCCCAGGAATCCATGGCTTCGGCACTGTTATCACCAGAATCCGGTTGTACTGAGATCCCATTACATTATAAAGGGAACGAAAGTAGCCTGTGTCCATCTGCTCTGTGCCAGACACGTTGGTAAGTGATTTACATATGTCACTTAACCGAGTTGTTACAACAACCCTTGACATAGGTTCTATTAGTGTCCTTGTTTCATAGAAAAGGACACAGTCTCAGAGAGATGAGAGGGGGCCTAGCATTCAATCTACTAGATCAGAGGCCAGCAAACTATGTCCCACAGGCCAGCTCTGCCCCACTGCACGATTTTTGTAAATAAAGTTTTATTTGGATGAGAAAACAGACACTAAGGAAGTCAACCACACACCTAAGGTCACGCAGCTGGATGGTCTGACTCTAAAGCCAGGTTCTTGGTCCCTGCCTTCCTCACAGCCGCCTGTGAGATTGTGTGATCCCAATTCCTCAGAGACAGACAGAAACTCCAACAAGTGAAAGTCCTGGTCCAGGTTCATATGGCTGATAAACGGTGGTGCCAGAGTTCTTTGTGGGCACACCACTGACACGCAGAGATGCTGGAAGCTACCCTGCCCTCATGTGAACACACATTTGTGTCCAGACACCCCCAGAAACTGCAGAGTTAGGCTCCCCAGTGAGCAGTGTGAGAGAGACGTTTCAGTCCGAGAGCGTGTCTTGGGTCTGATCTAAAAGCCAAGCCCAAGACAGGGATTCTCCTAAAGGTGAATTATTGAGAGAAGGCGCTCAGGGAAAGAAGCCAAGCATCTTTGTGGGTTCAGCGGAAGTCTGGCCTCAGCCCGATCCCACGGGGAGCTCCAGGGTATGAAGGGTACCTCATAGTTCTGTCACCTTGCGGCAAGGGGCCAGGCCAGGACGCCCTGAATCTGTTGGCCACTGGCTGTGGGTGGTCCCACAGTGAGGGCAGGGGGCACACTGTCTCTGGGAAAGGGTGTCATTCTCCAGAGAGCGGTGCAGCTTTGAGCCCCCAATGGCAGTCAACACAGCAGCTGGGAGATGTTGTCCCATTTTTAGAGGGGACCTGGGTGGGTGCCCCGGCATCTACAACAGGCAGGTGACCGCATTAACTGGCTCTGTGACTCTCGGAAAACCGCATCCCCTTCCCTCTCTGACCCTTCTCCCTCCGCTCCCCTCTACCTGCCTGCCAGACCTCCTCCTTTGTCATCTTCCAGTGCAGGCCAGGCTGGGCCTGGCCCAGGCTCCTGGCTCCCATGTGGACCATCAGCAGTCACAGCTGGAGCTAAAGATTCCAGGAAGTGCCTGCACGGGGCCTCTTCCGGCCTAGGCCTACCCACACTGCCCCCCATCCTGGGCCCCCGCCTGTGAGGGGTTCCCTGATGATCAGGAAGACGGCAGCGAGCTAGGCCTGGAGATTAATGAATGAGAGGGGAGGACGCAGCCAGGCCACTCCTCCTCGGCAGCCGGTGCTGCACCCCCAGCCGGGTGAGCAGCTGCCCTCCTGCGGGCAGCCCACGTGGGCCTGCTGCCTGCACTTGATTGCCAGAGTTGAGCTGCCAGGTCAGTGCAGGGGATCATTTCTGGAGCTTCCAGAAGGTCCCGATTCTCTCAACAAAAACATCCTCCTCCCCTCTACTGTGTGTCCTCCTTCAATCGCTCCCTGAATGCACAGGGGCCCGTGCTGGAAGCTGGGAAACAGCGATGAACAAAGTGGACAGGGCTCCCACCTCCATTCTAGTGGGGGCAACAAAGAGGAAATGAGCGTTGCAAGGTCGTAACTCACTCAGCTGTGCAAGGAAAATACAGTTTCTTCGTTTCCCTTCATTGGTCTGATCTTCCTCAGGAGCCCCACCCCGCTGGGAGAGGGGCAGGGCTGGGGGAGCACAGTTCAGACTCACCAGTTTATGGTGCCGCCCTGCTGTTCCACCAGGAAGGGTGCTTCGCAGGCATTGGTTTCCTTCAGATAAGTGCTCAGGTTTTCCCGTCTTCCCCTCAGTCCATCTCCAGGACGGTGTCTGAGTGTGAGGAGGGGCAGTGATGACCAGATAACTAGCAGTGGTGGGTGGAGGTCATTTGGAAGAACACTGGGTTCTCCATACTGGCCACTGCTCCAGAGTAGCTGGTCTAGTCTCTCCCTGCCTGGACTCCTCAATGTACCTGGTCTTGTCTGCAGTGTCGCAGCTGCTACTGGGGCCTTGCTCCATCCCCTTGACAAGCCAGGGCTCCCACCCACCTCACAGCTGCTGCAGAGGTTGGCTGCTGACCTGTCACACCTGAGCCTTTCTCCAGAGTTTTGCCCCTGGTGGGAGGGAGATGCCCGCCTCCCCTGGAGATGAACTCTGGCCAATGTCTACTTCTCCAGGGTCACTCCCACTACACACCCCCTGCCACACAGTCCCACCCACCCTCCACTCCGGTCCCAAAGGCCTTCTAACATTGTCTCCACCCTGGGGCCTCCATGAACAGGGTTTAAATCCCAGGAGTGCTCCCTCCCTCCCTTCTTCCCATTAAGTGCTAGATATTTACAGGACTCCCATTATTCCCTCAGTGTGCACTTCTGTGTTCAATCACGTGGTTTGGTTGCTCTCTGTCTCCCAGCACTCAACTCCAAACTCTGCAGGGGAGGCATCTCAGGAGTTTATTCACCAGTTTTGCTAGCCATTGAATCCCTAGGGCCTAGTACAGCACCTGGCACAAAGCAAGTTAATACATATTTTTTGACATCGCAAATGAATTAAATTTTAAATGAATTCATGAACGAATGGAATGTGGTCCTTATCCTTTAGCTCCACAGTCCAACATCCCTACTTCCTCCTGGAGAAGACTGGAGATGGGACACTGCTCTCTAGGGACACTTTTCGTACCCTTGGTGAAAGCAGCCAAATTCCTGGCCACCAGGAAGTCCTGTTCTGGCAGGAAATGGAGGTCTGCCTGCAAATCAAGCCCAGGGCTCCCTGCCAGGTCCTTAAGCAGAGGCTAAGCCAACCTCACACCGAGGTCTTGCAGATTCATGCTCATTTTTAGCTCTACTTCTCTTTGCCCAGCTTGCCTGAGCCTTGTCTTTCTCTGCCCCCTCCATCCCCTTCCTTTACTGAACCCATCACACCTTCCAGAAGGAGGGATTACCAGCTCCTAGCTCAGGGAGGAGAAGGGACTCTCCTAGATTCATAAAACTGGCGATCTAGAATCCAGGTATTCTGAGATCCCACTGCACGATAAAGAGAATAAAACGGCCAACATCAGCCTACTCTGTGCCAGACACTCTGCTGAGCAATGTGCATACGTCACGTTACTGAGTCATCACAGTCCTTCGACGAGGGTTCTGTTAGTGTCCCTACTTCACAGAAGAGGAAACTGAAGCCTGGAGAGGCCTGAGGGGTCCTCGAGTCCATTCTACTAGATGAAAGATCAAAAAACTATGTCCCACAGGCTGAATCTGGCACACTGCATGCTTTTGACAATAAAGTTTTATTGAAACAGCTATGTTCATGTATTCATTATTGTCTGTGGCTGCTTATGCGTGGCAACTGCAAAGTCAGGTTGTTGGGACAGAAACCCCGTGGCCCACAAAGCAAAAAAAAAAAAAAAGTACTACGTGGCCCTTTACAAAAACTCACCAACCCATGTTACAAGTCACCGTACCCCTCGGCTCTCCCTTTACATTTGGACTCATTGATCAGGTTTTTCACCCAGGTTTACAGCAAGCAGGTCCCACTGCCCGTTTGAGTTTCCCACGCTGAGCAGCCAGTACTACAGGTGTCGATTGATGCCACTGCCCCTCTCTGCACTGCCCACCGCCCCCCTCACTCGCTGCCCCCAGCCACAGGTGTTCCACTCCTGTTGCCACCCCAGGGAGCCAAGTCCTTTGCACAGAGGGAGATATTTTGTCCACGGATCCTCAGGCTTCAGATCCAGTTTACTGAAAAGTCCTGCTCCCACCTCTGGGTTCCTCTGGACTCCATTCTCCCTCCACCTGATCTGTTTCCATGGAAACTGCTGGGCTCCTGCTTCCCTTTCATCCTCCTTTCTGGGAAGCAAGGCCTGCTCTCTGGCACCCCTGGTAGCCAGGCCTGGCCATTATAAAGACCAAAGAAACAGTATCTGGAAGAAATATTTCCAAGCGCAGGCAGGGACCAGGTTGGGCTTCTGATTTTTCCTTTGATGTTCTCTAAAATAACACCAGGTGCTCTAGGAAGCTCTGCCAATTACCTCGGCCCAGTGGAGACTGGCTGGAAGGGTGTTTGTCATCCGTGCAGCATCTCGCCGTCTCATGGTCAGCTAGGTCTCCCTCCCTTCTGGGAGAGCAATTCTGGGATCTGAGTGAGGCAGAGGGCAAGTTGGGCACGTCTTCTTGTTAATACTAGGTACTGGGTTCGAGCAGGGATTTTCCACTGGTGTGCCACAAGAATGTTTAAAACATGCAATACCTGACTGTTTAGTCAGAGGCACTGAGCTCTTTTCCCTTAGACTGTCAAATAGTAAAAAAAAAAAATGACAGCAGGCAACACAAAATAGCCGCCTGGTGGGAATAAATCATAATTATACCTATTTTTTGTCAGATAGGCAAACATTATATTTTTTGGTGGGCCACAAAATTTTAGTAATTAGTTTATGTGAGATGAAAAAGGTTGAAAATCGCTGGGTTACAGCATTCATGGTGCAGCTGGTGGGCTGGGGGAGCAAAGGGAAGATGGCAGCCAACCTGCCCCTCCTGGGGAGGGAGGGACCAGCCATCAGCCGAACTCACCGGCAGCCTGGAAACAGTGGGTGGGGCCCCACTGCTTGCCACTAGTAGGTACCCTGTGGCTCTGGTGGCCAGGATCTGGGAAGAAGTTTGTACGTATTGTCCAGGGGCTGGGCATCTGGTCCACAAGGCAAGTAGAAACTGGGGGAGCCAGAGTGTCCTCAACATTCCACTGCTGCCAGGTCTTGATCGGGTGCTAACCTCTAAGTGTCAGTTTCCTAATCTTTAAAATGGGCCCATTTCTTCACTGCACAACTGCCAGGCTAGGTGTGAGGACCAAACCAAACAGGACACACTAAAGCCTCTATGAAAGCAGCTAAATACAGACTCGGGGGCGTCATCATCATCGTCGTCATCTGAAATGTGAGAGGAGATCACAGAGGAGCTGCACGAAGCACCTCAGACAGCGGAAAAAGATACGAGATCCTCAATTCACTGAGCTACAGCATAAAAGAATTTCATTTTTATCATCTCTGCATTCAAATATGCTCACTGTATCTCTTCTCAATCCCTTGGCGATTTCTTGATTTGAGTTCATGATTTTCTTCTCCCATTCAGGTATTTAAATTTGATCCAGTCCAGCCCCGATTTGAAGCTCTCCTCTTCCCCCATTGCAAACTGTGGGAGGGTTAAGCTCAGAGGGGAGGGGTGGGCTAGTCCTGAGACATCTCCTCCCTGGGAGGGGTGAGGCAGGGCAAGAGAAGAGGGCAGAGGAGATCCTGTTAATTCCCAGGTCACTGTGGTTGTGTGCTGTTCTCCGTGGACTCAGAGGCTCCCTGCACCATGGAATGATTTTCTGGGAGCCGTTTTTAGCACCACTTTCCACGCCTGCACCGACCACCAGCAGCTGCGTGGGTTCTGTGCCTCCTTTAAACGCCATGTGCCCCTTTCCCAGGAGCCAGAGACCTCCAAGGGCTGCAGATAACCAGGACAGGGTGTGATCACTTCCGTCTACGCACAGGACAGGACAGCCTGGGCCTTCTCACAGCCCTAAATCAGACACAGCAGCGATCCGGGGGCCAGACTCCAGAATCCTTCCAGGTGGGCCTGCCAGTATCTCCTTACTGTGGGCTCCCCCATGACCTGGAGAGGTCTTCTGGAAGGCCCCACAACGAAGCATGGCTTCAGAGGAGACACAAATGCTGCAGCCCCGGAGGCTAAGGCCTCACTGTCTCCCCCACGCTGGTTCTCCTTTCATAGCCCACAGCCTTGGTGGGAAGTACAGGGCAGACTTAGTGAGTCCAGCAGACAAAAGGGGCCCAGCTTCTGGGGAGAAGCCTTACAAGCAAAGTGTTTAGCCCCTTTTATGCTACTCTTTCAGAACAACAAGAAAAATTCCTCCTAACGGTCTGTATTAATAATAATAACTACATTTTAATGTGGCACTTGCCACTGCCAGGACTCCTGCCAGCTAAGTCCTTGACTACACTGACTTGGAGTGGCCCAGGTCATGGTTACCTCCATTTTTACTAAGGTTCCAAAAGGTTAAATAGCTTCCTCAAGGCCTCACCACCTGGAAGCAGGTTTTGCAGCCTCATCTGTCTGACCCCAGAGCAGGGCTCGTGACTCCTAAACGTGACTGCTTTTGCAGGCTCAGTTTGGAGACAAGGGATGAAGGGGCTTGCTTGGGCTCTGCGGCCTTCCCTGGGCCTGTCTCTGGGAGAGTCAGGGGTGAGCCTCCCAGAAAGAGACTCCAACCACGCACCTAAACAAACAACACGGGGCTGTTCAATGAGGAGTCTGGAGGTCACTGTGGCCACCGGGTGGTCATCCTCGGGACCTTCCTCAGATGAGCCAACACCTTCCTCTGCCTCAGCGGCCCTGAACACCGGCGGCAGAACCTCCACTCTCTCTTCCTCACCAGGGAAACCAAAGCAGAAGGGGGGCCTCTGGCCCCAAAGACCTGGGCCACAGGAGGCAGGGGAGCCTGATGACAGTGTCAGAGCTGGAAGTGGCTGAGCTGGACCCCTGAGTGGCTGTGCAGCACAGGGATTAAGAGCTTGAGTTTAACCTTTCCTCTCGGCTGCACTCCACGATCAGCCCCCTCCAGAATTCACTCACTACCCCAGGAGAGAGATGCTGGCCACAGAATTTCCTGCCAAGCCAACCACCTCTGACTCCTGGCTCCATAAATGGCAGGGGGTACACGGACTCTTAATCCTCAGACGATTCTAAGAGGTAAATACACACATTCCCATTTTGCAGAAGAGAACAACTGAGGCACAGGCAGATAAGTGACGTAATTTGCCCAAGGTCATACAGTTTATTCTGGGATTCAAGACCAAGCAGCCCGATTCTTGCGTGTCTGCTCTTAACCCCGGTGCCATCCTGTCCCCTAGAGACAGGGCACAAGAGACCCAGTGGCTTCCGTGAATTCCTCAGCCCAGGCCTCTCCTCTGACAGCAATGGGGAGGAGGTAAATGCAGGTGTCACGAGCTGGCTTGTTATGACTCCTCTCCTCAAGTGTTCCTTTTAATTCTATACACACTTGCTCTCGGCAAAAAAACAAGTGGATCTGGAACCCTCACTGTTTAGCCCCTCCAGGCTCACTTTGGGCATGTCCCTCCTCCTAGGGACAACCTCTTCCCCAGCGACCTCCTTTCCATTCTCACCTCCTTCCCTTTCTCTCTCCTGAAGGCAGTTCAGCTAACACTCATTAGCACATGTTAATGAGCATCAATTCATGTCTCAGATATTCAGAGGGAAAGAAGAGGAAGAAAGGAGGAAGCTGCCACTCTGGGGGTAATGGGTGACCAAGCCAGGACAGCGCCCCCATCCCCTGTCCCCACAGGGCTTGGGTGACAAGGCCAGGCCAGGTTCCCCCCCTCCCCGACGCCCCCCACCCACAGCAAGGCTCAGGCTAGGAGAGAGAATGGGGAGGGAACCTACTTCCCAGGTTGGGGAGTCCTGTCTGCTGTCCCCAGGACCGTGCTGAGACCAGCTTGGAACATTCCTAGGTCAGTATTGGGCCTTTTCTGCCCGAGGGCCCAGGCAGTTTCCCAGATATCCCTAGGTGGGCATGCCTAGGACGCCAGAGCGGGGATCTAGTTCTGCTACTCCCTGGTCAAAAGTCTAAGAGACCCCAGATCCCGTCCAGGGTGAGGCAAGTACCAGGAGGTGGAGGGAGACACCCTGTTAAGGGCAGAAGCCAACAGCCAGGGGACAGTAGAAGCTCCTCCACTCCCATCTAGGTCCTCCCTGGCTGGCCCTGATTCTAGCCACCCCACAGAAGGGCCTTGAGAATGCTTGGCTGCTCCCCAAGACTGGCCCATTAATGGGCCATGAGAGTGCAAAAACAGAGTTGGGTTCAAATTCTAGCCTTGCCATTTATTTGCTGGGCAGGTCATTTAGTCATCTGAAGTCCTAAGTCCCCACATCAGAAAAGTGGTCCCTTTCTTCCTGTTGAAGAAGGGACAGACGAATGGAGGCATGAGAGAGACCTGGTGAACTCCAAAGTCCAGGTGCTAAATATGTCAAACGTGTTATTGCCATTATTGATGTTGCAGTTACTACTGTTGTCGTTATTGCCACTGCTAACTACAATACGCGGTGACTGCACTCGAGATGGTCAGCGAGAGGGCAAGGGAAGGCACGTGCAGCCTCACTCCGCTTTGCACGGAAGAGCCTCGGTTTCCCTGGCCCGGCTCTGAGCGGTCTCAGCGCAGACTTGCTCCCATCCTACCACGAACCCTGGCGGAGCCCCTGGACGGCCACCGCCCTTGAGCGACCCAGGCCGATTCTCTGAGCACGCTCGCCCCCTGCTGGCATGCCGGCGCCGGCGCAGCCTCCGCACTGTATATAAAGGCAGCGTGGCGCTCAGACCCAGCCGAGTGCGGAGTGCGCAGGGAGAGCGCGGTGCTGCCTGAGGTTTCCAAGCCGCTTGCCATGGCTGGCCCGCAGCAGCAGCCCCCTTACCTGCACCTGGCCGAGCTGACGGCGTCCCAGTTCCTGGAGATCTGGAAGCACTTTGACGCAGACGGTCAGTAAAGCTCCCAACTTCTGTGCCCATTCGACCCCAAGGGACCTGCGGTGGAGGGGATGGGGCATTGCTGATGTGGGCAGGTGTACCTTTGCCCCAGGGGGTTTTTTTGACTGCAGAGCCTGCTGATGTGGGGGGCCTGAGTTTGGGAGACATCCTGCCGCTCTGGTGACAACTGTCAGTAACTTTTCTTCCCTGACATAGATGACAGAGAGCCCACCAGCTTTTGCAGCTCATTCTGGGCAAGTTGGAGCTTTCCCAGAGGAGGCCTGGGCTGGCAAGGCTCCCACAAGTCCCCCCTGCCATTTATCTTCCCACCTTTCTTTTCAAGGTAACGTGGTGCCTTCGGCTGCTGCAGCCACAGGTCTCAGAAGCCCACTCGTTTCTTTCAAGTTCCCCTTTTGTTGAATACCAGGCTAGCCCCATCACCATCCTGGGGCAAGCTAGGGGATCCTGAAGAGAAACTCTTAGCCTCCCCAGCCCTGTTAGGGAGGACCAGGAACGGAGGATGGTGTTGGAGCCCCAAACACTCCTGGGCATCCCTGTCCCGTCCTCCATCCCTTGTCTCCATCCCACAGGCCTGAGGTCCAACACCCAGCAGCAGTGGGTGTGGTGGGGGCAGGGCTGGTGTGCCTGCTAGCCTGTTTCCTCACGGTGATAATCCTGGTGCTTTTGGTGATTCCATATCTGAGTGGGGGAGGAAGCCTCCATGGCCAGCCCTCTGTGGTGTGTGGTCTGGACACTGACTCACCCAAAAAGTGAGGCCTGGACTGAATGACCCTTGGGCCCCCAGCACTGAGATTCCAAGGCTCTATACTCAGGCATCAAGGGATGCCCCTCTTTAGAGTCTTCTGATCTGGCTGGAGACTTTCTACACCACTCCAAAAAAATTAAGTGACCTGATATTCCTCCTCTGAGGTCCTGGCTAGGGTGGGCAACCGCAATGTTCTGGCATCTCAGACCATCTGCAGGGTGGTGACTCAGGGTGTGTGCCTGGGATTGAGGTGGGGGTGTGGGAGGTCAAGTGGTGGCTCGCTCAGTTCTTCCCCCAATCCCTTCCTCACCTTGGTAGGGCAGGGGTGAGGGTGGCTAAACAGAGGTCCTCTGCCCAGAGTGCTCTGGAGAAGCAAGGGTTAATGTCTGGGGACTCTGATGAGTGAGTTTTGTTCCCCTGGAGCCAACTGAGGAGGCTGGGAGTGGGCAGAGGACTGGGCCTGTGATATGCAGGTCAGGACCGAGATCTGCTCATTAATTAGTGAAGGAGGTGGGTAGGTTGTCAAATCTGTAAAATGGGGCTAAGGAGGGGTTGCATTTCTAATCCCAAGCACATTCCCTAGGGAGGCTGCTGCCAGTTTATCTGCACCAGAGACTTGCATGATTCAAGGAAAGTTACCAAGTGGCCAAGGTTATACCACCGGCCTCCTGCCAGATGAGTCAGCTATAAACAGAGGACTCCACAGTTCCACTTTCCCCTATTCTCATGGGGACAACCCACAGCACTCTCGATAATCATGCAAATCCTTAATTTATCTGAGACTTTGTGCGTTTCAAAACACAAATGCACCCTTTTGTGTTCTGCACTATTGAGCCTGCTGGACAGATTGTGAGTCTCCTGGTGTAAAAGAGGAAACAGACACAGAAGTGACTTCTCCGAGGTCACGCAGCGAGGTGGAGGTGGGGCTGGTGACTGGCCAGCACCTCTTCCCCACTCAGGTCTTTGGCCATCTTTTCTCCCTCCCTCTTGCCCTCAGAAGTGTCTCTGACCCAGTCTTAGAAATGATGGGTAGTTTCTTTAATCCCAGAACAGGGTCCTTGGTGTGGCTGGAGCATAGCTAAACTACAATTAGACTCAAGAGTCTTTCAAGAGCCCCACCCCCGCTGCAAACCCATTGTACCTGTGGCTCCCTCCTGTTCCGATGTGAAAGGGGAGCTAAATGCTTGCTTCTAGTCCACCAGGTGTCCATTGCCCTCTGTGGTCACCACCTCAGGGCAATCCCAAGGAGGAACCGTGGACCTAACAGAGAAGGTAGGCAACAAGGATTAAAATGCCTGGGAACACGGAGGTGATTTAGGAAAATGAGGATACAGCCAAACTGAAATTCCACTACAGGACCCAGAATTAAGCTGTGGGCCACTTGCTTTACATATTCCCGACCTGTCCCTTCTTGAACACCAAAGCCTGGCGGAGAGCTCATCACCTCACCTAGAGGCATCGCTGCCCTGCCTGGGCTGGGCCTCCCTCTTACTAACTCTGGCTTCTGTTTTCATCTTGGGGCTTCTTCTCAACCCCGAGTCCCACAGCTGCTCACAAACTTAAAGAGCTTTGGGAGAACTGCAAAGAAGAGTCCCAGGAGTTAGTTCGCTGGAGCCCAATTAGTCACAGCCACCAGGGACAGGGTGCCTCGCCCCTCCCCCCCCCCGAATCCATAGTAAACAGAGACCATAAGACCAGGGGACACTGGATTCTGAGGACAGTGGTGCTGGAGCAGGGGCTCTGACCCTAACCCAGCCCATTCTTAACCAAGGGGAAGAACCAGCATCCTGGTGACTGCTCACAGATTATTTTCAAAGTCATCATCAGCCTTTTGGTGGAGAAAGGAAAAGGCAGGTGTTTGAAGAGGGAGAAATTGGGACTCAAAGAGGCAAAGTTCTTTCCCAAGATGACGCAGCAAAGTGGGGGATGATGCAGGAACCCCGTCTCCCAGTCCCCTGTCCCATGGTGTCCGCCAGGTCGTGCATCTGGTGGTTCTGACGTGGATTCTCAAAAACTGAGGTAGAGAAGAAGGTAGCCAAGCACTCCCTATGACTTGGGTGAGGCTGTGGCTTTCCCATGTCACCTCCCTGCTCTGAGTGACCCTCAGGTGGCCATAACGTGTCTGAGTCCAGTCTACTGTTGCTCCCTGGTCACATCTTTGTCAGGAGCTTTCTTACTCTACAAGATCTGGGCAGCTGCGGGGTGACTGGCTCAGAGCTCACACTGACCCCTCTGAGTGGTTCCGACCACAGGGCCACCAGGCTGCTATTCTGCTGACGACCAGAAGGAGGTCTCTGAGGGGTCAAGCTGTGGCCTTAGCCTTTGCCCTTGAGAAGCAACTGAAAGGGTAGGAATAAGATGGCTTCTCGCCCAGAGGCCCGCAGACACGCCCAGAACCGTGAAGAAATCCCCCTCACTCCAACAGTCTATCCTACGCCAAATACACTGGCTCATGTGCCGTGTTCCCTGGGCCAGGAGCTCCATTACTGAGGGCTTTGGAGCACCAAAAACTTGGGAAGCAACGTGCTTCACTAGGGAACAGAGATAAATCATGCTGTCTCTACAGGGGAATATTATGCAACCAATGAAATTCAAGTGGAGCTTTGGTATTGACATGAAAAAAATGCCCATTTCAGAATTGTAGCAGAATACTACTAGAGTGTGAACCCACTTTTATTATTAATGAAAAATGGACGCTGGGAAATACTTGGAAGAATGGAACATAATAGTGGTTCTCTGTACAGAGCAGATAAAGTAAAAGGCGTTTTCTTTTATTTCCTACGGTAATTTCTACAGTGTTTGAAATTCTCACAAGAACACGTGTTTCTTGTGTAACCAGCAAAACAAGGAAGATGTAAAAGAAAGTAATTTTATGGACACCTCCCCCTTCCCCCAAAAGATATACCTGTCCCCAGGTGTGGGAATCCGCCTGGACTCTCTGGGTGCTTGTCTGCATCCAGATGGCCCTGGTGACACAGGGGGCTTTCGAAGCCTCTCACAGGGACCAAGCCTTACTCCTTATCTGTGTGGGCTCCCAGGACTTTGAAAATAGTGACAGGAAGGACTAGAAGGGACGGAGGAGGGCCCTGCCCAGTCTCCTGTCTCATACACCCAGGGGCATCAACAGAACCATCCCCAAACCCACCCACCACCAAGGACACATCCAGACACAGTGCCCAGGCAGGCCCTCCCCAAGCTCCCGTCACTGCTAAGTTCCTGTTTTGTTTTGGGGGGGGAAAGGGGGACGCTAAACAACAGCGCCTCTCAGAGGTGGAGAGAGGCCTGGGCAGCTTGCGTTGGACTGGGAAATGAAGGTTCTTGGCACACTGAAAAGGAAGACGTGCCCAAACTGGGTTACACAATGTCTGGTATGTGTTAAGTATTCACACAAATACTACAGCGTTTACAATGCAGTATAACTGTGCTATTCATAAGATAATTATAGGGCTGATAGAAATGACTGCTTCTCCACACAAAGTCAGAGGGCTCTGGTCTGGGAGGTCAGAACTGCCTGAGAGGCGCTCTTCTAACCCGGTCAGGCCAACTCCGTGGGCCAGAGTCTCATCTCGGCATAGTGTCAGGATCGGAGGCTCTCTGGGAGCGATCTGCCCCACCTGGGGGAGACCCTAGGAATAAGCCCCCCCAGCCCCACTCCACCTTCACCCCCCAAGTACCGACTTGTTTTATGAACAGTGCTCTTTGACGTGGGGCATCCACGGCGTGCCAGCCCTGTGCTGGGTGCCCACACCCTGACACTCTGCGGAGGGTGATTGCGCCAGCCAGAGGGAGGCAGCTGTGTCTGAGAAGAGCTGGGGCCCCCGAGGGAGGCAGCCTCAGGGGCACATTTTCACAAACAAGGTGCTTCAGCCCGCCTCACCGGGGTAGCCACCAGCCCAGTGATCATCCCACCCCTGCCTGCTGGCCTTGGTTATTCCCCTCTGGACTCCAGTGGTTCACTAGCTGAGGCCCATGAGGGGAGGTTTCCAGGGCCAAGGAGACCCTGTGGGGAAACCTCTCCCAACTCCCCGGAGCCAGAATTAATAGAGCAGGCGGGAGGCTCTTCCAGAGCAGCGCCTCTCCGGCGCAGCCTGGCGGCCCTCCTGGCCCATTGCGTCATCGTGCCCTCCTTTGCCCAGCCGGTCCCATCTGGGGCCTCTGGCTTTGGCTCTCTCCCCTCCTCTCTGGCTCTCTGCTGTCTCCCCTCCTCTCTCGCCCAATCTGCCCCATCCTTCTGGCCTCGCCCACGCCTGGGAATCAGCCCAGCATTAGGCTGCCAGCTGTCCACAGGTTTAGGGGACCCAGCCCAGCTCCGTAGCCGAGACACCGTTCCAGAAGCGACTCGGCCCGGAAACACAGGTTAAAAGTCAAGTGTCTGAACATCCATCCATCCAGTAGCTATTTACAGTGGGACCCCTCCCCCACTAGAAGCGACTGGGAGAGAGTGTGTGTGTGTGTGTGTGTGTGTGTGTGTGTGTCTGGCAGAGAGATACGAAGGAGTGTACAGAATGGGACAGAGTTGTCCCTGAGATGAGCAGAAGTAAACAAGGTTGTTAGCTACGCCTGAAACTCTCTTTCCCTCCACTCCCCTCTAACATGGGGTCCATAACACCGCTGCTTACCTGGCAGAGTCCGGAGCACCGGGTAGGGTGGGAAGTGGAAAGCTCTTTGCAGGCGGTGTGCGTCGGAAGCAGTAATATTAATATTGGGGTAGAGCCTGAGGAAGCCGATTGGAAGTCCAATGTCCTGCCTGTTGGACTGTGTCAGAGGGAGCTCGGGCGGGAGGGTAGAGGGCTGTTTGCCTTTTTGTAATTCAGAACTCCCACAGCCAGCCAAGTGGCCCGGCGTCTTGTGCAGCTTAACAAGGAAGTCTCAAACTATCTCCCTCGACTTTCTCTTAACTATACATCAACAGAGGAAGACGGACAAGTGAGCATCTCATCAACCAACATCGAGGCTCTCAGGCTTGAGTCCATACAGGGCTTGTTACACCACAAATGTCTGAGCCTCAGTCCCCAAGCTTCTGATTCACCTTGAATGTAAAGCCAAAAGCATGGTCTTTCTAAGAAAACACAAACATTAGAAAGCAGTAGTTCTCTAACCTCTGAGTTCCTGTTGTTAGAAGGTAGATTCTGGTTCAGCAGGACGGGGTGTGGCCTGGGATTCCGAGTTGCCCACGACCTTCCAGGTGATTCCAATGCTGCTTTTCCACAGACCACACTCTGAAGCACAAGCCCTTATACAGCAGACCTACTAAATCAGAATCTTCATTTGAATAAGACCCCCAGCTAATCCTTACACACCTTAAAATTTGAAAGACACCACTCGAAAGGAGTTCTTACCCTGGCTACACATTAGAATCACCTAGAGAGCTTTGCCAGCACACCACGAGAAGTCCTCGGCCCATCAATTAAAGCAGAGGCTCTGGGGATGGGCCCAGGCAGTGGCGCTATTTTAGAAGCTTCGCAGGTGATTCTACTGCCCAGCCAGGGCTGGGACTAATACTCAGGACAGCAGTCACCTGGGGACTCTCAGGCCAAAGGGCTTACTGCCCTGAATCGACCAGAAGGCCTCAACAGCACAGATTATAAAAATGGTGCTTTACATTGAGTGAAATTTTATATTTTCCAGAATGCTTTGGCATCATTACTTTGTGTGGCTCTCACGATGGCCCTATAAATAAGAAGTACATAAATAGTTATGCCCATGTTAGCAAGAAGTTGAGGCTCAGAGAAACTGAGTTGCTCAATGTCACATGGACAGTTACAGATCTGATGGTAGAATTAATTATACCTCTTACTCTAGTTCCCCTTTCCTGTTCAAGTCTTAGAAAATCTGTGCGTGCACGTCTCAGCGAGAAACAAACAGGCATCTACCCACTGTGGTCAAAGCATCCTTCAGTCAAGGCTTCCCAAGTGTTTGTGGTCAGATTAATTGTAAACAAGTGTCATCTCGCTTTAAATTGGGGGAAACTGAGGCACAATGGTGGTGAAGAGTGGTAGCAAAAGTAGACTAAGGAAGAAGGATGCAAGGTCCCTGGCTTCCACCCAGGCCTCTCTCCCTAAGGGTCACAGAATAGGTTTGATATGGAGGTTAGGAGTGATGGTTGCCATGGTAACCACAGCTGCATGCTACCCATCCATGAGAGATTTGCTTAGTGGCCAGTCACCTCCCACCCCCCATACTCCCAAGAGGGTCGTGGTAAAAGCAAACCACTTGCCCAGTGCTGACGTCCTTCCTGGAAGGAGGTAGGCCAGCCATATGCCCGCAGCCCTCTACTCCAGCCTCGAATAGGCGCCATCTTTGTGGTGGTGGGCAATTGTCCTGAGTGGGGCCAAAGTAGCAAGTCCTTTCCCTCTAGTGGTGGAGGAGGCCTTGTGCTTCTGGGCCCTGCAGCTCCCGCCTGTCTGTCTAACCCTCGCTTCTCACCCTGAGCCTTCGGCTGGTCGATTCATGTCGTTCTTGTCGGGCTGCCTCACCCTAGTAGCCCACTAAATGCTCTTGGAAAATAGGCCCATATCTAGAATGTGGCTATCGCTCCCTCAGCTCCAGCCTCAACGGTAGACTGTTCAGTTCAAAACAATACAGGCTTGTTGAAGTGGACCACATCTCTGCCTCTTTGCTGGGGTACATAGAGGGAGGTGGTGGAAGAACTCCTAGGCTAGAGAGAAGGGCACTTCCAGCCTCTGGGAATCTCCTGCCCACCGGGCTGCTCAAGCTGGATTTGGGAGGGGGCTCTTTGTCCAGGCAGCACGATCCCTGCTCCTGGCTCCTCTTGCTGCCTGATTTTCCCCTCTCTCTGCCCAGTAGCTGGGGCTTCTCAGAGAGGCCTCCCCTGCCCATCCTGTCCAAGTAGCCCTGCAGTCATTTCAGCCACCTCCTGCCTAACAGACTCACGCTTGCTCTCTGTCGTGCCCACCCAGTCCTGGCTCCACGGCCTCCACTTCACGTATGCTCAGTCCAAGCTCCGAGCTGCCTCTACAACCCCTGCCTTGGGCTTGGAACTTGCACCTGGACCCAGAACTTACCTCAAGCTTTCTGCCTGAGAAATGGGAGAACGGACAGCTCACTGCAGGGTTTGACCAGGAAGAGAGAAAGTACTTGTTCCTCCAACTCGACAGTTACCATCAACTAACCAGAAGACTTCCTTGTTGTCTAGAAAGCCCCTCTTCTTCACCCCCCCCCCACTCCCTTGCTCCCCAGCTCTGCCTGGCTTCACAGGCTATTAGGCACACACTCGTGAAATTACAACTCTCTCAAGCTTTGCAGAACATCCTAGAAGAAATATGACCACTCTATCCTAACTGGTTTCCCCAACGACAATCAGCCCGCCTCCCCGCAGGCAAAAATACCACCTTTATCTCAAGTGATTCTTTCCATACAATATTTAATGGTCATCTTCTCCACTAGAGGGAGTCTCTAAGATTATTTATTCAGAATCTAAATTCTGGGGGGTGGAGGGCAGGGCTACCAGGAGAGTCTGGGAAGAACACTTACCCCGCCCCATACCACCCTTATCTCCCCCTCCATGCACCTCCCCGCAGAGCCCCAACCAAGCCGGGGCAAATACTCCTTTATTTTCTTTGTTTAGTTTGTAATTCACCTCTGAAGTAAGCTAGCTGCCATCCGCCGTTTCTGTTCAAGTTTAAGGTTCTCTATTCTACTTGAGAAACTTGTTCAACTGCTTTAGATCAGATTGGGAGCTTGACTTTAGGCCAGTGCTTTGCAGACCTTGCTGTACATGGACATCACCTGGGGAGCTTTAAAAAAAATCACAATGCTTAGTTCATACCCCCAAAACAACCAACCACATCAAAATGTCTGGGGGTGAGAGCCAGACGCACATTTTTTTAAAGATCCCAGGAGATTCCAAATCACAGCAAGCAGTCTGGGAGCAGTGCCTTAGGCCCGTCTGATTTCCCACCCACAAATGCCTCCTCCCCACCACGCACAGACCAGTGTGCTTTGTCTATGGATTCAGCTCACCCTGGTCTCTAGGTCATTTGTGTTCAAGACTTGAGAACCTAAAGGACTTCTCACTCCTTACATGATCTTGCAAGTAAGCCACTGACCCTCGGACCTAGTCCTGAACAGCACTTTTCATCCAGATTCATTCCCATTTTATATGCCGGGTGTGGTCATTGAACCCAGCCTTCATGGGGTACTCCTGTTGGGTTACGTGATGGGATTTACATCCAAAATCCCATTTAATTAAAATAACCCAGACAGGATGAATCACTTGCCCAAAGTCATACAGCTGGTAAGTGCAGCGGAACCAGGGTTTGAATCTGTGTCCACAGACCTCAGCACCCCTCTGTTCATCGCTCTGCCAGGGGTTGCCCCCCCTGTGCTCAATCCCTGTGACCCACCCTCTCAGGTGCCCCCATCCCACAGGGGAGATCCCAGCCTTTCCTTAGTTATACATTTCCTGGAGCTCCCAAAACAAAGTACCACAACCCAAATGGCTTAAAACAACAGACATTTATTCTCTGACAGTTCTGGAGGCTGGAAGTCTAAGATCAAGGTGTCAGCAGGATTGGTCCCAGACTCTGAGGGGCAGTCTATTCAGGGTCTTTCTCCTGCTCCTCGTGGTGGCCAGCAATCCATGGTGCTCCTTAGCTTGGTGATGCCTCACTCCAATCTCTACCTCTGTCCTCCTGTGGCCTTCTTCCCTGTGTGTTCTCACCTGGCCTTCTTATAAGAGCAACAGTCACAGGACTTAGGGCCCACCCTAATCTAGTATGGCCTCATTTTAACTAGTTGCACTGCAGCAAAAAGCCTATTTTCAAATAAGTTCGCGTTCTGAGGTTCCAGGTACACATGGATTTCAGGAATTCATTCAACTCAGTATAATGGAAACTCGGTTCTCGAACTTAGTTTCAGAAGGCTGTTTGAGAAGTGATTTGTGTGAAAACAAATCATATTCCTAGCCACGCATTCTCTCCTTTGTTGGCTGAGATACGCGTAGCTGATCAAAAGGGGATAGACATGAAAGGATTGTGGGGTTGAGAACTGATTTCATTTGACAATAGAGACACTTTTTCTGTGAACCAGTTGGTCGAGAACCCAGTTGTTCAAGATAAGAGATGTTTGAGAACTGAGGTCCGACTGTGCACCCACCAACCTCCAGACACCCACATTCTGCTTCTGACCTCACTCAGGTGACTACCTGCTGTCCCCTGTCACATCTCCAGCTTCTGTTGCTTGCCCAGCTCCCAGCTCCTGCTCAACCTCTGGTGCTGGCCCAGGTGCTGGTTCCTCCCAGTCTACTCTGACTACTGAATGTGTACCCCAAAGATGCACAGTTTATTAATCTTCGATCTCTACAGTTGCAAATGCCTGAGGGCAGGACTCGCATCCCTAACAGTCCAGGGCTGGCCAGACACCTGCTTGTCCTCTGCAAAGCCCCACTTCCCCAGCGCACCCATCCCTCATTGGTCTTAACTATTTAGCTCTGAGGTTAATTGCTTTTTTTTGCTTTGCTATCTTTGCAGGAAATGGCTATATTGAAGGTAAAGAACTAGAAAACTTTTTCCAAGAGCTGGAGAAGGCAAGAAAAGGCTCTGGCATGGTAAGCCCAGCCCCCTCTCCCATTGTTTGGGATTTTGTCATCCTGACCATGGCTTTGAGCATTGTCTGTCCCAAGTTATGCAGCCCATCAGCCCTTGACCCTGAGAGTTCTTCTTTTATTTGTAAGGATTTTTTAAAGTGGAACAGCCCCTAAAAAGAGTACCTTGTATCATTATCACTGGGTGTCTGGGATTGAGGGGTATGAATGGATGACAGGTTGATGAAGCCCTCAAAACTGCAAAGCTTTGTGTCTGTGTGTAGGTAAGTAAAAAGTATCTTTTTCCTAGTGAAGAGTCCACTGCCTGTCTAAGATGCTCAGAGGGGTCATGACTCAGGAGTGGCTGCTTGGGGGAGTTACAAGCGGTTTTGTTCTAGACCACAATTTCTCAACCCTGGCACTATTGACAAGTGGGCCAAATAATTCTTTGTCATGGTGCCTGTCCTGTGCTTTGGAAGATGATTAGCAGCATCCCTGGCCTCTACACACTAGATGCCAGTAGCTCCTTTA
The DNA here is from genome assembly GCF_021234435.1 of Artibeus jamaicensis. Classification (NCBI taxonomy): domain Eukaryota; kingdom Metazoa; phylum Chordata; class Mammalia; order Chiroptera; family Phyllostomidae; genus Artibeus; species Artibeus jamaicensis. The sequence continues at coordinate 14,633,052 of NW_026521842.1, forward strand.
CAAGTTGGGACAACAAAAAATGTCTCCACACATTGCCAAACATTCCCTGCGGGGGGTGCAGAATTGTCCCCACTAGAAAAACCATTGTCCTAGACCAACAAAGGTGGGCATCCTCAGCACCCAGGGGACAACTGAGGATTGCTCCAAACTGGCATCTGAACCAATGGCACTGGCTAGCCTCCTATGCGGAGGCGTCAGACCACCCTTCTTAGCCTGCCTGAAGCTTCTTAAAATCAAGTCCCAGCCCCTTAACGGCGGGGATGTTGATCCTCCACGCCAGCCTGGCACTGTGGGATTCACTAAAGCCTTTTGGAGGAGCATCTAACACACTGGAAGGAGAGGTGATTGGAACCATGCTCGGTGCTCCACTCTCTAGACTCAGACCCACTTCCTCCCCCACCTCCCGAGGGTCTTTGGGTGGTTTCTCTGTCCATCTCTGCTGCACATCTCTTGGTCAATCTGCTGCCTGTTAGCAAGTCCCTGTGCAGCAGTTCAGGTGACAAGTCACAGATCCACCACTGAGTTCCTGGTTCAAAGCTCAGCAGAGTGCTCCAGTACGGAGAAGGTCCAGGCAATGGGCATAAGTGATGGAGGTGACTCATGGGCTTATCGACAGCTCCCCCGTCACCCCTCATTGATAAGATAATGAAGCCTGGATCACAGAAAACACAGGCTTCTGAGTTTGTGGGGTAGGTGGAGAAGTATGTTTTTGTGAAGTGCCTCAGATCTGAAATCCTTCTTAGTGAAGCTTTGATGTCTCAGATGGCATCCTTGTTTATTGCCTATCTCAGATGGCATCGGGGTGACTTTCAAGTCTGTCAACTGCAATCTTAACTGATATCCTCTCAGCTGACATCATCCCAGACTGGTTTCAGTCCTCTCAAGTCCATAAGAACAGCTGTTACATGGTAGAAAGAAGACTCACCTGAGAAGCAGGAGCCATGAGTTCGCACCTGGTAGTGCTAACTGGGGACTTTGAGAGAAACCACCCGTCTTGGCCTCCATTTCTGTGTAGAGTGGACAGGCTACTCACCTCCCAGGGACTGTTGTAAAAATTAAATAGGATACGATATTTGTGATAAGGATGACAATGACCTCAGATCATTCCACGCATGGTTTGTAAATGTAAAGCAATAAATATTGATAAATCAATATTGGCAAATTGAGACCACTTCCAAAGGTGAAAAGCAATAGAAGGGATTCTGAAGAGACACTAAGAATTCACAGAATCCTCCCTGGCCCTTTCCTAGGGAAACCACAACCTTCCCCAAAGTCATCATATAAGTGAAGAAGCGGCATCAACGGCCCTGGTAGAGTCATCTTTGATTAGGGAAGAGGAAGAGCTCATTAATGCAAATGATGAATCAGCAGCACTCCAAAGCAAGAGAAGGTTTGAGACCTTCAAGAGAGCCTTACATTTAAAACAGGCAACCATGGACTAAAGGAACTTTTGAAGTTCTTGGCCTTTCTGGTAGTCACAGTAATCTAGTGGATGATTTAAATGACCCTTTAGCTACATGAAGATTTTCTCTTCACGTTCTTCCTGGCATAAAAATCACAGTGAGAAATATGGTGGGACTGCCATTTAATCTTTAAAGAAGAAAATGAGCAGCACATCTTGCTTTGGTAGACTGCTTAGCACCTATTGGCGGGGTGCGGAGGGTGGTGGGAGTGGGGAGACATTGCATTAAGTTGGGTTTTAGTAGAAGCTGCTGCAGTAGAATGTTGGGGCCCCAGCTCTCACATCTGAGTGACTGGAGCCTCGACCTTCTGATAAGGGTTATGGGTTAATCCCTATCAAAGGCAAGTGGGCATGTTTAATTGCATGGTACACCGCATGCCCACATGTGCTGTTCTTCCTTGAAAGTGGTGTGACTGAGCATCGAAGAAGAGACCACTAGATTTGGAGGGGTGCTGAAAAGGGAAAGGTGCCTCCCTTGGCCACTCAGGACATTGGCTCAACCTGGTCCCATGACTGCCTATCTAGGGTGCAAAATGACCCCCACCAGTGCTGCACTGAGACGAGAGACGTCCACAGTTCAAGTGGGACCCTGCGGCAAAATCAGCCCCCTTTCCTTTTCTACAGGTGTCAAAGAGTGACAACTTTGGGGAGAAGATGAAGGCCTTCATGCAAAAGTATGACAAGAACTCGGATGGGAAAATCGAGATGGCAGAGGTGAGTCCTACTGTCCTGGCTAAGAGCTACGTGGGAAGGGCCGTGCCACTTGTGCCTCCCCCCTGCACAGGCCTTTGTCTAGGATCTAAACGAGGTGGTGGTCTTAAAGCCCAACTCCAACCCTCACCACTTAGGCTCAGCAAACGGTGCTTCTCTGTGTCTCGCAGGAAGGAGCAAGAACGCTGGTCTAAGACAGAGATGAAGACCTAAATGCTCTCAGGGCCCCACAGGTGCTGTAAATGTGTGATGAGCCTGGCTTAAGACAGAGGGAGGGTGCAGACTGGGCACAGGAGAGTTCACACCCCACCTGAAGGCATCCAAAGGCAACATTTTTAGAAATGCAAAATTTTATAACATGCAGGTAAGCAAAAGTAGGTTAAATGACCAGCCATCATTACCTAAAAGATAAATCATAGGTAAGGATATGAAATACTACTACTAATAAGACATAATACAAATAACACAATAGTTAATAAATCATAATACAAGAATAAACTGTCTCACATATGACTGTAAACCTTTTGCCCATATATATATATATATATATAATACACATGAATAGCTTTGTACATATTGTTAAAAGATAGGTTGAGGCATATTAAACATTTAAGAGTTTTCTGAGCACAAATCTATTGGAATTGGGCACTGCCAAACTGGAAATGGTTAGGAACACTCCACCAATAAGAATTCAGGGAGAGAGACTTCCACCAAGATGGAGGCGTAGGTGGAAGCACTGTACCTCCTTGCACAACCAAGTTTAAAAACAACAAAGTTTTAGCAACAAAAACGCAGCCAAACCACAGAAAATTGAACTATACGGAAGTCTGACAACAAGGAACCCTTCAACCAAACCGGTAAGAGGGGCAGAGCCAGCAGCAGAGCGGGGTCGGGCAGGAAAGATCCACCAGACCGACCCAGGCACGAGATCCAGGCACACCAGCAGCCGTGGGCGGATCCCAGGTGTGGAGTAGTGGGTGGACCCACTGAGGCCACAAGGCAGTGGACCCACTGAGGGCTGACCACGGTCACACATTCGTACGCAGATAAACTGGTGAAGGAGTGAGCGGTGAGACAGACTGTGCAGGCCCCAGTGGTGGGAAGCAGCAGAGGGGACCGCCATTGTCCCTCTCTGACCCCGCCCCCACCTACAGCGTCACAAACCAGCGACCTGGGTGGCCCCGCCCTGGCGAACACCCAAGGCTCTGCTTCTCGTACGTAACAGGCACAAACAGATCAAAACATGGCTCAAGAACAACTCAGAGCCCCAGAGCCGATAAATGTAAGTGAGGAAAAAATAGCCAAACTTTCAGATGCACAGTTCAAAACACTGGTGATCAGGATGCTCAAAGAACTGGTTGATTATACCCACAAATTAGAGGAACATATGAAGGCTAAACTAATTGAAATGAATGGAAATGCACAGGAAACCAATAGTAATGGAAAGGAAACTGGGACTCAAATCAAAGGAGTGGACCAGAAAGAGGAAAAAAATGACCAAAGAGAAAAATATGAAGAAACAAGAATTCAAAAAAATGAGGAGAGGCTTAGGAACCTCTAGGGCATCTTTAAATGTTCCAACATCCGAATTACAGGAGTACCAGAATGGGAAGAGGAACAGCCACCAGTGGAAAACTTATTTGAACAAATAATAAAGGAGAATTTCCCCAATCTGGCAAAGGAAATAGACTTCCAGGAAATCCAGGAAGCTCAGAGAGTCCCAAAGAAGCTGGACCCAAGAAGGAATACACCAAGGCACATCATCATTACATTAGCCAAGATTAAAATGAAGGAGAGAATTCTAGAAGCAGCAAGAGATAAGGGGACAGTCACCAACAAAAGAGTTCCCATCAGACTGTCAGCGGATTTCTCAAAAGACACCTTACAGGCAAGAAAGTGCTGGAAAGAAGTATTCCAAGTCATGAAATCCAAAGACCTACATCCAAGATAGGATAGGATCTATCCAGCAAAACTTTCATTTAGAATGGAAGGGCAGATAAAGTGCTTCTCAGATAAGACCAAATTCAAGGAGTTCATCATCACCAAGCCCTTATTATATGAAATGTTAAAGGGACTTACCTACGAAAAGGAAGATAAAAAAGATGAACAGTGAAAGGACAGCAAACTCACAGTTATTAACAACCACACCTAAAACAAAAGCAAACTAAGAGGACAGCTAGATCAGGAGCAGAATTATAGAAATGAAGATCAAATGGAGGGTTAGCATCAGGGATGTGGGAGGAGGAGAAAGGGGGAGAAGGAAAGAAAATAAGTAGCCTAGATAGTAGGCAGAAAATAGATAGGGGGAGGGCAAGAATAGTATGGGAAATATAGAATCTAAAGAACTTGAGATACGTGGTCATAAACTAAAGGCAGGGAATGGTGGGGGAGGGGGAGTGCAGGGTGGAGGGGAATGAAGGGGGGAAATAGAACTGTAATGGCATAATCAATAAAATATATTTTAAAAAAAAGAATTCAGGGAGAGACGTCCAGAGAAGAGGCAAAAGCAAAGCAAGGGACTGATCTGATTGGCTATAACTTAAATGCTTGCATATACGAAAGCCTGGTTGGCTGTCTTGGCTGTTTGTTTAGTTTTTGGTTTGCTTTCATGGACTATTAAGGCACTGAGGCCACTTCAGTCTATCCTGGCTTATTTAAGAGTTTATATCCACATACATACACTCATATGTATGCATATTCACATGCATGTGTATATAGGTCTCACCAAACACCTCCAGCAGTCAATCTGTGACCTGTGGTCAAGGGGTCAACAAGGATGTCGGTGGCACAGGAATGAGGGCAGAGTTACCCCCAGGTGGACTGGGCAGGATGCTGCCTTAGTCGGCACCCTGGAAGCAGAGATTCCAGCGATGGCAGAGATCCAAGTGGATGGGATTTGTTGAGGAAGAACTCCCAAGAGAAATAAAGAGGGCAATAGGAAAGGCCTGAGGAAGGAGCCCGGTCTTGTCTGGGTCTCCCAGGGAGCTCTGCAGTATGGACTGAGCCACAGAGTTGGCCCTATCTTGAGGCCAGGGTTGGGGTGGTCCTTTGCACCCGTGTCAACCAGCTGTTAAACGTAGGCTTCCCCCCTCCCTAGGTGTGGGTCAGGTGGAAGGATGGCTGTGGTGGCCATTGTTTCGTGGAGGGCCGTTCTGCAGGGGAGCGGATACGAGTCATTAATGGTCATGCTTCCCAACCACTGGGGGATGGCCCACAGCCTAGCTAAAGGGGATTTGGAAGGGCACCAAGAGCATCCATTATAGATACCTAAGCTTTGAGTCTCAGAAAATCCTGACTCAGTTGGACTTAAACCAGGGGTCAGCAGGCTTTTTCTGTGAAGATTTTCTGCAGTCCAGATTTTGATAAATGTTTTGGATTTGTGAGCCATACAGTCTCTGCCACAACTCAACTCTGTCGTTGTGGCACAAAAGTGGCCACATACAGTATGTAAATGAATTTACATGGCCATGTTCCAGTGCAAGTTCATTTAGGGATTTGGGCCGCTGAACCATAGTTTACCTACTCCTGGATTAAACTGTGAGAGGCTCCTAATGAGAAAGGCCATGGGCAGGGCCGACTCCAGGTGAAGGAGGCCAGTGCCCAGCTCTGCTTCCCTGCAGTTCTCTTGCTTCTGTTATCTGCCCCTAAAACAGCCTCATCCTTAGGCTGAGAGCAAGCTGGCTGCAGCAGTTCCGGACATCACATCCACATCCAGATACAGAAAAGGCTCATCTCATTTGATCCCTCATAAGAGCAAGGAAACCTTTCCCAGTAGTACCCTCAGCAGACTTCCCCTCACATTTCACTGGCCAGGACAGGACTAGGTCACATGCCTACCACCCATAAACCAATCACTGGCAAGGGAAGTAAGGTTAGCACATTTAACTGAAACTAATCAGAATTTGCCTGTGACCAAGGATGCTGGAAGCAGGGGAAGGGGAAGACCGGATGGGTGAGCAGCCAACAGGTTTCGGTGCACAAGAGTACTTACATTGCTTTTTGCCAAAATAACTTGGTGCTGTTTCTTCTCTTAATTACGTGTGTTTCAAATATTAGAGTACTTGGATTTGTGAAAAGTCAGATTTGTTGAGGTATAATTTACATACAATAAACTGCAGTGATTGAATCAATTTAAAATGTAAAAATTCCATGATTTTACCCAGTTGTAGACAGCCATGTAATCTCCACCACATCGAGATTCAGCATTTCTTTTACCGTCCCCCACCACCCCGCACCCGACCTCCACAAAGTTTCCTTCACCTGGTGCAGACCACTCTGTGCCAGCAACCACCAATCATAGATTAGTTTGCATATTTCAGGAAATTGTTTATACAGAATAATCTATTAAGCATGCTTTTGAGTCTGGGTACTTGGCACCACTTTCTGTCCCTCTAGCTGAGTGTTCCCTGAGGCTTGGGATGACAGAGATGCTCTCAGGAAGGAAGCAGAATGCAAGTCCCACTCTGCCTTGCCACTGGCCATTCTCCACCCTTCCCACAGGGAAGGCTGCCCTGGCCCCTGGCAGGCTCTCTGTGACGCTACTGTTGCTCTCTGATCCCCACAGCTGGCGCAGATCCTGCCCACCGAGGAGAACTTCCTTCTGTGCTTCAGGCAGCATGTGGGCTCCAGCGCCGAGTTCATGGAGGTAAGGCTAAGGCGCTGCCCTTCCCCCGTGTTCAGAGCCAGGCCCACCTGAATGCCAGGTCCCTGGGAGACGCTAAACCCCTTAGAGCTCCTACTCAAGGTGTGGTCTGTGGACCAGCAGCATCAGGCTGACTGTCACCTGGGTGCTTGTTAGAAATCCAGAGCCCCCAACCCATTGAATCAGAATCTACAGTTTAACAAGACCCCACATGTGATGTGTGGGTACATTAAAGTGTGGGGAATAAGGTGAGAAGAAAGTCGAAGTCGATTTCATTTGGGAAATGCTATGTGAACACTACCTCTCCCCTTTGGAGATTTGTCACAGACATTTGCATAGTATGGGCTCCCAATCCTGTAGTAGAGAGACCTGTTTCACTTGGTTTGGCTCTATGATCCCCCATACTCTCTCCTCACTCAGGACCATAGGTATCCCTCAAGCACCCAGGGTTCCAAGGAGCAAGTTTGGGAAGGATGGATTTATGCAGCATCCTAAAACTGGAAAAGCCCAGTGAGAATCCATTTCTAGTATCTTCCAAGTTTTATCTTTGAATCTGGCCTGGGCTTGGTTTGTTCCGTCTCCCCTCCCCTTTAAATGGGCACTGCTGCCTTTGCAATGGAAATTCTCTAGCTCACGTGAAAGAGAGCATCCAAATTCAAATGTTTTTGGACTAATATTCAACTAATAGGTTGAACCATGTGCAATTACCATTTAACCATTTTTTACTTATGAAAATTGGAAATTCCATATGGTTCATCAAACCCCCAATCAATTATTTCATGCTCTTTTGGAGGGGCTCTGCACCCCAGCTATTCAGTGTGTGTGTCCCTCAGAGTGGCATTCAGCCCACACCCCACACACTGCCTGCTGTGATAAATGAGCAGGCCACTGCCTGCTGTGGCCTTCGGCTTCACTCGAGTTGCCATTCATCACATTAAATATGTTTCCAGCCACCAGTAACCCCCTCGCCATGAGCCACTGCCTAAAACCACTAGAGAGCCAAAACCCACACACATTGCCTTCTCCACATATGGATAGAAAGTCAGTGAGAAATAACCTACTCTCAGGGCTGAAGAGTCATTTTTTAAGTGGCAGCTTGCCTGAGCATCAGATAAGGATTTAATTTTATGGTGCTTTAAAGGATTCTCTCCAGTTTTTTCAAGATGGCAAAATTCCATAAACTGGCCATTGACATTCTTAGTCCTCCTCTTGCTTCTCTAGCTGGAAACTGTGCATATACTTTAAACTTGTCAGGGTGCTGCTTGTGTGGGAGCAATTTTTCTGTCTGTAGAAAAGGGAGCGTTCTGTCTGACCTCTCCTTTTCTGATGGGGATACAGCCAAAGGTGGCCTCAATTCCACCTCTGGTCTGGAAAAGGAGGGTGGTGATAGCTTACAGGGGTCAGAGATGCTTAAAGGGGAGGGAAAAAAACTCTAACTCTCAGAAGCAGGGGTTTCTGTGCAGTTTATTCCATATTCATGCTGCCTTAATCTTTTAAGTCCCGGCATAACTGCTGAGCCAGCAGCCACCCCCATCAAGTTTCCTGGGACCCCACAACCCTACACTGCCACCCCCTCTTGGGGTTGTCCGTTTGTTCCATTTTTATCAGCTGGAAACACAGGTCCCTTGGTGGCCCTGAAAGGCTGTGCTGTCAGATAGCGCCTGTCCACTGCTCAGCACATTTTAATTTCTAATTTTAGCGTGACCTAGGGATTTCTTTGAGATTTCACAAAGCCCAGGCCTCTTGAACTCTTCCTTGAATGGGAAGAGAATAATGACCCGCTGATGGATGAGCATAAAGTGCTGGAGGGGGAGAGAAGTGAAGGTGGGAACAGGAGGGTGGGGGTGGGGTAGACCCTGGGAGGGAGGAGGGAAGGGAAGGAGGGGGAAGGTTAGGTGAGACCTGCTGGGATGATCTCACACCCAAAAGCAGCCAGATGCTCCGCTCTGTGCCTCTGTGCTAAGACTGGGCTCCCTTCAGATTTTCCTCCTTTTAGGCAATTTAGGGGCTCTCTGCCTTTTTCCCAGTCAGAGAAAAAGACCTAGTCTTGGCAGTCACACAGTCCTATCTGTTATACTGGATTCATTAGAGCCAGTCAGTAAGTCCAGCCCACACTCAAGGAGGGCCCTCCGACTGCACATTTGGAAGGGAAGTGAAAGATGTGTGAATGTTTTAAAGCCACAACAACTAGTTTTCCTCGTTGCTCTTGTGTAACATCTGCTCCTGCTCAGACGGCCAGCAGGGAGAGGAAGGAGGTGGTCAGCCCATGTCACCTGCTGAAGTGCTACTCTTCTCTGTCCCCCAGATGCTGTGGTCAGCAGGCAGTGCCCTGGTTCCTTGCAGGGACCAAGCATGTGCACCCAATAACTGGGACTCAGATCAAAGCCCAGAACCAGTCTGGGATGGGATGGAGGGAGAAACCCATCATCCACAGCTAGGTCACATGCCTGTCTCTGAACACACAGTCACCCCCTCATGAACCATATGGATTGAGCATGGGAGAGGGGTGGTTTCCTGGAAGGAAGGGAGGGAGGGAGGGAGGGAGGGAGGGAGGGAGGGAGGGAGGGAAAAAGATAGGATACTTTTTATCAGAAAGGTGGGGGTGGCCTTGGGATAGTGTAACACACCGATGACACTGCCAACTCTCTTCTGCCACAGACACACGGCAGCCATGTGCATCGTGCTACAGGCATGGAGGAGGGAGCACAGTAAAGAGCAACCAAAGCCTGTTTCTGCCCCTTCCAGAGGGTTCTTACCCTTGCTCCCCACCCAGAAAATGAGAGGCTTCCAGAGCAGTAAAAGAACACCCCATACACTTAGCAAAAGGAGATCGGCCAGGTCCTTGGTAGAGCTGCTAACCTTAGAGACTGTAACCCTGGTTAGAGGATAATCCAAAAAGAGACCCAGACCTTTAGACAGTTAGAGTGGGGAGCACTTGTCCCCACAGTTTTCCTCCTTCTCTATGTGACCTTGGCCAAGACACCTGCCCTCATTTCATCACCAGCGACCTGGCAGGGAAAGGTCTAGACCACTCTGTGCCTTGCCCACCTCCTTGCTCCTGCACTGCAGCAGTCTTGAATATGAAGACTTGCCTGGGTCCATTAGAGGGGAATAGAGGGAGGCTCACAGAGGTCAGGGGGTCTTTGCAAACAGGGTGGCATTCCCATTGCAGGCTTGGCGGAAGTATGACACAGACAGAAGTGGCTACATTGAAGCCAACGAACTCAAGGTAGGATGGGCCTTGGGGAGGGTGTGGAGGGTGCGGAGAATGGGACTGGGGCCAGAGTGGTGGTGCTTTATGGAACCTGGGGAAGGAGGAGACACTGGGTGAGGAACGTGGGTTCTGGCTGATGCAGGAAGACTCAGGTCTGGCTCCAGGCAGCCGAGTGAAATCAGTAACATGGAGCTGCAGGGCCGCAGCGTTCAATAAACCCCACTCCTCTGCACACAGTACCCAGGACAGGCATCCTCCAGGCAATCCCAGCAGTCGGCCTTCTGGCTTGTGTATCTACCGCTGTGCTCCTCTGGGACCAGCGACCCCCAAGCACTGCTTAGCCCTGTGCCCTGGGCTCTCTGAGGAGCCAGAGCCAGAGCTATTGCCTTTCCTATGGGGTGAGGTCACATCCAGGAGCCACCTGCAGGCCTCTAAGGTCACTCCACAGGCGTAAAAGGGTTAAGGAATTATGAGGGATGTAAACCACATAAACGCACGAACAACTAAGTGAATGGGGGACTGATGGAGGCAGGAGTTCTGAAGAGGCCCTTTGTGTTCCAGGGGTTCCTGTCTGACCTGCTGAAGAAGGCCAACCGGCCATATGATGAACCCAAGCTCCAAGAGTACACCCAAACCATAGTGAGTGGGCAGTGTCCCTTCTCCCCAGGGGCACAGGACTTGGGGCCCCAAGCCAGTGGGATTCTGGTTTGCAGGGTCTTTTGTTGGCTGATTCCTCAGGCCCAGGTGAAATGACTACTAGAGGCAGCTGGCAAAAGAGACTAGCTCATGGCTCCCCGCAGCCTCTCTCTGAGGTACTTACTCACTGAGACCAGGTGCATCTGTTTCCATGACAACCTCCGCAGCACTGGAGAGGATAAACCTGGAGAGGGTGGGCCTCTGGGGCTGGTCTGCTGTCCTCTGCAGCCTTCTCCCTGAGGGGAGGAGAGAGGAACAGTGACTGAGTCCCTTCTGTCTCCTCAGAGACCGACTGGGACCAGGCTGGTCCCTGGTCTACAGGTGACCTCAGAGGAGACATAAGCATGCTCCAACCCCCTTCTCCCCTCTCCTGGAGAAGGGGATAGCAGAGTGAGGTCCCACAGGAGAGAAGGGCAAAGCAGATAACCCAAACACCTCTTTCTGTCCCTGATAGCTACGGATGTTTGACTTGAATGGCGATGGCAAACTGGGCCTCTCGGAGATGTCCCGGTACGTGCCTGCCCTCGCCCCCGGTGTCCTGTGCTACCGTCCCTAAGGTCCAGCAGTGGCAAAGGTCAGGTCTCCTGAAGCTCAACACAAAGCTGGGTAGAATCATGAAAGTCAACACCTCAGAGTGTCTATCTCCCTCTTTTTAGAATTTTCCACTAACTCCAGCTTCTTAAGTGCTCAGAGGCGGTTTCCATAACTCCAGGCTCTGCTTCTGCATCCCCCCAGGTGCAAGTCGTTCACCTCTGCTCTGCCTCCTAATCTCTGCTCTCACATTTTCTTCCAGACTCTTGCCTGTACAGGAAAACTTCTTACTTAAATTTCAGGTAAAAGAGCTACTTCGCCTTTCTTGGTTCCTCCCTTCCTCTCATCACTCTGAGCTTCACCTTCCACCCGCCTGCCCCCCGATACACACATACACACTCACGTGGGGCTTTTGCTTTTCTCTTTAATGCCTTGGGCTTTCCAGGGCATGAAGCTGACCTCAGAGGAGTTCAACGCCATCTTCACATTTTATGACAAGGTAAGAGGGAGGGTGGTGAGGGATGGAAGCGCAGGAGACCCCATCATCAGAGCAACCCTAGGCTGGAACGGCTCCACTCCTTCCTTAGGAATAGATGAGCCATTGGGGCAGCCTTGGCCATGTGGTTGCTTCCTGTCCCTTTTGATTCCTTGCAGCATCTTCTGCTGTGTGAGAAGTGTCATTGCAATCCATGGCCTGTGGGACCCAAGGTTTCGGTTCCTTAAAAGTACAGGAGAGAATAGTTCATGGCAAAAAGTTCTGTTTAGAGCTGGTGTGATTAGGTTGTTAGCAGGACCACGTGGAGGAGGTGCTCGGAACTACAATCTGGGTGTCAGGTCTCGATGCCAGCTGTTTCTCTTGGATGTTGGGAATGAGAGGGTACCACCCATCTCCCCTCCCCTAGCTGTCACCTGCCCATGTGACTCCAGTGCTCTTCCTTATAACTGGAAGGCTGGTGGTAAGCTTCAGACAGCCCCTGCGTTCATCTTGACATTTTAGTAAGGGATGGGACACTGAGCTAGCTAAATGCTTCCTGAACTGCACTTACATGTTTAATGCAAATGAGAACACCAGAATGAAAGGCTACTACAGACTGGCCCGAACTGTCTCATTCCTGCACTGACTGGTGAGGTCAGGAGGGACTTGTTATTTGGCATCTTCCCATCTGAACACCTCCTTCAGCCTAGAGTAAAGGGGAGGTTAGAATGAGTGCATGGGAAAGCAAGAGGCAAAGTCAGTGGTCGTGGGGCCCGAGTTCTAGCTCTGCGCTCACTGTCTGCACCCCGCCACCAGGACGGAAGTGGCTACATTGATGAGAATGAGCTGGATGCCCTCCTGAAGGACCTGTATGAGAAAAACAAGAAGGTGAGTGACTGGGCGCAGGGGCCTGGGGTGACAGGGCAGTAGGGGGGGCTTCTGAGGGGGGGTGGGAAGGAGTACCATGGGGTAGCCCTCACTCCCCTCTGATCAGCCACAACAAAGCACTGTTACAGTTGGTTGGCTAGTGTTTCTTTTTACATTTAATTGTGGTAAAATACACACAACCCAGTTCACTACCTGGACCCTATTTCAGTGTACAGTGCAGTGCTACCACATGCATTTATGATGTTGTGCGACCATCACCACTACCTGCCTTCAGAACTCTTTTTGTCTTGCAAAGCTGGAACTCTGTACTCATTAAACAACAACTCCCCAGTCCCTGGTAACCACCATTCTACCTCCTGTCTCTATAAATCTGACAACTCTAGGGACCTCATGTAGGTAGAATCATACAATATTTGTTTTCTTGTTTTTTGGTGGTTTTTTTGTGACTAGCTTATTTCACTTAGCATAACACCCTTGGGGGTCACTGGTGTAGAAGTGTCAGAATTCTCTTCCTTCTGAATGTGGGGTGATATTCCACTGTGTGTCAGTACCACATTTGGTTTGTCCACTCCTTAATGGGGGACACCCAGGTTGCTCTCACTCGTTGGCTGTTGTGAATGATGCTATGACCAGGCAAGGGCAGGTTGGAATGGCCTAGTTCATGGAAGTGTCAGCCACTTCCAACAGTAAAAATAAAAATACTTTTTTTTTTATAGAAGGAGAGATTTTAGAGAGCAGATCCCAGTGGGAGATGAGGGTATTTTAAATCAATTCGCTATAGAATCTGGAGTTGGGCTAACTCCAGGAGCTAACAGGAGTCACGGAAGCGTTTGCTCCCATCAAAGAGAAGGCAGAGACTGAACTCTTTTACTTTGCCTGGCATGTTGCCGAAGGGAAGGAGGCTCCATGAGCTCAGCTCTGCGCCCTGGGTGGGAGGGGTCAGGTGGGACAAGAACCAGAGGCCAGTCCTTGCAGCTGTCCTCCTTTACCTCCTAGAAAATGTCTTCCTGTGAGCAAAGCCTTTTCTGCTTTAATTAAGAAATGAACACTCTAATGTCTTACACTGTCTAACTGCCTTGAGCTAAATTTACTGCTCAGTTTCAGGGGGGAAAGATTCATTGCTGCCTGTGAGTCTGTCTCCCTTTCTGATTGCTTTCCGACCTGTTTGTCTTTATCCTGAATATCATCCTTCATTTCCTTCATCCTACATTTATTTTTTTCCTTGATGTTATCTACAACTGCTTTTTAAAAGAGGAAGAAAATATTTTTCCTAGGAAGAAGAAAGTACTCACCAAGTGACTGAACATGGCAAACTTTTTCCTGGCACCAAATTCTAGGAGAAAATAATTTATGAACTTTTATGTATCCAAGGACAGTTGGGACTCACAATGGAAAATATCTGTAACTGTAATTGTACTAGTGAGGCAAATTATTCTCCATATGGCCCTGCCTTACACCCATGGTTGATGGACCCTGAAGGCATGCATTAATTCTCTGGAGTGACCTGAATTTCCTGGTCATCCCTGACTAGGCTCCTTCTTGATTATCACCAAAGAAACTCATACGGCTACACAGGTTTGAGACGTGGAAACAAAGAATCCCATGTTGAAGGTTAGAAAACAAGGATATTCATAAAGTTGCTTACCTAGGAGCCTTCCACCTGTAGCCAGCTTCAGCTTTGGCATCTGGGGACCCAGAGACTGCATCTGTGGAGAGAGTGAGCTGAGTGACTGTAAATAACAGCACCTGAGTTGAGGAGGGAGCAGTTATTTCTGGGTAACCCACGAGGCAGATGCACACTACATTTTGACCGTGCATGAGCTGTAATCTATTTTCTGAGCAGAATAATGGTGGAGGCTCCTGAGGGATAGGCTGATGGGATCAAACTTCAATATTTCTTAGCATGCCTAAGGCAACTGCAACTCATGAAAGGCCTCCCCAGCTTCCAGCAAAGCTTTCAGGCATAGGAAGCAAGCAGCCTCTCCCTGGATGCTGCTCACTCTTGATGCCACACTAAACTGGGGAGGAGGGGTGTCTTCTCAAGCTGGGTGTTAATATTTGAGGTCCCTTCCTTGGTTCCTAATCAGGCACACCCCAGCATTATGAGTTAGGTGACATTTCCAGGGACTTCACAGCTTTAGGGAAGATGTTCCCCAAAGCTGGAGATGCTTGCAAAGTGCCTTTGGAACAAAGGTGGTGGCAGAAATCAGAAATCAGTGACACGAGGGGATATCCTGAAACAATTCCAAAAGAGACTTACCTCTGAGCACTGAAAAAGGGGTGACTGAGGGCAGGTGAGCCAGGTAAAGAGAGAGAATCCAGGGCTCGGATCTAAGGATATTTATGGCTGTGAGTTGGTCCAATCGTTTAGCACATGCCTTAGTCTTTATACCTCAGTTTTCTCATTAGCAGAATGGGGATGACCCATCAGCCTGGAAAGAGAATTACTTAAAAAAAAAAACTGTGGACATTTGCAATATAAGAGGAGGAGGAGGAAGAAGGAAAGGGGGGAGGGGAGAGGAAGGAAGGAAGATAGGGAGGAAAGAAAGAAGGAAAAAAGACAGTTTAAGTGATTTTTTCGATGTTGGTGATGACTCTGCTGTATTTCAGACCCATTGGTTATTTGTATACAAAGCAATTACTATAAAGCAAGTACTGGCATAGCTCTGAAATATTGCTGGTACAGTTCCAGACCACCACAAAAAAGCAGGTATCTCAATAAAGTAAGTCATAACATTTTTGCTGGTGGAGTCTTGCCTTCAATTTGTGTGTGTGTGTGTATATATATATATATATATATATATTTTTTTTTTTAAAAAGCACATTTGGAAACACAACAAGGCAAAGCACAATAAATCAAGGTGTGCCTGTACTCACTGTAAGACAGTGTTGATGTGCTGTTTAATGCTGGCCATTAACATGTAATGAATTAAATGCTCCATTTACTCTGAGGCTATGGGCATATGTTCATGGGCCACCCGGCCTCCGAAGGCCTCAAGAAGCCAGCGAACAGGAAATAGGCTGCTGAGCTTTCCTGCTGGAAAGACAGGAGTTACAATTCTTTGTTTAAATGGGTGAGGCTTAGGGAGGCATGGTCCAGGGGCCTGGAGACAAGACCAGGGAGCTTCCCTGGCATTCTCTGCCTCATCTGCAGACACACACTGAGTAAACAGAGGCCCCATGAGATGGAGGAATTTCTAGAAGTTTGCCTGGATAATGGCCGTCATCATAATAGCTACTGTTTTTCTGAAAGGCATGCTCTGCATTGGGTACCAAGTTAAGTGGCATTTCCATTCATTCCCTCATCTGACCATCATAAGCACTCAGTGAGGCAAGGATCATTAGTGTGCCCATTTCACAAATGAGGTGGTTGAGACTCAAGTTGAACACTTTCCCCAAAGCAATACAGCCAGTGAGTGAAAGAGGGTTTTAACTCTTACTGATTCCAAACCCCTTGCTTCGTATTCCTCTAAGCCACTTGCACCAAGATGGGGTAAGAGAAAGTTTCTATCAGGTGTGTTTGTGAAAGAATAGGTGGGCCATTTGTGTGGTGCCCCCACGGAGCCTGCTCTGATGCTCTCTCTCTGTCTCCTAGGAAATGAACATCCAAGAGCTCACCAACTACAAAAAGAGTGTCATGTCCTTGGCCGAGGCGGGGAAGCTCTACCGCAAGGACCTGGAGATTGTCCTCTGCAGTGAGCCCCCCATGTAAAGGGGGAACAGGGACTGCTTCTCCACCTCCCCCAAACCCTGCCCGTGCTGCCCTGATACTTCTATCTAGACCAGGAGATCATGAGCGCTCCTCCCCCACCCCCCACCCCTGCAACCTGCACACACCAGCTTGAGAAGCAAGAAGAGAGAGATAGAGGATGGGCTGCTGACGGGCCTCCTGGGGCCCCCCTCCAACCCAACCCTGACTTAACCAGCAAACCCCTCTGCCTGCAGTGGGGAACCAGCCAACAGCATGGAAGGTCGGCGGGGCATGGGTGGAAGTTCCTTGATTCTTTTTGCTGTGATGCATGAGCTCCTGCTGTATGATTTAGGCTTCTATGTCCAACAGAGTGGACCCTTCCCTCCTGCTCCTCTCTGCCCCTCCCCCATGCCAGCTCCCCCCAAACTTCCAAGTTCCATCCCTCACCTTGCTAATGGTATAGCTGTCTCCTCAGAGTTCCTGTCTGTGGAGGACACCAGCCCTTTCCTTGTCTTCTTGACTCAGCATGCTCCTTTTCTCTTTGGGTTTCTTGTCTTCTTGTTTACCAAAGAAGAGTTTACAGACAATAAAATGAAAATGTTCTGCTGTGGAAGCTCACCCTGTTCTGGTCACGTGGTCAACTTTTCTCTACAGCTAGCAGTTCTACTTGACCCATGTCCTCATGTGGGTGGGGAAGGGCATCAGAATCCCAACAGAGGCATAACCACTAGAGGTGGGGTGGGCGTAGGACCCCAGGACTCTGGGCTTTCACGCTGGAGTCACTTCTTTGCTCCATGTTTGTTTCTGCAACTCCAGTATTGTGCTAAACAGTTAACCTGAGGTGTTTCTCTTAATCCTGTAAGAGAAGTGCTGTGATTGTCTCTACTGCACAGACAAGGAAAATGAAGATTATTATCTTCATTTATAGAAGATAAATGAAGTCTCATGGCCAGCGGGGGCCAGAGCCAGGCTATGAATCCCGCAGAGCAGATCCACGGTCTTTACACTAGGGACACCAAAGGGCTGTGGCCACAGTGGGAGTAAGTGATCACCACCAGTTGGGGGAGGACCTCCAGCCAGGAGTTCTAGACCACCACAAACTTCACTTCTCCTCCTCAAAGTACACTTGACCCTGCAACAACTCATCACATGCCCCTGGGGCAGGGCCAGCTTAGCCCTCGGGGCTACCGAGCTGTTTGAGATACTAAAGTAGAGAGATCACTGATTTTGTTTTAATGCTATCATTTACTAACTGTCTACAAGATGCATTTTGGCATTTCCTCATTTAATCCCACACAATGTTTCCCAGAGGGTAAAAACATACAGGCAGTAGGGGGACTGACAAATCCCAAGGGACTTCCCATAAAACATACAATTTCTAAAATACATTAACATTTCATCCATGTAAGCTTAACCTCGGGAAGCCTAAGCATGTCTTCTTATCTGACAACTCTTCTCGTGCAAATCTTACAATAGAAACACATCAAACGAACCTAATCAACCCAAGCATCTCTCTTTTAATAAGGTGCAAAAACAAATCTCTGCGATTTTCCAAGACTCCCCAAGGACATCTCGAAGATCAATGTAGGTGTAAAAAATATCCTAAAAGTTCCCTTTCACTTTTTCTATATTTATTAAAATATTTAGGAAGGCAAAATCTAAAGAGTTATCAGAAGAGATTTAGAAACTTGATTAATGTATGATCATATGTGCCAGATAAACAAACCTTGGTTACCCATTTAATTAAACATTTAAAAGTAAACAGATCCAAGAGTATTAAAAACATATGTCCACATAAAAACTTACATACAAATGTTCATGCAGATTAATTCCTAACAGCCAAAAAATGGAAAGAACCCAACCACTCATCAACTGATGAATGGATAAACAAAATGTGGTCTATCCACATGTTGGGATATTATTCACTCGTAAAATGGAATGAAGCACTGATACATGCTACATACAACATGGATAAACCTCAAAAACATTATGCTAAACAAAAAAGGCCAACCACAAAAGACCATATATTGCATAATTCCCTTTACATGAAATATCCAGAATAGGCAAGCCCATTGATACTGAAAGTAGATTAGTCATTGCCAGGGGCTGCAGGTCGGGAGAGAGTAATGGGGAATGACTGCTAATGGGTACCGGGTTTCATTTAGAAAATGCTCTGGAATTAGGTGAAATTAGATGGTGGTGGTAGTTGCACAACCAATTAAAATACTAAAACCCACTGACCTATACTCTCTAAAACGGTAAATAATATCTTAATTAAAAAAAAAACTATGCAGGCTTGGATTGTGAAATAATTAAAATAAGCAGAGATACATAAACATAGTTTGTTCATAAGTGAGGAGTTTTTGTTCATTGTGTTTTAAAATAATCTATTCTAGGACATCACACATCCAACATAAAACACCAAGAAGTTTTCTGGTAAGACACAGAATCGCAGTCATCTGGAATAACCATCCAAATTACAGACAACAGTATTAGTAAACCTGGGAGGTGAGCCCCTAAAACCTGAACAACCTTTGCCAAAATATAATACATGTCATAGTTTCTTTCCAGGTGCAGGCATCATAAAATAATACAAATAAAAATCACTTTCTAAACTTTGTCCTTCACAGCACCTTTTCACATTGTGAAACAAATGCACACATATTACTGTAGGAAAGACAGTCTGTAGGGTCAAAACTATCTTCGTAATGATGCTAACATGCTATTTCTGTTCACAGGCAATGTGTTCATTGTTGCTGTTTTCAAATAAATCAATGAGTATTTTTTAACCATCTCCATTTCTATTTCTAATGCGGTAATATCAATAGTTTTAGCCCACATAAACACAAGCTCTTTGGGTAATCTCAGTAAGTTTTAAGCAGGGGAGAAGATCACATGTTAAAAACATGGGATAAAAAGGAACAGAATAAGAAACAGCACAATACCCCCTGCCCCCGCCCCCTTCATCACTGGAAGACCTGGTCCGTGTCTTCTGATGGAAGAAGAAAAGCAGCAGCACAAAACTAGTGAGATGGAAACAGCAGAAAACATAATGCTGCTGCTGCTGCTGACAGTGAGGCAACAAAGCGTGAACAAACTGGTCACTGGCCATTTCCTTATGGAGAAGGAATATCCAGGTAGTAGCAGTCATGGCTGGCAAGTGGAAGGAGTAAACACAAGTGAAAATGACAAACGGACAACAGAAGAACCTGCCGTTATGCCAGGAGGAGGCCAATTCACTAACTGGTGGTCTACTTCAAGTGAATGATAACAGCAGCTGAAGTGAAATGAAGCAAAGAAAACATCTCAGAAGAGAACAAGAGTCAGTTTGCTTATTCACAATGCAGGATGCAGTTCTTTCACATGCAAGATTACCAGAACCTGGGGAGTGTGCTTACATTCACCCTCTGCACCAGAGGGTCCCACACATCCCCCAAGAAAAATATTTATCAGCTCCCCAACCCAGCTGCAGCTGCCCCGGACGGACGGATGGAGCTGACACCATAAAGAGACCACCTCCCAGGCCCCCTGCATCAGGGTCTTCCTGGAGATGCTCTATCCTGGAGGATTTTCCCCAGCAAATCCATGTACGGTGAAGAGCATGGGGTTGCTGGCCTCAGGGGGAGCAGCTCCCAAAACAGGGAAGGCAGGAGGGGCTGGGTAGATACCACAGAGGTAATGCAAACGTACTGACTACACATACCACCTATCCTTGGACCAAGGGGGTTTGTTCAGTTGCAGGGATAAAGACAGGAGTACTGGCCAACTGGGAAGAGTCATACCTAAAGAAGAAGTTGGCAGAAAGCAGCAGAAGTGGTTGGTGGGACCAACCATGCTGTCTGTCATTCTCATAGGTGGACACTGTTAAGGTGCATGAGTGCCATGTACTTGTGCTTGGTACCTGTGGAGGTGAGGGGAGGAAGGAACTCAGCATAGACACAAAGAATCCAGACTGGAGGGCCAGAAGCCGAGAAAGTGAAGGTCTGCAAAAGGCACAGAGAGCAATCCACAGAGTCAGGACCATGGGCTCAAACTTCACAGAGAGGTACCAAAGGGCACGTGCTCCATCATGTTAAACCAGCAATAGCGGTGTCAGTGATCTGTACCACCATCAACAGGGCCCTGACCAGGAACTAGTGACTTGTCAAAGAAAACACATTCCACCATCACTCCGTTTGGTTATGAAGTTTGTCATCATTTGACAACTATTATTTGGAGCATGAACTCCAGGCTGTGAGTTACGTTACACTCACACT
Organism: Artibeus jamaicensis; assembly: GCF_021234435.1. NCBI lineage: Eukaryota > Metazoa > Chordata > Mammalia > Chiroptera > Phyllostomidae > Artibeus > Artibeus jamaicensis. The sequence goes on from NW_026521842.1 coordinate 14,653,618, forward strand.
GGAGGTTCTGTAGTGAAGAACCAAAGCAGACTCACCCCACCCCTGCCCCCCGGGACTCCCAGTCCAACGAAGAAGCACAGCATTCCACGGGGCAAGATATTACGTGCACAGAAATCACCGCGCCTCGCTGAGCACCACACAAAATGCCTCACCTCTCATCCTATTCATTATGGTGATTTTAAGGTGGTCCCCTCCCCTTCCCCTCTGTACCCACCCTCCACTCTCTCTCTCCTGAACCCTGGCCTTTTTTCACAACTCTCTCTCTGGGGAGCCATTCCCTCTTCTCTCACTGCCCTCACTAATGTTCCGGGGATACACTCTGATCTGTAACCAGGTCCCCAAGAGGGGCCTCTTGAGGACTAACCAGGTCTGTAAGGCCCAGTGCTAAAAGAAAATGGGGGTATCCGTCCTCAAAAAGATCAAGAATTTCAAGGCACTAATCCCAGCGCAGGGTGCATGGCTGCACAGGTCACATACCCCCTGAGCCAGACCACCCTTCTGGACCATGGAGATATGTGCTTGTGACCCACCAGCCCAGGGCAGAAGAGAACCCACAAAGGTCTGCGCCACCCAGCCTGTGACCCCTCGGCTCGTCATGAGCAGGAGATGGGCAGTCATCCCTAACTGCTCCCAATAGGACCCAGAATCTCACCAATTACTCTTAAGAGAGATTGCAAAAATTTGTTAGAGCAGAAATTGCAACTGAAACTTAAAGGTTGAAGAAAAACAAGGTTTCTTAATATTCATTTTAAAAACCAAAGTAGCTTTAAAGAGTCCTTCCTCAACACAAAACTGCATGCTAAATCACAAAACTGGTAGGCCCCTGCTTCAGGGCAGTGTGGACAGGGCAGCGTGTGTCCCCAGGGGCCACTATCCACATCCAGAGTCTCAGTCTAGAGGAGAGGATCCTCATCTCCCCCTAAGGAGCCCTAAGTCCTAAGGAAGGGGGGCTGCTACTTGGGATTCCCTTTCCGATATCAATTTCCTTGGCCCCTGGTTTCCTGAAAATCACTGAAGTCAGGAGACACTCCTCAGAAGATAGACTATTTCATCATAGACTAAACAGCTGACACAGCTGGGTTAATTAGGAAGGAGCTGAACAGCCACAGTAAAAATATAAAGAGCAAAAGAAATGGTCCCCCAAAGGCACGGAGATCACAAGTTCTGGAGAAAATATGATAGAGCAGAAATGAACTAATACTGCAGAGCGTCCCTTAACTAAGGAGGCGAGTTGGTGGGTGAATCCCCAACTTCTTGGTGCCATGGATCACGGCTCACTCCACCTCATTTGCCAGCCAATAAGCGATGAGTCAAAAAGCAGTTGAACCCCAGGAAAAGAAAAGTACAAAATCTGACGAGTCAGGTCACGGTGAGCCCAGGACCACATATGGTCCACAATGGTGGCAGCCTCCTCCCCTTCTGCATGGAGAGTGGAGGTGTCACTGCAGCACTGCAAGGCCAGGGCAACAAGAAAGGCGGGCAACCTGTGCTCTACTGAAAAATCGGGAAGAACCTCACCCGAGCCTTCAGAAGGCCATCAGCAGCAAGTCATGGCTCTGCAAAATGGCGAAGTCAGAAAAAAAAAGAGTGGCTTGAAAAAGATGCAGCCTTCCGGGCCCAGATGAGATGATGTGTCTGTCCAGCCAGCAAGTGTTAGAAGGATAAGAGGAGCAAGGCGATGCAGAAGATAGCGCTGCCTGCATTCAGTCAGTCCTCATCTGGAAAACAAATGGCGAAACCACGAAGGCCATTGGCAACAAGCCATGTTGAAGCACAGAGAGACAGCAGCCCACCAGGAAGGAGAAAGAGCAGAAGCTGCTTGAGGAAGTGAAAACGAACATGTAGAAAATCTGAGACCTGAAGAAACAAATTAGGAAAATCAAGAAGCACCCTACGAAACATACTTTTGTGTTCTAAACAGGAAGACCATGAACTCTTGTCCACGGCACAGGATGTTAAAAGAGCTCTTGCCACGGAAAAGGTGGGAACTGCCAACTTGAGACACGTTTTAAGACAAACACACCAAGAGAGCCTCTATCAACAACTGTGTCCCTCAAAACAGCTCCAAGAAGTAGTCACAAGAGGCATCCTGGATGCTCTCAGCGAACAGAGATGCTCCCTGGCCTACCCACTAAAACAAGGTGGAATCTGGCCCCTAGCACCAGCAAGAAGCCAACCTGTGGGGTCGCCCTCGTCTTGCTGCAGGAGCCTGGCTGGGACAGGAAGCCCCAACACCAGTTCCTCGGGGCCATCTCAGGTTTCAAGTGCAGCGCCTGCCTCCTACTTGGCACAGCTGGGGTTCCCCCAGTAGATGCAAGAAACCCTCCCTTCTAAAGAACTGGACATCACAGGCCACCTGTCGTTCCCACGATTTCCATGTTCACACCAAGATGAAGGTGCCCGGCCTATGGGGAAGACCACTGCCCCGCCTGGGAGGGCCTCCTACAGTCCTCACCCTCTCCCTCCACCTAATGGTTCCCTGTAGTTCTACTAGGAAAATACAATCTGTGCTGCCCCCAAGAAAGAATTTCCCTTTTCCCAAGAGGGTATATGCTAACAACAGTCTGAGGCTCAGAGGCTTCAAAAAATGGTCAGACCACTGCAAAGACACTGCCAGCAGTGTTTCTTTCCACCACCAACAATGAGCCAACCTGTAAGGTCCTCCTCGGCCCTCAATGGAAGAGTTCCGTAGGCCTCAGAAGAAGGTCATAGACCGTGTCACCAGCTCTTCTGAGGCCTTTCCTGTGCTTTGCTGAAACCTTTCACTTCAGCAGGAAAATACAGAAGAGCCACTGTGTCAGTGTCAAGCAGGAGCCAATGGGGTTCCTACAAAGATGGCCAACCTAGGGCCAACCCTGTCTTCATCTTCCTCAGCAGCCCTCCCTGGCTCCTCCCACTGAGAATGACTAGGCTGGCCCCCCTGTGGAGAATGGCCAGCACTGGCTCCACTGTCCGTAGAGCACATGAATGGACTCCACAATGTTAGGAGAACTTGCACCACAATCCTTGGTGCCATCTGCCTGGCTTAAAGAAATGTATTCTTGGAGGTACTGTTTGCAAATACCTCCAAACCTGATATTGCAGCTCCAGGGCGCTATCATGCAGCCCTCGCCATCCTGGTGCCAGTTCCAACTCCCGTGATAATGGCCACATTAGCTCTGCAGAGAACTATCTCTGATGCTTTAAAATAACCAACAACACTGCCATGGCGCACATGCCCTACCTAATTCTAAATGTCACAGCACAATGGCGTCACGAGGTGCAGTCACCAAGCTCACTGGACCAGATGTGCATGTGGCACTACAGGTCCACAGGACTCCCAGGGGCACTCTGATGGCCACATGCCATACTACTGACATGCACCTCCCAGCACACCAGACTTCACAGTGACCCTTATCCCCAAGGACACTGACGAGATCCCCAAATGCCACAGAGCACAGGACCAACTCAAGGCAAAAACAGGAACAGGTTCCCTCAGTCTAAGGCAATCCCCACCCAGAGGCACTTCTTGTTGGACCCAGAGCATTTCCAAAGCTTGCTGCCTGCTTCTAGGCACCCCAGGCCCCACAGGGAGGGGTTATCGTGCTGCAAACCCATGACTGAAGGGCTACCCAGAAGCAAGCTCTGTGAGCATTCAGGAAAATGCTTCCAAAGTGTGGATGAATCTTCCTCACTCACGAGCAACGACACACCCTGGAGTCGTTCGGAATTCCTGGTGAGCTGTTAGAGGAGATATAGGAGTGAAGCAAGAGGAGAGCCAACCCTGAGCCTGATGCGTCTATGGAGGACAACTGATCATCCAAAAAACACTAGTCAAAAGCACTCATCATATCCAAGATACCCCAGCAAGAGGGCACCAAAAATAGAGTGCTTTCAGAGCATCTCCCAAATAGTGAGGACCTCCAGTGTTTCCAGTTCTTCTTTCACGTCAGTGTCCTGCTGGGCCTTTCCCCTGAGTGAAGAACTACTGATTCTGAGGTTTGCAGTTAAAAAAAAATATTTACACAAAAGAGGAAAACTTCAAGGCTGTGGCTCCCCACAGAATAAACTGTTACATTTTAATTATAGCTCAGGTTTTAGTTAATAGTAAAGGACTAAGTAATTAATATTGCATTTAATGCTTGAAAACCCTTTAAGTTTGAATAAAAAGAAACACAATGAAAACTGAGCTCCAGCCGGTCCAGCTGCCCAGCAGATGGCAGAACCAGTCATGTAAATGAAACAGGGCTGGGGTTTGGAGTCTGTGTCCATCAGCTTAGTGATTTCACTGGGCCCTCCAGACAGAGCACAGAGGTAGGCAGGGATCAGCAATGCTCATCTTGCTGAACTTCAGCAAACAACAGCTGCTTATTGAGGGCTCACTTCACAGGGGACATGGCAAAGCAGTGACTCTCAACCAGAGGCAATTCTGTCCCCTTCTCTGCTCCCCAAGGACATTTGGCAATGTCTGGAGACAGTTTTGATTGTCACAACTTGGACGGGATGCTCTGGCATCACATGGGGAGAGTCAGGGATGCTGCTAATCCACCTCCAATACACAGGTCCCTCAAGGCAAAGAATTATGTGTCCCCAAATGTCAATAGCGTTAAGGCTGAGAAAGTCCAGTCAAGAATAAAGCATTTGAATTAAGATTAAATTTTTAAAAAAGAATAAAGCTTCTGAATCCCCCTAGGCATCCATTTGAGCCATGACCCCTTCTGGTCATTTAAGTAGGTCTATAGACTCTTCTACTGAGGAAGAAGTATTTACACACAACTACTTCTGTACACAAGACCATCTGGGGCACCGGGATGAGTCAACAATTCCTGGTGCCCATTAGTGAGCCCCCTCCCCCAATACCAGGCACACAAGGATACTGAGATCAGGTACTCTTTAGAGAGTATCCCAATGTTTTTTATCCTTGTAAAGAAACCCTTCTCAAAAGAAGCTTTGGCACATTTTACCTCATTTAAACCTCACAGCCATCCAATCGAGTTGGGACTGTTAGGATCACCATGTAACAGAGAAGACTTGGGGTACAGATAACTTTTCCAAGGTAACACAGCCAGCAAGTGGCAGAGCTATAGGCATGGCCCAGAGCACTCCGATTCTGCAACAGCTTTCTGTCAAGGTCACATCTCCTTAGCCACCCTCTCCTCTCTGGGAGATGAAGTCAGCAGAGGCGCCTGGCCAGCCCTGTCACCCTCCCCAGTGGACATGGACATAGGCACCTGGCATGGAGCAGAGGCCACTCCCTTCACAGGCCCTAAGTTTTTGTGGAAGGGTCCCTGTCCTGACCCTCCCACTCTGGTGGGCTCCAGGCAGGAAGCCCACAGCCTCAGTCAGCTCCTTTTCACCTCTAAGCACACTCACCTGTGACCATGACCCGCCACACCAGTAGCTGATTCATGGAGTGAGCATGTCTGCTGCAAGGCCCATCATCTGTGCATCCAACCTGCTCACTCAGGCCCACCAGGCCCCTCTCTGTGTTCCTCTGGGGCCAGCAGCCAACCAATACCTGGAAATTAATGAGTAATGGCAAGTCCCTGAGGTTTCCTTATTTTTCCTGCATTAAAACTCTCCTTGGTTCTCTCAGTCTCTCCACTCTTGTTTCATTACATGAGGCCACTTGTGGGCTAGGCGAGGACTAAAGCCGGGGCTTGGACACCCATGGCCCCAGGCTCATCCTCTGTCCTCATTTCCTGGTGGTCACCCTTTACTCTGATCACAGGGTTCCTTCGCATCCCTGGAGGCCTATGACAATCAAGAAACGGTGTTCAAGCAAATTGTGTTCAGAGGCATATTTGCTTAGTTTGCTTATACACATATATAAATCTAAACGTTTTGTTTCAAAAAAACAACAGATTTAACAGATGTTACCCATTTCCATATGTGCACCAGACCAGTTTTTTCAAATGAGTAGACATTTTTTTAGAGCCAAGCTCCCCACTCCACCACCCTGCTGCTTCTGTCAGCTGACACTCTCTGGGACAAGCACTGAGTCAGCAGCACATCCACCCCGGATATTTCTTACTGAAATGGGACCTCGTGGAGCCAGAACCAACAGGTCATACTGTCTGCTATGTCTTGACAACTTACAGACAAAGCATCATGCTGCCCACTTCTGGACCCTCTTTGGGCTCATCGTTTAAAGGTCCCCAGCTCCTTTCCTTCACTGGATATTTCATCCCACCAGGAGTGTATGGGTGGCTTTCTGGGAAGAAGATGGAAAGTGCCCAGCTTGGGACCAGTCCCCACAGTGGGAGAAAGTTTATTTCTGTGACTCTGGTCCACTAAGGACAATGTGTGAAGTATAAAGCATGGACTGTCAGGGGGCAGCACCACGGCCCAGAGTGATTTGGGGCATGCTTTGTACTAGAACAGGCTGAAAGGGATGAACCTGCTATTTGGTAGAAGAGAAACAGGGAAGCAGGCCCAGAGAACGTAAGTGAATGTTTCAAGATCACAGTCAGTCAGTGGTGGGGCAGGGACTAGACCTGCACCCTTGGCCACAGTGCATTTGCAAGCTGGTGGCATCATCAGAACCTTTTTACTCCTCACCCCACAGAGAGCAGGCTGTGAAAAATGGTCTCCTTCACCCTCGACCTGGCCCAGAGAGGAACCAGCCAGCTGTGCTAGGGTGTGAGCTGCTGCATTTCCACTTGTGGGTATCCTGCCACTGGGGTCAGCATCTCTGGTGCAGACAGAAGATTAAGGCACCAGAGGTAGGAATCTAGGTGGGGCCAGAGCGCCCCCTGCAGTCCAATTGCTTAGCAGCTCAAACCTTAGGTCTGACTCAGACTTCCTGTGGACCATATCCAGGAGACCTAAGGGTTGAGTTCAGAGCATACCCCTCCTGGAGAGTTTCTCCCTTCGCTCTAGACCACCCCTGGGGGAACCCCCAGGGCCCCTATGGATGGTAGAACCATGCCCACCATGTACAAGACACTTTTTCTCTCTTGTTACATCCCTGAATGTGTCCACTCGGCATCATCTATTCATGGCTTCCTGTGGGCCAGCCACTGGGTCTGATACTTCAGGACTGGAAATGATAAGACACTGCTCTGGCCCCAAAGGAGCTTCTTGAGTGAGGCAACAACCAAAGAAGACTAGTGAAGCAAGGGTCTGACACAGGTGAATGCATCAGTCTGGGGAACCGAGTACCAAGGACATGGATCAGAGGGGCTCTAATAGCAGACATGGTGAGCTTCCTTTTCATAGCTACACAGATGTGAAAAGGAAAGGCATTTCTGGGGGGGGAGGGAAGAGACAAAGCCAACACCCCTTCTCACTTGTCCCTTGTCCCAGCAGCTTCCTCTTCTTCTCTCACTCCTTCCCTCCTAACACACCATGGATCACTATGGCTGTTTACCTGAGAATCCACTCACCTCTCCAGGCTGCAGCTCCCCTCTCTGGCCAGATCCGTGTCTGGTACAGTCCCTGTGACTGTCCCAGCCCTCATGCCTTGACCCTGGCAATGAACACTTGGCTTCCTAAATCCTCCACAAGCTTGTCCACAATCTGGGCACTTAAGAATTCCATATGCAGGGATATTTCTTATGCAGGGGATTCAGCAAAGTCCCAGGGATGTCCAGCCTTTTGGCATCTCTGGGCCACACTAGAAGAAGAAGAGTTGTCTTCGGCCACATATTAAATAAATTGTAACACATAATCATTTAAAAAATCCCATAATGTTGTAAGTAAATTTATGATTTTATGTTGGACCGCATACACAGCCATCCTGGGCTGCACGTGGCCCATGGGTCACAGGTTCGACACCCCTGGTATAAACGTCCCCTTGCTCCTAAGAAAAAGAAATCACCCCAAACAAGGAGAAAACAAGGTGCAGAGGAGTCATGCCGAGAGGTTCAGAGGAAGGAGTCAGTTTACTCAGGACTGTTAGAGCAAGAGGAAGTGGGGCGGAAGGGCTATGAACCCCATGGGCAATGGTGCCAGGATCTGCATGTGTGAGATGGAGAGGCGGAGTTAAGGGCAAAGAGGAGTCCACTCCTGGCAGAGTGGGTCCTGGGGGCGTTGGGAAGTCCCTTCGCCCTGAGCAGCAGCAGAATTTTATTTTTCTTCAGCTTGAGTTTGAATGTGCAGGAATAAGATGGCCACAAGGGAGCAGCAGAAGTCAAAAGCTTTCATTGAAAACGTAATTTGTCTAAATTCTCTGCCCACCAGGTAGAGCCTTGGCTGCACACTGGATTCTCCGGAGGAGCTTTAAATAACACTGATGCCAGGTTCCCAAGTCCATAAATTAATTAAATTGGTCTGGGGTACAACCGTAGCATCACACTGTTTCATGTCTCCAGGGGACTTTTAATTTTTAAGATGGGGAAAGAGGTAGAGGAGGAGGAGCAACCTCTTAGACCATTCGACTTTTCAGCAAGGGCAGACAACCACTGGGCTAGACCTCTGTAACTCAAAGCAGGGTTCACAAACCACCAGCACCTCCAGCACCTGGAGCTGATCAGAAATGCAAAATCTCAGGACCCATTCGTACCTGATTCAGAACCTGCACTTTTAACAAGCTCTCCTGGGAATTCACACAGATGTTTGAGGAATGCTGGTCCTAATAACCAGAAGGGCTTTTGAGAAGTTTCTAGTCCAATATCATATCTACAGTTTATAGCTGCAGAGACCGAAGCCCAGAGAGAATCCATATGCTCAATCTGTAATGCATGCCCATTAGCCATGCATTGGGTGGGGTGGCATGAACCTCAAGACCCTGCTCCTCCGGCCCAGAGCCACACCTGGCACCAGATGGCAATAAATGGTGGCAGAAGTTCAGTGGGTTTTGGAACTTCCCAATAGCACTCAGCATGTGGGCTGTGGGGATCCCATAAATGGCTAAGATACCATCCCTGGCTCAAGGTGCTTCCATCCTCATATATAACTCAGGACATACACATGACATGGGCCAAGTATAACCTCTCGCCTTGAGCCAGGCTGTGGGACAGTCTCTAAGACTAGAAAAACAGAATCGTAAGTCGTAGTCTTGTGACCTTGAGCTTGTTATATCATAGAGTGAGGATGACAACAGAAACTTCCTCATAAGGTTACAGTGAGAACTGTCGGTGATAACACACACTGCATACCTGACATCTAGCTGGTGCTCAATATCATGATGACTCCACCCTGCTTAAAATCAGCTCCTTCCAGGGCCTCAGCCATTTGCATGCTTCCGTATCCTCCGCAGCCCCTTGAGGCTCTCCAGCAATGTCTTCTTGCCCGTAATTAATGGTGACATTTGTTGAGTACATATTAAAGCACTTTATATGACCTCATTTGATCCTACAATAATCCTCGGAAATAGGTTTTATTCACAAGCCAACTTAAAGGTGAGGACACTCAAGGACAGACCTCCCACATGCACATTATAGGGGTTTAGATCAGGTTATTGGATAAGCACCCCTTTCCTAGCCATGCTTTCCAAGGGGAGACTGCCCAGGACCTCCTCTATGAACCCTCGAGCCACACTCTCCCTCATAACCCCTTCTCAGACCGTTGTGGGGACAATTTCTGTTCTTTGTTTTGAGCCTTCATCTTATCCTTTGATTGACAGATCCACATTTCCAAAGGCCAGCATCATGTATCTCCATGGACGTCTTTCCCTGAAACCCAGCTGGCCCCAAGTTCCTACCTGCATCCTCTAGCCCGAGCCTCAGGGAGCTCCTTGCTTCTATCTCCGTCATAGCACTAAGTTCATTCTACCCAGAAGTCTAGTCAGCATGGCCAAGTGGGCCTCGTGCCCGACTGTGGATTCTGGTGCGTAGGAATCTGTCCTCAGGGGGCTTCTCACAGACCCGAGCTCAGTGAATACAGGACTTACCTAGTTCTCAGTCCAGTGCCCCTGCACAGCAATGCTGTATGCCTCCCAGTACAACTGTTCATCTGATCCTCCAAGCTGACACTTACCCTCAACAGTCATTCCCCCAACAGTCCTCTCCACCCAGAACTGCCTCCCAACTGCCTCCTAAGATTTTTCGCATGCCTCACATTCCGACAGGCCAACTCCTCCTCAGCCCTTGATATTTTGGGAAAGTGCTATTTGGCCAGTAATTTTTTAGACCATCCCTCAATGTGGTTTTATCTACTATTTCCCCATAAATAAAAACAGATGATGCAATGGGGGCCAGAATAACATGGAAGTGATGTTCCGTCCTCAGTTCATCATATCGACATGTATCATCACTGCAGGTCTTAACTTTGTTGACTTGAAAAAGGTGGTATCTGGCAGGTTTGTCCTTGGAAGAATTACAATTTTTCCCCTTGGTGATTCTTAGCTGTCATCATTATTACTGTGCTGTTTGCCACATGGCAATTCCCCTGCCTCTCAATATATAGATTTGTGTAGATACACTATATACACAATACACATAAACATCTATACACACAGCCAATTATTCCTATCAGAATGGACCCATATTTTATTCTATGAGTTATAATCTATTACTCTGTATATGTACACACACACACTTTTTTTTTTTTTTTTTTTTTTGCCAATAGGACCCCAGAGTCCGACACTAGGAGCAACTTCAGGTTAGCTTTTGAGCGCTTCCAACTTCCTGGCACTGCAACAACTCACCCCGACCTTTGATTCCAACACAACACCAAGGGTTCGTTCTACCTCCCTCCTTCCCCACTGGCAACTCCTTCCTCCACGCTTGAGAAACCTGCCTCTTCCACAACGCACGTACTTACATACTTGGTCCTGCAATACAGTACATCAAAGACTTTCAGAAACCATTCCCCTGTGAAAAAGAAACTAACTAAAGCACATCTATGTGCAGATCTGTTTTTGGTCTCCAGCCTTACGTTACCTGGTAGAGGCACTGTATTCAGAAAGTGAGAGAACGATACACCGGCAAGTCCAAGGCAGTCATCTTACCCCTCGAGAAGGTTAGGGAAGTGGGTCGCGGTGACGACCATCCCTTCGGGGTAGCAGCAGCAGAAATCTATCTCCCCGAGGGAGCTACACGCTCTGCCCGTCCACCCTGCACCCTTCTTCCCTTCTGCCTTTGCTTACAACAATAAAATAGAAAGCCCTGCTCGAAGGGAACGGTGCTACTCTTCCGCCCTTGGAGAAGAGATGCTCCTCTACGTAGTGAAGAAGCAAAATTCTCTGACACAGAAGAGAAAAATAAAAAAACACAGGGTTTAATAAACAAAAAAATCGGACAAATCCAAGGCAGCTTCTTCCCGCCGTTTTTCCACTGACGTCACACTCACGAGGCTTCTGGAATTTTCTCTCCCTTCTCCTAAGTCGCCCCCGCCTGCAATCCAGCGCGGCGCCCGACGTTTTTCCCACCCCGAGCTCCCCTCGGGGGCGCCCTCTCCTCCTCAGCCCGCCCCGCGCAGGCCCGCGGGCTCCCCGGGCCCCACTCGGCGGGGCTCTGGGCGCCCCCCGCAGCGGCGTCGCCCCGCTCGGCCACCGTCCGCCCCGACACCCGCGGTCCCTCGGCGACGCGGGCGATCGTCTCCCGCCCGCTCCAGCGACCGTCGCTGTTCGCGCTCGCCCGAGTCGTCGCCCCCGGCCCCCGCGCCGAAGCCAGGCGGGTCCGAGTGGGCCGGGCCCCGGCCCTCGCCTGTCCGGCTGGCTCGGCGCTCCCTTCCAGCCGCGGAGCCCCGCGGCGCGCGACGGCCCAGGGCCGCGTCCGTCCGGGGGTGGTGGGCGGGGGGCACGTTCCCCCCGCGGAGACCCCTCCTCTCCCGGAAGGGCGACCCGCTTGCTTCCGCGCGTGCGCCCCAAATATCCCCAGGTGTGGGCGGGGTCGGCGGCCGAAGGGCCCGCGGGAGGCCGGGAACGCAGTGGGTTTCGCCCGGGAGAGACTGACACTCGGCCTTCTTGGCGCAGCGGGCAGCTCGTCAGTCTCATAATCTGAAGGTCCTGAGTTCGAGCCTCAGAGAGGGCAGGCCCTTGTTCCCCCCCACCCCCACCCCGCGGCGGGCCGGGCACCGCCGGAAAACTGAGCACGCTGGTGCTCGGGCGCTACCGCTGAACTAAAGAAGTGGAAGTTACCGCCGCCGGAGTGACGGTGGTTTCCTCTCCAAACGCGCTTGGCGCCACTGGGGAACAGATACACCGAGGCGGAGAGGTTCCATCCCTTTTGTGACAGCTGTGAAAATCGGTCTCCTAGGCCATTTCTGATCTTCTCCTCTGACTTTCTGGGGGCAAGACCGTGTCCCCAGGTTCTTTCCAGTTGCCTTCTGAGACTGTCCTCGCTGCATTCTGGACTCCCGAGAACGCGGGAGGCGGGAAGACTCCGGCGGTCGGTGTCCGCCCCCAGCGTGGTCCCGGGGAGCCGGGTGGGGGCGACGCGGCTGCCCCGGGATGACCACGCTGTGGGCGTAGCTTTGGCCGAATCCTTCCTTTTTAAAAACTTCGTTTTTGTGATAACATTTTATTTGAGCCAAACCGACGACATATGCCTGGAAGCAAGATCTCACATGTTCCATGAATCCTTCCATTTTTTATTATTAAGTTTACAATAGATCTCAAATACTTGAGATTTATTCTCTATTAGTTTTTCATTTCAAAAATAGGAACATTTCTAGTTTTAATTTTGTCTTAATTGCATTGTGGTCATAAAATGCATTCTGTAAATTCTCTGAAATTTACTACTCAGTACATGGTCAAGTTTTTAAATGTTTTGTGTATGTGGAAAAAATGTATTCTGTAGTGGTTGTATGAATTGTTCTAAGTTTATTAGTTATGTTGTTCAACTCGACTATGATTTTTTGTTTAAACTATTAACAGATTTGTCTATTTTTGTCAATTTTTCTTCATAAATTTTGAGACTACATTAATAAATGCAAAAAGCATAATAGAATTCTTGCATCTTCTTGGTAAATTGAACATTTATGAAGTGTTCACCTTTATCTCAGATATTGCTCTTTGTTTTAGAGCATGTGATCTAAAATTAATATATCAGCTCACTTTGATTTAGTGTGTGATGAAATATCTTATTCATACTTTCTACCCTTATATTTTAAACATGTACATTTGAGAATTTTTAAAATCCAATCATATAATATCAACAGATTAATAGGAATACTTACTCTATTTACATTCACTATAATTATTCATATATTTAAATTTAAATCTACCATTTTAATAGCTTTTCTTGTTTGTTCTGCATGTTTTTTGTTGCTTTCTTTTCTTCCTTTGGATTGCCTTGTCATTATTATATAATTTAATGCATATTAATAATAGATAATATAAAATTAAATGATGCAGTATTAATGTAATAAACTAATACATTCACACTAGTTATAAATGTGAAATAATTATTATATTCTATTATTCAATATTTTCCTTCTATTAGAAACTGTACCCTTATTTAATACTCATTTTGTAATTAACCTAGAAACTATAATGCTACTCCTTGACTTATCGAGATTACTATATAATTGGGCATTTTAGCTTTTCAGAAAACAATTTAGACATTTTTTACTTTATCACTCTCAATTATTACACTCTCAATCTATGTGTGTTTGTTTTCAATTCACTTTGACATATACCTAGGAGTGAAATGGCTGGATCATATGGTAACTTGGCTTTCAGCATTCTAAAAGAGCTACCAAACTTTTTCCAAGGGGCTGCACCATTTTACAATCCCACCAGTAATGTACGGAGGTTCCAATTTCTTTACATCCTCACCAATACTTGTTATTGTCTGTCTTTTTTATTCTAGCCATCCCAGTAAGTGTGAAGTAATATCTCACCATGTGTTTCATTTGCATTTCCCCAATATTGAGCATCCTTTCCTGTGCTTACTGGCCAATTGTATACCTCCTTTGAAGAAAGGTCTACTCACATCCTTTTCTCTTTAAAAACTGATTTGCTTATCTTTTGTTATTGAGTTGTAAGAATTCTTTATATATTTTGGATATAAGTCCTTTACCAAAAAAATATGATTTGCAGATATTTTCTCCCTTTCTGTGGGTTGTCTGTCTATTCACTTTCTTGATGCACTCATTTGAGCCACTCATTTTTAATTTGATGGATTTTGTTTTTGAAGAAATAAACACTGCAGATAGAGTTGAAGCTCCCTCTGTGTGTGTGTGTGAGTGTATGTGTGTGGGGTTTTTTTTAGATTTTACTTATTTGTTTTAGAGAGAGGAAGGGAGAGAGGGAAACATCAATGTGTGGGTGCGGGACACTGTAATCTGGTGGGCTGTGTCTGAGCAGACTACAGAGGGCAAGGAAAAGGGTGGGAGGGCTTTTAAGGGTGTGTAGCAGTCCCCTGGGGAAGGTTGGTCACCCTACTGATCTACCCCAGGTGTCCTGGGTATAGGTGTTTACAAGACAATGTCTTCTGATCAGGGATGGCTGATTTGGGAACAAAAGCCTGAGAGATTTTTGGGCCTTGTTTCAGGGAAAAGCTTTAGGGAAAGGGGAAAGGCAGTGAGGATTCAACCGGTTCCCATCAGGAGGCCGGCAGTTACGCCTCAGTTGTTTCTGATAACGGGGAGTCTCATGGTCAGGTATCAGCGCATGACGCATACCTTCTTTGTTCCAGCATAGGCGGTGGCTCAGGTCCCAGTACATTCCAACATAAAGCTAGATGGTCTAGCCAACTGCACACCTGGGCTACAGGGCATGGCCTATTGCTCTGAGGACGCAGGCCTGTATAGCATGATACTGTGCAGACAACACAAGATTAAGTTGAGAAGAAGAGGAAATGATGCAACCAAGAGATGAGGTGAACACGAGGTATATGAGGCTGCTACTGGAGTAATTCGGCACACCGTCTTACAGTAAACTTTCTTTTATAAGTAGAAAGAGTACGTTCTAAAATAATGATAAAAAGCATTGTATAGTAAATACATAAACCAGTAGCATTTATTGTTCAGGTGTTATATGCCGTACATAATTGTATGTGCTGTACTTTTATATGATGGCAGTGCATGTTTGCACCAGCACCACCACCAACACACGGGGCTTTGTGCTATGATGGCACGATGGCTACATCACTAGGCGAGAGGAAATTCTAACTCCACTATAATTTGTGGGACCACTGTTACACACCTTCCATCAGAACGAAAGTCATTACACGGCACATGCCTGCATATACATAAAACCACATTTTGTGTACCCACTCATCCATCGATGGATGTCACAAATTTTGGAGTCTATTTGTTTCTATAGCCCAGTAGATTGGTCTACTGTTAGCCTTTACTCTTTGTATCATATTTTTACATGGATGCTAATTACATTACTTAGAGGCACACTGGCTAGAGCAGGTTAGACAAACTACTGCCAGCAGATCAATCTGGCCGCTGACTGTTTTTATAAAGTTTTATTGGAATCCAGTCCCATACAGTCATGTACTGTAGCTTCCGTGCTACAGCAGTGAAGTGGAGTAATTGGTGCAAAGACCATATAGCAAAGCCTAAAATATGACCTGGCCCTTTAAGTTTGCCTGTTTTCAGGACTATAGTAACAAACACACTCCAAAATTTATAACAGCTCAAATATAAGTTTATTTCTTTTCCACATAATAGTCCAAAGTGGGCAACTTTTCCCTACACTGGATTTGTGGACACAGGATGCTTCCACCTCACTGTTCTGCAGTCCTCGAGGGCTTCCATATCATTTGCCCTGAGCTTGTAGAAAAAGGACAGGAACCTGGAGGGGACACTCCTAACTCCTTTAGCCTTGGCCCAGAAATGAGACACATTCTTCACTCATGATCTGTCAGTAAGAATTAGGTACCCAGCAACATCTCAATGCAAAGGATGGATGGCACACTTGGTCCCTGGCTTTGCAGCCTCCTCCAAGTGACACCTAGAAGGTACACATTTTAGTGGGCAGCCATCCATCTCAGTCATGCCAACACTAAGCAAAGAGGAAGTGGGACAGAGGAGAATTAGAAAAGCAGTTCTCTCCGGCTTGCTTTCGGGAGCTGGGGCATTTTCATCTTGGAGGCAGCCAGACAAAATATTACATCATCACACCCTGAAACATAAGGAAATTGCCCTGAAAGAGAAATGATAAGTAGCTTTTGACTGGCATCAAATGCCAGAATTAGGATCAGGACTTCCAAAGACTGAGATAAGGTGAGGCATCGTGAAGCAGGATGCTAAAAGGAAAGAGAGCCCTTCTTCAGGGTATAGTTCGACCTGCTCATGGAATCTTAATTGGGTCAAGAGTTGAGCATTGTTGGTCTAGCAACTCTGATACATTCTGAAAGTATGTACATGCACATACATTTCTTTTTGAGTCTTCTTAAATTCCAAGAATTCCCTGAAACTCCCCACCCCAAAATGTTACAAACAAAACTAAGTCTGGTCTAACATTCTTACCCTACCCTAGAATTTGCTGAATGGCGGCATAAGCAATCCACCAGAGTTGAGTTTGTTATTGTAAAGAACTTACCACATATCCAGACCATTCTGGTTTTTGCTTTCCTATTTTATTAATTATAAAAATGAGTTTCCTCACCAAAACCCAGCAATCAGTGGTGGAAAAATAAGAAAATGAAAAATCCTAAACTGTACAATAAAAAACTAGGAGGATGGCCTAGGGGCATGTTGGGGGCAGGCAGGGGACACAGATGAGCCACCATCAAGAACGAGGCAGAGGTGCAGGTGGCTTCGGAAGTTGCCCAGCACCCAAGGTCACCCTCACAGCAGGCTGGCCTTCTCTGGGCTTCATCAGCAGGACCATGGTACACAACCTTCAATACAAGAGCTGGTAAACCGAGGCACACTTCTTGGAGCCCGTGACTAGGTACTCGCTGTCGGAGGACACATCACAACACACAATATCTGTAGACTCCTGTGCCTAGAGGAAAAAGAGGCCAAAAAGGGGACTACATGCAGGAGCCAGGCTTGGGCAAGAGGGGCAGTCTTCATCTAGGGCTCTTTCAAGGCTCAGTATACACCTGAGACTCAGTTTGGGGACAAGGCCAGATATCAGGGCTCAAGGTGGAGCCCCCGAGTGTTTAGGACCTTAAGTCCTCTTTCCCCCAATCAACTAAACAGCCCGGGTGTCATCTCAGAGCTACTCCCCTGCACTGTCTCTGGGACCTGACCAACTGGGATCTGAGGCTATAGCTCCAAGTGCCTGGGTTTCACATCCCTCCTTCCAGTACCTTAAACAACCTCTGTAGAGAAGGTGCAGCTAGGCAGTGGATTGACTGGCCCATTGTGGTCACAAAATAGCTCCCTGTGAAGGAAAGACCGATTGATGGAGGGGCCAGACACTGCATTCCAGTCCTGACTCTGTTCCCAACTGGACTAGGGAAAAGGTTTTTCTGCCTTAGTTTCCCCAAACCTAAAAATCAGAGACAAACCCAAACCGTCCCCTCACCAGCCCCTCCACCCCAGCCACACGGGATCGTGGTGAGCATCACTGAACAAAAGGACACTCAGCCCGGGCTTCATGCCTCTTCTGTCTGTCTGCGTCTTCAGGCTGTCACTCTGTGGAGGAAGCTACCATTTCAGAGACAGTCAGGAAAGGAGAGGAGGTGAGTAGACAGAAAGCAAGAAAGCCAGCCAGGCCATCAGTGGGAAGGGGGTGTGACGCAGGGGTGAGAGCAGTGGGAAGGTGGACACCAGGATCTCTGCTTGGCTGGATCAGTGCTGGAGAGGGAGGAATTAGGAGTCTGAATTAAGGCTGGACCCAGGCTCTACATGTAAGTAGATACCCTGCAAAGTGACAGGTCACCCTCAGGTGTCACCTGGTTTCTCACTCACCAGAGGAGGCAAACTTCAGGCTGTGGTGGTGGACGAATCTATTGATGCAGGCCTTAAACTTCTCCTTCCGGTGTGAGTGCAGGATCATGATATCACTTGTTCTCAGGCCCACTAACACCCATTCCTCACTGGGGTCGTGAGTAATACTGAGGATCTGTTGGGGAGAAGATCCGGAGTCAGTGCTCAAGGCTGCCCAACCCCATCCTCAATGCCCGCCCCCACACTCAAGGCCTGCTCCTGCGGGAACCCACAGCTCCCAGTCTTGGGCAGCCACACTCAGCCCAGGGGCAGCTGGCCAGGCACCTCATGATGCAGACTGAGCTGCTGCAGCTTCTGGCAACTCCTCAGGTCCCAGGAATACAGTCTGGTGTCTTCACCTCCCGTCCAGAACTTATTGCCTGTGAGGTCCACGCATCGGGACCCATATTCGGGGATTTCTTGCTTCCTGGAGGAAAAGAACTCAGAGGTTTGTGTATTAGTTAGACGCCCCCCCCAGAAGTTTTGGGCCCACAAAGGCCTTAGAGGTACCCCAGGTGTATTCTCCACACTGACTCACCTAGTCCCACTCCACAGACGGGAAAGTGAGGTCCAGCAAGGATACATGGTTTCCCAAGCACCGTACCATCAGGCCCTCCCACAGGTCATACCTGATCAAGATTTGGTTCTGCAAATCCCAAATCTCAACGAATCCTTTGAAGCAAGCCAGGCAGATCTGGGCATTGGAGGAGAGGGCCAGCGAGTAGCATATGGGGCCGGTGGAGGCCAGCTGTGCCCTGATACGAGGTGTGGGTGCCAGATCCCAAAGAGTCAGGGTCCGGGACACCCCGCCGGTGATCAGGCTCTGCTCGTCGGGGAACAGCTTACAGGTGAGGACAGAGTTCTGACGGTCCTGTAGGAATGGTGTGCATTCTCATAACCCCTTCTCCAAGCACAGGCTCTGAGCCTCCTCACAGAACACTGTCTGGGTTGCCCCAAGCCCTCTAAACACCCTCACCTGAAAGTTCAGCTGAGCCTGAGGGGCCTTGTCCCAGGTGTGCAGAGCACTCTTATCCCACACCTTGATGTAGCCGTGACCACACGTGTACACGTGGTGAGTCGAGCTACTGATGGCAATGGCACAGACTCTCTTGCCGTGGCGGAGTCTGCCTACCTTCAAGAGTGCACGTGGGGTCCTCGGCCTGACAACCACTTCACCTGCAATGGGAGGCTGGGGAGGGGAGGAGGCAGGTGGCCATGAATGGGTCATAGCCCTGCGCCACCATCATCCATGGGGACTGCCTGTCCCTGTCCTCTGACTACACTCATCACCGTTTGTGACAGAGCTCCTTGCTCACCCCCAGGAGGAACCGTGTCCTCCTACGGGGACCCCAGACCAGCAACATCTTCTGCACTAGCCCAGGTTGCACCCAGGTTTCCTTCCTTCATAAATGGGGCCACGTTTTTGAGATTATTCTGAGCAGCAGTGAGTGCAGAGCGTGACTCAGAGACCCTTAGGACACAGCCCTCCAGGTGGTGAGTCTGTGGGTGAAAGGCCTTGTACACTGACAGTGGGAGAAGGGGGGCAGTCTCGTTCGAAAGCAGCAGGGAACCACAAGACACCCACCGCCTATGGGGCAGGATGAGTGTGGACACAGTGCACACCCTCGCCTTCTTCTTACTAGCTTCTTGTTTGGGGGGAGGGGGACAGAGATGGGGAAGATCCCAAGTTGGGTGTTTTTTTTTTGTTTTTTTTTTTAAATAAGACACTTACGACTGCTTTGAGGAATGACCGGACTTCGTCACTGGAAGGTGGCAAAGGACCAGGCTGGCCTGCAGGGAAACACCAATGCCCACCTGCTCACAGAGAGGGTGTCTGGCAGCCTGTTCTCCTGACACTGGGGCCTCACTTTTGGTCCCCATCTGAGGACTTTGAGCTACCACCCTCCCTGCCCACACTGTCCTGGTGAGACTTACCAACCCTGGATCCTGGTAGGTAGCTATGACAAATGGAGAGGAGAGAGAGCATGAAATGGAGAGCTCTGAGCCAGGATTCCCACCCTCCCCGCCCTGTCCGGCAGGTGAGTTCCCTCCCCCACCAGTCTGTGCAAGGGAGACCTACCTGGAGCCAAACTCTGCATCTTCTCTTGGCTCCCCTGCAGAGAACCAGCTGGCCTGGAGCTCAGATTTGTCTAGGGCCTGGGAGGCCCACTGCTGCAGGGTCAGAGAGCTCATCTCCTGATAAACTGGGCCTTCCTGTGCTGGGGAAGCTAGGGGCCACTGGGGTAAATCATCCACTCCATCCAGCTGGGACTGTGCTTCAAGCCCATGCTGGGCAGAAATGTCAGAGTCTTCTGACTTATACTTCCTCTCCTCTGGTTCATCATAAACTCTGAGGATAGTGAACGAGTTCCCTTCCTTCTCTCCACTCATGTTCTTAGATCGACAAAGCGCCTGAGCACCTGGTTGTAGGGTGTGAGGAATGGCTCCGTCAAACAGATGCTGGGTTCCCAGTTCCTCCTGATCCCCTGTAGCAAGATTGAAAACAGATGCGCTGTTTTGGCGCCTAGTTAGAATGGTCAGAGAACACGTCTCATGGTGAGAGGATTCAAAATATTGGCTGCTGACTAAATTTTTATACAAAAAGTTGGCAGCAATGGTGAAAAGTTTCACACAGACATTTTGAGATGCAACCTGGCATTATGTTTTTCCTATTAGACACACAGACTGCATTTCCAGTCCTATAAAATCAAAATCACCCTTAAATCTGATGGTCAGTTTGTCAAACAAAGGCTGAGTAAAATGGAAGGCCACAGGAAACTATGCTCACATCACAGGGCCTCTTGTCCCCTGCAGGGGACAGCATGGAAGAACCGTGAAGAAGTCACGCAAACAGGATGTTCCATTTGGATGGGGCAAGGCTACAGAGTGATGAGGAGGGTGGCTGCTGGTGATCATCTTTCCCACCCTATGGGAGAATTCTGAGAACTCAATGGAATCACGCATGGAGAATACTCAGAATTATGTAAGGTTAGTGACAATTAGTGGCAGAGATCGTTTATTTGCAGAACGCGCCAGGGATCAAAGCCTGGAGGATTTAAGGCAAACCAAGTGCCTTCATTCAGGCTAGCCCCAGAAGGCCCTTGGGGGGGGGGGTGCAGAATCCAGTGTCCCATGAACAGGGAATATTAGAAACCCCAGGGGCAAAGTGATGGTGGTACTGGGGAGGGCGTCTTCCAATTGGAACCAAGCCTTTGCTGACCAGCCTCGGTCACTGGCTCTCAGACACCACCTCTCCCCGAACGCTCCAGCACGTTCCCTGGAGGGCCCAGGCTGCCCGCCCCTAGGGAAAGGCAGGGCAGTTGTACTGCAGCCTCCATGACTCTTGACACCTTTGAGCTCTCGCTATGTGTTTGGTCACCAACCAATGCTTTTCACAGCTGAGCCCATTTTACTCTCACAATTGTGTGGGTCACATTTTACAAATGTTTGAAACTGAACACAGAGCAGGTGAGAAAATAGGTAGAAAGCACAGAGAAGAGGTTCAAACGCGGCCCTGTCTGGCTCTAAACAGTTTCCTTCCCTACCTCCCTGTCAGAGGAAGAAAGGCGACATACACCATAATTATAACTGCAGTTTCCCTGAGACCTAGTACTTCCACTTTGAAGGATTCATCCTAAAGGTGTACATGAATGTATGCAGGAAAATACATGTACAAGCTGAAGCATCGTGGCATTAGTTGTGATAGCAGATGATTGGACAAGTTCATGGCAGGGGACAGGTGAAATAAGTTATAGTATTTACACAATATGGAATACTACACAACTGTGAAAATAACAAGGTCACAATAATGCATGAATATGGAAAATTCCAAGGTGTGTTAAAGGAGGAAAGGGTGGATTCAGGAAATATGCAGCTTTTGTGTAAAAGAAGGATGAAAATGAGAACCTTTTCCTGCATATGTTTGTATGCACATATTAGGAAGAGTGTTGCCCTAGGGGATGGAAATTGGCAAACAGGAAAGATGAATGGGAAGGAGATTTGTTGCTGCAAAACTTGGGGTCGTTTTTTGCATATCTGTGGCTATCTGAATCTAAATTTAAAACTGTTGATACTTAAGTCTTTTTTTCAACCAAGTCCTTTTTTGGTCATGTTCCTCCCAATAATTTGGGGCCCTCATGAGTCCTATTACTTATTTAAATAATTTAACAAACCATCCTGACACACCTCAGGCCCCTTTAACTGGGATGCCAGGGCTGGGTAAGAGCACAGAGCACACGTGTTCCCAGCCCAGTGTGATAAGGAGGGGCCAGCTGTCCAGCCAGGCTCCCGCTTGGGGGTAAAGGTTAAAGGCAGTGAGGCCATTTCACCCCAAGAATAAGATAAGGCTTTCTAGAAAGAGCAGAAAGAAGAGTTGACAACCCAGACTCCCCCTCAGCTCTCTCCCTGGAGCTGGAAATACAGAGACCTCTCCCTTAGCAGGCAACTCTCTCCTTCCCAAGTTTCAACACAAAATGCTAGAGCTGGGAGTCAACCCTGCCCATGAGACAAGCACTCACCAATCCTCATGGAGTGAAACTCACCTCTGAAAGCAGAAGGTCAAATCCTAGAGCTGGGAAGTCAGTGGAGCTGAGATTTAGCTCCTGCTGACAACACTCGTCTCCTAGCTCTGGACCTTCCCCTGTACACCCAGGCACTGCCCCTGCCCCTACAGTGCAGCAGCTTTTAAACTTGACTCTAATTATAATCAAGCCCTAGGTCAGAACCTAGGTCAGGTATCTGGCCCATGAATGGCTTATCTACTGGGTGTGGCCACACCACAACCAACCACAGAGCCACAGCCGGGTGGCCATTTCCGATGAGTTCCTGTGTCCTTGGATGAGGGGCCAGATGGGGATCTGCCAGGTAAATTCATGGCCGCAGGGGAGACAGAATGAGAAATTTTTACGGGGACAAGTCTTTAGATTGTGTTTGGGCCACCCTACAAGAGCCAGTGTTTGTTCAAAGCTGGATGGTTGGGTTGGGTTATACAGAGGAGCCATTTCAAATTTTCATCTCTGGATGAATCCCTTTTGCTCAGGAAGGCTAACTTTGGGATGACACCAACAGGGGTGACTACGGGAGGAAGGAAGAGCCACTTTTCTTTTCCTTCCCCACCATCTGACTTAAGCAGGCCTGGCTCTGTGACCTTTCCATCTTTCACCAGTGTCTTTGAAAGTGAAGACCAGGGAAGCCTTTCTTTTCTGCGGCTGTCTCATCCAGTGGTTCTTAAATTTGAGCACTCATCAGAACTCCCTGGAGGGCTTGCTAACGCAGAGTGCCGGCCCGCCCCCAGAGTTTCTGATTCTCCAGGTCTGGGGTAGGGCCCAGGACTTTGTATTTCTAAGAAGTTCCCATGTGATGTCACCATGCTGTGCTACTGCTGGTCTGGGGGCCCCATCTGAGAAGCCCTGCCTATCCCTTCTGTCTGGTAGTCATTTCTGACAGGAGAGGAAGGGGCAGTGAAGCTGGATCCTCTCCCTCCAACTTACCTCCACCACTGGCCCTGCCTTCCCCCTGAACACATTCTTCTGTTCCATTTAGGGGCCTCAGGCAGTTTGGCTGGTGGCTTTCTTACCTTTGCTTCCCTAGGAGATGAGCCAGCAAGCTGCTGGAGCCCCTGCCCAGAGACTCAGGCCAGCTATAGTCAAATGTGGTGATGGTGAGAGTGGGAACCCCTGACAACTGGTGGGTGAACACTGAAGCTAAAGTTTGGTTCCTCAGAGGCGGAGCTGAAACTTCAGTCTCCAGATGTTTATTTGGAGGCTGGAGTGCCCTCAACAGGAGAGCAACCCAATTCTTACCACCTCCAAGACATTTGTGGTCATAGCCCGACGTGCTTGACGGTCGATGGTCGGTGGTGCTTAGGATACTGCTCCCCTACCCCTACCCCTACCCAAGGCAGCACTAGAGCCCCCTGGGAATTCACTTCTGTTGTTGATGAAAATGTATAAACTATATAAGCACAGGCATGAATCACTTCTCTTACTGATTCACTGACATCGCCCCCCACCTCCACCAGTGAGCTTGTTGTCCACAGGGAGAGACAATAAATTAGCAGCTCCAAGTAGAAAAGGGGAAGAGGAGTGGCACAGTAGGAGTTAATCACTCCTAGACAGAGGTGAGGGCAGAGAGCTGGGGGAGGAGGACGCAGAGCAGGCAATGCTGACCAAGGGGACAGGGAGGCCAGCAAGGGGGAGGTGGCGTTTGGCTCAGCTCACTGTGAAGAGAGAGGGGAAGCCCTCCCCTGCAGAAAGGGCACTGCATGGCATACCCAGGACCCTCCTCCCTGTTCACATGGTCCCTGTGCTTCCTCTCTCTTCTTCCCTCTTTGTCACGGTAGCCTCCCGCCACCACTCCTTATCATGTGCCCTTCCCAGGAGAGCATGGTGGGGGGTCCCATCACCGCCATCTTACAACCTCACACCTGCGGCCGTGCTGTGGACGGCTTGTACTCTGAATCCTGCCTGTCATCTCCTGTCCTGGACCCTAGACCCGGGACCCTTTACCTTTAAGCAAAGCCCACTGCCCTTCGCTCTCATGGCCCCGCTGGCAACTGGCCCCTCTTCACAGTCCTCCACAGTAGCCTTCCTTATGTGAGTTTACAGTATGGACCTCTGGGGTTGGGGAAGAGGGGTGGGGGGTCGTGCTTCTTTTTTAAAAAGTCTGCAATGCTCTGGCCTAACCATTCTGAGACTTCTTCCGACCCCGGAGGGCGCAGGCTCTCGCCCGCGCCTAGCTCTGTGCAGTCAGGCGCCGCCGCAGGCCTTCCGGGTTTCTCAGATCATGTCCACCCCTACCCTTAAGCCCAGCAGATGCGCCGGATTTTCCATCAAGAGTTCGGATCAGGCTACCCTTGTGGTTGTTTTCCCGCCCTCACACAGAGCGGGCTGTGGCAGCTCCTGCCCTGCAATGAGCGAACTGGCCACCAGGGGTAGCAGGAGGCCAAGCCCGGCGGCCCAGTGACTCCAAATGGCTTCTCCTTGTCCAACTGCAAGTCTCGGGCGCTAGAGGCGCAGGCCTGACATCCCTCTTCCCTCTCACACCGAGGCCAAAACAGTCCCGGGGCAAGAGGGCGCGCGCCCAAGGCTGCCTGGGGAGTGAAGGGCCGCTGGGGAAAGCCACCCCCCCATCTCCTGACCCCGCGCGCCCGCGGCCCAGGGCGGGTGGGATCCGGAGCTTCGCGTCCACACGCTGGGAGCACGTGGGTTCTGGGCTCTCAGGCCAAAGGTGGACGGCGGACACGCGCAACTACTCTTACCGTGGCGGGCTGAAGGAAACTAGCCAGGAGAGGTGGTGCCGCGCGACCGTGCAGCTGGGTAGGGCTTCCTGGAGGCTGGGCTTGGGCTGAGCGTGGGTGGGATTTCCGTGGCCGGGAGGGGATGGGGCCACACTTCAGGATCACCAGAGTTTCGGAGCCTCCGACCAGCCCGCGCGGGTACAGGGCGGGATGGGTGAGCAGTGGGAGAGGAAGTTGGAGCAGGAGGGAGGCTCGGGCGCCGGGCGGCGGAGGGCAGGCGGAGGGCAGGCGGAGGGCAGGCGCAGGGCAGGCGCAGGACAGGCGCGGGACCCAGAGCCCTGCCAAGGGCTGGAAGCTGTCGGATGCGCTGAGACCACGTGGTGTGTGGTGCCGGTGGCGCCTGGGAGATGGGGGCAGGGGCAGCGTGGAGCTCTCTGAGAAGGCCGAGGCTCGCTCACCTCAGGTTCCCCAGCACTCCGCGAGCCCCGGCCTGCCGAAGGGGCCTGCCTTCCACACACGTTCAACTGAATGGAGCCGTCTGTGTAAGGGGAAGGTGGCCTCAGGTCCTCGTCAGGATAGGGTAGCAGGGTGAGGTTGTGGTCTGGGGAGGATGGAGACCTCAGAGGCCGAGAGCCCGGAAGCCTCTCCTCAGGACCCTACCCCACCGCGTGGAGGGGAAGGCTGTACTGAGCTTCTTGCCCCCCCTCCCCCATGATGCTGAGCCCTGCCTGCACCAGCTCAAGGACCCACCTATCTCCGCCCTGCCTGGGCCCCTCTCGCCAGGCTCGCTGGGTGTGTGTGGCAGCCATGCCTTCCTCTGAACCTCAGTTTCCCTTCCTGACCTGGGCCCCGCATAACTGCATATTCTCTGAGAGCCCTTCCAGTGTGACAGACTGGGGTGGGAGGGTGCTCTCTGCTACAGGGACAGAACGTGCTGACCAAGACTGACGGAGAAAGACTAACCCTGGCTTCCAGGCCCATGGCTCCAAGTCAGAAAAGTGAGAGGATGGGGTCTCCAGTACTGTGGCTCCGTTTTGTCCTTATAAGGCCTCCACTGGACCCAAGGAGTTCTGGGCCATGGGGCCACAGGACTTCATGAATCCTTGCATCTACTTTCTCCTGGTGTCCTTGGGGTCTGAACAGAAGGACTTGCCCTGGACAAAACCAAACACAGAGAAGTAGGGAACGCTTAGTGACCAATCAGGTAGGAAGGGCCTGGAGGCCTAGGACCAGCCCCTAACCCCTAAGCTGACCAGGAGCCTGAGACCCAGAGAGGCCAAGGTGACACTGAACATTGGTGGCAGATCCTGGATACTGAGTTGTCGTCAGTGACTCTTGACCCTCCTCCAGTCCCTTCCTAGTTTCTGCCACAGCACAGACTGCCAGACCCTGCTGGGAACCAGGATTGTAGGACTTCCTGTGCCCACCTCCCGACTGGCACATCCTGAAGCCATCTACAGGCTGTGAACCAGGAAGGTCAGAGCGAGCTGTGGCCCTCTAACCTCCTTTGGCCTGGGTAAGTGACCATGTCAGCCAATGGTTTGCCGTGTGACTAGGGACAATGCCATCTATCTCTGGGCCTGTTTCCCTCTAAGTAAATGGACTTGGACCCCATGACTTGGGGTGGGGCATCTCCGGGTCTCAGTGGTCAGGAATTTCCCAGAGGAACAGGGCCAAAGGGTCAGGGGAAGGAGGGCCCTGCTCCAGGGTCTGCCTCCACACATGCTCAGGTCCTAGCTTGAAAGTGGGGGAGAGGGGGACCTCTACAATGGCATCTCTGGACACTGCTCAAGTCTTATACTGTCATTAGTTTTCTGACAGAAGTATTTCCTTTGAAGTACTCAAGACAGCACTCCTAGCCAACACTGCTCACCCAAGCTAGAGCACAGGAGCAGGGAGGTGGCCTATGCCTGTCTCTGTATGTCCATCTTTGATGCATGTGACTACAGGAGAGTCCATGGACTCCCATTAACACTGAAGGCTTTCCCACACACCTGACACTGATAGGGCTTCTCCCCACTGTGGACTGTTTGATGTGTGATGTAGTGGGAACTGTAACTGAAGCTTTTCCCACACTCCACACATTTGAACGGTTTCTCCCCACTATGAAGTCTTTGATACCAAATTAATTTTGCCTTAATGCTAAAGGCTTTGTTACACTCCTTACACTGGTAGGGCTTCTCTCCAGTGTAGCTATCTTGATGATGATTAAATTGAGAGTTATACTTAAAGTTTTCTACTAATCCTTCACAGTCAAAAGGTCTTTCTCTAGAATTACTTATTTCATGATAAGTAAGTTTTGTGTCAAAGTTCAAGGCTTTCTTCAGTCCCATACACTTAGGGGGTTCCTCTGTGGGAGGAAGGTCTGGGGGCTTCCTGTGTGTGGTTGTATGCACGTTCTAATTTTCACTTCTTAGAGTGCTATCGAGACTGAACATCTTAGTCATTTTTGTATTTTTTTAAAGCTGCCTGCTAGTGTCATTTGTGGAGTTTTATTAGATTACTTATCTTTCTCTTAATGGTAAGACCTCTTTCCATGTATTACTTTTCTACAACAAATTTTACAAAGTTATTTCTACATTTGTGCTTTATTGTTTAACCTTATTTTGGATTATTTAAAATGAAAACAAGTATTTAATTTTGAAGCCAATTTATTACTATTTTCCCTTTTATTTGGTTTCTAGATTTCATCTGATGCTTAGGAAGGTTTTCTCTATTCCATGAAAATAAAAAATTTACTCACATTCTTCTTTTAAGGAAATCTTTATTGTTTTTCCTCTTTACAAAAGTTATGCATGCTTGTCAAAAATGAAAAAGAAATAAATTAAGTAGAATGAATATCTTTTAAGTTTTTCTATCCAAGAACAAGGTTTCTCTCTCTCTCCCCCATTAAGTTTCCTTTTGTGGCCCTCGGTGGAGATCCATGTAGGTCCTCCATTACAATTAAGTTTATTCCTAGAAAAGTCTACTTTTCTTGATTGTGTTGGGAATGGGATATATTCTAATTGGTTTCTGGTATAAAAGAAAGCATTTGTTTTTTAATGTTGCTTTTTAACTGGTCATCATTCCTGATTTAAAATGGAATAAAATGAAAAAAGTCTGTTTCCATGTGAAGACTGTCATAATATTAATTTCTCTCTCTGGGTTTCCCACCAGGGTAAATCTGGCGACACCTGATTCGGTTCGGCATTAATCTTGAGAGTTTTCTACATCCTTCTCACTAGGATTTTTCTTCACTATGGACATTCTGATGCTGATTAAGTTGGAAGCTAAACCTGAAGGCTTTGCCACACACATTACACACAAAGGGCTTCTTCCAAGTGTGGACAGTCTGATGTATAATGCAGTCAGAACTATAGCTGAAGCCTTTGCCACACTCCACACACCTGAAGGGTTTCTCTCCAGTGTGACTTCTCTGATGCCGAATTAAATGGGCGTTAACATGGAAAGCTTTTCCACACTCCTTACACTGAAAGGGTTTCTCTCCAGTATGGATCCTCTGATGTACAATATAGTCAGAACTACAGCTAAATGCTTTCTCACATTCCATACATTTGAAAGGCTTCTCCCCAGTGTGTATTCTCTGATGCCTAGTTAGTTTGGCATTGATACTGAAGGCTTTCCCACATTCCTTACATTGATAAGGTTTTTCTCCAGTATGGATTCGGTGATGATCAAGTAGGTTTCTCTTAGATGTGAAACATTTCCCACACTCATTACATTCAAAGGGTTTCTCCCCAGTATGAATCCTCTGATGCTGCATTAGTTTAGCATTGACATTAAAGGCCTTTCCACACTCATTGCACTCATAGGGCTTCTCTCCAGTGTGGATTCGCAGATGCTGCCGAAGCTGGGAGTTACACCTGAAGGCTTTTCCACATTCATTGCACTTGTAGGGCTTCTCACCTGTGTGGATTCTCTGGTGCTGGATTAATTTCCCTTTGATACTAAAGGCTTTTCCACATTCAGTACACTTGTAGGGCTTCTCACCTGTGTGGGTTCTCTGATGCTGAATTAGTTTTGCATTATTACTGAAGGCTTTCCCACACTCTTTACACTGACAGGGCTTCTCTCCGGTATGGATGCTCTGATGCTGCCTAAGCTGGGAACTGCACCTGAAGCCTTTCCCACACTCATTACATTCATAAGGTTTCTCTCCAGTGTGGATTCTCTGGTGTTGAATTAATTTTGCATTAACATTGAAAGCTTTCCCACAATCATTACACTCATAAGGTTTCTCTCCAGTATGAATTCTCTGATGTGTGATATATGCAGAACTGCAGCTGAAGCCATTTCCACACTCCTTGCAGTGATAGGGTTTCTCTCCTGTATGGATTCTCTGATGCCTGCTTAGACTCCCATTAACACTGAAGGCTTTCCCACACACCTGACACTGATAGGGCTTCTCCCCACTGTGGACTGTCTGATGTGTGATGTAATGGGAACTGTAACTGAAGCTTTTCCCACACTCCACACATTTGAATGGTTTCTCCCCACTATGAAGTCTTTGATGCCAAATTAATTTTGCCTTAATGCTAAAGGCTTTGCTACACTCCTTACACTGGTAGGGCTTCTCTCCAGTGTAGCTATCTTGATGATGATTAAATTGAGAGTTATACTTAAAGTTTTCTACTAATCCTTCACAGTCAAAAGGTCTTTCCCTAGAATTACTTATTTCATGATAAGTAAGTTTTGTGTCAAAGTTCAAGGCTTTCTTCAGTCCCATACACTTAGGGGGTTCTTCTCCAGTGGAGATGATGGTATGACACTGGTTCAAGTTTGGACTCTGACTAAACAAACACTTCTCCATGGGGTCTGTGTTGTCTTTCACTGTTCCATCAGTAACACTGCTGTTTTCTTTCTTCATACTTCCTACTAGATGGACTTCCTGCTGTTGTTTTTCTACAATATAGGCTTCTGAGAAGTCTGTTTCCTGAGAAAAGTTCCCCTGGAGTACAAATGATGTATTATATTTTTCTTTGTACAGTTCCTTTGTTATATCATTGTCAGTCTGGATATCAGTATCTACTATAAAAGAAACAGAAAACATAAAATGTCATGTAAGAACCATGTTAGAAAAAAAGAACTGTGCTAGAAAGAATAAAGGATCACAATAATCAAGGGGGGTCTTTAAAATTTAGGGCAAAGAATCTAAGGTTCATCCATGAGGTAAAATAATACGTAGCTGGCAAGAAAATGAAATAAATCCATATATGCTGACAGGAAAAGATGCCCAGAGTATACAGTTAAATGGGAAAATAAGTTGAGAAATGGTATGTAGAGTAGATTCCATTTGTGTAAAAGAAAATTAAAAGGACTGACACAGGCATATATATTTGTATGTGCCTAGAAAACTTCTGGAAGAAGACACATGAAATTGAGCAAACTGACAT
This sequence comes from Artibeus jamaicensis, assembly GCF_021234435.1. NCBI lineage: Eukaryota > Metazoa > Chordata > Mammalia > Chiroptera > Phyllostomidae > Artibeus > Artibeus jamaicensis. The sequence goes on from NW_026521842.1 coordinate 14,683,954, forward strand.
TGAAAGCTTGGTAGGTCCCCCCACCCCCACCCCTACCCCCACCACACACGTTATATACTTTGTGCTATTTTGAGCATGTGCCAATATTATAAATGTGAAAATAATGATTTTTAAAGATTACCTGTCTCTAAAACAATGACCACCAACATGACAGTTGAAAGAGACAGCAGTGGAACAAAAGTCTAGGTCTTATCCAGCAAATGAGCATACTTTCCGTCACACCATACTTTACTACACTCTGCAGTTTCTCCTCAGGCCCCCCTATGTCATTGAGTCCTTTGTTAATAAAAATGGAAATAACTTAAGAAGGAAAAGGCACAGGATCCAACATGTGGCAATACTTGGGATGGCAAGTGTTGGCAATGCCAAGAAGCAAAAAGGAAAGAAGTTTAAGTTCTTTCCTTAGAACTTAAAACTCTAGGCTTCCCCAAATTCCTCCTCCAACTTCTTTTTTCTCTGCTTCAGAAAGGCTCTGTTTAGGTCCACTATTGATCCCTTTAATCCCATTCTTTCCCATCCCCTCCAGAATACTGCTGCATTCTCCTTGCCTTTCTTTTTACTTCTTTACTCAATCCCAAAATTGGTCATTGCATAAAATTCTTTCCATAAATTCTTTCATCTTCCTATAATCCCTATAGTCCCAACAGAGCTACATTTGATTTTGCATTTGTTCCCAAATTTCTCAAAAGTGGGCCCAAAATACTCTGTATTCTTTATCTCTCATCTCTCCTCAACCACATGTAATATGCCCCCTGCCTCAGTATGTTACTAAAATTGCCCTCAGTAAACCCAAATGACCTGAATCTCCCTAACAAATTTTTTCAAAATACTATTGATTTCTCCCCATTATAAAAGTAATATTCATCTGTAGCATCATAAACTTACCAAAAAAATTCAAATGACCTGAAATACAACCCTAACAATAACTACTGCTGATCTTCTGAGGTATCTCTTCCCCAATCATTTCCCTTCCAATCATTTTTCTCAATACATTTTTTCAAAAATGAAGTTTTTCTTCACATTAATAATGGTAACTTTCCAATGTCTTTAGATAGTCTGTAAAATATTTTTTAATTGCTAAATAGCACTCCCTCTTGCACAGGTACCTTATTTTTTCTCAGTTTCATTGAGAAATAATTGACATAATCACTGTATAAGTTTAAGGCACGCTGCATGGTGGTTTGATTTATATATATAGTGAAATGATTACCACAATGAGTTTAGCTAACCTCCATCTTCTCGTACAGATAAAATAAAACAATAAAGGAACCCTGGCTGGTGTGGCTCAATGGAATGAGTACAAGCTGAAGGGTCACCAGTTTGATTCCCTGGTCAGGGCGCATGCCTGGGTTGCTGCCCAGGTCCCCAGCTGGGTGCATTCAAGAGGCAACTGATCAATGTATCTCTTGTACATTCTGTTCCTCTCCCTCTCTTTCTCCCTCCCTTCCCCCCTCTCTAAAATTAAATAAAATCTTTTTTTAAAAAAAGGGAAAAAACATTTTCCTTGTGATGAGAACTACCATCACAAGGATTTACTTTCCCAGGATTTTCTCTCTTAACAACTTTATTATATATCATATAGCAATGGTAGGCAGTCATCATGTTGTACATTGCATCCCTAATACTTATAACTAGAAGTTTGTATCTTTTGAGAGGTACCCTAATTTAGCCATTCTCTCTATGTGAAAATTCAGGTTATTCCCATTACTTCATTACATAAAATTATAATGAAATTTCATGCACATGCATCTTTGTCTATATCTTGATTAGTTTATTAGGATATAGCCCTAAAAGGGACTATCCAGTTTATCAAGTACAAATGTTTAAGGGGCTCTTGGTATGTATTGCTAAAGTACTCTCTAAAAAAACTACCAACTCACATTCTCCTCCAGAAGTCTACTCCTGTTTTGCTGTACTCTCACCATCACTTACTATAATTTAGTTGTTTTCACTATAAAGATGAAACATCTCATTTTAATTTGTATTTCACTGATTTCTACTGAGGGTGAACATTTTTTACATTGATTAAAATATGTGCTTCTTATGTGGATGAACCACTTACATTCTCTGCCAATTTTCTACAACAGTGACCTATTCACCAAATCCTGTTGTGTGGCACGCGTTACTGATTACTGGTTGATCATATATCTGCTCTCCCTTTCTTCCTCGCTAGCACCTCTTCCATTTTTTAATGATGTAGCAATAAAAATTACAGCTAAAAACTGTATTTTCCACCCTCTTTTGCAGTGTAGATGGCCATTTCCTCATTCCAACAAATAAGATTTAAACAGAAATCACTAGATGGGGCTTCTGAAAAAGTGTTTGTTTTTTTTAAAGAAAGTCAACTCTGCTGACATGGGCCCTGCACCCCACACCTTCCCATTCTTCCTGCTCAAAACCCATTGAGTTGTCACCCCAATAAAGCTACACACACTAACTAGACCAATGTTTCTATCTTCAGCTAAGATCATGATGGGCTATTCAAAAACTTCAGGACTATCTGCTGCCTACAGAATGAAATCCAGACTCTTTTGATTAAGGATCTCCACAATATCATCTTTTTTTTTCCCTCTGTATGCCAACCATTTCAAATTCTCCATGTCCAAAACATGTCTTTGTTGGTCAGGGACCATCTAGCTGAATGACAGGAACAAAAATCCCTCAAACCATCTTTTTAATTTTTTTAATATTTATTTATTTTTAGAGAGGGAGAGAAACATCAGCGTGTGGTTCCTTCTCATGCACCCTGTTCTGGGGACCTGACCTGCAACCCAGGCATATGCCCTAACTGGGAATCAAACCTGCGATCCTCTGGTTCACAGGCTGGCACTCAGTCCACTGAGCCACACCAGCCAGGGATGAAACCATCTTTTAAAAGAGGAGGATTTGCTGAAGGGTGTAAGAGAATCTTATAAACCCCAAAAGCAGGAAGTAAAGGCCACGTGGGAAACAGGAAGTCATCTGGTAGCTACTCTGCTTGAGCCAACGAGAACCTCACTACGTCAAGTGTGGTGTGGGAACCGGAAGCATTAGCATCACCTGGAAACTTATCAGAAATGCAGACTCTTAGCCGTACACCAAATCACTGAATAACAATCTGCATATTTGTAAGACTCCCAGGTAATTCATTTGCACATGGTTTGAGAAGCACTGAATTGAGGGCACCCCCTCCCTTCTGCCTTATTCCCTACAGCTTACTATGGAAAGCTGTCTCCTCCAAAACACCAAAAATAATAAAAACTAATATATCATCAAGCACACACTATAAACCACGCACATGACACACATCTCATTTACCCTCAACCTGTTAAAGACTAGCACTAATAACCTAGTTTTATTATTATTCCACATTCACAGATGAGAACCCTGATTCTCAGACAACTAAGTACCTGACCTGCTCACAGTTAAAAAGTAGCACAGTTGGAAATGAACCTCAGAAAGTCTGCTCCAAAAACCGTACTTTTAACCAGCAGGTTATTATGCCATTTTGTGTAAAAAGACTGTTGATTCTGTATCCTCTGCATTAAACAGACAATGACTAGAGAAAATTAAGAATGCCCACCCAAATTATTTAATCCATTCATTTTTTTCTGAGCAAGGTAGAATTCCAAAATTAGGATTCCAAAGAGTCAGAATGAGGCATATGAAAAATTAGCTGTTTTTAGAATTAGAAAGAAAGAGCAAATTGTGAAAACAGTCAAGAAAGGTCTCAATTGAACCTATCTATAAATCATCAAGATTTATCTAAATTTTACTCTTTACAGCTGGCCAATAAATGTGGCACACTGATATGTTGCTAATATGTTAACTCATGCTTACATGCTAACTCTTTCTTCCTAAAGAGTTAAACTTTCCAGCATAATGGGCAACACGTGCCTCCCTTACCTGTCCAGAGGCCTGGAGGGTCTGAGCCTACTCCAGTGGCCAGCAGAGATGGGGTCCCCACCTCACCTCCTCCTTCTAGTTGTGAGATCACAGCAGGTTTGAGAAGTGGAAATCCTGTTTTGGGGGCAAGGAAATAGGAGGAAAGAAAGGTGAATTATCTCCCATGGATGAGCTCCTCGGCCTCTTCTCAGACTGTCTCTGCAATGGAGAGGGAAGGTAAGAGCCCCAGGGTGTTCATGCCTAAGGCCTGCTGGTGGTGGAAGGGAGGGGTTCTTATAAGGTGTACTGGGGGAGGAGGTGGTCTTGAGGAACGGCCCAGACTATGGGCCCAAGAGACTTCATGCAGAATAAATGGAGAATCTGTGCAAAGGAATGCCATTTTTTGAGCTTGGCCTGAGATAGTCAGAGTACACTGACATCCTTGGGAAGATCTAAGATGCAGGCAGGGTGAGGGGGAACCTAAACATAACACTGTGAAACAGGAAGTTACTTTTTCCACACTGAGTCCAACACATAAAAAAATGCATACTAGTCCCAGCAAAGTCCTACATTGACTGCAAAAAGGGCTTGGGGTTTGCTCTTCCCAGCAAACCCTGGGTCTAGGGGATTAGCAACTCAGGCTCTGGGGTTCCCACTCAGTAAAGGATTACTGGAAACCCAGTAATCCTTTCCCTATAACACGTAAGGGAAAAAGAAATCAGGAAACCCCAAGAGCCAGAATCTGGGTCCAGGGGAAGAAGCCTTACCCAGGGAGGCCACATTCCCATAGTTCTCCAGCATCACATCCCTGTACAGGGCCCTCTGTGCAGGGGACAGGCCATCCCACTCCGCTGGGGTGAAGTACACAGCCACATCCTCAAAGGTCACCAACTTCTGAAACAACAGGTTCCTGCTGCCCTAGGGCCAATTCCATGGCTCAGGCCCTAAGTGAGGGGCAGAGGGCAGTATAAGGGATTGGGGAGGGAGCTTGTGAAGAGCATGAAATTAATAACAAGGTGAAAAATTTGAGAAAAACACCGGAAAGTACACTAGGGAATATCTGACTTCTCTCACGGCAAAAAAACCTCATGTCATTTTTATACTTATAAAAAATACAGTAGCATAACCATTCCCTCACTGGTGAATACAGCTCAGGGCTGAACTGAGCATTCCTACTTCATCTGAGATCTTGGCTTTTTCATTCTAATGTCAGCCCTCACCCGCAAACCTGAGCCACCCCCAAGGAACAGCCATGGCTTCCAACTCATCCGGCCCCTTCTGCAGCCTGATTCCTGTCACCAACTTTCTCATCATCAGCCTCTGCTTCAGAACCTCCAGTGAAGGAAGCTCAGTGCTGCCTGGATCGGCTTGGAGACCAAGGGTCAAGGGGAGGAGGCAGCAGCCCATTCTGCTTCCAGACAGGTCTTGGTAAAGACCTAATATTTTCTGTTATCCTCTCCCATTCAAGCCCCATCCTTTCCAACTTCACCAAGAATTCCGTTTCTCCTCTGGCTGCTCTCTGCCCCACTCAGCCTTCTCTAACGACCTTGGGGACACACTGGCAGGGACTTGCCCTCAACTCCTCTCGGCCAGGATCTGTTTTGCTCAACTCTACCAATCTCTACCCAGCAACAAATCTAGTCCAACTTCTGGGTTTTCCTATAAGTCTTTCACTGTGTGACCAGGGACAGGTCAAACAACTTCTCTGAACAAAATCAGATGCCTTCGCTGTCCACTGCCACCACCCTCTACCCCAGTAAATGAATTCACAACGTACCTGGTGCCATCCATCACTATCTGCAGGAGTCCTCAGCTAGAACCCTGGGGAGTCATTCTGATCTCCTCCCTCTCCCCCACCCCTATCTCCTAACTCTGACTCCAGGTCCTAGAGACTTGTATCTGCAGGATTACTCAAATAACATACCCAGTCTTTAACAAGTGCTTCCCTTGAGGAAGCCCACATTGCCTGGAACAGTGGAATCCTTTCTGAAGTTATCACCCTGGGTTTGAATATCCCTGCAAGTCATTCCCTACACAGCTATCACATATCTGACAAAATTAACATCACTGGTTCCATATGTATCATAAGGCTGGGCCGTTAACAATCACACAGTGGGCCCTAGCTAGGTAGCACAGTTGGTTAGTGTGTCATCCAGATATGCCAAGGTTGTGGGTTCAATCCCTGGACAGGGCACCTAGAACACTCAACCAATGAATGCATAAAGAAGTGGAACAACAAATCGATGTTTCTCTCTCTCTCAAATCAAAAAAATTTAAGATTCACACAACTGCGGTGTGACCTTAGGCAAGTCACTCTATCTCCCTCTGCCTCTGTGTCTTTGTGGTGTAATGAGCCCGACGTAGCACCTATGTCAGAGGGCAGGAGTCAAGATTGAGTGATCCACGCAAAGCACTTAGTATGGAGCCTGCGGCATAGGAAGCCTCAGCTAATGTTACTGGAGTCACTGTGACTATGATTATGCCCAACCTGCCATCCATGGAGTTCCATGGATGAGCTTTAGGAAGTCCATAAAGTCCCTGAAATTGTATGAAAAATTTGGTTCACATGAATATTTTTCTGGGGTAGAGGGTCCAGAGCCCTTATCGAAGACCTAAAGTATGAGTCAGTGCACACCTAGCCCTCTCAGGACACAATGGGACCTCATGTGCCACTGGACTTCCAGTTTTTAGCTCACTTGACCCTAATCCCTTCATCTTCCCCTGAATTAGAAGCACAGCTATCCTTCACAGTGACCTGGCTCCTCTTCACCTACACCCCAGTCCCTGGGAATCCCAGTCCTCTGCTGTTTCCTCCATTCACAGCCATACATGGAGCATCCTACGTGGTCAGTATCTACATCTCCTATTCCCTAGAGCCCTCTGCTGGGGGAGCCCTTCTACCAGAGGAAAAGGAACCTCACTGCATCCAAGACTACACCCCTGCTTTTGTGCACACTCTCCTGCTCTTTCCATCCCTTCGATTGCCACTCCACAAGTTCCAGTCTGGCAGACATAAGCATGGAGGCCCTCTCCAGCTTCCCTTCTCAGTTTCTTCTATTTAAAACTGCCCAGAGGAAGACCTGAAGAACCCACAGCTCACCTGGGGCCAGGCTGTCAGGAGCACGGCTGCCATTGCTTGGTCTCCCTCTCAGAGAAGGGCTGGAGCTAAGAGAAACACAGAGAGAGGCAGGCCTGAGGCAAGCCACCCCAATCAGGAACGGAAGACCTAAGACGCAGGCAGCCTGTGTCCAGATAGGAGTGTGAACAGCAGGGGTCACAGGATGAAGAAGGTGATCTGTTCACTTGCTCAGTACCCAGGACTCTTCCCAGCCATGACCCTGATGCTCACTACCAGGAACCCTAAGATTTTACAGTTCTGACATGTATCATACACACAAAAGTATACCATAAAAATGTATGCAGACTCTGGCTGGTGTAGCTCAGTGGATTGAGCACGGGCCTGTGAACCGGAGGATCGCGGTTCAATTCCCAGTCAGGGCACATGCCTGGGTTGCAAGCCAGTTCCCTGCAGGCCAGTTCCAAGCAGGGGACGCACTAGAGGCAACCACACATTGAAGTTTCTCTCCCTCTCTCCTCCTCTTAAAAGATAAATAAATAAATAATTTTTTTAAAAAAATGTATGCAGAGCCCAAAGAATACTAAAACAAATACTCGTGTGTCAGTGATTCAAGAAACAGAACGTTACCAAGATCTTTATTTCTCTTTCTCTACACAACCATCATCCTCGATTACATGGCAAGAGAAGACAGGCTGGAGGGACTGCAGCCCCAGCAGAGGCCTCAGTCAGGTCCAGGGAGGCGGCATCTGCAAAGGAACAGCTGCTCCCCCACATCCTGCCTGTTTCCTTATACAGCGCAGTGTCCTCAAGAGTCCTAATGTCTCTGTGGAGGCCTTGCAAGGTCAGCCTTCCTCGTGGCCCAGACTTACCTTGAGGAAGCTGGGCCAGAAGTGAAGTGCCAGGCTGCATCTTCGTACTTTCCAGCCTTCTGAGAGTGAAGAAGCCAAGACCTCAGCTTCCTGAGAGAGAGGCTCACTATGGGATCTAGGCCCCATGACCCTGAGCCTCTTGTTCGTGATGTTCCTAACACATGGGCTAGTTAAGTTTCTGATTTTCAAGATTTTCATTGATTCTAAAATCAGTCTTGAAATTTATACTCTCCTAAAATCTCATCTATATCTTCCAGGATTTCAACTTGAGTGCAGTTGCAGAAAACACTGGTTTATGATTCTTTTTGTTTCCTTCATATTTAGAGCTACTTTGCTTTTCCCACTTCTTCTTTTGAATATATGTGCTTTCAGACGTTTTCCTTGGTCAGTGTTATGGATTGAATGTATGCCCCCTCCCCAAATTAATACGCTAAAACTCTAACCCCCACTGTGACTATATTTAGAGATAAGACTGTCAAGGAGGTAATAGGGTTAAATAAGGTCATAAGGGTAGGGCCCTAATCTGATAGGTCATTGCCACATGAGCACACAGTGAGAAGGCAGCCATCTGAAACCTAAGGAGAGCTGTCTCAGCCAGCACCTTCATCTGGGACTCCGCCCTCCGGAGCTATAAGGTGCGTTTCTGTTGTCAAAGCCGCATAGTCGATAGCAGTTTGTTGCGGCATCCCAGACAGACTAATAGAGTGAGGCTGAGCAGTGGTTTATCTATTTTAATGTCATTTCATCTTCAGTGAACCAGCTTTTTTATTTATTTAGAACGCTGCTCTTTTTTGTAGTTGTTTTTAATTCACTACGTTCTACTTTCTCAGTCTGTTTCTTTAGCTCTGTAAGAGATAGCTTATGCACCACTCCATTCCTTTCGTCTCACTTAGTCCAGTTCCAAAAGCTCAGATCAGCTTTGTGCAGGTGCAAGCTACCAATGCCTCTGTAAAAATCTACACCACAGATGCCTGACTCCTGCCCTGGGGCTTTTCTGGTGTCCTGTATAAAACACTGCAGAAACCTGTAGACACTTGCTGATACCTGAAGTTCAGGAGAGTTCATGTCTACGGAGCCACCCTCGAATAGGGGACAGTGACCAACGGATAAATGTTTTCCCCATTAGCCTCCCACATGAGATTCCAAATCTGCAAGACAAAGCACTAGTCAGATGCAGAAGGACCAAACTGACAAAGCGCCCCTGTACGGCTCTCCTTCCTTCTCTGTCACTCCCCTTGTCTTCCACTCTGCCCAGGACTACACTTCCAAATAAATTACCTGCACACAAATCTTTGTCGTGTTCTGCTTTTAGGGGAAACTAGACTACAAAAGCCTCTTTTCTAACTTCTTGAGGTTGCATGATTTATTCATTTATTCTCATACTTTTCTACTTGGCAGCTAAAACCATAAGGCCATATATTTTCCTCTAAATACACTAAAATTAGCCACATTCCAGAGGTTTTACGTCATGTTTTAATTACTATCTTATAGCTAGTTAGCAACTGTGTTTTTCTCTGACCAAAGAATTGTTTATGATAGTATGCTGTAAATTTCTTCTCTATTTGTAATTTCTGGCTTTACTGCATGCTGTTTAAATAGCCTAATATATTTACTCCTGCTTTAAAGATGTTTGAGGCTTTTTGTTTTTTTAATAGCTGAAGTGGCCACCTAAAAAGTCTATAGATGCTTAAAAAGAAAACTTATTCTATGTTGAAAGATCGTATAATTCTATATGAATTTAATGAACCAACTCTACAGATTTTATTACACAGATTTTTCTCTGTATCCTATGATTACTTTTACTTAAACTGAGATAGCCAGTAAAGAATGAACTTTTGCAAAACACTAAGCCCATATGTATCATGGGCAAATCTTTTCAAATCTTGAAAAAAATGAGTAATTCTAACACTATGTAAACTGTAGCAGAGAAGAGCCAAAAAAGTTTTCCAGTCTTTTGATCATGCCAATGTTACATAGGACAAGGGTATCAAAGGTCTGGGCAGTTCTTACTAAATGCTATTCTTGTTAAATGTTAAAATGCAGCACAGCATTTTGCAGATGCAGCTGTAGCCACTTGAGTTTGTCCACCCAGGATGCACTTGACCACCCAATCCAAGAGTTTAGTCAACTGTAGGAAGGGAGAAAGGAAGGGGGGGAGAGAGGGAGGAAGAAAGGAAGGAACAAATCAACATACAGTTAACAAAATCCGGACAAATTTCGCCAACTGCAAAAGAAGAAATCAACATGTAATTGACCAAATAGTGTACATAAGCAATGGCTAGGCCTCTCTTCCAGGGAAAGAGCACTGGATGTGAATCTACCTAAGTAGTTTAGTTAGATAAAACTACCTAACAACGACATCTTGTTCTTGAGTAGAACACCCTAACTGGCAAACCTCTTGAGTTTGGTAACACCAGCACAATACAGATATGAAACCACAGAGAAGTCTTATTTACGAGTACTAAGGCAAAAAATCCTAAATAGTAAGAAACAGACTCTTGTAGTCCATTAAAGTGATGAACCATGCATAAGAGGGATCATCTCATGGACACAAGCAACCTTTTGTGTAATGACAACAAAAAAGAAGTACAAGAAAATGTGCCTCTGGTCAATACTAGGATACAAATTAGTACACTTTCTCACATTAATAAATCAAAGCAAGATAAACATACTCTTCATCTAACAGATGCCAAAAGGCATTTGATAAAATTCAACATTCAACCCTGCCCAGTGTGGCTCAGTGGATTGAGTAAACCAAAGGGATGCTGGTTCAATTCCTAGTCAGGATACATGCCTGGGTTGTGGGCCAGGTCCCCAGTAGGGAGTGCACAAGAAGCGACCACACATTGATGTTTCTCTCCCTCTCTTTCTCCCTCCCTTCCCTTCTCTAAAAGTAAATCAATAAAATCTTTAAAAATTTTTCAACATTCATGCCTACATTTAAAAACTTATACCCTAGAGAAACTCTGTATGTACAAGATACATATAGAATTATTCATCATCAGCAGTATTTTAATCGCCAAAAACTGGAAGCAACTCACATACTCACATGTCCATTGAGAATACATAAATAAGTTGTCATATAGTTTTTAACAATGGAATATTATCAAGCAGCAAAAATGAATGACTCAGTGACACAGAACAACACGGATGACTTTAGGAACACAATATTGAGTTACATGAGTCCACATGACTACAGGTACTATGCCATTTTCATAAAGCTCAAAAGCAAACTAAACACATTATTTACATATACATGTATATGTGATGATTATCTTTAAAAACAGGTAAGGCTCTATTAGCACAAAATTCAAAACAGCTGTTACCCCTGGGAGTGGTAAGCTGGGAGCTGGGCTGGGGAGGAGCAGCAGTACTGGTCATGTTCTCCTTCTTAATGGGGTGGTATGTTCCCAGTGCTCATTCTACTATGTAGTCTTAGCTGACATACTACATGCAGTCTTGTGTATATGTGAGTGGCATTTAAAAAAAATACAGTCATCTCTATGATATAATTTCCAGAGTATATTGTTAAATTTAAAAAAAGTAAAGTGCAAAAGGTAGTGTGCTATCTTTTGTTGTGTAATGACAAGAAAAAAGAAGTATAAGAAAATGTGCTCTGGTCATTTATACAAAAAGAAATGCAAGGATAAACCAAAACCTAAGGAAAATGGTTGCACCAAGTGTGGGTGGGACGTGGGAGAAAGGAGCCCTGGAATGGGGACAGGATGGAAGGAAACTGGGTGGAAGAGAGGAAGAGGGGTGACACCTCTCTGAATGTGTCTGACTTTCATAACCATAGTAATGTTTCACATATCCAAACAAATACACACACACACACATATATACAATTAACCAACCAGGAATGAGATGGGGGTAACAACCCAAACAAGGAACCCAAACAAGGAACCAAACAGGAAGTGAGCCTAACTGCCCCAGGATTGAGTAACATAACCACACTGAAGTGGTTCCTTCACCACTTTCTTTAGGAAAGAAAAGAACTAAGTAACTTTGAAAAACAGTATTTTAACTAAATACTGTAAGGCTATAAAGACCTGTGCTCAAATGCTGCCCTCTAGTTAGTGATTGTGGGAAAAAAATGTAATAAACATTGCTAAGAGAGTCACTTAACATAGAGCCCAGAGGCCCTTACGGAAGTAGAGCCTATGCACATTTTGTCCTGTTTTCAGAGCCGCTCTTACTTGGCTAACCCAGTGGCTAAACCAAAAACCAAAACCAAGACCTATTGCTACACTCAGCTCAAGGCAGAGCCATAAACATGCTGGAATCATATACATCTTAGGACTGCTATGTGGACATATACGGACTTTCACTTCCTTCCTTAGTAGTTTTCACCTCCCTCACTTCCATACTGGAATTAACCAAACCCTGTTAACCTAGCCAGTAACCCTTCAATTGCATGAAAGAACTACATTTTGTGGTTTTCGTCTTTATAAACCCTGCCTTTCTTCGTTCTCTCCAGAACTTAGTTTGGGTTGTTACCTGAATCCGCATCTCCTGGATTCGAGTCCTTTAAGACCCCAAATAAACTTTTGTTTTATAGCCTCGGGTCTTTATTGGTCGACACTAGTAAATTTGCCAGACATGAGGATATGAATTAGCAATTCTGGGATGACTGTATGTGTATTCTAGGGCTGAGCAGTCAGTAATTACATGGTGCAAGCATTCCCAGGTCATTGTCATCCCACAGTTCGAGAGTAGGGCCCAGTTACCTTGTGGAACTGACACCACTCCAGAAGACAACAGCTTCCACAAGCCCGTATCTTCTGCTCTCGAGTGGACGGGAGATGCCCTGCCTTTTCAGCTCTTCCACTGGGCCTTGAGTCATGCCCTGTGTCGGGAACCAGAGGGCATACAATCCCAACCTGGTAAAAGCCCCTGCACGACCTCCACAGGTCAAAAGATTAGTGATTATCACCGCAGGCCACTTTCCTCCTACAAATATTCCACCCTCTGGCTGCTACGGCACATCTTCCCCAAAGCCACAGTATCTTTCCCGAGCTACGTATTCAGGGCTTCGCTACCCACGACACAGAACGTTTTCAGCCGCCGAGTTCAAGGCGGCAGTTCAGGAGGGGCCGCCGCCCTGCTCCCTCCTACAGGGGCGGGAGACGCAGTTCCAAACCTGGCGGAAGGGCATTGACTACCCAGAGCCTCCGGGGCGGATTACCGCCCCACTGCCCGACGCCGCACACTCACCACCCCCGCGAGCGGCTCCGCGGCGCAGCCGGAAGCGCTTCTCCGGCGGCGTCCGAGCCTGTCTAGGAGCAGCGTCGTGCCCTCTCGTTGGTGCTCCGGCCCCGCCCCCTGCGCGCAAACCGCTGTGCCCAGAATCCTTTGGTCTCTAGCTTCTTGTGGTGGATCTCGTTCAGATTGCCTTAGTTCTGGAGGGTGGGCTAGGGGAGGCAAGATTCAGAAACTAGAGCTGGATTCAACCCGCGCTGCATTCAACACGGGATGGTGCGGGGAATCTGTATCTTAGTAAAGCTGCGGGTGCAACCAGATTTGAGTCCAAGGACTGGATCAGTGGTTTACATGGTATCAAACCTAAAGCCACCCTTTTTGTAACATATTTCCTAGTGACCACTTTATTATCCTGTCTTGAGAATAATAAATAATACTTAGAATGCCTTAACTGTAATAAAAGAGACGGGAAATAATTTGTAATTTATAGCACATATGTCTGGTGTATCTCTCTGTACCATGCCCCTCCTTTCTTGGAAAATGGATAAAAGCTTTACTCTCTACCCTTTCTTCTCTTTGTGAATTCTTTTACAGCCCACTTCACTGACCACCCTAACATTTTGGTGGCCAGTAGGGGGACATTCTCTATTTCTTCCTCTCCTCTGCCCCGAGACTTGCAAATAGTGGAGCAGCGGGCAGCGGAAGCGGGAGCAGGTCTAACCCCCTAACCCTGTCTCCCTGAGGTTCTGAGAGAGGATTCTAAACCTCCTCTCCATTTCTCCAGACTCCGGGGACAGCCTCCTCACCCACATTCACCACCAGCAACAGGAGCTGGAGAAACAGTATAAAAACGCCAGCAATATCCCTGTTTTTCACTGTGGTGCTTGCATTCTAGTGAAGGAAGGTCAGGCTGGTGAAGAAGTTCAATGTGGGTGGAGATGATCTGTCACTGGAGATACAGAAATGTCACCCTTGTGAGATTGTAAGTTTTTTTTTAGGATGAATACAATGTCTCTTTTGGTCACACTGCATCCCCGGCACTCCAGCATGATAGGTCCTCAATAAAGCCTAGATTAATAAATGGGAAAAAAACCACATATTTCAATATGTAAATGTTTGGTCATGACTACTGCAGTAGGGGACAGAGGAAGTGGTCAGATATTTTCCTTTCCACTTGGAAGGTGCCTGAATGCCACAGCCGCAATGCTGTGTCTTATGTTGCTGTTTCAAAAATCACAAGGTGGGGTTCAAAATGGTAAACCCTTTTCGTTAAAGTTTAAATGAAACACAGTACAATCTTGTCTTGATCATATTCCTGGAGAATCAGCATGTTCTGCACACTGTGCAAAAGCACACTGTTTATCAGAAAAACAGGCTCCAGAGTCAGGGACTTTACGAGCAGTTTATACCCATGTGAATGTCCAAGAAGATGGGAATGTCTGTGGAAACTGTTCAATAGGAGGGAACATCCTGGACATCGCAGGATTGCTGGCACTCCCGGTTTCCATCCAATACCACCAAACACTGTAACAAAAAAATACTCCCACAAAATCCTAAAATGAGCCCTTGGGGATGTGAATGGCACTACAAGCCACTGGACTGGACCACCATTAGGGTCCTCCCCAACCCTGACAGCGCTGGCCTTTCATTCCAGCTCTGATCCCTCCCTGCACTGGAAGGTGGTTGGAGGGGCCCACAATCACCTCTCCAGCCTCTCAGCACTCCCATTCTCCCCCTCTCTCAACGCCACCCCTCTTGCTGAACAGGCCATTTTCTAAGCCTGCAATGCCCTTCCTTTCCATTCCCACCCTCTGTGTTGACTGTTATGTAGTCTCAGTTCAAATCCCATTTCCCTTGGAAAGCAAGCTTCCCTGACCCAGTTGAAGGGAGGTCTGCCAGTTACAAGGCATCACAGCACTCCATATGTCTCAAGTGCTTACACATTTGTGCTTATTTAATAGTGACAATTCATTTAACTCTGTCTTCTCTGGTCACTGCAGGGAGCAGGGACTATATCTATTGTATCTTGTTCAACTCCACTATCCTCAGCTAAAGCACAAGACCCGGCACAAAGAAGGTATGTAACAAATATTTGTTGTTGACATAATGCAAAGACTCCAGCTCCCACTCCAGGGTAGAACCCTTCCTTATTTCTGTGTCACTGGAGTTAGGGTATGTCTTCTGCCTGGGATCACTGGCCATTGCCAGGAGGTTTGCCCTGATCTTGATCATCCCTGTTTCCCAGAATGAGCAATTTGCGTGGCTTCTCTCATTCAGATAGGAAAGTGGTCCCACAACTGGGCAGAGTGACTGCTGGGGGCGACACTGCTCTTGGCAATAAGTGCTGTGTCCACTTCCTAGGCTCAGAAAGCAGAACTTTAGCTAGGAATAAACGATTGTCTAAGGAAGAAATTAGCACATCAGTGTCACAGAAATGCTGGCCCCAAATGTTAGATCACAAACCAGTCACCTAATTTTATAGCTAAGAAAATAAGGCCTCCTGTATAACCAGGAAGCTCCAACTCCTGAGACAGGCACAGGCTGGGGTACAGAGTTCTACAGAAGCAGAGACCACGCGTTGCCTGTCCACCTCTGCTCTTCCCTTCTTACATGGTAGCACAATCTCTAGCAAGACCATCTCTAGATGGTCCAGAAAAATAATATGCTTCCTGGCCCCCTTTAAATAAAAGTTATGCCATGCCTTTAAAGAGAAGGGACATACCCTCCCTGGACCAGTACCCCAACCCCATCAACTATGTGGAATGCCATCAAGGAGGTGAGCATCTTGGACCATGTGGATGAAGATGAGGCCCTTGGAGATGACACAGCAGCTAGGAGTGGTCATGGAGCTGCTGTCTCTGCCCTAGACGGCTTACCCTCAGATGATACACAAGTAAGAAATAAGCTTTCACTGTACCTAAACCACATTGATTTGGGCCCGCTGAATCAATAACCAAGACCACATCCTACTACCTATAAGACTGAGATGATGGAAAAGCACACAACACACTTCAAAACTTAGGCTGGTTCTCATACATCAGTGGTCTGGAAATTCACCTTTATACTGGGCCAGCAGCCACATTTCCTCCCACCACTGGGTAAGGCTTCTTCTGCACCCTCTGCCCCACCATTCCAGGGCCTCCCTGCCCACCAGGGAAAACGGACAAATCTCCTCACATTAAAAAGATTTTTTTTGGTGTTCCCAGTATTAAGATGACAGAGTAAAAATTGTTCTGCCTGCTTCTCCTCTTGAAAATTGTGGGAAAATAATAAAAGCCTGGCTAGGTTTCATTCCAGGAGTCTAAGGATGTTTCAATATTATAAAATATCCCTTTTTATTGATATTGTGAATTAAATAAACCAAGCACTCAACCTACTATGTGGAGAAATATACTAGGGCAGGGAGGGATCTTATTCACAAAAACAACAAAGCAACCAAAAATATTTAGGAATAAGCTTGATAATAAATGTTTAAGGCACAGATGAAGAAAAATTTAAATATTTAGGGGGTAAGCCAAGAAAAAACCCTTGTATAAATGGGAAGGCACAGGTAACTTTTTAATAGGAAGGGTATTCATCTTGATTAAACCTGCGAATCCAATTTCGAACCATTTTGAAAAAGAAATAAAGAAATTAAACATTGAGTCAATAAGTTGGAGACTATTCTGTTTCAACCTATGTTTCCTTCACTGTTGCCTATTCCCACCAGCATCCCTTTCTGTGAAGTCAGGCACTGCCTCCCCTTGACTTGACCCTGATACTCTCTTCTGCTCCAAAGGAGATAATCCATCTCCTCAAACAACCCCATTCTTCTGTTATTGAGACACAACTGTCTCAGGGACCTCCAATCTCTACAAGGCAATACTGGGATGGCCAGAACATGGTCCCTGAAGCCACAGAGCCTGTTGGAGTCCCTACTGTCCCACTTCCAGTGTCCTTGGATGACCTAATTAATCCATCCCCTCAGCTGTAACGATGAGCTCATTGCAACACCTAATTCGTAAAGTTGTATTAAGTTAGGAAAGTATCCGACATATAGCAAGTGCCAAAAAAACAGTACGACTGTGACAGCCATTCATTAAAGGACAGCTATAGCTGATGCAGTGACACGTGAAACCAAGCCCCTGACCCTGTTTACTCTAACCCATTGTCTTTTTCCTGAGTGACTTTTAAATTTCCTGGTCTCAAAATGATCGCCCTAGAAGTAACCCAAATGCCTACTGCCAGTAGGCAGTAAATTATGGTATATTCAGGCAATGGAACACCATGCAGCAATGCAAACTAACCTATACTTCTGACCCATTTATGTAAAAGTTCACGGTGGCAGAAGTCAGAATACAGGTCACCAGGACAAAGAAGTATCAACCAAAACAGGATACAGAGAAATGAACAGGGCGCTGGGAGGTTGTTTCCTGATCTTCGTGATTATAAGGCTTTTTTTTTAATTCAAGTCATACGACTGTGACTTGTGCATTTTTCTGTCTATTATACTTCATTTTAAAAAATACTTATTTAAAAAGTGGTCCCCCAGCCCATTTATTCATGGTCAGTCCAAGCACGTGATACAACGGCTCACCCAACTGCTGACTAGTAAGGAAGAGGTGGTGAAGCCACGCAGGCAGGTCTAGTGTAGAATTGGGTAGGGTGACTGCCATTGTGGTTGGCGGCACAAGGGCACGTGGGAGAAAAGAGGGTGCAGATTACATCCATCATCCAAAGGGAAGGGCCAGCTCTTTGTTTTCCTACTGCAGCACCTGGGCACTCTTAGGGACCAAGAGTATTTCCTTGGTCCACTAACCAGATGAAAGGGTAGGGCAGGCGTGCTATTCTAGACAAACTGGTAAACACCCAGATGGAAAAGCTACAACACCCTGGCATTTACCAGTTTAATGTCCAGGACAGTATCCATTCTTACAAAAACCTGAGTATACAAAGTGAAAGTTTTAGTGGTAGCTTTTGGTTATATAGTTCACTTCTCTTGAGAATGGATTGACCGACAGCTTTGTAGTTCGGCCCTAAAACCTCGGTCACAGAGCTTCAGCTGTTAAAACTTCTATCCGCTGGTGTTCCAACACGGCCCCGGCTGCTGTGTGTTCCAACGGGTTTCCCACTGTTACAATCGGGGTGGCTGCTGGGACTGTGCTGAAGACTTTCCCACACGTCACACCCACAAAACTTTTCTCCTCCATCAGGTTGGCTATCCCTGGAGATTATTAAATTAAAACAATTATTAAAAATAACTGTTATTCTGATAAGGCTCTCTGTTGCAGGAAAAGAAAACTTAATTCAAAAAACAAAACCAAATAAAGCAAAAACGAAAACAGAATTTACTGGTTACTGGGACTTAAAAACCCAGATGTATTTCTAGCTTCGGTTATGGCGCAATGCAATTGTTCCAACAGAGCTGTCAAGGGAGATTACTCTGCAACTCTGATTTCGTTCCTGCTGTGTCCACTCCATTCTCAGCTCCCACAGGAATCCAGGAATTCTTCTCAGCTTTAAGACCAAAGAGAAGAGCATTTCTTCCTGTTAACTCTGGCCACACACCCTGGAACTCTAATCGGACCGTCTTGGGTCACCTACTGACATCTGAACCGATGACCAGGGCTTGGAAGAAGCCGGGCCTGTGTCGCACACTCTGCTCCCGAGAAGATGAAATCCAAAGGGAAATTTAATATACTACTACCACGCAAAGGGGGTAAAAAACTCTGGGAGGCCAAAATGACAAATGTCCAGCTCCAGTTTCTGTCCAGGGTGGGCATGCTCATGATCGCCCAGCCAGGAAGAAGTCCGAAAGGGTTTTTCATACTTGACACGGTCATAGCGTTTCTCTGTGGTATGGACTCTTTGATGCTGCAGAAGATTTCTTTTGCTAGTCAAGACTTTTCCACACTTACCGCATACACAGGAAGACTCTTGAGTATGGACCCTTAGATCCCTTTTTAACTGGTCCTGAGCACTGAAGGCTTTCCCACAATCTGCACAGTCAAAGGGTTTCTTCTCACTGTGAACTCTCTGGTGCCGAGTTAGTTTTTCATGCAAATTAAAGGCTTTTCCACACATTTTACAAGAATGAGGCTTTTCCCCCATGTGAATAAGCTGATGTTTGCTAAGACAGGAAGTCCTTCCAAAGCTTTTGCCACACTCATTACATGCATAAGGTTTCTCCCCAATGTGGATTCTCTGGTGTCCAACAAACTCAGAACTACCGGTGACGACTTTTCCACACTCCTGGCAGTGACGGGGCCTGTCCCCACTGTGGATTCTCTGAAGGCTGATCAGACTGCCATAATCACTTAAGGCTCTCTTCCCCCATTCTTGCTCACACTCACAGGGTTCCTCTCCACTGTGGATCCTCCTCTGATGCTGACTTACCGTTGACTTAACAGCAAAAGCTTTCCCACATTCATCGCACTTGTAAGGTTTCTCCCCAGTGTGGATTCTCTGGTGTCGAACATCGTGAGAAGAACAGCTGAAACCCCCACACACACCTCACATCAGAAGGGTTTCCGATCACCATGGATTCTTGGAGCGTTTCTTGTAGTATTTTTCACTGTGGAAATTTCCCAATGCTTTTCCAGTTTATGTGTTTCTAGGAAGCTGGTTCTTGGAAGAGCATTCTTCTGCAGACCCCAAGATACCACAACGTCTCTGTTTTCAGAAATTCCCTGCATTGATGTGGACTCATTGTCGGCACTGATCTCAGTATCTGACGTGACAAACAGAAAACATAAGTGCCACCTGAGAATTACAGTAGAAACAAAAGAGCATCAAATATTGTAGGATTTTCACAGACTATTTTCTCAACCCCCACACAGGCCTGACAGCAAGAAAAGTGCCTAATGTCACACAGGCAGAGAATTGTTGAGGTGGGACAAGGTACCAGCGTGCACATGACACGTCAGATTGCTTCCTAAGCTCTTCCAGACTCTATATCTGAATGACTTCTCCATAGCATGTTTTCATATTTTCTGACCTTATGATACTCATAGGCCTACAAAATATCAAAGAAGGTACAGGCTCTAAGAGGAAGCAGTGACACTGAGGCAGGCAAAACAGAGTCAAAAAGTAAAACTGAAGAGTCACCAGAATGCAAAGGTAATAAATGAATTGTTTTTTAAAAAAGATTTTATTTATCTTTTGAGAGGAGAGGGGAAGTATAAAGAGAGGAAGAGAAACATCAGTGTGTGGTTGCCCCTCTTGCATCCCCCACCCGGGGGCCTGGCCCGAAACCCAGGCATGTGCCCTAGACTGGGGATTGAACTGGCGACCCCTCAGTTTGCAGGCTGGCGCTCAATCCACTGAGCCACATCAGCCAAGGCATATTATTGTTCTTTTAAAAAATTCATACCCTGCAGAAGTCCCCACAGACTGGAGACACTGAACATTAAGGGCACTAGGCTGTGGCAAGACAAAAAAAATCACAGAAGCCCTTAGGGGAGATCACCGCTGGTACTCCACAGATGACAAGTGAACACGCTCAAACTGCTGGCAACTGCTGTCTTGTTATGAGACTCTCAAAAACGTCTGAACCTCAAATATGCAGAAACTACAGTGCTAAGTAGACTGCCTATTTAAAATGGATAGAACACAGTTTGCTCAGATACACCATGACATAAAATGGCATTTGTGTTCCTGTATGTTGGATGACATGTTAAGTCAACTTATTTTGTATAAAACGCTTAACTAATTTTGTTTTAACGTTAATTTGAATTGTCTGCCGGTTCATCGGGTTCATCCTTTGAGGGTGCATTGAACGAGTGAGGCCTTCAGGAGGAGAGAGCTGAGACTACACAGGGAAATCAACAGTCTGGAAAGGGGCAGTTCGTTCTCACACGGTGCCTCTCTCCCTAGCTGGCTGCTCAATGTCACAAAATCGGGACTGAGCAATCTATGACAAAACACTGTTATTTTTCCTGCTGCCCTGTATACTCTACCAGTCGTCTTGATCAGAATCCCCACAGTTCTTCTAAGCAAGCCCCACCATCCCAGTTCTCCAGAGATTATCGCCCCCTTCCCGCTGAAGGAACAAAGCCACCTATTCGCAGTGTCCTCAGGTTCCTTCCCTTCCGTTACCATGTTACCACGTCCTCTCACCCCAAGTCACCCTCTCAAGCCTCATTCTTCCCAATGGTCCAGACGCCATGTCCTCCCTCCCCGATACACTGCTCTATCAGCGGTATCATCCCGTCTTCTCCTTCAACCCTTTTTGGATCTGCAAATCCACCTGGGCCCAACGAGCATCCCTTGACACCCAATTTTTTCTCATAGGAGTGTTTTTCAAATTTCCTACCATTAGTTGTAAAGTTGACACAGTGTGTAAGCACCAAACAATTTTAAAAATGAAATACACTGGCCCATATTAGAATAGCAGAGAACAGGATTCACACACATTGTAATGCCAAGGGCAAATTGTGACTCCTGACCCTCCAGTTTCCAAGAACATATGAGTGAGTATACAGGGTTCTGATGCAAAATGTAACAACCACTGAAGCTCATCAACAAAAAAGAGTTTGAAAAACATTTGCCACTATTCACTATACTTTCTTTCATTTCTAGACTAACAAAATAAGAGGCTAACGCATGCTGCCTCAATTTTGTCATCTCCCATTTGCCCCTCTCTGCAAACGGTCCCCCTAAGCTGCCACCCTTGGCTTCAGCTTCCCTGTGCCCTCCTGGGGATCCGCCTCTAGCCGTCTTTCTCTTCCCTCTCTCACCAAAATGAAATATTCCTTAATATTTAAGATTCCGCCCTCCTTTTTGCTCCCTCGGGTCATTTCAGCTGAAACTCTGTGGCCTACACTTGCATCTGTACTTGTAGATCTGACATTCCCCTCAGAATTTCTACACCTGCCTTCTCAATGGCCTGCTCCAGCCATCCAGTCTCACATTCCAAAGGAACCGCGGACTGTGTTCAGATCTGAACGCATAGGCACTTAGAAAGCTCCTCCTGTGTCACGACTTGCCAGTGTTATCTGATTCAACGACTCCCTTTCGTGGTGAGTTTTGATTAAGATCTGGTGGATTCTACCACCACACACTCCTTCCTCTTCCATTTTTGCATGACCACTATCCCCTACCCAATTCACTTACTCAAAAGTTAATGCCTCCTGCACTGGCTGGTGTGACTCAGTGGACTGAGTGCCGGACTGTGAACCAAAATGTCACTGGCTTGATTCCCAGTCAGGGCACATGCCCAGGCTGCAGGCCAGGTTCCTGGGTGAGGGTGTGCTAGAGACAAGGCAACTGAGTAATGTTTCTCTCCCTTTCTTTCCTCTCTCTCTAAAAATAAAAATGAAGTCTTCTTTAAAAAAGTTAATGCCTCCTATATAATAACAGTTTAACAAGATTTTATGTCTTCAGCTTCCTTTATGCCAATCAAATCACATACTATATTAATACTCCTAAAACACAGCACTTTTGGGCCTATGTCACCAGTGGCTAGGTGACTGTGGCCTGGGGCACTGCTCCTGCTCCACCTGGTTTTGCCTGCTCTCTCATTCCTGTTCCTGTGTGGTGAATTCTTCAGGACAGAGCCCTCAGGTCCACCACAAAATCTGCATTCTAGATATTCCACACAGTGCTGGGTGGGTGCTATATCACACCAACTACATTCACCTACACCAGCAGCTGTAAAGAGAGGTCAGCTGTAAAGACTCTGTGCCAGCCTTGGATTCTAGGAAATCTTGCTTAGGCTTTGAGTCCTGAGCCTCGTGCTTTTGCACTGCTTTCTAGAAAAGACAGCATACCTACAGACAGGCTCCAGAAAAAAAAATCCACTTTTAAATAGCAGCCCCCTCCCTGCCCCTGTGATTTTTCTGCACATTAGAAGAATTCTTCTGCGCTCTGCAAAGTTCTTCACAATGACTTATTGTGTCTTTTATTCCCTTCTTCAGGCCAGATAATCTACCTTCTTTTTCTCCACATGGTATCCCATGTAACCTGTAAATTTGGAACAAATGCCCCTGTCTCTGAAGAAACATGGCCTGAGCATCTAAGTGGGAATTCCTCCTGCCTCTCCCGCTATGCTCCCACAGCCCACTGCCTACGTACCAACAGAAGCATTCAAAACACATTTTTTAAAGCTTTTACATCTGTCTCCACAACTTGTGTCCTCCAGTGAGTCTTAAACAAAGCTTGGCACCCAGCAAATGCTGAAAAATGGCTCCTGAATAAATCCATCCTGTCCGAGGAAGGAGGGCTACTGGGGTGAGCAACGCTGGAACTCAGAAAGAAATGATGAAGCCAAGAATTGCATAGGAGATGCATGAAAGGGAAATAAGTTACCTTGGTAAGAGTTAAAATTGGTGGAAAAGGTTTCATGCTTTACCAATTAGGAAAGGTTCTTTACTTTATCTAAATCCTTACCAGCACAGTGCACTTTAAAATACACTGCTCTGTAAGCCTCGACAGTTGGCAGTTCTAGACCTACCTCACTTACCTCTACAGAAGTCTGTGGTCCTCTCTACAGTGGGTCGTACTGTGCCTCTAGTCCCCAAGCCAAATAAATTCCCTTCCTCCAGAAGTGGGATCAGGGCAGATCTGGGAACTGTGCAGCCTGAAAAGGGGGGAGAAAACGACACCTTTCAGCCCTGTGTCTGCTATGTCCAAAGAGGGAAAACCCCAAGAGCCTCCGGAAGAGGCTCAGGATTGGGGACAGCAAAGGAGATTTTGTTCAAGGAGAAACTGAACGTTTGATCAAAAAGAAACTGACCTCTTCCCATATAAGAGGAGGAAAGTTAGTGAGACCCTGCAAGACAGGTGCAAACAGAGGGAAGGGTTCACACCTTTCCCAAGACAGTGGGGGGATAGCAACGAACTGAGAGCTTGGCTCTGGCAACAGAAACCACCTATGGTGCAGAGCCCCTTAGAGGACGGGACTGCTCTTATGAGGGGACGACGATTCCTACATTGGAGCCAAACTGACCAAAGACCTTTCCCTACCACCCAGGAATCTCTGAAGTGGGTCATTTGGCCTCAGCCCCGGAGCTGAGCAGTGGGAGGTACCAGAGACGACCCCTCCGTCCCCACACCATGCCCCAGCCAGCAGGGAAAAAGAAGGAAGCAGGAAAGCATAGATCTGAGTCCCAGGAGGAAAGTGGCCTTACCCGGGGATGTCAAGTTCCCATAATTCTCCAGCATCACACTTCTGTACAGGGCCCCCTGTGTGGGGGAAAGGCCAGCCCATCCTGCCTGAGAAAAGTCCCCAGCCACATCCTGGAAGGTCACCACCTGCTGAAACAAGAGGTTCCTGCTGCCCACAACCCAATTCTCTGACTCAGGCCAGAGTGTGGGACACAGAGGACAGTATGAGGGAGGGGTCTTATTAGGGGAGGCTGATGAGAAAAGGCGAAAGAATTGAGTGTTGGACCCTTCAATGACTATTTCTACAACTAAAAATCTGGATTTCTCTATCAGAAGAGCTTCCATTAGGATATAAGGTTTACTGTTATTATAAAACATGATAAAAAATTTTTCAAAAACACTGGACAATCTCCCATTAATGAAACTTCCCAGAGCAAAATCTCTTTGATTTTGTTAATACTGTGTTTTACTGTCACACCTACAAGTTGGCAATTAGCTTCAATATGTCTACACACTTACTCACAGGTGGCATCTCACCACTGACCTGTTCCCATGTCATCACTAGCCCCAGTGCCCAGCCAATCCATCTGCCCCCCACATGTGCTCACTCTGCCCCAAACCTCAAGCCCACATAACAAGAACAAAGTCATGGTTTGTCACGATGAGCCCCTATCACCCAACTCCCCTCCGTTGCTTGAAGGGCCTGAGCTGCCTGTGTTTGAGAACGACCAGCAGAGGAAGCTCGGTGCCATCTGAGGGGGCAGCCTTGTGTTCTGCTTTCTGATGCCTTCTCTTGGGAGAATATGCTTCTGGAATCAAATTGCTGCTGGGTAGCTCCTTTGGCCACTTTTTATATCCCCAAAGCCATCTGTAACAGCTTCTGCCAACCGAGCCTCGAGTTTTTTCATAGCCATCCTTTCCCCTCCCTGAAGGCACCAAGTCTACCTTCCCAGAAAGCTCCAGCATCTGGTTTAGACCCTCTACTCACTCCTCCGACTTCAGTATCAAACGGTTACCTGAACATGCACTGAACATCCTCCACTGTCCATCGCCCCGGCACTGACTGCCTCAGACTCTGCTGACCCAACGTGTCTGACCCCCATCTAACACCAAACTCAGATGCCCTCATGAATGGGCTCCCTCTCTAATTTGTATAAACTAATAAACCCAGTGAGTGACAATTTTCTTTCCCTATCTCAGTTGATAGCACCTATTCCAGCCCCATCTCTTATATCAGAAACTTAAGATTCATCCTAGACTGACTCACCCCAGTCACTGCTCACTTCTAACTGTTGGTAATCAAATCCTGCCAATTTTATTACCAAAATATTTCTGGAATCTGACTCTTCATCGTCAAGGTACAATCAGTACCTTATTCAATAGATGGGAACACTTTAACAGCTGCCTGCACTGAATCCATCCACCCTCTGCCAGCACCTACAATGACCTGCTTTAAATGACAACCTGACCCACCCAACTGAATGACTTAATGAGTCACCACTAACCATAACAGTGGTTCTCAAAGTGTGGTCCCCAGAGTAACAGCATCTGACAACTTGTTGGAGATACAAACTGGTACCCATCACCAGCCCCTGAGAGCAATTTTTGCATCAAGAGCCCTCCAGGTGATTATGATGCACGCTCAAGTCTGAGAAAGCTAAGCTAGAAGAAAAAAGCCCAAGCTCAGGAAATTGAGCTGTATCAGGTGACCAGTAGATGGTGAGGAGGGAGGCGCAAGACTGACTGTAAACAGAGAAACTAGCTGGGAAGCTCTGCAAACAAAATCCCAGAGAAGAAACAAGTCCTGAATGAAGGCAATATAAATATGGGACAAGTGGAAGAGATAGCAGGCAGAAGCATCAGACGTGGCGATTCTCTGGAAGTGGTACCTGGGAAGAAGTCAACAAGTACTCAGCAATCTGGAAACTAAGTGGTGAGGACTTCGAGATGGTGATACCAGTGACTCGCCAGTACTTACAGAAGACCAGAAGAGGGCGGGAGCAACAAGGAACACAGTGTATCAGTGGAAGATTTCTGACATGCTGCCCAATGTCAGAAATCTGGGACAGGCACTTGCGATATGGTGCTTGGATGCTAAGTTACTGGATTAATAAGTCCCAGGAAGGAAATGAAGCGACACTCAGCAACTCATCAAACTCAAAACATGAAATACAACTCAAAAAATCAGTTTCCCCATCCAACTAATGTAAGGTACCTAATGTTCCCTTTACAAATGAAATCAGTTAAGATACAAAAAGGTTAAGTGACTGACTCAAGGTACAGAGTACAGATGTTTCTTATTGTAGCCCCTGCCTTGCCTTAGCCAGCAGCGCTGGCCTCGAGGAGGATATACTTTCCTTGATTCTGAAACCAAAACTTCTTCAGGAGGGTAAATGATATAAGCTCCTTCCTTCTCGTCTTCTTCCTGTCACTCTTCTGTCACCACTTCCCAGGACCCTTGCGACCAGATACTTATAGCACTAGCCTGACTCTCTCATTCTCACAGACCCCTCTAAACCTGGGGACCCTCCAGCTCAGCAGAAATCATCAGAGTATAAGAGGCTACAATTCCACTTCCCAGGACACTCTCTCCGGCGACTGCCTGGTGGGCTCTGGCTGTTCAACCCCTGACCATCCAGCATCCAGTCCTACTGCAGAGTAGCAACAAGGGTCTTCCTGCTGCTTTGGCTCTAAGACTTTTGCCAGAATCATCCCTCTCATTGCCCACTGCCTTCAAATCAGATCTCTCGAAGGGTGACCTGAAGGATTCTCATCTCACCTGGTGCCAGGCTTTCTAAGGCATGGCTGTCATCCCTGGGTTCCCTCTCGGTGAAGGGCAGGGACTGAGGGAAGAAGTAAAAAGAACCATGAGTGAGCCTGGCCCAGTCCAGGGGTCTCCTTTAAACCAACAAATTTGCCAATAACAGCAGCAATCATTTACTAAATGCCCACTGGGTAAGTGGTATATAAATATTTTCTTTTTTAAATTCCACACCATGGATCCAGACCATACCATGAAGTTGTCAACATAAGAAACATTCAAACCTGTAAAGAATTTTTATGAGTTTATTTGAGCCAAACTGAAAATTGCTATGAAGCAAAATCTCAAAAGATTGAGAAACGCTCCAGAGAATGGCAGTTTAGCACCTTATTTTATACATTTCAATCAAAAGAAGAGGTGAAGGAGGTTACAAGAAATCCACTGGTGATAGATTAGGGAGGTTGGAAAAAGCAAAGGGGAGAACCTGTGGCTTTGGATAAAAAGTAAAATGATGGACACTTATGCAGGTTTAAATTAGGAGGAAAGATTCCAAAAGGTGCCCTCAGGCACCAGAGCGTGTATTCCCCGACAGCGAACAATGCTGTCTGTGCCAACATGAGTA
This sequence comes from Artibeus jamaicensis, assembly GCF_021234435.1. Classification (NCBI taxonomy): domain Eukaryota; kingdom Metazoa; phylum Chordata; class Mammalia; order Chiroptera; family Phyllostomidae; genus Artibeus; species Artibeus jamaicensis. The sequence goes on from NW_026521842.1 coordinate 14,711,436, forward strand.
CACACAGAGCAAAAGACACCGGAAAACTAGAAGCAAAACTCAACAAGAGGAAACCCAGACCTTCATTTTTAAAAAATATAATTTTACTGGGAAACTAAAAGACAAGAAAATAGAAACAAATACCAAATTTTTAAAAATTTTAAAAAGATTTTTATTCACTTTTAGAGAAAGGAGAAGAAAGGGAGAAAGAGGAGAGAAATATCGGTATGTGAGAGAAACATGAATTGTTTGCTTCTTGCACATCCCCAACTGGGGACCTAGCCTGCAACCCAGGCATGTTCTCTAACTGGGAATCAAACCAGCAACCTTTCAGTTTGCAGGCTGGCACTCAATCCACTGAGATACATCAGCCAGGGCAGCAAATGCCATATTTTTGGATGAAAAATACTCATCTTCTCACTCAGTAACTACAATAATCCTCTGAATCTTTTCTTTTTCACAAATGAGAAAACAAGGCTAACAGAATGACTTTCTCTACCAAGGTCAATGTTGGTGGTTGGATGAACTTGGATCCCAAGCCAGATCTGCCAGATTCCAAAGGCCATGCTTTTAATAACTACGTTAAGTTGCTTCCAATCTAATCCTAGCAGGATTTCTCTTGGAACCTGATAAAGTGATTCAAAAGTTAATATGGAAAAATAGATCAGTAGCCAAGAAAATTCAGAAGAATCTGAGGAAGTCTTCCTTTTCTTGGACCTTGGCCCAAGCATCTTTTTTGTACACCATCTCATTCTAGGACCCAGTGATAACTACAAAGGACCCTGAAAAGCCAACTCAACATGGCAGAATGTATGGCTTATTACTTTAATTATATGTCCTATGAACACTCTGTATTCTTGTTAAGCAGTCACATGCTACCAAAAAGCCAGCATCTCCCCTAAAGAAACTCATTGCAAGCTCTAGCTTCCTGATGGGCTCATCTGTGCCACCCTTCCCCCAGTTTAGCCACTCCAGCCTGCTTTCAGTTTTTTTACTCTGCTAAGTCAGGACCTTAGTACCTGCTCTGTGTGAATCACTCTTCTCCAGCCTTAGAACCTTTGTAACTGATCCTGTCCCCCTGCAGTGCTCTCCAGGGCATGAGCCCCTCTTCACCGAGGTAATGCCAGCTCATCCTTCCCATCAGCCCCTATAGATCAGGGCAGGTCCCCATATTACACACTCCACTAGTCCCGCATTCCCTTTCCTGTACATCACATCTCCTAGATTGAGATTACACATTGATCTGTGTTTTCTTCCTTCAACAAACACTTATTGCATACTTATTTCATTCCAGGCCAAGTGTGAGATACAATGGAGAAAGAAACAAAGGTGTGATCCCTTTCTTCACTAAGCTTGGTTTAGACTAAAGGAAACACACATATTACTCAAAGATTCTCGTAAATAACTTTAAGATCACAATGTGACTAGTGTCAGGGAGAATCTAGTCTGGGTAAGACTTAGTAGGAGTTAACTAGATTAAAAGGAAAAAGCTTTACAAAAGTAACAGCAAGTACAAAAGTATGCTCTAGAAGTGAAAGTCCAAGATGACACAAGGGGAGTGTGCTTCAACATGAGGGTGGAAAAGCTACAAGAGACCGAACCACGCAGGGCCTTGTGCAGCTACTTGTTTACGACCAGGTGGGGTGAAATGATCAGATTTGATTAATATGTAACTCTCCCATTAAACTCAAAGCTCCCTGAGGTCAGGCCCCACACCCCGTCTCATTCATAGCTGCATCCAGGGAACCTAGAACAGCGACTTGTCCTTAGTTGCTCAATAATTAGTTGTTAGCCCAATGAACGGAGCGACTTTGTGGCTGTGCCGGGGACCTCACACGTCTCCTTTCCATGCACAGCCTCCATTTCCCAAAGCCGGCTGCAGCGAGTGAAAGCATCCGAGGGAGGGTGGCACTGGCTCACAGCCTGTCTCCAAAAGCTTCCACTGCGGCAGCAGGGCCAAAGGCGACAGCCTTCCCTAAGAGCGCAGGGGACTTGCTGACGACACACCCAACATTCACCTGCCCAAAGCTGTGAAGCCCAGCGCAACAGGAAGCACACCACGCGTGGCTCGCCCAAGCCTCCCGCACTCCCTCTCTAGGACACAGGAGCTTGCAGCTCTGCGGCTCTCTGGACTCCTGGCGGGAGCTCTCAAATGAGGGATCCGCAGAGCCCGGGAGAGGAGAGAAAACTGATGATGCTCATTCTCGCTCATCTCTAACAGAAATTTATCATTTCCTTCAATCACGTGCTAGCAACAAACCACAGTAGTGCTGGCAGTACCTGTGATTTTGTCAGTAATAGAAAGCACACATATTTTCATGTCATGTTACAGTTGATGTAGATATCTCAAAATGCAGGCTATTCTCACCACTAATTTGTCAATGCAAGAAACTTCCAAATCTGAGTTTATGCGAGCCAAAGCGATGACAACTGCCAGGAAGCAAAACCTCAACGGATAGAGAAAATGCTCTTGAGAATGGCAGTTTTGCGCCTTATTTTATACCTTAGAATCAAAGGAACGGGCATAAGGGGGCTACAAGAAATCCATTGGTGGTAGACTAGGGAGGCAGGAGAAAGCAAAGCAGGGATATCTCTGAGATAAAAAGTAAAATGGGGAGACACATGCTTCTTTCACATTGGTGGATATGGGAGAGTTAACAGCATTTGCCGCACAGAGTCTTCAGGGATGAAGAGAACAATGGTGATTCTGTGGCCTCTGCTCAGGGACATTGTGCCCTGACGGGTCTGGAAGAGGGATTCCTGTGACTTTTCATAGGTATGTTGTCACAGATGCAAAAAGACCACAGACGGGCTCAGGGTAAAGACTGACCTTTGTCAAGGAAGATGCTGGCCTAGGACAGGACAATCTGACATGACTCACTTTTGGTTAGGAAGTTTTCATTTCAGACCATCCAATGTAGTTGGTTAACTTCAGGTCTCAGTCTGTGAGGCCACTATGAAGGCCTTCCTTGGCCTCTTTTTTTTGTCCAGAAATTCAAAATTATAATAGTTACTAGGCCTACATTTAGATATTGTCATTTACCATATTGATAAAGCTGCCCATTATTAATGTATCACAAATTTATTTTAGAAACTATTTAACTGTATTTTAATATAATTGATTTGGGGGGTGTCAGGTGTCCTAATACTGCAAAATAGGTCATTGAACAAGAAAAAAATAACTGTCTTCCATAGAGGCAAAGATTCGGTCACATTAAGAAACGATTTGGTCCCTTCTCAGTCCTAGGGAAAGGACTTTCACTTTTATTGTTCACTTTCAATAAAGTGAAAACAGTAGACATTTAAAAACACTGCCTAAGAGTTGTGAGAGGGTGCAATTTATGATAACTATAAAGATCGGATATCCTGATATATGAAGGTATTATTAATTGAGATGAGGAATTCAGAAAAGAGAAGCTGGGTCCAGTCAGGAAGATTACAGAATTCGGTTTTAGAAATACTGAGTACACACACACACACACACACACACACACACACACACACACACGTTTTATTAAAATATAATTCACATCTGATATAACTCATCCATTTAAAGGGAACAGTTTGGGCCCTCGCTGATGTAGCTCAGTGGATTGAGCGCGGGCCTCCGAACCAAAGAATTGAGGTTCAATTCCCAGTCAGGGCACATGCCTGGGCTGCAGGCCAGTTCCCAGCAGGGGACACGAGAGGCAACCATACATTGATATTTCTCTCCCTCTCTCCTTCCCTTCCCCTCTAAAGATAAATAAGTAAAAAATCTTTAAAATATTTAAAGGGAACTGTAACAGTTCGGTAGTTTGGGGTATAGTCACAAAACTATACAACCATCACCACAATCGACTTTAAAACACGTCTACCCCACACCGACCCTCTCTCCCCAGTCTTCCTGTGATAGGCAGAATAGCATTCCCCTCAAAGATGTCTACGTCTTAATCCGTGGAACCTGTATTTTAGGTTACATAACAAAGAGGAACTAAAGTTTCCAGTGGAATTAAGGTTGCTAATCAGCTGCTATTGAAATAGATTATTATTGTGGATTACTCAGGTGGGCTCGTTGTAATCACAAGGATCCTTTAAAGTGGGTGACCGAGACGGCAGCCTCAGAGAAACCTGTCCCAGCGCTGCTGGGTTTGAAGCTGGAAGAAGGAATGCACCAAGAAGTGGGTGGCCTCTAGAAGCTGGAAAAGGCAAGGAAACAGATTCTCTCCTTAGCCAGTACTTTGAATTTAGTCCAGTGAAACCCATTTTAGACTTAATGATCTCTAGAATTTTAAGATAATAAATCTGTGTTGTTTTAAGACACCGTTTGTGGTCATTTGTTACAGCAGTGACAAAAATGAACTCTTCTCCTCCACCTTCAGGCCTTCCTCCAATTCTAGACAATTACTAATCTAGGTTCTGACTCTATACACTTGCCTATTCTGGACATAAACATCATATAAATGTTCATCAAGTCTGGACATAAAACAACAAAAAAGGAGTTCCCACTGTTGGTAGTCTTCTTAGTCTTTAGAATGATGGGAACCTATCTGTTTCTTTAGAAGCAGGACTTGGACAGAGCTAGACTTTTTTTGCTGGGGGTGGGGAATGCTGTACTTTCAACCTGCAAAAACTCTCAACAAACGTCACATGTTACGCGGGTGAGGAGAATTTTTCGGTTATCCCTGGTGAGTGGTCACTCCAAGCTGAGCAGCAGTGCGATCTGAGTCATACGGCACTTACAGGTGCTTTGGACAAAGTACACACTGCACCGCCCTTTCAGGCCTGGCCATGGACAGCACTAGCAGATGCCCCCCAGCAGGACTGGAACTTACGTGCTCTGCTTCTCCATGTTTTATTGCTTTTTATGGGTCTTTTTTTCTTCAAATTATTTTAAAATTATTTCTAAATTATTGTAGTAGGTGACTAATGGGGAGAACTAGAAGTTAAACATCATTGTTTATTTCCAGCACAATCACATTTTTTAAAGAATCCGAGTGCATATTGCTCTGTTCACTTGATATTTAGAAGTAAATTCATACTAGGATTTTGTGATCTGGGTTTCCCTGACCAAGACTATAATCCAATGTCCTTAGGACATTTTGAATGGAAAAGCCTAGGCATCCTGGTACACAGGCCAGCGCTCAATCCACTGAGCCACACCAGCCATGGCAAGCCTAGGCATTCTGAAGTCCTCCTTTTGGTTGAATGAATGGTTAGTGAGTAATTTCCACTCTCACTTGCCTAGAAGTCTCCCTGTGAATCTTCAGGATTAATAAATAATAGCTAATTGGTGTTGATCTACTGTTCCTCTACAACTAAGGAAATGTATACTCATACCCATGTCTATGGCATCTCTACATCAAACATAATTATTTTAAAGCCTTGGCCACTCTTTAGAGTCCCCTGGGAGCCACCTTCTCTCCTTCTGTTTACCTCATGGCATGAATATCCAGCTCTCCTTCTAACTCCTACATTATCTGTCTTTAACTTAGATTATGAGTAATGTAAGATCAGATCCTCTTACCATATTTGCTGCTATTTCTAACTTAAAAATGGTGGGTGAAATATCATCTTCTCTCCCAGCTCTCTGATAAGCTTGGCCACAAATGGGATGGAGTTATAGTGGAACTTAACTTTCATGCACAAAGTAAATTTTGCCTTCGCTGCCAAAACAACATAAACTAAATGTTTTGTTGCAGTAGCTATACTGTCATGAGATTTGATGAAATTATCTCTTTGCACCTGAAAGCATAATAGTACCAGAACTCAACATCATACCAGGAGTCCAGCAAATGCAAGAAGGCCAGCAAAAGAAATAAAAGACATGCAGATTGGAAAGAAATAAATAAAGCTGCTACTATTTCTAAAGAACATGATTGTCTACACAGAACATCACAAAAAATCTACAAAATCTCCTAGGACTAATAAGTGACTTTAGCAAGATCACAGAATTAAAGTCAAGGTACAAAAAAATCAATTGTTAGAAAGTGAAATTTCCAGCAATAAAATTTCCTACAATACAATTTTAATAAATGTTTACATTTACAACAGCACAGGAAAAGAACCCATGAATTACTTAGGTCTAAACCTACCAAAATATGTCCAAGATATGCATACTGAAAGCTACAAAATGACAAAATAATTGAAAAAATACCTAATAAATGGAGATAGATACTATGCTCACTGACTGAAAAATTCAATATTGTTAAGATGTCAATTCTCCCCAAATTGACCTATATATCAGAGTAGTCTAATCAAAACCCTAGCATGAACTTTTGCAGAAACCAATCAAGCTGACTGTGGAAAACGGAGGGCAGTGCCGTGTGACGGCTGAAAATGTATTCGCCTCTGCGCAGTGCAATGTGGTGGGCACTAGGGATTGAAACGCTGAGTGGAAAAATTCTTGTTCTCCTGTAACTAAAAGAAGTGTGAGGTTACAACTGCATTAAGTGTTAGGAAAGAGATTATGGGGTGCTCTGAAAAACCCATGTGCCACAGAAACCAGGGACCACTGCCTTAGCGGAGGAAGCCTTAAGAAATGGAATTAATGAGGATAAAGGGGGGGAAGCTTTACCAAAGGAACCATGTTCTCAAAGTGCAAGGCCAAGGGGCCTGTAGCAGAGACAAGGGGATTGTGCTGCAAGACCTAGGGTGAGGAGGCTGCAAAATGCCAGGACACGAAAGTCCCTGAACATTCGGAATGACGGTCTACTGCCCCCAAACACTGGGGTTGCTATGAGCATGGGCAGAGGTAGGCTTAGACTTGATTAATACAGACTTTCCCATTAGGCGGAAAGTACCCGAGTCTGTTTTACTCACAGTTGCGTCCCTGGAACCTGGAACTACACAGCATTTAGCAGGTGCTCGTGGATAATGTACTGCACTATGGCCTGCCAGTTACCCTGGGCCACACATTCCACCGGCGGCCACACCCAGTCCCCATTTCCCACACGTGACAGCCAAGGCGGTGAGAAGGAAGGGGGGGCGGGGAGCAGGACTACCCTGTAGCCCACCTCGCTCTCCAGTGCTCCGCGCCGCCCACCTCCCTTCTGCATCCACTTTGCAGAGACCCTGGGAACCCAAGGCACCCCTGGCCCGGGACGCTGAAATCAACCTCTCCACCCGCACTCACCTGAGGCTGGGGACACGCGTCGTTCAGAAAGTGCGTCACCCCTCGCTTGGCTGGCGGGCCCTTGCTTCTGCTCTTCCAGGACGCTGGTGCTTGTCGGGCTTTCCCTTCCCTCCCAGCCGCCCCTCCGAGGAGGAGGCTGCAATCTATCCAAGGCGCCTACAGTGGCACCGCGTCTCAATCTTGGTCTCAATCTTCGCATGAGGTGGAGGAAGCCAGAGGCCAGCCTTGAAGAGCACTGGTATTTAGGGATTTCATCACGGCTGCACTTGGCCAGCTCTGCTCGCTGGACTGCGCCAACTGAAACACTACAAACCTACGAGTCCATTATTAAGACAATAACTAAGTCAGCTGAGGTATACCCCACACAATGATATACTCTCCTAAATATCACTGAAAATGAATCAACTCGACCTATGTGGTTAAATCTCACTTCCACAATGTCAAATTTTTAAAGTAAGATGCAGAAGGATAGATACCTCGAGTATTTCATTTATACAAATTCAAAACATGCAAAAATAATGTTTTGATGTTTATGGAAATAACCATATATCACAAGTTTTAAAGCATCTATGGGTATAATTAACACCACATTCAGGTGGTAAGTGCTTCTGGAGCCACAGGGAGAGAAACGTGATTCAGTACAAGGGACTTCAGTTCCATCTGTAATGTTTTAGTCCTGGAAAACATAAAACCACCATGGCAAAATGTTCGGATATGAAGCTGAAGGGAAGTACATAGGTGTTTATTATGCTCTATATTTTTCCACACCTGAAATATATCTTAAATTTTTTAAAAATTTCAACAGTACCACTAGTAAGTAAAAACAGAAGTATCTTCAAAAATAGCAAAGGATGGCCCTGGCTGGCGTAGCTTAATGGATTGAGTGGGGGCTGTGACCCAAGTTCGATTCCCAGTCAGGGCACATGCCTGGTTGCGGGCCAGGTCCCCAGTGCGGGCCACGTGAGAGACAACCACACATTGATGTTTCTCTCTCTCTTTCTCCCCCGCTTCCCCTCTCTAAAAATAAATAAAATCTTTTTAAAAAATAATAAAGGATGATAAAAGCAAAAGCAGAGTCTATATAGCAAAAGTAGGACACAAGTAATTGTTAAAAACCATTGAAGATGGGACATATCAGACTAAAATGTGTCACAATAAATGTAAATAGGTTAAAATATTCTCAAAAGCATCGGTGCAGAAAATGGATGAGACACACCCTGCCCAGGCGATTGGGTTATTTTCTGTAAGTCTAAGGGTAAATCAGCCTGTGAACAGGGCGACTGCCTTTACCTCGATGGCGCTCCCAACCGAGGGAGCTTCCGTTTCTAATACTTGGAGGGGGCTTGCTCTTTCACTGTGGACAAAAGCCTCATGTACCTGTGAACTACACTATCCTGAACAGAAATTCCTACATTACTAATGCAACAAATTAAATATGGGAGGTCTCTTCTCACCAATCCTCCTCTTATAGTTTGGATTCAATACGTGCTTCCCCCACAGTTTCTGGCCAATGTATAGGAATCATTAAAGACTTTGGGGACATGAACTGCTGTGTTATATAGGTGTTCGTGTACCAAACTGGTAGATTTGGACACTCCAAAACAACTGGACACTACAACAGCCTTGGCTAAAGCCCCAGCTTTCGGTGAAGGGACCCAGGAGGCTTCCCGCTCTAAAAGTGCAGACAGCTCCTTTGGAGGTGGGCATTGGCTGGACCCCTCGCCTCTCCTCCTCCCGTGCCTGGCAGCACCATCTACAGACACTTCCTTGGTGCTCCCCATCCCTGGGCTGCTCTCCTTCCAGCTCAGGTTTGCATAACAGAGCTTGCAGCCGTGAGGCCTCCAGGGAGAAGCAAGCACAGGGCCCAGGGAAAGACCTAGACAGAGAAACAACCGCACAGGAATGCTCTTCACCGGGGCACTGCGTCTAGTGCCCTCTTCTTCTAGCTTGGCCCCAAGCAGTTCTAGGCCCAAGGGATGTAGAATGAATCATAAACAAGAAAAAAATCAAGGTTCAGGGAGATTTAATGAGGCCACAGCAATCATACTCTTGCATGGAGTGATGAACCCTCGTCTTCAAACATTTAAACAGCCCGAACCTGTCTTGAATATGAAATAGCACTCCAGTGGGTCAGCTACTTTGCACAGCACAAGCCCGACATCTAGCGTTAGCAGGATAAATCTCAGGTGGCTCTGCAATTTACCTGAACTTGAGAGAAACCGCGTCTTGGTGTCTCCCTTCTCACGAGTCTCACCTCAGCTTCTGGAAGGCTAAAAAATATTTTGTTTTTTTTAATATGTAGTTTGTCTTTTAATCTTCTCAACAATTTGCTCTCTTATTTTTCACATTAATGAAATAAAATTGAGGCAAACTGAACACTTTTTATTAAAATATAATCGACATATAACACTAAATTTAAGACATACATGTTAATTTAATACATTTACATTTATATTTTGTAATATGATTGTCATTGTGACAGTAACTAGCACCTTTATCATGTTACATAATTATCATTTATTTTTAGTTTTGAAATAGTTAAGTTCTAGTCTCTTGGCAAGTTTGATGATTATAATATAATATTGTTGTCTACAGTCCCTATACTATGCATTAGATCTCTAGGTTTATTTACTATTGGTTGCAAGTTTGTACCTTTAAACAACATCTGTCCTATCCCCCCTTCACCTAAACTGGACATGTTTAGAGTGTAAAATTTGGTGAGTTATAACCAGCAGAGAACAAAATAAACAAAAATCTCTGTCCTCACAGAGCCTGCATTCCAGTGGACAAAATTACGTCACGTGGCTATTCCAATAGCAGAGGAACCTGGAAGGCAAGTATTTAGTTTTTGAGTTTCCACAGTAGAAAGAGGATGGAAAGGGTGTGGTGGGAGCCAAACTACAGTTCCTGCCGCAATGGGACTGGGGAACGTACTCAAAATGTATACATGCTTATGTAGACCAATTAGGTTCAAAACACGTTTCAGAAGTATGGACATGTCTATTCCTTAAACCAGACCTATTTATTATTATAACTATTACATTATTAACATGTTCTTAATCATTTAGATGCCTTCTTATTTAATGACATGTAAATAGATCCCGCAGCACAAGACCCTGGCCCACAAGTTACCTCCAGTCAACAGTAGACGTTATCCTGGCACCAATAAGGTACACCCTGTGGGTCACGGAGTATTGCTAGGCCTTTCTTTAGCTTGGGCCTTTCTTTACCTTTCACTACTTTCTGCAAGGCTTCTCTGTAAGTTACAGGCTCATTTGGCTTTACTAGCTTCTCAAAAGGTTCACATCCTCCTTGTTCTCCAAAGTCCCCTTCATAGAAAGAAATATTCTTACTAGATAGGATGAGTGGAACTGTTCATCTAGCTCAGAATAGGTCCATTCTTACTGAATCAACAGTCAACCACAGTTTACAAAACCCCGCACTAAAATTCCCGGGACTTTCCATCAGGATACACTTCCCGAAGGAAACTCCATCAGAGCGCTGATTCTCAAACTTGGCTGCACACTGGAATTACCTAGGAAGATTTCTAAAATATGATGCCTGGGTCCCAGCCCCTACAACAGTGATTCTCAATTGGGTGAATTGCTCCCCGTACCAGGAAACACTGGGCAATGTCTTTCGGTTATTACAGCTTGGAGAGGGTTGGACTGGCATCTAGTAGGTGGAGACAGGGATGGTGCTAAACAATGTGCATTGTACAGGAAAGTCCCCGCTCCCCATAGCAAAGAATTATCTAGTCCTAAAGGTCAGGAGGGCCATGGTTGAGAAATCCCGTTAAAAGTTTGTGTTGCTGCCCTTCAAGGCCAGGCAGGTTCACGGTATTCGTGCAGACAGAAAAACATTCACAGAGCTGTTGGGGTGTCTGGCATGCCTTTATTAATGGGTGGGTCAGCCATGCACGCTACAAGCTGCATGTCCGTCTGCATGTCTCATGTCATGGCCCCTGCTCCCCAGCATGGCACCCATCACGGTACCTGTCCCCTTGCGTGTCTCTCATCATCATTGCCCCCAGCAGGGAGTCCCTACCTGGTAAAGTACTACAGAGGAACAAAGCTGGAAAACTGCCAGAACATTATGTAACATAACATAATTCTGCGCATGCAAGCTCACTTCATGTTATGTAAACAGTTTATCTTATCAGGCCCCTCCAAGGTTATGGGAACACTGCTTCCCTTAGCTACCCAGATACCTGGGTGAGGAAGCCAGACTGCCTCCACTTACCCTACAAAGTCCAACTCTCTAGGTATAGGTTCAGCCTTGGCATGGGAGTTTTAAAACCTTGCCAGATGATTCTAATATGCAACAAAGTTTGAAGAGGGTATAAAAGCTAGAGACCTGTTGCTACAGAATACTTGAATATGTAAGTAAATTCCTTTCAACTCTGTACCATTGAGTTTGAACTGGAAAATTTCCATATCTTCTCATTTGATTGTGAATTGGCTTGGATGCAGAAGGTGGCTGAAAGGAGGAAGAGTTAGCTGCTTTTGTGGGGAACCCTAGGTTTTCTACAACATGCTGGAATGGACATCTCCACAAATATGTTTTGCTGCTTATTATTCATCCTAATCATGAATTGATCTCCCTGGTGTGGCTCAGGAGAATCATTAACTACAGTCAAATACTGTAATTACATTCCAGAGAACAGGCTGCCAGAAGTTTCAGGTGGGAGAAACAGCTCCTTTGCAAGAGGTACAGGGGCTGGGGCTCACTGAGGCTGGCTGTTGCTTGTTTGAGAGGATTTAGGAACCTGTGAAGCATGAGTCAAAACCAGCCATTCATACAGAAAAGTCACAGTTAACAGTTTGGGTGTACCTGTAAGTTGGGTGGGAAAGAGTCTCAGGGAATCTCCAGAGCAGGGCAAACAGTGTTAGGCAGATTGGTGGAGTCTCAGATATGGCGCTGGCCTGCAGGCTCTGTAGAGGGAGGGCTCAGAAAGGGACAATGAACTCTGCCTGTCTTTCTATCTGGGGGAAAACTGTCCTCCAGCTCCAACCTTGATGCCAAACACCTCAGTTCCTCCCTGTGTGCCACCTGTGCCTTTCAAGCTGCTACCCAGTGCTGGAGTGCAAAGGGAGTAAATCTGAGTAAGTCCATGTGTGGTTCTTTAAGTGGAACTGCTTGGGACTCTAGAAGTTTCTTATACTGACTCAATCCCTACTGGTTTTTGCAGCCAGAAGGTATGGGGACTTATCTTGCTGGCACTGGAACTCTGAGCTAGGGAGCCTGGTATGGGGCTGAGACTCCTCACTTCCAAGATAGCCCTCCTGAATTTTTACCCACCACACAAGGATGTGGAACCAGCCTGTTCCATGTTTCCACCCCTCTACCAGTCTGGATGGATGTGGTTTCTTTAATTCTGTAGTTGTCAGATTTCCATTCAACTTGATTTCTGATAGTTCTGAGTGATGGCTGTTCTACATTTTATTTGTCATTTGATGTGGCCGTGCAAGGAGAGCTGTGTTTACCATGCCGCCATCTTGACCAGAAGTCTGTGTCTACATATACAAATTTTTAGTGAAAACAGTATCATACAAACCAACTGCAACTTTCTTTTTTCATTTAACTTTCAATACTGACCACTTCACAGGTCTAGACATGTAGATATGTTAATCCATTAACAGATGCAGAGTATTATAGTGCATGAAACTGATGGGCTTAAAGAACAGCTGCTCATTAAGTGCAGGCGAATTGAACACAGGCATTTCTGGAACCCTGTAACATGACACTAGAAGTACAAAAAGGATGAAAGACTACAAGGATACGAGAATAAGGAAGATGAAAACATATGAGAGATGTCAACAGTTTGGGAAGACAGAAAGGAAGGGAGACGTGGTAACCAGGGGAAACTGGAAGCTTTGCATGGGCATGGAATGGAGAGGAGGGTGGTTAGGATACATGTATAATACCACGAAGTAAGCTGGCTCACTCAGTGGAAAGGCTCAGGAATATGTGTCAGATACAGTACTTTGCAAGGCAGAGACAGCCAAAGGGAAGAGGTAGAAGGAGCAATTGGACCTGCAGATGCCATTCCCATATGCATAGCCCAGAGATTTCTCCCAAGCCCCACACCACAGGAGGTTTATTTTCTGGGAAAAAATAGCAAAGGGCCAGATTAAAGCAGTGGATTTAAAACCAGGTGATGGATGAAAGTTTGCATACTGAAGAGAGAAGCAATACAATGCCTCACCACAGCCCCAGCCCTATTCTTTCACCTGGCTCTCAAACACTATCAACCAGGTTTTGTGCCCTCTGCGTGGAAGCCTGGAAGAACCTTCCTGAGAGGCAACAAATAACCACAGATAAACCTACAGACATCTGGGGTAGAGGCCTATCGACAAAAATTCGACAATCCTCTTTACTACAGAGGATTGGATATGAATCTTCTAAGGACCCATGCATGACCATTCCTATGGGTAGTTTGATTGTAATAGAAATAAAAAGAAGTAGAGGGAATACTCTAGAAATAACAATCAAGGATACAGGGGATATTTCATGTTAAAACTGGGAATCCTAGGAACACAGTGGTGGGGTAACAGCTGTTGAAGCATGTCAAACTGAGAGGTAGAGAAACGACTGAGAATTAGGCAAGCATAGCAACCAGGTATCTACCTCCCAATTCCCATGAATGACACAAGGAGACTCGACAGTCATCATGGGGCAGAATGTCACCAGTGCACATTCTACTTCAGCAATTACCCATGTGTACCTACTATGTGCCAGGTTCTGGGTAAGGGATAGAGGACTAAGGCACTGTTCTTGCCCTCAGTGAACTAGCAATCTACCCAGGGCAGAGTGATAATCGGAAAGCTCCCTGCTGTCCTAGGGCAGACAGACACACAGGTCCTGAGACTGTGTCTTTTCACTTCCCAGGTCCCTGACTAGCCCAGCTTCTTCACCTGCGCAGACCCCACCTCATTTTCTCACTTTCTTCCAGTGGGACACAGAACTGTCTTCCCCAGAGCACTCCCACTCAGTCTGGGAATCATGGCTCAGCACAGCTGAAGGCCCCTTCCGGCCGCCATGTCAAACCAACAAATAAGCCTGGAAAAAGCTCACTAAGTACAAGGGGCTGGCTAACTTTGACATTAAAATTTCATCATAGAAACTTGAAAGCTTAGCATTTACAATGTCTTCAAAAATAGGAGAGCTAATTTAGCAGGTAGCAGAGAAAGATTTTGTTGGATAAGTTGTAGTTTCAGTTTGCACAGACTCTCAAGCCACCCACTCAGAGGGGAGTTTTTTATAGTTTTGCACTTCCAGAAGGGAGATAAATTCTCCTGAAGAGATGCTGCTGGGGAACAGTGGGGCAGTTTGGATAACTTCAGAAACACAGTGGCTTAAATCTAGAGCCATGTACTACCTACACATTTTTGGTTGCACACCCACTAAAATAACTTTTTAAAAACTAGACAGTTGAGACCAACAAGCATATGCAAAGATGCTCAACATCGCTCATTATTATGGAAGTACAAATCAAAACTTCTAGGTTAGCTGCTATTTTTAAACAATGGAAAAAAACAGTAGTATCGAGGATGTATAGAAATTAAAACCCTTGCATTTTGCTCGTAGAGTAAAATGGTGCAGTGGCTGTGAAAAAGTTTGACAGTTCCTCAAAAAGTTAAGCAGAATTATCAGCAATTTTGGTCCTGGGTATTGACCTAAAAGAATTAAAAACAGGTATTCAGTCAAATACTTGTACATCCATGTTCATTCACAGTAGTGTTATTCTAACAGAACACAGAAGCAGCTCAAGTATCCATCAGCTGATGAATGAATAAACACATTGTGGTACAGTCACACACCACATAACAAAGTTCTGGTTAGTAATGGACCACACATATTTTATGGTCCCATAAAATTATAATAGAGCTGAATTTCCTGTAAGAAGCAGAAGGCTGTGTGGTTCAGGGGGGATTGGTTTTTCTCTGACAGGAGCATTCCCTGTCGGTCTTGACAGCAGATTCCCTCTCACTCACTCACTGCACCTCAGTTCTGAGTGCGCTGACCGCATCCCAACCTGTCAGCCTCCGCCCTGTCCCAGCACCACGGAGCCTGTCCCCCAGCGCTGCCTATTCACAGGGCAACACAGCCCTCCCAGGTCTAGCCTGACGGTTCTCAGAGTGCCTGGCTGCACAGGGTCTTGGGTCCTGTACATTCTTTGTTGAGGACCACAGGAGCTGCCTTAATGAATGTTAAGTGCCACTGCCACCCGAGGGAGAGCTTTCTGTGGTGGCATGGAGCCTGCCTGTCCCTGCACTCTGGAAATGTTTTCAGGTTGTAAGGGTATAAGCATAGCCAAGTTTTATTTCTTCCATCAGCTCAATGCCAGAGAGAGCTCTCTGTGCCAGACAGGGTCAATGGAACCCAAACAAATTTCCAACATCAGAATATTGAGTCCTCTGTTCTATGCACTCTCCTTGTTAGATGACCCTTTTTCTCAATGAATATCACCAAGTTCCTTAATCTGACCACTGTTCCTATACACAATAGCCAGCACCACATCGCCATGACAATCCCCATGGTCCTTTACTTTTCCATCTTGATTTCTCAGGCCACCTCCCCTCCCCCCCCCAGACTGTGTCATGGTGATCTACACTGGACCCAGCCAGCTTCGTCAGCCCAGCCCACGGCCCTGTTCGTGGGGCAGCACTGGCAGCTTCCATGTTCTGACTCGGTCCAGTGGAAGCAGGGGGAGGGCTTGTGGGACGGCGCCTGTAAAGTCTGCATGGTGTGCGGCAGTGTGCTCGGCCTTCACGTCCACTCACCCCTCCCTCGCTGACTCACCCAGAGCAACTTCCAGTCCTGCAAGTTCCATTTCTGTAAGTGCCCTACGCAGGGCGCTTTTATCTTTTATGCTGATTTTTATTGTACATTTTCTATGTTTACATATGTTTGGATGCACAAATACTTTATGTCACAATTGTGGTAGGCACATTATGTTTCAATTGCCTACAGTATTCAATACACTAACATTCTGTACTGGTTTGTAGCCCAGGAGCAATGGCTATACCATACAGCCTAGATGTGTAGTAGGCTACACCATCTAGATTTGTGCATATATCAATATCAAGTGTTTGGCTTTTGGAAATAATTAAATAGAGCCCTGGTCGGTGTAGCTCAGTGAGTTGAACACCAGCCTGTGAACTAAAAGGTTGCTGGTTCAGTTCCCGGTCAGAACACATGCCTGGCTTATGGGCCAGGTCTCCAGTTAGAGGATTGTAAGGCTGCCCCCAATGTTTCCCTCCCTTTCTTTCTCCCTCTCAAATATAATAAAGAAAATCTTTAAAAAATAAAGTAAAAAAGGAAAAACATTTTTTAAATAATTAAATAGAATGATGAATAAACATCAGAATTTACTAACTTTGCTTGGCATCATGACTGAATTCCTTTGAAAAAGGAAGGTACAAGGGGAGAGACCCACAAAAGCAAAATTTATTAAAAATTGTGTACTTATTCTTACATGTTTAAACTTCAGTCACCTTCAAAGTACTCTCCATTTGATGCAATACACCCATCGAGATGTTTTTTCCACTGCTCAAAACAGTTTTTGAACTTGTCAGTTTTGATGCCTTTGGGTGCTTCTGCCATTTTTTGTTTCACCTCTTCCACATTGGTAAAACATTGTGGAAGAGGTAAAACATTTCCCTTTGAGGACTTTTTTCACCAGGGAAACAAAAAAAAAGTGTCATGGGAAGAGATCAGGTGACTAGGGTGGATGGAACATGGGGGTCACTTTGGTCAAAAACTGCTGAACACTCAGTGCAGTGTGGGCAGATGTTCTTGTAAATCACCCACCATGAAATGGGCAAACAGGTTGAAAGAATCTTCAAAAAAAACTCACTGAAGCTGAACACAGCCTCTCACAACAATGCCAGCTGGCACACGGATACAGGTGGGTTCCTAGAACACTTATGTAGCGAGAGAGGCCTGTACTACATAAGGGGCCTGCCTTCTAGAAGATAATTCTGGTTTTTGGGGGGTCCCTCTCACATATACATATATTATACTAATTAGTCCAGCCCTTGCATCATTAAACATTTTGTAAGAGAAAATAATATGAAGATTTACTGCTATTAGAATATTTCATAATATATGTTTTGATAAAACTACCTTAATTAACTACCAGATTAATGCATAGAAAATCTGAAAGAAATCCCCTAAAACTTTTGTTGGCAAGTCTACTCAGTATATCTGAAGAATTTGTTAGTTCCAGAACACATACAAATTTCCTTGAAGACAATCGGCATTATTTATTAACTTGCACCCCTTTGGAAGTACTACTTTTCTTTCCACCAAAGACATGTCCTGTGATGAGTATTGATTGAATAGACTATTATGAATGGAATGGCTTACCTTTTTCTTTAAGATTTTATTTTATTTAACTTTTGAGACAGGGGAAGGGAGGGAGAAAGGGAGAGAAACATCATTGTGTGGTTGCCTCTTGAGCACCCACCACCAGGGACCCGGTCAGCAACCCAGGCTTGTACCCTAATTGGGAATCAAACCAGTGGCCCTTTGGCTCACAGGCCAGCACTCAGTCCACTAAGCCACACCAGCCAGGGCTGGTTTGCCTTAAATACAGAGGGAGAATGGCTTTAGGAGCAAAACTTTCTTCAACAATAAACTAAGAGGTGAAGACAGAAGAGGTGAAGTCATTTCTACCCCACTAACCCACACCACAGTATCTGAATTAGAATATCCCAGTGCAGACCAGTTCTCTCAAAGAACAAGAAATGGAAAACAAATGGCTTGCGAGTTAAGAGAGTGTTCTCCTTTTGCAGAGCCAGAGCAGGGCAGATTATGAGAGGGGCTTCAGGAAGGAGAGCCCGCATAAGAAAGCAGACCTGTTGTCAGACACCAAACACGAAGCCGAGAATCTGAAAATGGATTTCCTTGGGACGATCCGTGCCGCTGTTCCTCCTTGAACACCACGGACTGTTGACCTCTGGCTTCAAGCACATTTCCTTGGACTGGAAAAAGATATAGGAGCCTCGATCACTGACTTGTTTGGAATTTAGGGAACATTCTTCAGCCTTATTGTTCTAATCTGGAAAGTAGAATCTATCTAGTTTCCTATCCCCTTCCCATGGTATTTTTAGAATTAAACACAAGGAATAGTTAATAACACTATTTAGGTTTTAAATAGGACTTTTAACTTTTCTTTTTTAAAAATAAAATGTTTACAAGGATACAACAGTACACTAATAAATGAAGGCTTCCTCCCCTTTGAGTTGTATCTGATTTACTCATTTTATTTTATTACTTATTTATTTTTAAATTAAATTTATTGGGTGGCATTGTTTAATTAAATTATGGAGGTTTCAGGTGTACGATTCTACGACACATCATCTGTATATTGTATTGTGTTCACCACCTCAAGTTAGACTTTTAACTTAACAAAAGACTTTGTTATCTGGGTCCTGTGTTCCTCTCCTAACTATCCCACAAAAGCAAGGCTTACCTATCTTTTTTTTTAAATATTTTATTTGTTTATTTTTAGAGGGAGGGGAAGGGAAGGAAAAAGAGTGGGAGAGAAACATCAATGTGTGGTTGCCTCTCATTTGCCCCCTACTGGGGTCCTGGCCTGCAACCCAGGCATGTGCCCTGACTGGGAATCGAACCCGCGACCCTTTGCTTCACAGGCCCGTGCTCAATGCACTGAGCTACACCAACCAGGGCAGGCTTACCTTACTGTGACAGCTGTGGGTTGTGGAGACCAAGGGCGAGACTTGCGCAAGATCTCACAGCAAATAAGTGACCTGGCCGGGAATAGCACCTACACTGACCCCCTTTCTCCATATGTACCAGCGTGGGAAAATATCACAAAAACAATGAAAGTGAAGCACAGAGAAATCACCAATACAATACCAGCAAATAATCAGAAAGTATAAAGTTTATCTAGTATGTATAATATATACAGTATCTAGTATATCTACGTTCATAGTTTATCCAGGTTTATTTTAAAAATCATTTTCTTAAAATAAGAGAGGCCAATTAATATTCTTAGCCTATTCCACCAAACTATGACTCAGTTAACTGGAGGGGAAGAAATAAAAACCTGAAGTTCCCAAAGGCACTTTCATTTTAAAATACACGCTCATTTTTCACTGTCCTGTTACCCATGGCAGACTTCCTACTTTCTGTAACCAGCCGGCAAGGTGATCCCCTGAGACACAGTGCTGCCAGGCAGACAGGGGAGTTCTCAGAAATAATTACACCTCAGTAGACTTTTTTTTTTGCTTTATTTGAAACAAAGTTTTAGTTCATTTTTTGACTAGTAATACAAAAGGTATTACAAAAGAGTAAGTTTCCCTCCCAACCCTTTTCTCCTGCCACTCTGTTCCTTTCCCAAATGGACAATCAATGAGGAAGAATTTAAAATGGGAAATCTGTTGTAATCCTGTACATGTCGAAGACGACACAAAACAAACAACTTGGGGCTAATGTGTAGTATAGGAAGTGTTTGGGTATTCTCGCATAACCTTTGTTACAAAGACTGAGTACAGAAAGTGGGAAGCAGGATGTACTCGAGGTAAAAGTGGAAACGTCATGGAAGCATAAAAGAGGCTGAAGGACAAAGGGATGAAACAGGGAGTCTGGGAGCAGTGAACCAGGACTGGGAGTTCTGCTTGCACCCAAGACAGCACCGGGGGTTTCCCACAGTCCATGTGGAGCAGCTAGATCAGAGTAAATGCAGGTAACCAAGCCAGTCAAACAATGTAGAATGAAAAAGTTCTACACTGGAGTCAGGCCCAAGACCACCTCTTTTCTGAGCTGACCCCAGAGACTCATTATTTGGTGACCCAGATTATTTACAGACCCCAATTTTTTTATCTTGAATGCCTGCCCCTGACCTCCAAAAGTCACATATGACCTAAACTGTTTTATGAGCAGAGAACTCTTATACTGTAGAGCTGAAGAAGCTTAAATATTATCTAATACATCTATTTCCAAGCAATTTGGCTGCAGGGTCCTGTAATATTCTTAAAGAAATTAAGACACCCAAAAAATGTTTATGTGAGCTTTATCTATCGATATTTACCATGTTATAAATTAACAGGACTTCCGGCCAAGATGGAGGTGTAGGTGGAAACATAGTGCCTCCTCGCACAACCAAGTTTAAAGACAACAAAGTTTTAGTAACAAAAACGCAGCCAAGACTTCTGCCAAGATGGAGGCATAGGTGGAGACGCCTTGCTTTCTTACACAACCAAGTTTAGAGACAACAAAATATTAGCAACAGAAAACACAGCCAGAGCACAGAAAATTGAACTTTTCGGAAGTCTGTTAACAAATTCTTCAGCCTGACCGGTAAGAGGGGCGAAACCAGCAGCTGGCAGAGTGGGGTTGCACAGGAAAACTTGGTCAGACGGACTCAGGCACACGGAATCCAGGCGCAGGGTTGGACCTAGTGAGAGACCCAGTGAGCGACCTCGGGGAAACAGCGAGGGAGCAGGGCTGCAGGTTGACTGTGGTCGCGCATTCGTGTGCGGATAGACAAGCAAGGGAGTGGGCAATTGGTCAGGACCCAGCAGGTGCCCGGGGCGAGAGAGTGGCAGTGGAGGGGACAACCATTTCCTGCTCTGACCCCGCCTCCACATGCAGCGTCATAACCCAGCGACTCTAAGTGGCCCGGCCCTGGTGAACCACCTAAGCCTCTGCTCCTCACCCAGCTGTGAGAAACAGCAGAGGGTGCCGCCATTTCCCCGCTCTGACCACGCCCCCACATATAGTGTCACAACCCAGCAACCTGGGAGTCCAAGGCTCCCCTCCTCATACTTAACGAGCTCGAACAGACCAAAAATGGCTCAAGAAGATCTCAAAGCCCCAGAGCCCATAACTCTAAGTGATGAAAAAATAGCAAAACTTTCAGATGCACAGTTCAAAACACTGGTGATCAGAATCCTCACAGAACTGGTTGATTTTAGTCACAAATTAGACGAACATATGAAGGCTAAACTAATTGAAATAAATGGTAATTGCACAGGACACCAATAGCGATGAAAAGGAAACTGGGACTCAAATCAATGGAGTGGACCAGAAGAAAGCAAATAATGGCCAAACAGAAAAGAGTCAAGAAGCAAGAATTCAAAGAAATGAGGAGAGACTTAGGAACCTCCAGGACATCTTTAAACGCTCCAACATCCAAATTATAGGGGTATCAGAAGGGGGGAAAGGAACAGCCACCAGTGGAAAACTTATTTGAACAAATAATAAAGGAGAATTTCCCCAATCTGGCAAAGGAAATAGACTTCCAGGAAATCCAGGAAGCTCAGAGAGTCCCAAACAAGTTGGACCCAAGAAGGAACACACCAAGGCACATCATAACTATATTAGCCAAGATTAAAATGAAGGAGAGAATCCTAGAAGCAGCAAGAGATAAGGGGACAGTCACCTACAAAGGAGTCCCCATCAGACTGTCAGCAGATTTCTCAAAAGAGACCTTACAGGCAAGAAGGGGCTGGAAAGAAGTATTCCAAGTCATGAAATCCAAAGACCTACAACCAAGATTGCTCTATCCAGCAAAGCTTTCATTTAGAATGGAAGGGCAGATAAAGTGCTTCTCAGATAAGATCAAATTCAAAGAGTTCATCATCACCAAGCCCTTATTATATGAAATGTTAAAGGGACTTACCTAAGAAAAAGAAGTTAAAAAAAAACATGAACAGTGAAAGGACAGCAAACTCACAGTTATTAACAACCACACCTAAAACAAAAGCAAACTAAAAGGACAGCTAGATCAGGAGTGGAAACATAGAAATGAAGATCACATGGAGGGTTAGCAACAGGGGAGTGGGAGGAGGAGAAGGGGGGAGGAGGTACAGAAAATAAGTAGCATAGACAGTAGGTAGAAAATAAATATATGGCGGGGGCAAGAATAGTATGGGAAATATAGAATCTAAAGAACTTGAGACACATGGACATAAACTAAAGGGAGGGACGGTGGGGGAGGAGGTGTGCAGGGAAATGAAGGGGGGTAAACAGGACAACTGTAATGGCATAATCAATAAAATATATTTTTTAAAAAATTAATGATAATTTTTAAATAAATTAACTTATTTTTAAATAACAAAACAAAGACATTACATGTTAAAATGTTTTTATGAAAAATAACTGTTTTCCAAAACAGAAAAAAAATTGAGAGAGAAGACTGGCATTATTGTACATTTTTAAAAGTCTCTTTCATGCCTGGCTTAATAGGAAATAGCTGAATTCTCACCTCTGCCTCTGCATTCAGAGTGCCTGACATAGCATAGCAGGTAGCCTCAAGAAAACCACTGTGAATACACACACACACACACACACACACCAGTGGTTTTGAGTATAGAGAGCACCTGAAGGGTCTTGGGGACCCCAGTGGTTCCTGGGCCACAGTTTGAAAACTACCAATCTAATGCAATTTAGAGTTGCACTTTCCTGTAATGCCATTTCTTAGCAACGTGAACTTCAACAACTTATTTAACCTCTCTAGGCCTTGGCTTCCTTAGCTGTAAAGTGGAACTAATAATATAAGGTTCTTTTTATGACCAGGTGTATTCTCACAAATGCTGTGTCCTCCCATTTAAGTATATAGTGAGGTAATAGCTATAAACAGCTAATACAGTGTTTGGCTCCTAGTCATCACTCAAATGATGGCTCTTCCTATTGTTGTTAATATTTGTTGTTAACTACATACCCCAAGCATTGTGCCAGGCATAGCAAAGTGAATAAGATGGCCTGAGGGTCATATCAAAATGAGTAAGGCTCAGTTCCTTAAGAGTAGGGAAGACAAGATAAATTCATACCTAAGGAACAAAACAGAGTACAGCAAGGATGATATAAAAGAGGGAAAAGTCACATTGATTCATTTCACCCACAAATATTAGTCAACTTCTCCTGTGTCCCAGGAGCAATAGCCAGGAGGGGCCGATGTGGTGGAGCCAAGTGAATGAGGGGGCGAGTGGCAGGAGTGAGGGGGTACGAAGGGATCGGGTGGTCTGTGGACACGTTGTGTAGGCCTTTGCAGATCAATGAGATTGGGGTTATAAGGAAATGTTTTATGAGAAAGTGGCATTTGAGTTAGAACTTGAGAAGACGTAGGATTTGGGAACAGAGTTGATGTGCAAATTCTTTTATTCATTTGTTCAACAAACCTTTCATTTTTCTGCCAAGTCTGCTCCGTGTTGCAAGAACTAAGGACCCTCACTTTCAAAGAAGATATTTTTGCATTTAACTGTTTTTATTATATAAGAAATACATGCTCACTTAAAAAAAAAAAAAAAACTAGACCATGCAGGTGAGCAAAAATGAGAAATGAGAGCTACCCATAATGCCCCTGTCCAGAAAACACTTCAAGGCCAGGATTAGGTGACGTAAGGCCATTTTCCTCAGGTGTAAAATTTAAGGGGGGGGGGGAGATACCAAAAATTTTAGTAATCCAGATAAATAATATATCTTTTTCTATTTTTATTGATTTGAGAATGAGGGAGAGAGAGGAGAGAGAAATGGATTCATTGTTCCACTCACCTGTGCATTCATTGGTTGATTCCTGTATGTATATACCCCTAACTTATTAAACCCGCAACTGTGGTGTATTGGGATGATGGTCTAACAAACTGAGCTACCCAGTCAGGGCCAGATAAAGGATGTTTTAATGTAATTTTTTAAAAAATCAAAATTCTGCAAAAAATTCAGGATGACAAAATACCTAAATTTTAAAGAAAGGCAACTGCCCCACTTAGGCTTACTTACCTCACCCTAACCCTGGCTCTAACTAAGCTAGGTCATTCCCTGCATGTCCCCTCTTCCCATCTGATCACTCTTCTGCCATTCCCTGCCCTGTTCTGGTCCCTGGGAGACTGATCCCCAAGCACTGCACCAATGTGATTCTTTCTTTGCCTTCTGGTTTCCAGATGGGTTCAACCAGCAGGGGCCACCTATTAGAAACCAGAAAGTGGGAGAAGAGAGAGGCTGAGGTATTTCATTCCTCACTCCTTCCCTTCCCTTTTCATCACCTAAGTTCTGGCAGTGGTTGCTTCCTCCACAAATACAGCTCCTGTCTAGAGGCCTCTCTCCTACACATTTTGGCTTTTTCAGAGCTCCCCTTCCCCTTCAAGCCTAGTGGCACTATTGCCAGACCCATCGTACCTCATGTTCTCTTACTGATGCCCTTAATACTGCTCACATTTCTGTGAACTGTCCCTTTAAAAGGAATTCCCTTCAAAATCCCAATTTTAGGGAGCCTTCTGTTTCTTAAGAGAACCTTGATTGTTATAACCACTCTCGACATATTGGGTCTAGTTGTTTGCATTAAAAAAAAGTGGGTCAATTTTAAATCTCCATGAAGATGCTATTTTGTATGTTGTATGTGATTATATTATGTGTTTAGGAAAACACTCCCTATACTGGCTTAAAAGATCCTACTTGTGGAGATCTGCTAGAGAAAGAGATAAGGAAAAACCATTATTTTTATGCTTTTTTTCTCTGCTCCTTCTCTGCTCTGGGCAACTTGTTTCCCCAGGTTCACTCTCTTCTCCCAAGTGGAACTGTCTATTTCTACCAATTTCTAGGCTAGGGCCTAAGGCCTGGGGTGACTTGATCATCTGAGTTGTTTCCTCAATGAAATGCAGGGTGTGGGGTGAGAAGAAGCGAGGGTTAGCAGTGTGGGGAGCAAGACCAGCAATTTCCTGTCCTGCCTGGAAACATGTTTGGAAGGAGACCCTAGAGCTGGAGCAGTGGGCCACCTGTTACCTGCTTTGTTGCAAATCTCAAGAATTCAAGGAGGCAACAGCACACCTTTGCCTCTTGGTCTACCCTTGATCTCCCATGTCTGGCCTCCTACCAAGCCCCTTGAACCATGTCTGCTGCTTCCTTAGTTCTTTTGACAATCTGAGGATGGTTGGGTGTGAAGCTTCAGGAGTCAGTTTCTTCAAGACCCACCTGCTAGATTTAACCCTAAGCCAGTGGAACCAGTGATTTTTGTCCACAGGGAACTGGTAGAAGCTGGAAAAGCCAGTCTGCCAATGTCGACTTCCTCCTCTCCCCTAAATAAATTTTACTTGCCACCTGTTGATTTCACTTCAAGACTGTCTGATTACATGCTTACAAAGTTTGAGGGAACACTCGCTGTGTAAAAGAAAACACACTCAGGGGTCCAAAGGAAAGCCCCTTCCCACCTCCACTGCCCACTACTCTGCTGTCTGGGGTGGGGGTGGGGGAGGTGAGAAAACAAAATTCCTGGGTGGAGGAAATGTGAGAAAAAGAGAAAAAGAGAATGAAAGAGAATTTTGGATAAGATATTTATCCTCCCTGACTCTAAGTTCCAACTGAATAAAAACAAATAGTGACACCCACATAGCAAATAAAAGTAGTGGATTATGAAACATCTTCCAAGGCCAAAATGGCACCTTCACACCCACAAGGTAAATGCTACCGCAACTCAGAGGAGACGTGCTCTTGGAAAAGGCACTTAGAACAGTTTATCCCAATGTTGACTCTGTTTTTGGATACATAAAGTCTCATTCATTCTTACTTCTGACCTCTGCCCCCAGCTGTAATTATTTTTCCACAGAACTGGACGAGCAGGAGTGGGGGGAATAATTCATGGACTCCCAATGGACAGCAGGTTAAATGACTACCAGTAAGAGAATAGCAAACCTATGATGTCAAAATAATTCCTTGGTCATTTGCATCCAGCATAAAGCTAGACTTTAATGAGACATGTGATTTAAAAATAAATGGTGCCCTGGCTGGTGTAGCTCAGTGGATTGAGCAAGGGCTGCGAGTCAAAGGGTTGCTGGTTCGATTTCCAGTCCGGGCACATGCCTGGGTTGCAGACCAGGTCCCCAGTGGGGGCCACATAAGAGGCAACCACACATTAATGTTTCTCTCCCACTCTCTCCCTCCCTTCCCCTCTCTCTAAAAGTAAATAAATAAATAAAATTTTTAATGTTTTTAATTTAAAAAAAATAAAAATAAAAAACCCTAAAATAAATGGCAATATTATCGGCATAATAGTATTCTGGCATTAAATTACTTGATATGACTTAAGCATGTTTCTGCAAAAACCATCCCACACCATACCTACCGCTAGAATCTAGCAGCCAAGACGGACCCGACAGTTCATTATGCCATTCCCTTGCTCAACAGTGGTAACAAGCCCTGCTGAGGAAAAGATAACATTAAAATGCCCTTAACCTTATATTCAGATTTCCATAACTGGATTCCATAATGCCCTCCACACCCAGCCTTTATTTTTTAAATTTATATATAACTGGCTAGTCCCAGCTTTTTAAACTATTTCTCTGCAGAACCCTACTCTCCAGCAAAACTAGTTTGCTCAGTGTCCCTAAAACATGACATACCATGTGATCCTTGACCTTTTTTTAAAAATAATTTAATTATTGTTCAAGTACAGTCTTCTTTTACTCCCATCCCGACCTTTTATAAGGATGATATTCTCACCCTCCCACTCCCATACCTGGCTAGGCTACTAGATATATTTTCCTCTGAAGATCCCTAGTGACAATTCTTTTTCTTTTTTAATATAAATAATGCTTTAAAATTTTATTTTTATTGTATTTTTTCCATTACCATTTATCCTCCTTATACTCTCTCCCCCCAATCACATTGTTATCCATGTCCATGAGTCCTTTCTCCTTTTTGCTCAACTCCTCTACCCCCTAACCACTGTCCCCATAGCTGTTGGCCTGCTCTCCATGAGTCTGTCTCTATTTTGTCTGTTAGTTCAATTTGTTCATTACATTCCACATATGAGTGAAATCATATGCTATTTGTCTTTCTCTGAGTGGCTTATTTCACTTAGTAGTCTTCTCCAGGTCCATCCATACTATTGCAGAGGGTAAAAGTTTCTTTCCTTCTTTTTTTTTTTTTTTATAGCCAAGTAAAGGAATTTGACTGTATTGCGTAAATGTCCCATAGTTGTTTTATCCACTCATTTACTGATGGACACTTGCGCCACTTCCATATCTTGGTGATTATAAATAACGCTGCAATGAATATAAGAGTGCTTGTGTTCTTTTGAATTAGTGTTTGGGGTTTCTTCAAATATATTCCCAGAAGAGGGACAGCTGGGTCAAAAGGCAGATCCATTTAAAATTTTTAAGGTATCTCTATACTGCTTTCTACAGTGGTTGCACCAATTTACATTCCCACCAACAGTGCAAAAGAGTTCCCCTTTTCCACATCTTTTGCCACACCTGTTGTTTGAATAACACCATTCTTTAAAGCAATTAAAATTTCTTGACATTATTTAGTTAATGTCAGTAATAACAATTGTTTGGTATTGTGTACTGAAGATAACAGTAAGGATATCTAGACTGAATCATATCCACTTACTTGCATTCTACCCTTGAGTTCAAAGTGTACTTACGAGATTTAGATTATCTTTGAACTAATTTACATAATATAATAAAATAGAAAATCAGGTACCCAATGTTTAAGAAATGATAATTGTATCTGAGGAAGAAAAGCACTTTAATCTATGATGACAATTTTTTCTATTGTAGCCTCATTTTTAGTTATGAGGAATTTTGCGCCTGTTATGTGTGAAGCACTAAGTTCATTCTTAAAGGTGAACCACGGTTAATTAATTCATTCCTTTCACAAGCTTTCACTGAGTACCTTCTATGTGCCAGGCACTGTGCTAGGTGCTAAAAATGGCCCTGTCCTAAAGGGGTTCCCACTATTAGTTGGAGAGGCAGGGATAAGGTTTGTCACAGAGCTATGTCCAAGGGACTGTATTAATTATCTAAGGCCACAATAATGCTGAGTGACAACCAACCACGTAACTTCAGTGTCATACAGCAATAACTGTTCATTTCTCATGTGTCTGGGGAGGTTGTTTAGATAATCCTGTTGATTTTCATTGGGGGCCCTGAACTGTTTGGAGATTACCTGCTGTTGGCTGATCTAGGAGAGCCTCACCATGATGATTCAACTCTGCTGCATGTGTCTCTCAGCCTCATGGCAGTGGCTGAGACACAAGAGGAAGGGCATACCTAACTGCATGAGTAATTGTTATGCTTCTACCTAAAAGTGTCCCATTGGTCAAAGCAAGCTGCATGGCTGAGGTAAGAATCAGATTAATGGCACAGGACAGAGACAGAAGAACTGGTGTGGTCATTGTGACCTATGACGGGCTCTGAATAAGCAGACCTGAGGCACCTAACTCATGCTGATGTGAGCTGAACTTTGAAACAAAGAAAGGTAGTTAGCTAAATCATAAAGCAATGGAGGTACTTTTATAAGATCAGCCTGCATGCCCTAACAACTTAGAAGACTATAAGTACATCTGCATCTTTGCTTCATAGGATGTACATACCCTCCACTTAAAAACCTTTTCCCTATTTCTTGTTTGGAATTTAGATGTGAGTTCTAGATATGCAGCAGCCTTCAAATGACCATAAGTCAGTAGACTGAAGTTGTAAAGAAAGATGGCATCTAACAGCATCAAGTCACTGAAACAACTCCAACTGAGTACCTGTAGCCTTCTTATCACCTGGGTCAGCACCCAGAACCCCTGTGAAATCCCTGCAGAACCACCCTGCCCTTCAGTATTTCAGGCTCCATTATTACTTTTCTTCCTTTCTTCAATCGAAAATCCTGTTTCTTTAGTCAAGCTCCATATGCTTTCACATCTTTAGCAGAAGTGGTGATACTATTTCTCTCCAGGATGGTTTCTCAATTTCTAGAGTGTCAGGTGCTCTGAATAAGACAACAGCCCTCCCCTGACTTCCACATCATCACTGCTAAGAGTAAAGAGGGGGCACCTTGGACTCTCCTGGCAAATCCTTCACAACTCCTTTTCCTCCAGTATTCAGTTTAGCTCCCACTATCTGCTTTGAGACCAGCATTATCCATTATCATGATTCCCTTTATCCTGGCTTATGTGAGTCACACGAGCAGCCCAGGATCCTAGGTCAGTTCCTTATCTCTTGCATTTCAACCCAAATGGCCCTATACATCCATTTTCTGACCCCATTTCCCACCCTCCCCCATCTCTTGAAACCCTTAGGAATTCATTGTCAGTATTGGCAAAATTTTTCTTTTTTTCAAAGTCTGAATTTTTTTCTTCATCTTCCTGCTTAAAAAAAAAAACAAAAAACCAGGGACTCCTTTGAGGAAGAGCTTCCTCTGAAGCAATCTCAAGAAGTAGCTGTTTTCCTCCCACAACCCACAGTGGAATAAGTGTCCTCCTTGTTCCTCATTATTGTTTCCAGACCATTCTGCCTCCCTCCTTCCTAAAACTGTGCAGTTTTGATTCTGATGGTAACCAGACTATGCTACTGCCATCAAAGCCTTACATACTCTCCAACCCTGCTCCTACATGATCTCATTATTATTATTGACGGTCCCTCCAAAACGCTAATTTCTGAAATCTTGACCTCCTTTTCTTTAAGAAGCTTGTCTTCCTCCTTAGCTCAGTTATTCCCCTCATATCTCTGTTTCACCTCTTACCCAGCTTAGATTCCAGGGCCCATTATTACAGCCACTCTTTGAATATACCCTTGGTTCCCCTTCCCCCCTCTTACTTCAGTGTATTTCCCTGACAGAACACAAGCTTTGATTAAATCCAACTCCCCAACTATGCCAGTGCAAGTGAAGCCACTGGACATGGCTGCAGAACTCACATATCTATACTGACTGTCCTCACGTTCAGTTTATGGCCGCTCACTTTGAAAAGGCCATCAGTGTCACCATCGATCCTTCTTACGTTATCCTAGAACAGTTGCAGATGGCCATTCCGCATCTTCTCTGTCTTCAAACTTTCCATACACCCTTCCCCCTCCTCAGATTCAGATGACATTATCTCCTAGTTCACTGAGAAAACAAAACAATAGGACAATGTCCACAAAGTCACGGAATATCATTCCCCCACCTACCTGCATCTGTACTCAGATACTCTCTGCCTTCCCTATTAATAAGGATGAAAGTGCATGTGCTCCAATTTGGGGCCAACTCCTCCACCTGTGCACACCTGATCCCATCACTGCAACCATTTTCCTCTCTCTCCTGAATCATATCCACCAGCAAAGAAACAAGCTGTTTTTTCTCCCATCTAAAAAACTGTTTCTTGCTCTCACTTCCCCTCCCAACTACTGCCCCATTTCCCTTCCCCTTTAAACAGGGAGACCTGGCTATCTTCCCTCCCTACGATTTCTTTCCTCTCATCAGATTTTCATGCTTATGACTCCTCTTGTCAAGGTCATTAATGACATCTATTGGTCAATACACAGTCTTTATCCAATGGTCAATATACAGTCTTTATCCTTCTGAATCTTTCTGAGGCTTTCAACACAACTGGTTATTTATTTCTCATTGAAATATTTTCTTCTCTCGGCTTCCAGAGCACTACACTCACCTATTTTCCTCTTAACTTGATGCTGACTCCTAGGTCTCCTGTCTCCTTCCCTACTTTCTCACTCTTCTCGAGAAGAGAAGAGTGAGTTCTCATTAGCCTCATGGCTCTACTCACCACTCTGTGTCAATGACTCTTAAATATATATCCCCAGCCTAGACCTTTCCTCTAACTATAGATCTATGTATCCAACTGCCTATTCAACATTCCCAGCTGGATGTCCAATAGGCATTTTGGACTTAATACATCCAAAATTAAACTCCTGATTTCCAACCCAAAACCAAATACTTCCATTTTTTAAAATACTCACCTAAGGTATTTATATTGATGTGGGGGAAAGAGACAGAAAGACAGACATTAATGTGAGAGAAAACCACTGATCAGTTGCCCCCTGTCTGTTTTCCAATGAGGGATCAAACCCACAACCTAGGTATGTGCCCTGACCAGGAATCAAACCTGCAACCTTTTGGTGTAGGAGACAATGCTCCACCCAACTGAGCCACCTGCCCAGAGTCCAATATTCCTGTTTTTAAAATTGGCAACCATATCCTTGAATCAGTTTGACTCCTCCCTCACTCTCCTACCAATAGCTGATCCATTGGTGAATTACTGAACACAACTTTTTAAAAAGATGTATTAATAGCTATTTAAACAGAACTCACTAGCTCCACTTACACTATCTTGATCCAAGCCGCTGGTCTCTTGCCTCACCTCCTAGCTGATCTCTCGGCTTCTGCCCTGACCCTCTAATGATTTATTCTCCTCACTGTATCCCAAATGATTTTTTTAAAACACAAGTCTTCCTAAGCAAATACCCTCTCATAGCACCTCACTGCACCCTAAATAGGAGTCAAATTCCCACTAATTCCCACTAATCAGGATTACCACATTCCTACACAATTTGTCCCACTCTGCCCATTGTTGCCTTTCAACTTCCTCTTAAAAAAAAAAAAAAGATTTTATTTATTTATTTTTAGAAAGAAGGAAAGGGAGGGACGAGAGAAAGAAAACCACTGATGTGAGAAAAAAACATCAATTGGTTGCCTCCCTCGTGTGCCCTGAATGGGGACCAACCCCACACCCCAGGCATGTGCCCTGACTGGGAAGCAAACCTGCAACGTTTCACTTTGTGGGACACCACCCAACCAACTGAGCTGCACATGGTCAGGGCATCAACTTCCTCTTTTAATACTCTCCCCCACTCCCAATGATGACCAGTAACATGGTCTTCTGTGTGATTCCTGGCTTATCACCTCTGCCCGTTGTTCTCTTGCCCAGCATGTTTTTTTCCCTCAGGTATTTTCTTTCTTCTCACCTCCTTCAGGTCCTCCCCAAAATGTTACTTTCCCTAACCCTTCTATTTAAAATTGGGACAGCCCCCCTCCCCTGGTCCTGATTTCTATTTTTCTTCTTTTTCTCCACTGCACTTACTACAAGCTGGTATGTTACACATTTTATTGATTTGTTTGTCCCCATCCAAGAGAACACAAGCTCCACAAAGCCAGAGAATTTTGTCTGCTTTGTTCCCTGCTGTTTTGGGGACCTAAAAGTGTTGGGAACTACCCTGCCTGGTTTCAGAAGCTGTAACCCCCCACTATGGCTAAGGCTGAGTGAGCAACCTTTGGACCATAAGCCACTAAGAAAACAAAGCTTATCTCCCTGGCAAGAGTGCCACTTCTGCTCCTTCATCCATAACTGGCCCCCAATGCTTGACCGGTTAGCCAATGCTTGACCTTTCCCAAAGGGAGAGTGACCTAAGACAGGCATGATCATGGGGAGGCCCCAGGGAAGGACTTGGGGGGGCTACAGCAAAAGGGAGTGATGGACCCTCGCCCCTGGGCTTTGACAAAGTCTGAGTCCTCATTCTGTCTGCAAGAAGTCTCCTAATCTCTCAGCTGCCTTACTTCCCCTGCCTGACTTAAGCCTGAAACAATGACAGAAGGTGGTACAGCCCTGTGCTGGAAAAGATGGATTCCCCAGGTGATCATGCCTAAAAAAGAATATGTAAAATCCTGTGAAACCTGCTTTGTTAAGAATGCTCTCAATTAAATGATAAGGGTCAAAGCAGGAAATGAGCTTGTTTCCCAAAGTTTTGTAGCCCTTTAGCTAACAGACCCTGACTCAGAATAGGCCCTTGTAGTTCTTTGTATGCTATCTATTGTTTGATCCTTACTGCCTGACAATGATTAATGAATTTTACCTGTATTCCTGTGCTAATTGAACCCAATAAAAACCTGTCCACGCAAGGGTCAGCACACTCTACTCTTGAGAGAGTAGCCATGCCGTCCCTTTTCCTCCACAGGACTCGGTAGTCTGCATGAATTTGTCCCATATCTCATCCATAACACCATGGACACTGCTGGCCAGTGTCCGCATCACTAAAGCAGACCCTGGTATGTGATTAGTACCCAACAAATATTTTTGGAACCTACTGCATGAGGAAGATTATAAGAATAGAGAGACACCGGTTCTTAAAAGGTGTTTAGAATGAGCCCCATTGCAGTTTTCATCAGAGGAGTAATAAGAATCAGATCCACACAATGAAAGATCATTCTAACTACAGGTGGAGCAAAGACTGGAGGGGGCAGGACTGGAGCTAGAGAGAACAGTTGAGGAGTTGTTGCCAGAAATTGAAAGCAAGAAAAATTGAGAAACTGGGCAATGACTGGTATAGATGTGAAGAGAAGGGGAGCAAATGTGACATTTAGGGGTGGAACAGGCAGACCTTGGTGATCAGTGTCACACACAGAGTTACAGCCACTAGAAGACACCCTTTTATCCTCCCAGACTGCATCACAGATTGCCTCCAGTCTTTGGAGGTTTTTGAAAGCCTGGAGGTAGAATTCTCAGATCACATCCTGGCCCTGTCCCACGTAGGCATCAGCAAGTCCCTAAATCACCAAAGACATACAAGATTGGGCTTTATAAGGAACTCCTGGCTCTTTATTTCCTACTTTCCTCACCTCTCTGCCCAGTTAAGGAGCCTCAAGAAAAGAAGAACTGACAAGAAACTTAATACCATGTTTACCTTTTCCTTAATCCTGACCTACCCTAATTCAGTTTACTCTCCCACTGTTGAAATTAATACTATTGTCAGGGAATCTCTACCCAGGCATCCACCCCCTAGGCCCAACTCATAGAAGCAGGTTTTCCTGATGGCAAATGTCCACTTGATAATCTATTTACAGTAACTAAGATTCCCCTCCTGGAACACTCCTTCAGAAGGTACTGGCTCCCTAGAATGAAGAGGTCCAGCCTCTATAGCTTGCAGACACTGAGCCACAGCAGAAAGCTCCAGTCCTCCAGAATCCATACTCTACACCCAGCCACTTAGCCAGTACCCTAGTCAGGCCTGAAATCAGACTCTGGTAAGCAACACAGGGCTGATGACCAATGCAGGGAGTGTAGTATCACTCAAGCTTCAGGCCTTGACATCCACAACGCAGGCTGATGCTGAGTAAAGTGAGGAACGCTGGCATCCCCACATGAAAAGGAACTCAGGAGTCTGATTGTTCTTGTAGTGTCACAGTGGACAGGAAAGACATGTAGCCCAGGATAGCAATGAAAAAACTCTGATCCTAGTACACAAGGAGCTATGGTCTGGGTAAAGGTAGCTAAAGTGGGTAGTGTAACTGTTGCCACTGGAAACTGTGTTCTTCCATGGGATCAGGAGAAAAGCATTTCATGGACCTACGCATGGGAGATTGAGGCATGGCAAGGTTTATTTGAGTGGTGATCTGCCCCTGGGTTTCCAATGTCCCATCTCTGTCTGTCCCACCATGGGTCAAGCCCAACCTTGTCTTCAGTGAGGCCAAAACAAAGGCCAGTATCCAGAGTTTCTGCTTCACATTAAAGCTTAGTCCTTCAGAGCCTGTGCCATCTGCTGCGAGCCCACACAGCTGCTATGCCCACATGGTTGCGTGTGTTCCGGGGCAAGACAGAGAACACATGAACAAACAGGGTGAGTGCAAGTCACTGGGCAAAAGAGAGAGCTGCTTTGTATGCCTGGGGTTATAACCAGGAGCTTTTCCAAAATATCCAATCAACTGCCCAAGCTTTCACAGGTTCATGATGGGTTCACCCCCTAGTTAGACTGACAGACCTCTATGATCAAGCATCACCCTCTGTGCTCCCCAACTACCTGGTACCAGAGGGACTGGGTGGACAGTGCTTCTGGGAGATTTCCTATGCTCCTAGGATTGTCTCCTTGTAGGCAGAGTATGAACAAATGTATAAATGTTATAGATTATGGAATCTGTAATAGCTTCCTGGCTAAGCAGACAGGCTTATGCCCCCCTAGTTTATTAAGCTCAATGTCTAATTCCCTTTGTTTTCTTCCTTATTAATAATTAGCTAACTATCTACAGTAACACAACCAACAGAAAGATCCTTCTTGACCTCTAAGAACATCAGACTCTGACTCAGGGGCTGACCCAGGGTCTCTTCACCTAGACTGTACACATGGTAAAGATCCCAAGGACAAGGTGGGAGGCACAAAGCTACACTGAATAGTGGTTCCTGGGAGACAACTGTTGTTTTGAGAAGCACCTGTAGTACATGCAGCCTTTTGTAGGAATTCTTAACTTACAAGGACCCCTCGGAACTATGTATGATTTTGTGTTTGTATGATGAGCAAATATTCATTTTTTCTGGAGTGAAGGACTTTATCTTTCATCAGATTTTCTGAGATTGAAAAGGAAAGAGATTGGATCTGTAGAACCTTAACTACATTGTCCAACATGGTAACATCAGCCACCTTTCAAGTATTCAATGGCCACATGTGGCAGTGGCTGCTGAATTAGTGTAAAACATAACATTTCCTCATCAAAAAAAGTTCCACTGGACAGTGCTGCCTTAGCTAAATGGTGCTTTCTCTGTGAAACTTCCTTCAGAAGGCTTGGATATTAGACTTTGGCATTCAAATTTCTTCCCGGTGCTGTGGCATACTATAGACCTTTGGTAGTCCAGTATCTGAACCTGCTGACCACCACCTAGCAGTGACCAGATTGCTAGACGATGCTTTTCTTTGGCCTCTTGGCATTCTACCAGCATGAATCCCTATCAAAAAAAAAAGATGGTAGGTGATATGAATTATTTAGGGATTATGGTGTTTTTCAGTGACCTCATATTTGGGCAGTCTTCAAAAAACATGAAGAGAACATTATAAAGGGCTGGATTAAAACTATGAGTGTTTGCCCTGGCTGATGTGGCTCTGTGGGTTGGGTGTCAGAGTCTGAACTGAAAGGTTGCTAGTTCACTTCCCAGTTGGGGCACATGCCTGGGTTGCAGGCCAGACCAGAGCCCCAGTTGGGGGAGACAGGTGATTGATGTTTCTTTCACACTATTTCCCCCTCCCTTCCTCTGTCTCTGAAAAATAAACAACAACAACAACAACAAAACCCGTCAGTATTCACCAATGATTGACAAAGATGTTTTTCTCTATTTCTTCTCACATGAGGTTAGCAGATACCCCCGTATGTTCAGCAAGGACTGGGGATTACATGGTGGGACAGAGAATTTTGGCAGTTCTTTTCTGTTGATGAATGTGAAGTTTCTATTCTGATAAGTGTTGAAATAGTTCTGCCCTGCTTGTTGACAGTTCTCAGGAGTACAGCAAAAGGAAATAGACTCAATAATCCTGTTCCATGATAACATAGGGAAGTAGCATTGCCTGATAAGTAAGCCTCTGATCCCAAAGGTTTGGAGGCTTTGATCCCCAACCTGGGGTTGAGTCCAGGCTTTGCACTATAAGCCATATTGTATGATCTGGAAAATGTGGAATACACCCCATAAGGCCATGGCAAAGTCTGAATATGATATCCAACTAAGTGTGAGGTGCAGTACCTGGTTTGCAGCAAGCTCTGAACAAATAGTAGCTATGATTATCTTCTATCAGGTCTTCACTCTCCATAATTACTGGGGATGCCTCTGTTTTGGATACCCTGGATTTTTAATTACTGTGAATACTATTTCTTAATTAACGTCTGCTTCCAGCTTGGCCTTTCCAATAGTTCTTCCTGATTTATGAATCACAAAAAAGATGTTATGATATGTGGTGTTACATATAAAGAAAGTGATGGGGCATCTACTTGTACTGAGGCCTGTGCTCACTGATTTGTTAATTACTGAGATCACTATATTCACCACAGAGTTATATGTAACAGGGAAAACTGGAAATAGTCTGAATGTTTGACAATAGAGCACTGAAATATTGACACACGGCAAATCCTTTCAAAGTGATATCCTCCATAAATATTTGTTGACATAGGTAAATGTTTATAATACAATGTGAAGTGAATCAAGGCCAAACACCTGCTGCGTCTCAGAATGCCCTAGAGACATGTGCCGGGAGACATGTCTAGAATGTTTAGTTATGGCTCTGGACCATAGACAACTGAAATGTCCCTTAACATCATCATGGGAGAATTGTGGTATAGTCACACATGGAATAAATAGTACACAGAACTAAAAACAAAAACCCTATAACTATATTCAACATGAGGGATTTTGCAAGGATAATGTGAAGTTTAAAAAGCAAAGTACAAACGAATACATGTAGTATGATTCCATGTGTATAAACGTCAAGCTGAGGAAAACTTAATTGTATTGCTTAAGGTGATGAACTGCAAGGAAAAGTAAGGAACTACTTACAATTAAAGTGGGTGCCTCTGAGGAATGAGGGTGGGGGAAGGTCATGGGAGGGCAGAGATACCTAAGCAGCTTTGGCACTGTTCTGGGTCATTATTATTATTTTTTTTAAGTGGTAGTGCCTTTATAGTATTAGTTAAATTGTACCTTTATGCCCTAAATTTAATTCTATAATTTAAAATGTTTTAACATAAAATAAAGACCAAGGGAAAACAAGTACAATGCAAACCTACATTTTCCAGTACGATCTGAAGTTTACAAATTTTTGCATGTATGGGGTGCAGGGGTGGGGTGTGGAGGGGAGTGGGAGTGGATCAACAGTGGTTTTCTCTGAGCAGCAAAATGTAAAGGAATTCATATTGTCTTCCTTGAACATTTTGTATTTTCAGTGTTTTACAATTAACAAGAATTACTTAAATAATAAGAATAAACGCAGAACTACCAACTCTCTGGTTCCGGCTCTTCATTTTACATCTCTGCATGGAGTCACTTTGAGGAAGAGAAATTTCTCCGTGCTTGAGAGAAATAGGGAGGGAGGGATGGCCACACAAGTGAAATCAATACAAGGAATCACCACGCAGTTGGTCATTTGTGCCAGCAATAAGGCCTCAGGGGTCTCAGCTGATGGAAACCAGTAGATACTTCCCAGATCACCCAGAGCTCAGACACCTCTGCCTGCTCTCTCTCTCTTTCAAAGCCTGGAAAACGAGCCAGCAGCTAAGTAAGAAGTTATTGTGATTCAATAACAACGGTCACTTTTAAACTCATTTTTGTCATAACATCTCATTGGGGCATTACATGTATTAATCCAATCTTAACATTCACAAAAATTCTATCAAGTGGGTATATATGCATATTTTACACTGATGTTCCAGGGCTTAAAAAAGGTGGAATGACTTGCCCAGATGTCTGAATCCAAAGTCAGTGACTTTTATACTATCTTTAT
This sequence comes from Artibeus jamaicensis, assembly GCF_021234435.1. NCBI lineage: Eukaryota > Metazoa > Chordata > Mammalia > Chiroptera > Phyllostomidae > Artibeus > Artibeus jamaicensis. Next base: position 14,749,503 of record NW_026521842.1, read on the forward strand.
TCATGCACATGTTGTAAAAGTTTACTCGACTGTTTTTGTGGGGAAAAAAGGGGCCACATACTAGCCTGACAAGCTCAGGGGTGGCCTGCGTGGCAGCCTTACAAACTCAGGGACCTACAGTAACCACAAAGGATGGTCTGAAATTAAAACTTTCTAACTAAAAGCAGTTTATGGCGGGCAGTCATGTCCTAGGCTGGAATCTAACCTGACAGAAGTTAATCTTTACCTTAATTAATCCTATTGTTTTATTCATCTAGGGCAACATACTTTTGGAATATCAAAGTAATTTCCTTTTTCCAGACTCCTAAGCACAGGCACTGCACCAGAGGGAGACCATATATCCCCTTCTTGTTATTATTACCCTGTTAATTGTTGAATGTTAACTATCCTATACCCAACTACCTAAAAAAAGTGTCTATCCTTTTACTTTTTATACAATCCCCAAAATTCCCCCACACCCCATCTTTGCTTTCTCCCTCCTCCATAACCTTGCACCAATGGATTTCATGTAACCCACTTATGTCTTCTCTTTTGATTATAATGTATAAAGTAAGGTGCAAAAATGCCACTTTCCGGAGTATTTTTTCAATCTGTTAAGATTTTCCTTCCCAGCAATTGTCCTCAGTTTGGCTCTAACAAACACAATTCTCTACAGATCTGAATGTTTCTTACATTGACATTTTATACTCACAACAATCATATGAATTAGCTCAGAGTAGCTGTATGATTGGCCCAAGGAAACACGGCTAGTAAGAAGCTTTAATCTTTTATGTTAACTTGTTTCTTTTTTCTGTGTCTTCATATACATCTAGTCATTACAGTTAGGAGTGAACAGTCAGATGCAATCCAAAACTAGCTTTCTCATTCCAACCCCCTTCTTTTTTTATAAGAGGTAAGATTAAGATAGAAGAGTACAGTGTAAGATTCTGTGGGCATTTTGGTTGTAATTGGTGATTTGCCTATCAACCTCAGTTCCCAGTTTCCCAGGGTTCTCCTTTGTTTTTCTCTGTGCCCTAGGGGAGTTAACCTTCCAACTGCTTTAAAGGAGTGTACATTCCAAGATCATCTCCAAGTTGCCGGAGAGAACACTTCCAGCCTATCTCAAGCAGTCTCCCCACCCCCTTTCGGTGTTAGAGCTGCTAATATCAAAGCTCCCTGGGAGTGGATGCTTTCTCAACGCTATCTTGGAAGGTAGGCCATTTCTTTGGCAGAAGGGAGAGGGCAGTGGAATTTCCTCTGAGAAAGGACAGTTATGCAAAATACGAGGAGGAAGAGGAGAAGAAAACTGAGAAGGGAGTTGGTGAGTCAGAGAAAAGCTGCACGGCTGGGCTAGCGGTGAGCCTCTCTAAAGCCCCAGTATTAACAAGGTAAGAACGGGTTTTCTCTGTATACACCCCTAAAGCAGGGCTTTTACCCCTGGGCTAATGGAGCCCAGCATCAGGTAACCCTGGGTAGTCCCAGCTTAGCTGATTGGAGGTGTACTGATTCACAATAACCTGGAGAATCTTCCTGAGAAAGCATAAATTGCTACTGCTCCTCCATCCCCACATTGCTCCATCTCTAAAAAAGTTACAGGAGCCTAGAATGCCAGGGCTGTTCTTTTGTATATTTTGTAGCCAGTCCCCTACAGCATCTAACTTGTTCAGATCCTGGTTTCAGAGCTCAAGTCTCTACTTTGCTCAGCTTCTCTGTGCAAGTGCTTGGGCATGAAAGACCAGCGATGCAGAGAGCTGCAGGTTTTCTCTAACTTAGGTGAAGTGCAGTGTGATAACTGAACACTCTGGGACCTGAGACCCAGGAGACCTGGGTTCTGATTCTGACATGGCTATTTTTACCACTGAGTCAATTAATTAAAGTTCGGTGTACTTATTCTACAAAAATGGGGGTGTGGATCATCACTGACCTGTACAACTGAACCTTGGAGATACTGTAGGTTTGTTTCCAGATCACATCAATCAAGAGAGTGTCACAATAAAGCGAGTCCCAATCTTTTTACTGGCGGAGGTCTTGCCTCTAATTTGTAAAAAATGCAGTATCTGTGAAACACAATAAAGCGAAGTGCAATAAAATGGGGTATGCCTGCATATCTAACTGGATCGTTGTCCTAGATATCAGAGCTTTCAGAGTCGTGGAGCACCATTCGGATGAAAAGTAAGACTAAGTTATGAGGCCAGCACATCAAACAAAGTAGAAGAGACATCTACCTTATATAGGCAAGCCTGGAACTTCCAACTGCAATTGAAATATACTTTTATATGTGCAAAATAAAAATATCTGGCCTCTGCTTTCCTCACACAGGTCAGTGAGGACACTTTAAACAGTAAAAAAATGCTTTACAAATGTTTATTCATTCATTCATTCATTCAATATGTGTTTCTTGAGCACCTAATATGTGCCAGGCACTGTCAGTGGCATTAGAGACAAAGCAACAGTGAGGACACAGCTCCCATCCTCCTGGTGCTTTCAGTCTAGTTACAGTTTGTTACCATATGGACACCTGTTGCCTGGGTGAAGATAAGCACCAGGGTGTTGGTTTCCTTAACCCAGCTCTGCTCTATTTGTTCTCTCTATTCTCTATCTGAACATATCTTCTGCCACCTATAATTTCAGGTTGTAGAGGCATAATCTCAGCAGAGAATCTAAGTTAGCAATGTGTCGGTGGCCGAAATGCAGGGCTCTCAAATTGATGTCCATCTGTTTTTTCCTCAGTTTCTTCATTTTGTTTCTAAAAGGCTACAGTGTACCTTTTGGGGGGACATCTATAACTCAGCCCTCTGTAATCAGGCTGCTCAATGAGGTCAGCAAACTACGGCCCCTGTGCCACCCCAGTGTCAGTATCCTAAAGTTCTCATGACTCTTCAATGACAGGCCTGTCCTTTGTGCGCCAAGATGATACCACCTGCCCATCACTAGGGCAACATATCTTAAATTATTTTGGGGGTGGTCATGATGGGATGTGCTGAGGGTTTCTTTCCCTTCTTTTTTCCTTTTACTAACTGAGCTGGTTACAGCAAGGAAAGTAATCTGAGTCATGTGTTGCTCTGCAATCAGCCTTTTTTTTTTTAGATTTTATTTATTTTTGAGGGAGAGGAAGGGAGGAAGAAAGAGAGGGAGAGAAACATCTGGGGACCTGGCCTACAACCCAGGCATGTGCCCTGACTGGGAATCAAACCGGTGACCCTTTGGTTCACAGGCTGGCACTCAATCCCGGCCAGGGCTGCAATGGGGCTTTTATTTCTAACTGATGAATGTTTCTCAAAATAATGTTCATTTTTCCCCATTTTAATTACTACATGCTCAGTGTAGAAACTTTTTTCTTTTTGGAGTAAGGTTAGCTGTGCCGTACTGCATCAAAACTCTGACTTATTAATATCTTGTTCCATGCAAATGAGACATTATAGATTCTGTACTAAATAATCAACAGAGTCACCTAAATATTAGTAAATGATATTAAAAAATGATATTAAAGAGACATTCGTATGCATTCTAGAAAAGGACAAGTTTCAGTTTCTGATGCCACTCATTTAGTTATTTGCTTTCTAGCAGTCACTATGCCTCTTCCCACAGTCAACCATTCATTCATTCAACAAGTGTTTGATGAGCTCTAATCACGTGTAAGTTTTATGTACCTGTAAATAACGTGAGACACAGCATTTACTCCTAAATTATAACAGCCAGTGGGAGAGACATTCATCCACAGCTGTTTACTATGCAGTGAGAGATGGATACTAATGGCAAGTTTGGGCACACCTACGTCTCATGGGAAAGCAGTTAGCTCTCAGGGAGAAAGCTGAAATGTAGGCAGAATCTTGAGGGACTAGTGGTCTTGTGAATGTCTCAGGGCTTCTAAATAACTGGGCAAGTTGAGAAGCATGAGATGTAAAGTCTGGACCCTAAGCCACCAAAAAGGAGGGGGGTGACAGGAGATGAAAGATTAAATCAAGGACCCTGGGTACAAGACTTGGGGATTCAGAGTTAATACTGTATGTGTTGGAAAGTGTGGGGGAGGAAAAATAATTTTCCTTCTACCCTTTTAAGTTCTGGCTGAACTAATAATCAAATTAATATGAGGCCTTGGCTGGGTAGTTCAGTTGGTTAGAGTGTTGTCCCAATATGCCAAGGATGCGGGTTCTATCCCTGGTCAGGGCACATACAAGAATCAACCAATGAATGCATAAATAAGTGAAACAACAAATTGATCTCTCTCAAATGAGTCAATACAATTTTTTTTTAATTAACATGAGACATTAACAGAAGAAAATGACCAAATTTTCATATGGGGGGTCCAGAAGAGTATGAGACCGGAGGACTGATTGGGCAGTTAAGGCTTATACGCCATCTTGAGCTAAGGAGAAGGGAACAGTAGGGGGTTTAGGTTAGGACTTCAAAGGGGAGGAAGTAAATTCACATAAAGATAGAAAAGCTAACATTTTGTAAATAAATATTTGCTGGGTCATTTTTAACAATGGGACACAGAGAGGACTTTGATCATATTTAGTTTATATTAAACTATAGTTATCTATTAACAATAGGCTCCCTTCCTGGAAGCAGGTCTTCTATCTAAATTCTTTTATTTAGTTAAGGAAAAGGTTAATGATTCTGAGTCTTTTATTTCTTTAAAATAACCATCTTAAAATAATATTTTGGGGTGGCACACTCTGCTTCCCTCAAAAGTTATGCAAGGATTTTAAGGAAGGGAACAACAGACTTGTGCTTTTAACAGGTAGTTTTTTTGGCAACAACGAATGATGAGGAGAGCTGAGAGACAGAAGAGGCTGCTCACTGCCAGAGCCAGGATAGAGGTGAGCAGATTTAGGGTTCCTGCAACAGGGAGGGTGGCACTCAAGCATGCAATTGAACAGCCAGAAAAGAATGCTCAGGAAGGTGGACTAGAGATTCTGAGATGGAGTCAGGTCACAGACTTCCCCAAAATGCTTGTCAACTCCAAGGACTACAGAGGAGATAAGCACGGAACAATCAGGGAAAGGTGTTGGTTAGTTTAGAAGAGATTGTCATAAAAAGCCTCGGGTTTCCTTTTCTTTAGGGAGCCATGTCACCTCGCTTCTCCCAGGGTTTCCAGAAGGTTCATCTTTACCACTGATTACAGTATCTGCAGAAATGAGCTTTGCCCAAGACACACTTTAAAGTATCCCTAGCTGTTCTGGTCACGGGTTGCCTAGATCCAGCATGTGTCTAGATTCCAGTGACAAGAGATGGGACTCACTATACAAAAGCATTACTTTCTGCCCAGGGAAAGAAAAAGCAAAGAAGTCAGGGTTTCCATGGGAATTCCTGAGAATCATGGACAACTAAAGCCTGAGGCCAACTGGGGACAGAATTAGAAACTCAGCTCCAGCCCCGGGAGAAAGGGGGCAAGAGGCCAGGTGCTACTGGCCAGCAAGAAGGGCTCAAAGCCATGAGCCCACTCAGGGCACTAAGCTGGCTCAAAGCCAAGACAGGAGGAGGGAAGGAGTAACTTTGCAAAGTTTATGTTTCTAATCCTAAGGAAATGTTAGCTTTTTCCTGAGTTGATTTTAGACACTGCTTATAAAATTCTATCCCAGTTTCCTTACAATTGTGCACAGGTCAATTTCTTCTCTTCTTTATGTTTCCTCTCTCTTGCTTCACTGTTTCCCTCCGGTCTGTTCCAAACTGATCCTCACGCTCACACTGCCTTTGGAGAAGATCTCTTATTAAAGTCTTTGTGATGTGGGGTGGGGGACATAGGGGTAAAGGGGAAGAGGGTGGGCCATTATCAATAATGGCCTAGTTTCTGATCATTTCCTCTTGGGCTCAAGTTTAAACGAACTAGGCGCACACCTTAGCTATTCCCATACTAACCTAAAGGGCCAAGACAGGAATTACCACTCATTGACATTTTCCTCACATATAGCAAAGCACTTTCCGGACACCAAAGAGAGATGATCCTCACTGGATCCTTTTGGCACATGGGGAGGAAATGCATTGTTGTAATGAATGGAAGAGAAGGGTTTCTGTGCCACGGCCACACAGGGCTTGGCCTAGGTCATCACACCCTTCCTAGAAGGTTTAGGGGACTTCCATGGGAAGCCCATGAACTGGCAAAGAATGTTCTACTTCTTTAGGACGCAAGCAGTAAACTCCAAGCATCACATCTGTGGCTGCCCAATTCCTTCTCTAAACTCCACTCCCCAGAATTGCTGGAGACACAGAGAATGGTTTATGACCAGAGTGAAGGCTTTATGAGCAATAGATAACAAAAGTACATACCAAACCGTGAGTACATATATCTGTACTCAGAGTTTATGACCAGTATGAAAGTTATATGAGCAAAAGATAATAAAGGCACATGTGTCTATACTCTTTGACTTAGTGATTCTACTTCTGGGTAATAAACATAAGCATAAAAGTCATTAAAGTTTTTGAAATGGTAAAAGGCCAGAAATAACTCAAAAGCCCATCAATGAGGAAACTGGTTGAATAAATTATGGTATACCCACACAATAGAATTCTATGTAGTAGTAAAAAGGAACAAGGAAAGATTTTAGGTAATGCCACTGAAAGCTTTCCAAGACACATTGTTATGTTAAAAAAGCAAGGCATGGCACATGTGGATTGCCTTCTACTGTTTGCATTAAGAAGAGGGGAAAAATTTAGAACACATGTACATTTGAATTTTCTTGTTATGCAAAAAGCAACTGAAAGGACACACACAAAACAGCAAGTTGCTACCTTGGAGCAAGTTTAGAGATAGGCAGATAGAGGATGGGTGTTGGAAGTAGACTTCTCACTGACAGTGATGACAAAAAGACCGGCTAAGAAATAAATATTAGCTGTCAGTAAATAGAGAAGATGTTACTGATTCAGAAGGTGATAAAAATTGTAGGTGTTCTTTCCCTCAGAACGATGCTATGACCCGTCTAAAAAGGTATGTCATTACCCCTGTTTACAAATAGCTCTAGTTTTCTAATTTATGACTTTAGGCCTCTTCCACAGACACACTGCTTGTCATGGGATATCCCCTTACCTATCATGTGACATGTTAAAGACCTGGAGTGTGACAGGCGAGGCTGCGGGCTGATAGGTACTCCCCTTATTTATTTTCTGCATGTAGAATCTTAGGAAGCCTTCTTTTAAATTCTGAGTCTGTGCATTTAATGCCCATAATAATGATACTTTTTTTGTACATTGTTTTTGCTTATTTCATTGTTTTTTAATTTTCTAATTATAGTTAATATTCAATATTATTTTATTTTAGTTTCAGGTCTATAGCATAGTGCTTAGACATTTATATACTTTATAAAGTGGTCCTCCAATATTTAATACTTTTTAAAACAATCTGAACTAGTGACTATCACCTATTAAGAGCTTTTTAAAAAACTGATAAGACCTGTCACAAGAAAATAGCAAACTCTAAATCCAGCTCCAGTTACTATCTAGAAATATAGCTTCTCTTCTTTATTAAAGCTTGAAGGAAGAATTTCTGGGTTATATCTTGACATGCAAATTAGCACCTTGCTACTATTAATATTTTACCCTTTGTGAAAGAGCTATTTTATGTCTTAAGAGTTATTTATGTCAGGAAGTCATAAACAAAGATACAGAAGATACAGAATCATCTTAACCCCTTAAAGTGGGTTAAGATCCCCCTTGGAATAATATCCCAGAATAGCACTGAGAACCATGGTCTCTTCACAGAGAGTCAACCCTGAATGTGGCAGGAGTAAGTTCAGGACCACCACCAATCTGTATGAGCATTAGAGTGAACTACAAAGTGAAGTTCATTTCTCTACATATCTCACCACATCTAACAACTAGCAAATCAATCTAATATACTCATTCTGCTGAGTATATTAGGTACTTTAATGTCACCTACCAGAACATTTTTTCATAATAAACCTTAAACTCTAGATGAGATGGCATTCCCTGGCGTTGTACAGTACACACCTGCCCCACCACACACAGCCCTGAGCAGGTTGTGTCAGGGGTTAAGCACCGGCCCCAGCAGCAGCATGGTCGCTGACAGGCCAGGGTCACTACTGCAGCTCTCAGGTTGGATTGCCACACTTCATAGAGTTGGCTGTTAAGGAAACGATTCAACCTAAACAGTTTCAGGTAATTTATTACCTACACATGTGAGGTCAGCACTGGGTCAGCTCCTCATATCCCTAGTCCCAAGGAATGAGACCAAATCAGGGGGGAACCACATGATTTGTGGCAATAACTCCAAACTAAAGCCAAGCAGCTTTATAGCGTGCGGCCACAACATTAGGGGACTGGAAGTCCTGTGCTTAATTGAGATAAAGGAAGACAGTGTGGGGATCTCAAGGTAGGAGGGTGGGTGATGGCCTCATGGCAGTTCTTCCCAAGCCACCTCATCTTCCTTTGTTTCAGAAGGAATCGCAGGACTTTCAACCAAAACTTGGGCCAGAATGCAGTTAAGCTTTGCCTCGCGGTCTGTGTGAAGACGTCCCCAGGGTGCCAGGATGGGGCTGTTCCCCTACATTGATGAAATATGGCGGAGTTCAGACATTTTAGTAACTCAAAGGACAAGAGAGACCAGGAGGGACGAAGTAAAGAGCCTAAAACAAACAGAACTTATTGCCAAGGAACAGAAATTGATTCTCTGGAGGATTTGTGCAACTGTTTGCAAGAAGACTCCAGCTCTCTGCATTGCTCATTGGTGGGGGTCAGGGAGAAGGTGGCTTTAACTAGAAAGGGGATAGATGACAGACACCAAAAACGACAGCCTATCACAGCCCCTCTGCTTGTTCCTTAAAGGTCTCCCACTTCAGCAAGATGATACTGCCCAAAACAATGCCACTGCTGTTGTTCCTGGTCTCCCAGATAGCCATCTGCCTCATATTCACCCATTTTTACAGCAACAACTTCAACTCCCCATCTAGGAGGGAGGGGCTCAAGACCATGCACGTCCTGGTCCTGTCTTCCTGGCGCTCTGGCTCTTCTTTAGTGGGGCAGCTTTTTGGGCAGCACCCAGATGTCTTCTACCTTATGGAGCCTACCTGGCACATCTGGGGGACCTTCACACAAAGCACTCCATGGAGGCTGCATATGGCGATGCGGGATTTGATACGTGCCGTCTTTCTGTGTGACATGAGTGTCTTTGACGCCTACATGGAACCTGGTCCCCGAAAACAGTCCAGCATCTTCCAGTGGGAAACCAGCCGGGCCTTGTGTTCCCCACCGGCCTGCGACATCTTCCCTCGGGATATGATCATACCCCGTGCTCACTGCAAGCTCCTGTGCAGTAAGCAGCCCTTTGAGGTGGTAGAGAAGGCCTGTCGCACCTACAGCCACGTGGTGGTCAAGGAGGTGCGTTTCTTCAACCTGCAGGTACTCTACCCACTACTGAGGGACCCTTCCCTCAATCTGCACATTATACACCTGGTCCGGGACCCTCGAGCAATGTTTCGTTCCCGAGAACACACCAGGGAGGAACTCACGATTGACGACAAAATTGTGATGGGACAGGAGTGGCAGAAACTCAAGGAGGATGACCGCCCCTACTACGCGTTGCAGGTCATCTGCCAAAGCCAGCTAGAGATCTATAAGGCCGTGCAGACTTTGCCCAAAGCCCTCAAGCAGCGCTACCTGCTCATACGCTATGAGGACCTGGTCCGAGACCCCCTGGCCCAGACTGCTCGAATGTATGGACATGCAGGGTTGAAATTCTTGCCCCACCTCCAGACCTGGGTGCGTAACATCACTCGAGGCAAGGGCACAGGTAGTTATGCCTTCTCTACAGATTCCAGGGATGCCCTCAAAACCTCCCAGGCCTGGCGCTGGTCCTTGCCTTACAGCAAGGTTCCTCAGATTCAGAAAGTCTGCGGTGACACCATGAAGTTGTTCGGCTACCACCTCCTCAAATCAGAGCAAGAGCAGAGGAACCTGTCACTGGATCTTCTGTCTGCCTGGAACCCCGCTGGGCAATTCCATGAAGAGGATTAGGAGGCTCTGTCTCCACTCGGCACCAGCCTCAGCCACACTAACTGAAGGCTGCTTCTAACCCTTACTCATCCATATTTTGCCATGTATAATGAGCTCCCATGTATAATGCATACCCATGTTTTTGTGTGCATTACACACGGGATTATTAGACCCATTATTACACCCATGGTATGTAATCATTATACCCACCTCTCCTAACAAGAAGGGATGTTTCTCCCAGTCTTTGCAACATTCCCCAGATCTAGTTGTGTATTACCATCAGTTAAAATTTTATTTTGCCATGGCTTACCTTAGATTTGCTGGAGTAGGAATCTCCCAGGGTGAGGGATGGGAAATATACACAGCAAGTGATCCAAGTGACTCTTCCACAGCCAGCCTGGCAACAGTACAGGCTGCCCTGGCCAGCAGCACTGTCAGCCTTCTTGCTCTAAGACAGGTGACTTTCCATGACATGCCAAGTATCTATACCACTGACTCCTGACACTGGTGCTGTCCTGAGGCTAGAAGGAAATAGGAAGAAGGTCTGTATCTGTCTAGAATTCCATAGTCCTCTGAGTCCTAGCTTTTTTAATAATTCATTTTGCCCAAACCTGAGAGGTAATGTCACTTCATCTTTCCTTGTGTTCCCACTCCCACTCTGACATGGCCCTCAGATCATAAAGCTCCTTGAATGTCAGGTGGTGTCTCTCCCCCTCTCCTCTGCCAAGTAGCTGTTGGGCTTATCACCACCAAAGACACTTAAGAAGCTACCTTTGCCAGCTGGGTCTTTAAAGTTAATTTATATGGGGCTTTAAAGGAGTGAATTTATCCTAACATCTAATCCCAAGCCACTCTAGACACTCCTCAAGAGCCTAGGATCTCCCGAGCAAATGCTCTTGCCTCTACAAACATAAGACAGTCTAACAAAAGGTCACGCTCTATCACCTCTTTAAAAATCCAGTGTTGAGAGATACGTCGTAAGCAATGGAACAGTCTCCTGGCCATGCGTTCTGGTGGCTGACACTGGATTCAGTGATAAGAGTGGCAGTACACCCGCCATGGATATGGGGAGTCCGGGGAGCTGAGAACCTGTGAAGAGCATAGAAGATGGTGTTCTAGGAAACAGCCTTTCTAATTTGGAGACATCTGTTCCATCCCCAAATCCCAGCAACAGAGAAGGTATCCGCTTGTCTCCTCAGCCTAGTTAGCTACATGGGGCATGAGGATGTTCAAACATAGATGACGGATGAATCTGATCTGACCTTCTCAGGCTAGTATTCAGATTTGGGGAACAAGGTCTCTTCTGTCTACATCAAGCATAATGGCCTCAACTGCCTCATTTCAGGACAAAAATTCATGGCTTAAAAGAAAATCATACTGGGTAACTACCCTAAGCTCTCTCCACTTTGGGGAGAGAAAGGTGTCAAACGTTGTAAACAGTTTTTTTTGAAGGGTGAGAAAGATAGTTTTGAAACAAAGAGGCTTTGACTGTTTACTGTTACTATGTGGCTTCATTTTCTAGATGAGAGCAATTGCTAAGTTTTTTGTAAATGTTAATCAAAACTATTTTTTCAACTTATTAATAGTAGTAATGGAGAGACATGGGAAGGTTGAATCAACTTTTGTAACTTTTGTGCAAAAGTCTGCCATTATTTTGTCTATAACATGTATCTCAGAAAACGGTTTATAATTTACTATGTGATTTAAACCCAAGCTAAATTAAATTAACTTTACTGACTATGTACATTACCATGACTACTATTAAATTACTTTCACAGGCTAGCAAAGCAAAATTAAAAATGAATATATGTGAGTGACACAGGCCAATCAACAACAAATCTCTGAGAGTCATTTGCTGGGGATCCCCAACACCCTGGGATTTCTGCTGAAGGCTATATCCCTCTTCTGCATAAAATGTTCCTGGTCAAAAAAAAAGTTCCCGGTCATTCAGAGAAAGGTTATTTTTTAAATACAATATTGAGGAAAAATAATTATAAATATCCAGAGTAAAGAGATTTGAATACAGCATTTCAGTTAAAGGGATTCTTCATTCAGTTCATACATTTAATGGACATCTACTATGTGCCGAGGAATGGCTGAGGTGCTATGGATACAGCAGCAAACAATAGGCAAAGCCCCTCCTTTTATGCAGCTTATATTTCAGTCAGGCCATTTCTCCCACTTGGAATACCCTATTCTGTTCTGCCCCAATTTCTCTGGCTTGTTTTTGTGATCCCTCAGTTCTCAACTAAAGCACCTCCTCTGGCAGTTTTCCTGGTTTTATCCTTAAGCCTCTATTGAATGTCACGTAGACAGGCTTTCCACTATCGTAAAATTATCACACTATAATAAAACCCTCCAATTTCCATATTTTAGCTCTTTGAGGGCAGACACTATCTTACTCACTCTGGTATAACCAATGCCTAGCACAGCTCCTAGCACACTCAATAAATAACGATCTCATCCGCATTTTCATAAAGGGCTCATTCTGTATGTAATACTTAGATAAAAGGCCAATCACAGAAACTTCTATTCTGAGAAACACAGTGACATTTAAAGATTCAAATAAGAAAGAACTGACATTTAAGTTCTGTGTTTGAGAGAAAGGAGAGAAGCTGAATCTTAAAGCTGACAGCTTAGAAGTGCTGAGTCAAGTGGGGTGGCAGGTGGAAAGAGAGGAATGAAGATGAGATTGGAGAATTAGATTGACTAGTATTTCTTTTTTTTTATTTTATTGATTATGCCATTACAGTTGTTCTATTCCCCCCTTCATTCCCCTCCACCCTGCATCCCCCCGCCCCCACCATTCCCCTCTTTAGTTTATGACCACGTGTCTCAAGTTCTTTAGATTCTATATTTCCCCTACTATTCTTGCCCTCCCCCCTATTTATTTTCTACCTACTGTCTATGCTACTTATTCTCTGTACCTTCTCCCCCCTTCTCCTCCTCCCACTCCCCTGTTGCTAACCCTCCATGTGATCTTCATTTCTATGGTTCTGCTCCTGATCTAGCTGTCTGCTTAGTTTGCTTTTGTTTTAGATGTGGTTGTTAATAACTGTGAGTTTGCTGTCCTTTCACTGTTCATCTTTTTTATCTTCTTTTTCTTAGATAAGTCCCTTTAACATTTCATATGATAAGGGCTTGGTGATGATGAACTCCTTGAACTTGACCTTATCTGAGGAGCACTTTATCTGCCCTTCCATTCTAAATGAAAGCTTTGCTGGATAGAGCAATCTTGGTTGTAGGTCTTTGGATTTCATGACTTGGAATACTTCTTTCCAGCCCCTTCTTGCCTGTAAGGTCTCTTTTGAGAAATCTGCTGACAGTCTGATGGGAACTCCTTTGTAGGTGACTGTCCCCTTAGCTCTTGCTGCTTCTAGGATTCTCTCCTTCATCTTAATCTTGGCTAATATAATGATGATGTGCCTTGGTGTGTTCCTTCTTGGGTCCAACTTCTTTGAGACTCTCTGAGCTTCCTGGATTTCCTGGAAGTCTATTGCCTTTGCCAGATTGGGGAAATTCTCCTTTGTTATTTGTTCAAATAAGTTTTCCACTGGTGGCTGTTCCTTTCCCCCTTCTGATACCCCTATAATTCGGATGTTGGAGCGTTTAAAGATGTCCTGGAGGTTCCTAAGTCTCTCCTCATTTTTTTGAATTCTTGGTTCTTCATATTTTCCTGTTTGGTCATTTTTTCCTTCCTTCTGGCTCACTCCCTTGATTTGAGTCCCAGTTTCCTTTTCATCACTATTGGTTTCCTGTGCATTACCATTTATTTCAATTAGTTTAGCCTTCATATGTTCCTCTAATTTGAGACTAAAATCAACCAGTTCTGTGAGCATTCTGATCACCAGTGTTTTGAACTGTGCATCTGAAAGTTTTGCTATTTTTTCATCACTTAGAGTTATGGGCTCTGGGGCTTTGAGATCTTCTTGAGCCATTTTTGGTCTGTTTGCACCCGTTAAGTATGAGGAACGGAACCTTAGCCTGGTGTTTACCAGGGCGGGGCCACCCAGGTCGCTGAGTTGTGACGCTGTATGTGGGGGCAGGGTCAGAGCAGGGAAATGGCAGCCCCCTCTGCTGCCTCTCGCCACTGGGGCCTGCTCGGTCCCATCTCACCACCCACTCCCTCGCTGGTCTATCTGCACACGAATGCGCAGTCCACAGTCAACCTGCTGCCCTACGCCCTCGCTGGGTCCACCCGATGCAAACCCCACGCCTGGGATCCGCACGCCAAAGTCCATCTGACTAAGTTTTCCTGTGCAACCCCGATCCGCCAGCTGCTGGCTTCGCCCCTCTTATTGGTCAGGCTGAAGAATTTGTTGCTATCAGACTTCAGAAAAGTTCAATTTTCTGTGTTCTGGCTGTGTTTTCTGTTGCTAATATTTTGTTGTCTCTAAACTTGGTTGTGTGAGAAAGCATGGCGTCTCCACCTATGCCTCCATCTTGGCGGAGGTCCTCTGACTAGTATTTCTAATAGTGATATTACCATGGCAAGAGAAAATTGCGTTGGGTTTTCTGAGGAGCTGCATGTGTTCATAGGGAACAGCATGTGAACTCACCAAGTGCCATCTGGAAGCATTTGGCAAATAATTGCTTACTGATTGCCTTCCGATTGGTTTTTAGCCAAATCTCCAAGCAGAGAGTTTCTGGCTTGTTTTTTATTGCCTCTCCACCATCATATTGGCAAAGTATAGTTAAAGGAGTGGCCTAGGAGAATAGAGTCATCTTTGGTTCTTTCTTGTCTTTCACTGTCCACATCCTATTCATCAGCATGTCAACTTGACTTCCAAAATACACCCCGAATCAGACCACCTCTCCCCGTCTCCAGTGAATGTTACGGTGTGCATCCAAACCAACCTCAAATGTCACCTGAATTACTGACAGAGCCTCCTAGTGGCTTTCTTGTCTCTTTGTGCCCTTCAGAGTTCACCTTCCATTTACTAACCATAGTGACCTACCTAAAGGGTAAATTAGATGTCAATTCTTTGCCTACAGTCCTCTAGTAAACAGCCCAGGTGACTATAAATTGGAGAATGGACCCCAAAAATGGTAAATTCGTATCATGCAATAATATTCAGCAATAAAAAGAAATGAACTACTGATTCCTCCAACATGAATGCCTCTCAGAAGCATTAGGGTAAGTTTTACAGGAAACAGTTTATACTGTATGGCTTTTTTTTTATATACAGTTCCAAAACAGGAAAAACTAACATGGTAGGGAAAAAATCGTAACAGTAGTTACCTCTGGGGGACAGGAAGTGGTGGTGATTGACTGGGAAGAGACATGAGGGAACTTTGTTGGAGGAAGGGGGAATGCAAATGTTTTATATCCTGATAGGAGTGTGGGTTGCCTAGGTGCATGAATTTTTCAGAACTCAATGATAGTGCAACTTAAGAATTATATATTTCATTGTATATAAATTTTATCTCAAAAGTTAAAAAACTGCAAATGAATACTAAATTCTACTTTGTAACTTATATAAATATCTAACTACTGTCACTGTACACATATGTACACATCTATTGGCATGTGCCCCAACTGGAAATGGAACCGGCAACCTTTCAGTTTGCAGGCTGGCTCTCAATCCACTGAGTGCCACACCAGTTGGGGCCAATTTATACTTCTTAACCCCCGAACCTTTCCCCCCACTCTCTCCCTTCCCCATCCCAGCTGATAACCCTCCAAATGATTTCCATATCTGACTCTGTTCCTGTTCTGCTTGTTTGCTTAGTTTGTTTTTTAGATTCAGTTATTGACAGTTGTGAATTTGTTTCCATTTTAATGGTTATAGTTTTGATCTTTTTCTTAAATAAGTCCCTTTAACATTTCATATAATAATGGCTTGGTGATGATGAATTCCTTGAGCTTCACCTTGTCTGGGAAGCATTTTATCTGCCCTTGCATTCTAACTGATAGCTTTGCCAGATAGAGTAATCTAGGTTGTAGGTCCTTGCTTTTCATCACTTTGAATACTTCTTGACAGTCCCTTCTAGCCTGCAAATTTTCTCTTGAAAAATCACCTGACAGTCTCATGGGAACCCCTTTGTAGGGAATTAATGGCTTTTCTCTTACTGCATTTAAGAGTTTCTCTTTCTCTTTAACCTTTGGCATTTTAATTATGATGTGAGCTGGTATGGACCTCTTTGGGTCCAACTTGCTCAGGACTCTTTGTTCTTCCTGGACTTGTATGTCTATTTCCTTCACTAAATCAGAGAAGTTTTCTTTCATTATTTTTTTCAAATAAGTTTTCAATTTCTTGCTCTTCTTCTTCTGCTTCTGGTATCCCTATGATTTGGATGTTGGCACATTTGGAGATGTCCCAGAGGCCCCTTATACTATTCTCATTTTTTTAATTCTTTTTTCTTCTTTCTGTTCTGATTGAATGCTTATTTCTTCCTTATGTTCCAAATTGTTGATTTGAATCTTGGCTTCATCCCCTCCACTGTTGGTTCTTGTAGATTTTTCTTTATTTCTCTTAATACAATCTTCATTTCTTCCTGGTTTTTTTTTATGGTATTAAAATATCCAGTGATTTCTTTGAGCATCCTGATAACCAGTATTTTGAACTATGCCTCTGATATGTTGCTTATATCCATTTCACTTTGTTCTTTTCCTACAATTTTGTTCTATTCTTTCATTTGGGCCATATTTTTCTTTTTTGTCTCCTCAGTTTGGCAGCTTCCTTGTTATTGTTTCTGTGTATCTGGTAGAGCTGCTTTGACTCCCTGTCTTAGTATCATGGCCTACTGTAGAAAAGGCACCTGTAAATTGTGTAGGGCGGAGACTTAGGTAATCACTAGGGCAAGGCAACCTACTTCACCACTTTGTGGCTCTGTGTTGAGGGGTTGGAGAGAGGGCATGGAGAGGGGACAATACTGCTGCCTAGCTTCTGGAGGTTTCCCCAGCATTCACCCTGTTTCCAGTCAGTTTATTTTCTCCCCATGTGCAACTGGGGCCCTTCCAGCTGTTGCCCTGGTACTGAATACCAGAGGGGGTGGGTCTGAATAAGTTCTAAGTCCCTGTGGGCCCTTTAAGAGGCATCTACTAAAAATCTGGTAGTTTCTTCCATTGCCCCAATCCCCACTGGTTTTTACAGCCAGAAGTTATAGGGATTGATCTTCCTGGCACTGGAACCCTAGGCTGTGTGGTCTGGCCTGGGACTGGGATCCCTCACTCCTGAGGTATCCCTCCTGGCTTTTATCCACCACACATGAATGTGGGACCACCCGTTCTCCTGCCTCTCTGTGTCACACTGCATCTTTGTGCCTCTCTGCCTCTCTCCATGTCTCTACCCCTCCTACCCATCTGGATGAAATGTGGCTTCATTAAATGCTTGGTTGCTGGCCCTGGCTGGTGTGGCTCAGTGGATTGAGTGCCAGCTTGGGAACCAAAAGATCACTGGTTTGATTCCCAGTCAGGGCACATGTCTGGATTTCAGGCCAGGTCCCCAGTAGGGGGCATGTGAGAGGCAACCACACACTGATATTTCTCTCCCTCTCTTTCTCCCTCACTTCCCCTCTCTCTAAAGATAAATAAAATCTTTAAAATATATAAATAAATAAATCCTTGGTTGTTGGACGAAATTCCATACAGCTCAATTTTCTGACAGTTCTCAGTGATATTTGTTTTGAGGTCTAGTCGTAATTTTTTCTGTAGTTGTGGGAGGAAGAAGAACATGTTTACCTATGCCTCCATCTTAATCAGAGGTCTTCCTGTTTGAATTCTTTTACAATTCTTTATAATATCTTTCAGTGCCTGAAACCATCTTAGTTACTTGTTTGCATGTTTGTTTTCTGTCTCCCCTACTACTAGATGTTTCTGTCTTGTTTGTCCTCATAGAAAATGCTCAATGAATATGTGATGCAAATCCCACACCAACATGATAAATCCAAAATGAAAGCATGGGCAAACTGTTTGAAACCTTCCAACCACTCCTCCAATTTCTCATGACCACAAATAATATTTCCATCACCTAGTCTAGTCTTTCATCACCTGGGTGCTTATTAAAATTACAAACTTTTAGGCCACACCTCCACAGAGTCATCAGTCTCTGCTTTTACACTCCTGCCTGCCTTGAGAAACAAATATTTTTTTAAAAAGGGTAAGAACAAAGTCTGTGTGACAGTCTGAGTAGTGCTTCTGTGCATCAAACTAGACACTAGACACTAGGATTATTGACTATACAGGAGAAACTGGAATGAACCTACCATAACTTTTCATGGGGAAAGTTCAAGTTCTTAGTTGCATTTGCTCTTCTCCTTCCCAGGGGTAGGGTGGAGTCACTGGGCTTAATAACTGCTACATATTAGAATCAAAGGCTCAAATAATTTAAGTGCTAGAAGTGACTTCAGATTGTACTTGTTTCCCTCTTATAACTTATATCCAAAATATCAATATATCACCTTCCATGAACTCTTCACTATTCAAAGCATTTTCTGTAGACCAGCAACACCAGCCTTACCTCGAAGCTTGTTGGGAAATGCAAGATTTCAGACCCCATTCCAGAGCTATGGAATCAGAATTTGCAATTTCACATGACCCCCAGGTGATGTGTACAGTTTAAGAAACACCACAGCAATTTCTGGACATACTGAACCAGTGTCTACTATTGCCAAAAACATGTTATCTACCGTTAGCGCTTACCTGCCAAAATGGACCAAGAGAATGAGGAGAAATGATGAATGAACCGTTTTCCCAAATGGCCATTGTAGAATTCGTGGACCTGTGTGTTAGGGAAAAGAGGTTCAAAGGATGACACTTGAAAGTAGTTCCAAAGTTTTGAATATGGTTTGGTTTTTAGATAACATGAAGACATTTTAAATTTTGCTAGGTATTATGGTAGTGTTGTAGAAAAATGAAGGCAGGAAGGAAGGAAAGAACAGAGAGAGGAAGAAAGACAGAAAAGTTCCTATCTGTTAATGTTGTATCATATTAAAGTATTTATGGGTGAATTCATATGCTATATTGGATTTGCTTTAAAATGCACCAGAGAAAAAAGTGAGGGAATACAAGAAATTGGTGAAATGGTGATAATTTCTGGAAATGAGTGAATACACTGAGATTATTATATACTCTCCCTACTTTTGTATATATTTGAAAGTTTTATAATAAAAACAAAAAAATTTTTAAAGTAGTCTCAAGACTGATAGCTACCAGCCTTACCAAGAGGCACTTGTGGTGGGAAAATATAGTCAGAAATATTATTGTGTATCTGCCCCAAAGTGAAGGCTGAATGGAAACAGGCAAGAAATAAGGTTTATGGTCCAGACCCCTTCGGTACATTCCTTCACTCAATCCAGCACCTTAACTAAGTGACAGAATATAACATCATCAATTACGGGGTAAACTGGTATTGTATGTCCCCTGGTGGAGTGTATCAGGAAGAACACACATCGCTGCTGCTGAAAATGTTTAACTCAAACCTAATCATGAGTCAACGGCTGGGACATTCTATCAGACAATAGGCCTGAACTCTAAATTGTCACTATCATGAAAGGCAAAAAAAATTTTTTTTAAACAGGCATACTGCTTTAAATTAGAGATGACTTAAGAGATATGACATCTAAATGCAATGGATGGACTTTGATTGGAGCTAGATTCAAAAAAGAAAGGCTGGAAAAAAGCCATTAGAACAATTAGAAACTTTAAGAATGAACAGTGTGCTAGATATTTCTGAAAAAATATTAAATGTTTTGGGTGTAACTAAAAAAAGAGAACCAATCTTATGAGGTAAGTGGTAACCCCTTTTAGAGACTGGAAAACTGAGGTTCAGAGACAGGATGTCTTGCACAAGAGCCCATGGCAGTTAATGGCATTGCCAGATTGGGCCCATATCTCTCTGCCTCCAGAGCACGAGCTCTTGGCTGACGGATGCTTTTCCTCAGCAGCAGCCCCAGGAAGTAAGAGATAGGACTGTGGTCTACAGTGTGTCCCAGGGAATGGTAGTGGGTAAAGAGGCACCATTCACTGTTGTCACGGCACCAGCAGTCATTCAGTTATTTAAAATTAATTGTTGGGTGACAATGATAAGCAAAAGCAGGCATTCCCTGGACTCAGACTGCAGCCTAGTGAAGGAGACAGACATTACTCAAATGCTGGAACCATTGAAAGAAACGTATAGTAACAAAAAAAAAAATTAGAGCAATGATGGAAAGAAAGTTGACCAAAAGTGGAGGGTCAGAAGAAGACTTCCATGAGTTGTGCTCCGAAGAATGAATTGTTGTGGACTGCCTGCGTTTCAGGAATTGTAACTCTCTACCCCCTGTGGCTAAGGATGAGGGAGCGAACACCTCTGGAATGCAAGCCGCAGGAGACAAAGCTTGTCTCTGGTAGCAAATGCTGCCTCAGTTTCCTCCCTGCCCCCAAAGCATGGTTGGAAGTCCTTGACGGGTAAGACCTCTCAGAGAGGGGAAACCTAGGCCAGACTCGATCACTTGGGAGGCCTTCATGGAAGGACTGGGGGGCGGGTGCTGCAACAAAGAGCAATGGACTCTTGCTCTGAAGCTTTGAGATAGCCCAAGTCCCCATGTCCTCTGGGAAAAGCGCTTCCTGGCTCTAATCCCCTTAAGCCTGAATATCTGATGGAGAGGGGTGCAGCTCTTTGCCTTGCTAGAGCATGTCGCTGGGGGAACATCTGGCATCACAAAGAATTCCTGAAAAACCTGTGAAATCTGCTCTGCTAAGAGTGCTTTCATTCACATGTTAAGGGTCTGAGTAGGAAACCCTAAAACTCTGTTCCTGACAGACTCTGAGTCAGACTAAGCCCTCAGATTTCTTTCAAATGTTATCTACTGCTTGATCCTTGCCACCCTGTATTCCTGTGTATTACAACCTAATAAAAGTCCTTAGAGAAAGGGGCTCAAGGCCTTTGCCCCTGAGAAACTGGCCACTGCTCAAGGCCTTTTTCCTCTGGGAAACTGGCCACCTCTCCTCCCGAAGCAGATCAGATCATGTCTCAGTCATGTTTACTCTCATCCGTGGCACACGGGGTGACGTGCGAGGAAAGTCGCCCCCACAATGAATAGAAGTTAATGATATAGACAAAGGAAAGAGTAAGAGCAAGAAGCCTATGGCAAGAGGGGGAAGCCAGACCTTACAGCAGGAAAGGCCCAAGAGCTAGCAGGTATGTGGTAAGAAGTGAGACTGGAGGAAAGCAGGTAGCTCCAGACTATGGACCCTGAAGGCCATGCTGGAGAGTCTGTTCAATTCTTAAAGCAATGGAAAGTTATTAAGGGGGTTAAGCAAGTGACAAAATCAGACTTCATGTTAAAAAATAAAACAACACACCACCACTTTGGCTGCAACATTGAGAGGATGGCTAGACAGAATAGGTGTTGTTAGATCAGTTAAGAGACTGTGGCAGCCAGTGGTCACTTGAACTAGAGTGAGCAGTGGAGATGCAATGCCAGATCCAAGGTATATTTGGGAGGACTGGAAATGGGGAAATGCAGGAAAAGTAGAGGTTGAAGGTGATTCTTAGGTTTCTAGCTTATGCATGGATGGAGATGCCATTCCCTGAGAGAAGGGACACTGAAAGAAGGTCGGATTCAGGAAGATTTGAGCGAGCTTTTGGATATAAAGAATTGGTGGTACTTTTGAGATGTCCAGGTGAAGATGGGAGGAAGCAGTTGGAGATGCAAGTGTGAAGTTCAAGAGAGAAGTCTAGACTAGAGATGTACATGGGGAATCAACAACTTTTGATTACTGAGGTAGGAATAACATGGTTTCAGAAAGGGAGGATTTAGCCAATGGAAACCTCTGGGATTTGATGATTTATAAAGAGAAGGCAGGAGTTGATGCAGAAGTACTGGAAGGGAGAAGTGGAGGGGCTGAGTGAAGATCCTGAGGGACAAGTTGTGGGCTAGGGGAAAGCCTTCATGTCGCCCTCTGCCTCTAGATGCACCGCATTCCTGCCAGCAGTGGCATGGTCCTCACCAGTGCTGGAGGACAGCCCAGCTTCCTTCTCCACCTGGCAGGTTCTATCACTCACCCTCCAGGCAAGCCTCGGCCTGCGACCTGCACGTCTGCTGTCCCTGCTTCATGGGAAAGCACTCTAGTCCTGGGCTTCGCTCCTGGTGTTCCCCAAATTATACCATAATTAATTTATTAATTAACTTAGCTATTAAACAATCCCTTAGTGATGGGCAAAATTTATGGGCAAAAATTATGGTAACTATACCATGGAATACTATGTAGCAGGAGACAGACAGACAGAGAAATTTTTCTGTGTGCACATACGGAAAGCCCCCAAAAGCAAAGCACAGAACTGTGATTTCATGCTCTCTTTTGTACTGGGGGAAGAATTTAAACCTGGATTTTAATTTGTATATGCCTAGAGACACCATGGAATACATGAGACTAAACAGAGTAACCTCACAGGGGATAAGGCAGGTCAGATTGGGAAGATGAGGAACAAGGATGAAAGGAGAACTACTACTATATGACTTTACAAATTTATTTATTTATTTATTTATTTATTTTTAGAGAGAGGGGAAGAAAAAGGAGAAAGAGAGGGAGAGAAACATCAATGTGTGGTTGCCTCTCATGTGTCCTCTACTGGGGACCTGGCCTGCAACCCAGGCATGTGCCCTGACTGGGAATAGAACCAGTGACCCTTTGCTGCACAGGCCCGTGCTCAATCTACTGAGCTACACCAGCCAAGGCCTATATGACTTTTCATACTTAAAATTTTCTGATTTTTGTGAATGTATTACCTATTCAAAAAAACCAAATTTAAAAACTTGGAAAAATGATGTTTTCCAATGTAAATTTCATGAGTTACATATTTCATATTTTTAATGAAACTGATTTTACCTAGTTTACTATTTTTATCATTAATTTTAAGACAGTTATAGACTCACAAGAAGTTGTGAGAAATAATACACAGAGGTCCCAGTATGCCCTTTACCCAGCACCCCCCACCCCATAACTTTTTGCAAAGCTATAGTATGACATCACAACTAGAGCATTAACATTGGTACAGTCAAGATACAGACAACTTCTATCATAATTGTGCACTATTTTTTTAGTCCTGAGAATATGTGACCTAGTAAATGAAATAACACACTATACAAATCATTGCATCTAGTATAAATCCACCTTTTAAAAAAAATGTCCAAAAGAAAAATCCAGCACAGCCAAATGGGAATACTGGTTATCTCTGGGCATGAGGATTACTGGTGGTTTAACTTTTCCTTTTTCATTTTATAGTTGTTGTTGTTTTTTAGGTTAGAATCATGTATCATGCAATTAACCATTTAAAACTGTATGAATCAATGGCATTTAGTGCATTCACAATGTTGTACAACTACCTCTCTTTAGTTTCAAAACTTTTTCCTCACCCCATATCTATTAAAAAGCTTGATAACCTTAACTCCTCTCCCCCACCTCCCAACAACCTCTAAGCTACTTTCTGTCTCTATAAATTTACCTATTTTCTGGGTATTCTATACAGAAAGAATCATGCATTTCATTACAGAGCTCTGCCTTTTCAACTCAAGGCTTCTAAGGACACGCTGGTGCAGTATTTGTAAAAGGATTGTCAACACAGGGCTGAGGGCCCCGTGAGCCTGGAGACCATGCGCCAAGGATACAATTTACCTTATTTTTATTTTAAGTATAGAAATAGAGGAGGTTTGGGATTAGATTAATTTCCAGTACAGACTCTGCATGGTAGATGTTGTATAGAAAAATAAGGAAGCTAAGAAGCTGAAGTGGCTGCTAACAGTGTGAGTGAATACTGCACCATGGGTATATACTGGAAAGAAACAGTGCAAGGGAGTTAAAGAATTTAGTGGAAACATGTAGAGAGTTTAGAGGGCTCAATAAATATCAAGGGTCAAGGTGTAAATCTGTCTGAGTTGAAGGGTGAGCTTCAACTCAGAAGCTCATCCTTCAACTCAGGTGAGTAAGTGCAAGGTGTGGTGAGTAAATTAGTCACTAGGGTTTAAATTCCTAAAATAGTCGAATCTGAGATAATGATAAAGAACAAAGGTGTGGTTTGAGGAGTGGAAGACCAGATGGGGTAGGGTTTATATCTCCTTTGGGTTCGAGATTGGCAAGAGGCCTTGATTGATGTCAGTCAAAGGATGTTGATCAGGTCATCCACAGAAATACTAAAACTTCACACATGTCAAGGTCCTAAGTAAATAAAGAAGACTGCACTAAAAGAATGTGAAGTAATATATCCTACATTTTAAAGGGAGATAATTGGTGTATGACTAAGAGTAGATATTCTGATAGGACACCAAGGCAGAATCTAGACTATGCGAAAAAAAGCAAATTGAACCAGTTGTACTGCTGGCAGTATCTTCGGGGGAACAGCCAACTCACACTTAAGGCGACGAGGTGAAGGAACCATTCTAAAGAATTGGGGATGGCAGGGAATTGTCTCTGCCATGGAACACAGATTCCAGGAGGAAGTATGTAAGGAAAAAGCAATAGGTTGGAAGGAGCTATGCGAAGTATAGGGATTTTATAGCAATAGCACAAACTAGATAGCATGAACATGTTGGGCTTCAAAACAACTAGATATGCTGAACCACATCTAGCAAACAAATGGGCAGATTCAGAGATAAACTTGCAAGACAGTAAGGGAATCCCTCAAAGAGTACAAATAAAGAGGGGACTCAAAACCAGAACAATAAGAGTGTGCTTATGTTGCTGCTATCTCAGTAACCAAGGGATTCATCATGGGGTACAATGGGTGCAACAACCGGACCCACAGGGGGCATCCAGATTTGCAGATGCCATGCTACCCGATGAAACTTGTTTGAAAAGACACCCAAATTGTTTAAAATAAATAGGAGTCTGGATAAGATGTACTGGGAATTCAGTTATTTTCCCAGGGATTCGGTAATTCAAGCTTTAGAATACTTAAAGATATAGCCCCTCGTGGGTCGTAGTGTGCATGTGTGTGTGGAGCACAGCAGTGGATCCTGGCTGAGAAGGGTCCGAATACGCCAGGGACCATACTTTTGGAAGCTTACAACGGCTCCTGGGAAAGAATTTCTCCTTCCGTTTCACAAATCATCTAACTTGTTGGGCCTGGCCCAGAGCACCGAAAAAGGTTAACAATACCTTGGGATGATCTGTCGACTTCCGGGAAGTCTCCCGCTGTCTGTGGCCCAAGTAGGACACAAAAAGGGAAAGACTCACGCAACAGGGCGTGGGCCCAGATCACAGTCTGGAGAAGAAAATAAAACCCAAGCCCATTACTGAAAATAGTTGGCACCGGTTTAAACGAACTGACCACCACCTTGCTCTCAGGTTCACGCCTGCACCCAGAGTGGCGCCGAGTTGCTGCACGAGCACGCATGCGCCCCGAGCAGCATGGCGCCCGCACTCGCACCTGCGCCTGCGCAGCCGTGGGTTTTCTGCATCTCTCCGCAGGGCCGGGATGTTATTGCGCCCAACTGGGACTTTTGTAGCTGTTACCTAGTAGGCGGTGCTCCGCAAGGGAAGGGAAGGTGAGTTCATACCTGAGAGCCTTTATCCCCAACTGTTTTATACATTCTTTGTTTTATTCTAGGAACGTTCAGATGCTATCTCTCCTGCTATTTTAAAGTAGTCTCCCCAGGGAATTTTGATCTTGTTTGGAAGCAGCCCTTGCACAGGGATCCTTTTTCTTTTTTTAATCTAGAAACACCCAGGATGCGAAGGACGCCTCAGAAATGTCATTTCACCTTGGACCTCACTAGGGCACTGAATTCTAAAGTTGAATAATAGATACTTTGAAGAAAGGAAAGAAAAAAGGAAAACGACCCCCCACCCACCCACACACATTTACATACACATATAATCTCGAAGGATGAACCAGGAAATGCTAACTGTGATTACTTCACGGGAGAAGATACTGAGTGGCTGAGGATGGGCCTGAAGAGTGCATTGTTTGAAGTTTGACCAGTGCGAATGCAGTATTTTTAAATGTTTGAATGTTTGACTCTATCAAAATGTAGACATCAAGAAAATTCAGAAATTTAGCCCTGGCTGGTGTAGCTCAGTGGACTGAGCGGTGGCCTGCGAAGCAGACAATCACGGTTGGATTCCCAGTCAGGGCACATGCCAGGGTTGCAGGCAGGTTCCCTGCAGGCCAGTTCCCAGCAGGGGACGCACGAAAGGCAACCATACATTGATGTTTCTCTCCCTCTCTCCTTCCCTTCCCCTCTAAAGATAAATAAATAAAATCTTTAAAAAAAAAATTCAAATTTAAGAAGTCTGAGTAGGATGTAGTAATACGTGATAGCATATGGGCATTTGAAGGGAAAATGTCTTGTGTGAATACCACGTCTAACTGTTTATTTCTGGACAGAGATCTTTGGGGGTTGAGGAGGCAGTGGGGTACAGGAAAAGAGAAGCCAGGCATTTTCTGAAAATGATCAGCAGTGGCACCATACAGGAAATAAATCCCTATCATCTTGATCGTTGTATATTCCTTTTGGATTTGCTGAAGAAAATCGAAAGGTAAATTTTAGCATGAGCTCACTGAACAGGGACATTTGATGTTTATTTTTATAAAGGAAATTAAGTGGGTGTGACCGGCAGTCTTTAGACCTGAAGTTCCTCTTCCAGATAAGGAAAACTGCCCTTAGTGATGACTCTCCAGACTGACTACGGTGCATTTCTGCCCCAACCTGGCAAGATAACTTCAGATTTCCTCCTGTAAACTAAATGGTGAAGAAAAAAGTAGGCAACTGTGTCCAAGAGGAATTGCAGAAGAAAAGCTCACACTGAAGGAAGATCCTGGACACCTATGATTCCTTGGGTCAACTCAGCTGGTTCACCTTCATTCCCCAGTGGATCTAGACAAGTGTAGGAATTTGGGACCAGAGATTGGGGATCCAAAAAATTGAAAGTGTGAAATTTAAGGCCAGAAGTTAAGGGAAGCCAGAAGTTGAGCTCCCAAATAAAATATTGTAGGAATAGTGTCTCTTAAGTCACTCCAAATGTGACAGGATAGTAGAAAGCTAGGAAAATTCCTGGGCAAGTGGAATGGGGAAACCAAGACAAGAAAATTAAACAAGGCAAAATTGAGCAGTTTACAGCCATCTGGTGAATCATAACACCTTACCTCCCCTAACCAAGGACGTTTGAAAGCCAATGGTTCATACCTCTCCTCCCTAACCAGAGAATACATAGCTTAAATTTCTCTGGTCTGAGAAAATAGAGGACAGAGACCCAATTAATGTCATTTGTGCCAGCTAACCCAAGGACAAATGAAGTCAGGAGAACAAATAACAAAAACCCATTAAAAGACAGACCCAAGATAAAAGTTAAACAGCATAGCTGACCAAAGAATATTCCCAAACCCACCTATGTGCTCATTTTGAAATATCAGCATATTAATAATGCACTTGGAAAGTTGATGAATATTCTGCTGAAACCTTCCCCTAAGATTCTCACCCACAGAAAAAAGGTAAAAAACCCTCAGGACAAAGACTCTGGGCGGCCTGTTTCAGAGCATGCCCATGCCCCTTCCTGGGCACCAACTTTTTATTTCCTCCTAAACTCTAAGAGTCCCAAGGAGACTTGCAGCCAGGGGAGCAGTGGGCAGTGGTAGCTTAATCCTGGGCATACCCTCAATCCTGTCTCCAGAGGCTCCTTTTTCTCTCACTTCCCAGTGAGGTAAAAATAGCCCCACTTTGGCTCACTTTGTGTCTGTGACCTTCACTTCCCAGGGAGCTAACAGCAGTCCCACCTTGGCTCATTCCTTTCCTATGGCTCTTCTGGGGAGCCAAAGCAGAGCACCATCTAGGCTCCCTCCTGTTACTCCTTCCATCCTAAATCCTTCCTTTGTTTCCCTGTCCACAGCCTTAGTAAACATATTTTCAAAATCACCTGGGACTCTTGTGGTGAAATCTTTCCCACACGAACTCAAGAACTCACACACTACAAGCCAGCCTGAGGCAGACCAGCTCCAGGCCGGTTCCTGTCTGGTAACACAAATATCAGTACTTCTACAAAGAAATAAGGCATCAATCAGACTGAACAATCAGCAGCACCTGGGAATAGAAATTTCCCCACAGAAGAGAAAAAAACATCACAAGAGAGGAAAGCATACTTAGTAAACTTTATTTTTTAAAAAAATAAGAACAACAATAATTTATGCCTTTGGCAAAATAAAGGATCTTGTTAATATAAATGCTTCTTAGAAAACATATGAAAAGATAATATAATATATCAATATTAACATTACAGCCAAAATAATAATGATTCTATAATAATGACAAGTGAGGATATTTGTGCCCCTCACAGAGCAGTATTTCTGGAAGGTCCTTTTTTTTTTTTTTTAGTACAGATATGTCTTCATTTTAAGAAAGCCTGATACACACATATCTAAATTTAGAAAGCCAGTCAATCAAAGGATATTTACTTATATTACAAAATAATTCTTTATAAAAAGAAAACAACAGAAGTATTTCTATAAGGGATCCTTCAAATTAGCAAAGTTTCCTGATGTATTTAGAATATAATTAACCAAATACATGTGCCCCAACTTCTTTCATTACAACTATTGCATAAAGTGAGGTATACCTGAAGTTAGGCAGTAACAGAGTTGGGCTTCAGCTCTGACTAGAGAGAGTATGTTCTTATAGAATGAGGGGGAGAGGTTCTCTCATTTGTTTTTCTCATCCTGAGCTTTTAATTTTCTTGTTTCTGCTGCTTTCTGGTAAATACTGTTCACCTGATACTCTCATAAAAAAAAAAGGAGGAAGTCATCATAAAAGGAGGGCATATCAATCAATCAGTCACTCCAGTAGAGCAGAGAGTAAGACAAAAATCTGGGATTTAGAGTGTGTATACAGATATAGCTGGGGTAAAGCAGGGGCAATTTTGAGCCCTCAGTATGCTTTTGAGGCCCCTCTCCTAGTAGGGGCACCTGACTCGAGGAGCAGCAGGGCCCAGTCCAGTTCTACCTGCACGGGACACACTGAGGAGCATGGACTCAGGCCTATTTGTCGCACTCCTCCTGGCTCCCTTCCGCACAATGGTAGTGCTGCTCACAGAACTCCTGGATCCGGCTACAGGCTTCCAGCATCATCACTTCAGGTGCTGTAATTACCACTCGGAAGAAATTCGGGTACTCGAAGCACTGCAAAAATAAGAGCCTGTTATTCTCAGAGCAATTGAATCTAGTAATGAACCACGGCAAAAATGGTGAGGGCCCTCATCAGCAAGAAGCGGTGATGCCATTTACTCAGGGCTATCAATTCATTCAGTTTCCACCACTGGGATGCTAAGTCAGTAGCAGTTAATTCATCTTAAAAGGGACTTGTGGGACAAGGTTGATTTTCCCTCACCTAGAATGTTCCACCATATCTTTTCTTCCCGATATAGATGGGATAATGATGGAGAGAAGCAAATTTTAAGTAGAGGCTATGAGACACATCAGTTTGAATCTTATCAAATGGAGATACACTTCGTTGGGGGAGGAAAGGTCAGGCTAAAGATGAGCTCAGGGACAGCTCCTGAGGCTCTAGAAATTGTTGAGAAGGTCCTGAGAGAGATACAAGCACTCACCGTTGCTGGGAGGCAGTGGACAGACTGTTCAGCAACTAACCGCTCTGTGAATTCCACATCATTCTCAAATTCTGGGAAATGCTCCATTTCAATTTTAACCTATACCAATAACAGGGAGAGGCAAACTTATCAGGAAGAAGGAAAACAGGCCAACTCCTTAAGCTGTGAAATAAGGCAGGGACTGCTGTAAAAAATATCTTGGAACTCTACAACTGATAAGTAATTTGATAAGTAAGTTCTAGCACTTATGAGCTCATGGAATTTTCTACAATGAAGAGATAATATGTTTACATTGATATTTTCGTTTATTGAAGGGTTACTTCCTGTATGCTGATAAGTGAAAGCTGGAAATAGAACACCAGTGTTTCACCTAAAAGGTACTACTAGCCTCATGGCCAGGTAATTCTTGATTGTGTGGAACTATCCCACCCATTGCAAGATATTTAGCACGCCTGTCCCACACAATGCCAACAACATCCCCAGTCATCCTAAGTTCCTGTACATTCCCAAACACCCCTCGGGGACCAGTATCATTCCCAGTTGAGAACTACAGTGGTGTAGAGAGCCTCTTATTTATGTCCTATCTCTTCCCTGTGTGTACTTACAAAATAAGTATACCGAGGAATTAATTCATTTTAAGTAGTTTTTTGTTTGTTTGTTTGTTTGTTTGTTTTTTTAATTTAAACAGTGAGCATAGATTCTGTCAGTGGAACAATTCAGAATGAGGTAATTCCTGAAAGGACTGGCTCAGGAGCCTAGCTCTTTGTGAACCCTGAAGACTACTGGCTTTCCTTTGCCTAACCAGGAGTGGCTGCCACCACCACATTCTTACCATGAGGTACATGGCCCCCGAAGGGCGGACTGGCCGGAGTCCAGGAATGGCAGCCAAAGCCCCATAGCACAAGTCAGCATTGGACTATAAGAGGAGGAAGATTAAAAATTAGGTAAATGAAAAAACAAGTCATTAAAAGGTGAGCCCATATCAAAAGCAAGGAACCTAAGTTTGCCCTACTGGCATAAGGAGTCAACAAGAAAAAAACCTGCTACCTGAAGCTTTTGGCCAGGAGCAGAGTGACTTGCCAGAAGTTAGAAATGTATGGGTGGAGCCCTGGCTGGCATGGCTCAGTGGACTGAGCACTGGACTGTGAAGTAAAGGGTCGCTGGTTTGATTCCCACTCAGGGCACATGCCTGAGTTGTGGGCCAGTTTCCCAGTAAGGGGCATGCAAGAGGCAACCACACGTTGACGTTTCTCTCCCTCTCTTTCTCCCTCCCTTCCCCCTCTCTAAAAATAAATAAATAAAATCTTGAAGAAAAAAAAAGAAATGTATGTATGGGTGGATACCTGCACGGATGCCACCTTCTGAATTGGAAGCCCCATCGTGGAACACTGCTCCAGAAATGAGGACTATTATTCCGAATTCCATTGGTGGCGTTCACTGACCCCCAGAGTGAAAAGCCACAGGCTGCCCATACCTTGAGGAAGCTTAGAGTGTTGTGGTAGAACTCTTGAGGGGTGCGACGCAGGATGCTTTTCAAAGCTCCCTGGACAATGGTGCAGGGTCCCAGGATTCGCTGGCTCAGCTTTACCAGCCCATCTCGGATCTAAAAGGCCCCGAGTAAACACATTCTTTAGCCTTTCTTAAGCACGTTGGCTTTGTGATCATTCTTTCTATCAGTCTTTACATCTCTGTTCTGATTATTCTTTCTATCAGTTTTTATATTACTGGAGAAGTGATGGTGCCTACTGTCATTCTGAGATCAGACCACTTGCGTTAATAGCCTGTTATGCAGCTGCTGTGCGACCCTGGGAAAATATACAACTTCTCTGTGCCTCACTTTCCTCAACTGTAACATGGAGATAATACTATTACTGGCCTCAGAGGGTTGTTGGAAAATAAATTAAAATAATGTATATAAAGTATTAGCACACTGTACATCTGCAAACATTAGGTGTATTACTGCTTTTGTTTGCTTTTTAGTAGTCCAAAAATTGGAGGCAGATGGGACTTCTTGATAGAGCCAGGTACAGAAAAACTGAATTTGGAGAAGAAGTAGTACCATCTTTACCTAGTATCTTTCTAGGCACCCAAAATTACAGGGCTAGGAAGAAAGAGAAAAAAAAAGCCCTCCTCCCAACCACTGTGCACAAAAAGTAAATATATATCCCAAATGAGACATACCACATTGCTCTCACCTCATTGCCAAAAATGTCTCTTCGGTCATGAATGAGGATCCAGCCCAACCTCCAGCCAGGAACCAGCCAGCGCTTGGCCAACCCTCCACAGGACAGGATGGGGACATTGCTGCTGAGGTTGGCCAGAGGCTCAAATTTGGAGTCAGAAAACACCTGAGGAGGAGAAGAGCCTGTTGTAGTTGTCTTCTTGCTTCCTGTCCTCCAAATCTCATGCCTCCTACCCTTTTCCTTATATCACTAGGGCCAGGGCCTCGGGTTTGGGGGCTCATCCCTACACTGAAGCATGACTGGGATCCCGAGAGGCTTCAAAGGAAACTATCCAAAGACATTTAACCTGGTGTCTGGTCTGGATTAAGGGAAGCCTACAGTGAGGAAACTGACCCTAGCCCTGTAACATGGGCAACCCCTTGAAGCCAGTTCTAGAGAATGAATGACTGTTGGCGTTATAGATTTAAAAATATCCACATGAGTTCACAATTACCTGAAATTCAAGGGCCCAAATATGTTACAAAATTATTTGGATTTTAGAAAGGTTATATAGCACATATACCATATATTATAAGGTACCCCCAGAGGACTCTGGGATAGCACTCCTAATCAAGCATATTCATGATTCTACCCCTTCCCCTACACCTTTGTACAGGCCGTGAGAAAAATAGAAATCTACAAACATCTTTCTATCAGACAAGTCAGGTTTTGCCACCAAATGAGTTCCAAAAATCTTTGGATTTTCTTAACTTTCTGGATTTCAGATAACTGGCTAAGAAGTCATAAATCTATTCATTTGTGAAGAGGGCAGGTATATTGACTTGCTGTACTGAAATGATTAGGAGTCACTTCTAATCATTTAGAGGTGGCATGTTTTAGATGCCACCTCTAAAGTCCCCATGAAGTAATTTGGAGTTAAGATTATTGTAGTGAGAGGTCCTGTGCAAGACTCACCATGTCTCCATAGATCTCATCAGCTAAGATGGGGACACACTGCCTTGCAGCCACTGAAAATAAGAAAAACACGCAGAAATCATAATTAACGCGGATTGCCTTTGCACTTATTATTTACCTGGTCTTACTGTGTTTTGCATTTCATGTTTTTGTGTTTTGTTTTCCTGTTTAAGAACTGTAAGTTCTTATTATACTCTTCCAAGGTACAAGGTCTAAATTGGCTATTTAATGAAAGAGACATTTCAGATCCTCTCTTCCACAAGGTGGGGGTGGTGAAGCAGCAAGTCCGTGTCCTCTCTGTACCCCTCTTTCGGGCAAGTCCTACCGTTCCAATGGCACACTATTCACTAGAGACCCTCAAGGAGCTCCCCTACCTCCATCCTACACTTGGAACTTAGTGATAGACTCTTTCTTT